>NC_135481.1:155337778-155961389 GCF_052094955.1 Ictidomys tridecemlineatus | reverse complement strand
ATCTTTGTTTGTATGTGGTGCTGAGGATTGAACCCGGGCCGCACGCATGCCAGGCCAGTGCGCTACCGCTTGAGCCACATCCCCAGTCCCTAATCTTTGTATTTTTATTTTGAGACAGGATCTCGATAAACTAAACTGCCCAGGATAACTCCAAACTTGTTATCCTCCTACCTCATCCTCCCAAGTTGCTGGATTATAGATGTGCTCTGGTGCATCCTGCCTGCTTTGTTATCACTTTGACACTAGATTTTTCTGGGGATGTCTCTTCCAGCTGGCTCCAGAGTTCTTATGCCTCCCTTTCCCATTATATTTTGAGACCTTCTTTTATGTTTTCTAGCCCAACAAGGTATTCAGACTCCTCTTGTATTGTCTCTGGAAATAACTATTTTATATGAAATTCTGTTTTTATTTTTATTTTTTACCTCAGTTAGGGATGGTATATAGATACCAAAGCCTGGGCTCATGGGTTTGAGGACTTTCAAGCTGTAATATGTCTTTGAGTTGTCACCTCTTTCCCTCCATTTCTCTCTCTCTTTCCTTCTTCCTTTCAGTTTGTCTATCCAGCTACCTATGTCAAAAGCCATGAGTTTACCCTGAAACCTCCTAGATCAGGTTGACACCACAGAGTTCACAATTTCCAACTCCCTTCTCTGGCTGTGGGAGACCTGCCTCCCTTTATTTGCATAGTTCCTCAAACCTCAATAATGTAGAAAAACTTCAATGTTACAAAACCATACCACTGAGATAAACTAATTAGAGCTTAATATTTATCTAGTTATTTTTGAGTTTATTCATTTATTTACTTAAAATTGGTGCTAGGAATTGAACTAGGGATATCAAACATGCTAAGCCCATCCTCTACACTGAGCAAACCCCCACACCCCGCTTTTTGGTTTTCGACTAAGAGTAGAATACGGCATTCAGTTAGTTGGGTTAGTTTTATTTTTTTATTTTAAATATTTATTTTTTGGTTAGACACAATACCTTTATTTTGTTTATTTATTTTTATGTGGTGCTGAGGATCGAACCCAGGGCCTTGTGCATGCCAGGCCAGGACTCTACCACTGAGCCACAACCCCAGCCCTAGTTTTATTTTTAAGTGGGTATTGAAACCAGGGGCGTTTACTAACCCTGATCTTTATCTTAGCCCTTTTTATTTTTCATTTTGAGAAGGGTCTCACTAAATTGCTTAGGGCCATGCTAAATTCCTGAGGCTGGCCTCGAATCCTTCTACCTCAGTTTTCTGAGGGTTAGGGTTTTTTTTTTTTTTTAATTTTAATTTAAAAAGTTTTCTCTCCAGTGTGGTTAGGTTTATTCATTTGAAATACAATTAAGTTCATTTGCTTCTGTTTAGTTTAATCTTGTTTTAATTTACTTTTAAAACCTTTTAAAATGATCTTTTGGTCCTTATAGAGCAGGAAATATCTTAAGAGTTTATCTGCAGAAGTCCTCTTTGCTACAGAAACTGAGTTCCACATCCTGGGATTTCCTTGACAACAAATGGAATCCTCTAGGGTAGTGTGGTGATCCCCCAGCTAACCCTAACCCTAAAGTGCCCCCTGAGAGAAGTCAACTATGGAACTGGCCTCAACCCTTAGGGCAGAGGCACATGCCCTCTGATGGTTAGTTGTGATTGCAGGACAGTGCTCCAGTGCATGCATGTTGATGTAGCATCCAAGTACAGAGGGCAAGGCGTGCACACAGGGCAAAGGGAGGTGCACAAAACAGATCCATAAAGAACGGCTCTTTCGAATCACTGTCATCCTACAGATGAAGGAAAACAAAAATAAACATCCTGAATTGGATTCTGCATTGGACAAATATTGACTTAAAGAAGAGTATTGGGATGATGACATATGATGATTAATAATATTAAATATACTTAACATTATATAATAGTATTGTATCAATATGCAAATTCCTGAATTAAACATTTACTCTGTAGTTTACAGAGATGGTTCTTGTTCTTAGAAGGTTTGTGATGAAGAATCAGGGGGTGAAGGGTTATTGTCTGTGTGGTTTGCTCTCAAATGGTTCACACAGGCACACGCATAAACACATATTCACACACATCCACATAGACACACATACAATACACACATGCAGACATACACAAGCAAAATGGCAAAGTATGAGTATCTGGTAAAGAGCATATGAGAATTTATTGACAGTATTCTTATGATTTTCCAGCAGTTTTGATTTTTTAAAAAATAAAACTACTGATAGTAAGATAGATCTATTTGAATATAATAGGCCACATATACTTCTATTTTAAAACCTCTGTGCTATTTATTATTTATTTATCTTTGTGATATTTATTTATTATTCAGACACCTATGTAACAATCACAAAAATATCCACCTCATTTTAAGACACAAAGAAAACCTCCATGAATGGATTCCAACACACAGAAGGCAAAACACTTTATTCATTAAACGAGAAAGAATGAAAAAATAAATTTAGAATTTTATTCAAGAAGTTTAAAAAAACCAAGTCAATAAAACTTTTCTTAAATAAAACATAAAAGTAGAATTAAAGGAGAACCAAAAAATCAGAAATAAGTAAATTAGAAAACAAAAAAAAATCATATTAAAAATAAATGCGAGGCAGGGTGCGGGGGCTGTGGCTGTGGCTCAGTGGTAGAGCACTTGTCTCCAATGTGTGAGGCCCTGGGTTCGATCCTCAGCACCACATAAATAAAATAAAAAGGTATTTTTGTGTCCATCTACAACTAATAAATAAATAAATAAATGGGGGCCGGGGTTGTGGCTTAGTGGTAGAGCACTTGCCTGGCATGCATGAGGCACTGGGTTTGATTCTCGGCACCATATAAAAATGAACAAATAAAATAAAGGTATTGTACTAGTTGAGATGGTTTGTTTTAGGATAGGAAATGAAAGTGCCTCTCAGTGAAAGGAATGGCCCGAGCCTGCTTCCTATTTTGATTTTTCTTTAAATTGATGGATAGTGCAGCATGTCTATATGGTTGTTTGTTGCTAAACTTTATATAATTTATGGTTTCAATTCAGCTTGAAAAATAATCTCCCTACATGTAGCAATACATTATATGTACATTATATGAAATGTTAGTATTTGTATTTCTGCTTTGAATCCTTAATATTACAATGAAATTCCTACTTTATTAAATGTATTTGATGTGCCAGTTTTAGTGTGTGATTTAAACTTTTTTTGATTTCTCCCTTTTCTAGTTGTGCACTTCCTTTTACAACAAGCCTCTAGAAACAGATAGCTGTTTGTGATGTAGATGTGCTTAGGGAGTATGTAAAATAACCATTTTAACAAAAGACATAGATATTTAAAATTTAATACTAACTATGGGAAAAGGATCTATTGTGTAAAACATAGTTTATCTTTGGATTCAATGTTTGTCTTTGATTTTACAAAGTAGCTTGTATTTTCAACATAAAATGATAAAATGTAGAGCAATTGCAATGCATCAATAAAATGGGTAAGTTTAAAAAAAACAAATAAAGGTATTGTGTCCATCTACAACTAAAAAATATTAAAAAAATAAATGAAGGTAAAAAAAATAAATGAAGGTATTGGTTCACTAAAATGAACAGTGATGTAGATTAATTTTACTTCTTAAATTTAAAAATTCAGAGTTATAGGAAAATCCAGTTTTAGGGAGAATGATGCAAAAGTCTATTCATGGAGTTTATACTGTTAATAAAAAGCAATGAAGAAAAATTGCACCAGAATCTTGAGTTGTCAAAAGGTACTTAATAATATTTAATATTCTGTGTAAGTAAGGGGCCTCAAGGTTTAATCTTCATTAACTGCACACAAAATTCATCTGTTATGGTTTAGACCTGAAAAGTTCCTTAATGTTTCATGAGCTCAGAGGTGAAGCTTTTGGGAAGTGATTATGGATCATGAGAGCTTGACCTCATCAGTGGGTTAATTTACTGATAGTTGGTTGGACTATTGGGAGATGGAATCTAGTTGAAGAAAGTAGGTATTTGGGTGTACGCTGAAGGGTTTATCTTCTCCCAGGTTCCTTCCTCTACCTTGCTTTGCTCCTCGGCTGCCATGTGCTAAGCAGCTTTCCTCTGCCACACCCTTCTGCCAAGATGTTTCTGCTTTGGAGCCTGCCAGTCATGGATGGACCCTCTGAAACCGTGAGCCAAAATAAATCTTTCCTCCTCTAAGTTATTCTTGTTAGGTATTTTGACCACAGTGACAAAAAGCTGATTAGCACACATCTAAATCTACCTTTGACTCTCTAGGGGCTGAGGGAATAGATTCAAGGGGACACTTAGCACAGAATTTGCCTGAGCCAAGGGAACTCCAGGAGAGAGTGATGTGTGCCTCCAAAGCCTTGGGAATCTTCAAGTGGTTTTCTGTGTCCACTTCCTTACCATGTAGGTCTTTTCAGCATGGCAAATTGCTTCAGCAAAACGAGCTAGAAAAAGAATTTGTTAGCAAAGACAAAAGTCACATCATTTATAATCTAATCATAAAAGTAACTTCCCATTTTCTTTGCTATAACTTATAACTCCTTAGGTTAAAGTTTTGTAACTGGCTTTTGTTGAGTGGTCAAAATGAATTTTGAAAATGAAGATTTACTTGTTTCGTTTGGAACAGGAATTTAATATTTAAATAAGTATTATGAATGTATTTCATTGTTTAAAAATTATTTTTTCCATTCCAAAAGTATACCTTTGCAGAGTGGTTGTTCTACTGTGTTATTCCACTCAGACTGGAAACAGTCAAACTACATATCATGCCCTGTGAATACAAATGTTCATCCAAATTGGGTCACATGTTAATAAGTAAGGAGAATGCGCCTTTGTTATATTAAAAACTGTAAATATTTTATTAGTGTTTATTTTGGATATTGTTATTGTAGAATAAACTACCCCTAAAATGGTATCTTCAGTATAACAATTTTACCATATTTTGTGTTTGAAATTCAGGAATGGCTTAGCTGGTGCTTTGTCTTCATTGATGGATCATTAGGTGCTATTCGTCTGGAGGCTGCTTTGATTCAAGAAATCTTCACTCATGCCTGGGATCTTGGAAGGATGACAGGAAGATGGTGCTCTACCCAGATGGACTCAGGGTCTCTCTTCATAGTCGCTCCAAAAAGGTAATTGGAGCTTGTATATGGGGCTTAGGGTTCTAAGGAAGTAGAATATTTGTAGACACAGGAAGTAGAATATTCTAGTCTCTAGAGATTTGAAACCTGAAAGCTGGCTACATTGCATTGGTCAATGTGGTCACAAGCCTGTGCAATTACAAGGGAGTGGGGTGCCAAACAGAGTATGACCCAAATTAACTGTCCGCACTGTTGACTGCAAATACATTCTGAGAATAATAGCAATTTCATATGATCACCATAAATACTTTCAAAAGGATATGTTCATTTTTTATAACTATTTTATTTTTCCTACTATGTTTGTTTGAATTTTATGCATTAAAAGGTCATTTTCTGTCTGATTAATCTGGGATCTTGGAGGGATGACAGGAAGATAAAAAAATAAAAATTGTGGAAGTATTGATCTGAGATTGATTGAAAGACCCTGGTCTTCCCCTCAAGATAGTTGCAAAGTGCTGTCTTAGAAGATATGGTTGTCATACTGGGTGGAATATCAGATGAATTGGAATAACCAGACACTGGATAGGGAGCTGGGATCTACCTCCTGATCTCATTACCATGATGAACTCTCTGAGGCCCCAGCATTCATTCAGAGTAGGACTCTTTTGTTTCACAAATGTGGGATTCACTTGGCAGCCCTGTTGGGCAACTCTCTCCCACAATGTATGGTTTTTCCCAAATCATCCTCCCAGATCTCGGTCTACTGAGAAGTCATGAGCTGCCCAGACTCCTCATTTAAGTGCAATCACATGTATTTTCTCGTGACTAGCTTATTTCACTTAGTATAATTTCCTTAAGGTTCATCCATGTTGTAGCACGTGGGAGAATAATAATCCATTATACATAGACACCCATTTCTTTATCCATAGTCCAGTAATGAACATTTGGGTTGCTTTTTTAATCATGTTTTTATTTCTCTTATATTTCAACTCTCAACCCCTCCTGAAAATATCATTTAGTGTTCCTTCACTTGGATTAAAAACTACTGGTTTCCACCTATTGTTTCTACCTGAACATAAGCATTCAAAAGTAAAAGGCCTGGAAGTTTGAGTGTGTTGAGTATCATATCTTAGCCATCGTGGGTCAAAAACATGGTATATGTAGCAGTAAGAATACCATGATGGGCAGCTGTGAGCACTCGAAATAAATCATCCCCAGACCACAAGGAAATTAATTCAACATTTCCCAAATCATCCTCCCAGATCTCTGTCCACTGAAAAGTCATGAGCTGCCCAGACAGAGAAGTGTCATGAGCTGTCGGTGAGCTATGTGGTGCATTGTAGGCTTCTGAGGGGATAAATCTGGCACTGGGAACTCCCTGGGGTACTCCTTACAGGGGTTGACCCCCTGATGAAGGTGAACTTCCCCCTCAAGCTCTACCTAAGAGCCCACACAGCACCTGAGATGGGTGTGTTCTGCCAAGATGTCAATCAACCGGCTGACTGCAAGACATCCACCCTTGAAACCTTACCCCTGCCTTTGATGTATCTCCTTAAATAAACCATGGGAGCCATTTTATCTTTGTCTAGTTCAAGAACCCATGTGGTCTAGATCTATCAGGGGCTTTGCTTTTGTAAATACATTTCTGAGTGTTTGTGTTTTATTATTTGTTAATTATTTGAGATATTAAGATTTAGGGTGGTTATTTAGGGTGGCTTGGATTCCTCTGGGCAGAAGGATGCCCCATTGAGACTCTGGCCATCTCCTCCTGCCCCCCTCGCCCCACAAAGAGAAGGATCCAACTCCAATTGGTGGAGAGGCCCTGGAGACACATAGTACTGGTATGAATTGGAATCCCCAAAGGTTTTCATAATTGGGACACCAAAGAAGTTATTCAGGTTTCAATGTAGAGCCTTGCGTCTGGACAGTCACAATTCAACAGCACATCCTTTGATGATAGAGATCATATGCAGAAAAGAGGGGCTTTAGTTGACAGGAAGGTCAATAGAAGTTAAGAAGCCCCCACACCCTCATAAAAGAGAATATGTTCTTAAATTCTATTCATGGAAATTCATATGTAGAACAGAGGAAGTGAGATTCCCACTGTATTCTGCCATGCTGAGAAAATGTATTCATTCACTCATCAGTTATTAATGGAACATCTCCTGGGTTGGACAGCAGGAATAGAAAATGATGACATACTGCCAGCCCTAGGGATGCTGCAATTTCTCTATTACTCAGAATGTGGTATTTCTGCTTTGGTAACTGCAGAGGAGCTCAGTTCCCATTTGCTATGCTTTCATGGAAATTTGGAAAATTATAGGGAATCCCAGAGGATAGAACTGGGATGTGAAGGACTCAGATGATCACATATGGATGATGTTTAAAAGAACAGAGAATGTTGGACCCAGTGAAGAAAAGAGTGAGGACACTTGTTATTGCTACATAATGTCAAAACTCTGCTGACCAATATGAAGTCCACTAGCTACATGGGGCTATTTAAATTAAAATGAAAGAAAATGAAGTATTCAACTCGTTCATTTCGATAGCACATATTGAACACATGTGCCTTGTGGCTGTTATATCAGGTGCTACAGGAATGTTTCTATCAGCACAGGAAGGTCTGGTGGAATTTTCTGGAAAGACTCCCATGTGGAAGACATTCCACTATGTCTTTGCTTCATTTAGATTAGAGGGTTGAAACAATGAAGAGAAAGGGAGGAAAATTTGAATAGGATAGATTTTAGCTTTGTATTAGGAAAAAAAAAACTGAACAGAAATAGATGTCCAGAGACTTCTTGCAGATGGAAAGTCCCTGGTTGCTGGAGGAATTCAGGTCAGGGCTGGTAGGTCATTTGGTTGAGATTCTCTTGAGAAATTGCTTAGGATCTTTCCCCTGAAGGATTCTCCATGTTGTGGAAGGTGCTCTTTATTCAGTACTTATTCTGTTCCAGGTACTCAGTTTCATGCTTTTCCTATACTATCCGATTTATCATTTTAATTATTCTGAAAATCACATAATGATGTTCCCTTTTTACAGAGTGAGGAAACTGAGACTTTCAAGGTCAAGTTGCTCACGCTCTAGTAAGTGCAATGGATGGATGGATCCAGACTTGTCTGTTTCCAAAGCTGGTAAGTGGCACACTTGATTTTATTTTTTGTGCAACTGGGAATCAACCCCAGGGTATCATACAAGCTAAGCAAGAGCTGTACACTAAGTCTTCACACTTCACTCTTGAAACTAGCGGATGCCCAATAAATGCTGGTTGATTGAACAAATTGAACCAAGCAAACGTGATAGTTTCCGAAAAACAAATAATTTTCTTGTGTGGTTTGTATATCTCAACCAAAGTAAAAATAGATTACATACAGAATAAAGGAATATTAATGACCAAATATTCATGTTAGTTTCTGAAAAACAATTTTCCTGTGTGGCTTACATATCTCCACCAAACTAAAAATAGCATCACGTAGAGAAGAAAGAAATATTAATGACAAACTGTTCACGTTGGTTCCTCATTCTTGGTATAATAAGTATTATTGTACTGAACAAATAAACTTTACTTTAAAATGTACTACGGGCATTGAGATATCTTAGGGCCTACAACTCTTCCTGTGTAACCAATCACCCTCAAAACACAGTGGCTTAAAACCATAATAACTTATCAGTTCTCATGACGGTGAATTGGCTGGATGAGTCCTGTTCTGGTTTCTGCTGGGCTCCCGTGCAGATGTATTCAGCTTGAACTTGGCCTGACTGGAAGGTCCAGGTGGCCTCACCTGTATGGCTGCATTTGGTGTTTCCTCTTGGCTGGGGTGTCCTCCTCCATGTGGTCCTCACCCTCTGGGAGGTTCCATGCAATTCCTTTCATAGTAGTTCCAACAATGGGCAGGGGTGGAAGTTATATGTCCTCTTGAGCCCCAGGCTGTGTATATTACAGGCATGTTCTTGAACCTGTCATTTTTAGCAAACATGCATTTAGGGATTAATAATCTCAAACAATATCTTGAAATGTTGGATTAATTTCCTTGTGGTCTGGGGATGATTTATTTCGAATGCTCACAGCTGCCCATCATGGTATTCTTACTGCTGCAATATACCATGTTTTTGACCCGCGATGGCTAAGATATGATACTCAACACACTCAAATGTCCAGAAGTTTTACTTTTGATTGCTTATGCTCAAGTGGAAATAATAGGTAGAAGCCAGTAGTTTTTATCCAAGTGAAGGAACACTAAATGATATTTTCAGGAGGGGTTGAGGGTTGAAATATAAGAGAAATAAAAACATGGTTAAAGAAGTAACCCAAATGTTCATTACTGGACTATAGATAAAGAAATGGGTGTCTATGTACAATGGATTATTATTCTCCCACATGCTACAACATGGATGAACCTTAAGGAAATTATACTAAGTGAAATAAGCCAGTCATGAGAAAATATATGTGATCCCACTTAAATGAGGTTCTTAGGGGAGTCAAGTTCATAAAACCACAAGGTAGCATGGTAGTTGCCATGAGGGGAGGAGGAAATGGGGAATTGTTTTCTCCCTCCCTCTCTCCCTTGCTCCCTTCCTTTCTTCTTTTCTTTCTTTCCTTCCTTCCTTCTTCCTTCTTTCTTCTTCTTCTTTTTTTTTTTTTGTACTGGGATTGAACCCAGGGGTGCTTTACCCAGTGAGCTATATCCCCAGTCCTTTCAATTTTTTGAGACAGGGCCTCTCTAAGTTGCTGAGGCTAGCCTCAAACTTGTGATCCTCCTGCCTCAGCCTCCTGAGTCACTGAGATTCCAGGCATGTACCACTAGGCCTCATTGGGGAGTTGTTTTTCAATGGGTACACAGCTCTTTAAGATGCAATCTGGAGATCTATTTCAAAACAATGTAGTTCTACTTAACGCTGTGAATTGTACACTGAAAATGGGTAAGATTGTAAATTTTATGTTGTGGATTATTCTTTTAGCCACAATTAAATAAACAAAAGATCTTAAGAAATGTAGTGTTCTTATTCAGAGTGCTTGTTGCAGAGTACAGTTCACATCCCTGGGTTACTCCTGTGCCTTTAACCTGAAGAAACTTGCTCCTTATAAGAATGGAATCCAGAGACCCTTTGAAAGAGGAGAGAACAATATCTTTTTTTTAAATTTTTTTAAAATTTTTTTATTGGTTGTTCAAAACATTACAAAGCTCGTGACATATCATCTTTCATACATTTGATTCAAGTGGGTTATGAACTCCCATTTTTACCCCAAATACAAATTGCAGAATCACATCGGTTACACATCCACGTTTTTTACATAATGCCATATTAGTGACCGTTGTATTCTGCTACCTTTCCTATCCCCTACTATCCCCCCTCCCCTCCCCTCCCATCTTCCCTCTCTACCCCAGCTGCTATTATTCAATTCTCTCCCTTGTTTTTTTTTTCCCCATTTCCCCTCACAATCTCTTATGTGTAATTTTGTATATCTTGAGAAGGTATTTGATCATCTTAGGAAAGCCCAAAGACAGCCTGTCTACACTGGTTAGAGCAATTCAATTACTGAGCCACTCCATGTTGGTCAGAGGACTTGCTCTACACTGTTTGTTTCAACCACCTTGTGATTATGGACACCAACTGATCTCAGGGTCCTAAATGCCGCCTGCTATTCATGAAGTCAGAATCTCACCATTGCTGGTCGCGTCATCTGTTTCTCCACCCCCAGGAAGTTGCAAACCCTCTTCTTTTTGTCAGAAGTTTCTGTAGCTGGAGAGACAGGTAATATCCTTTTCAAGTTCACCTCAAAATTAAGACAATGGAATTATCTTTCAATGGCTTCCTTCTTTTATGTTTATTGTTTATATAACTTAAGGGCGTTAGTCTATCTATTTAGGAATGAATGCAGCTGCAAATAACAGAATGTGACTACTGGGGAAGATACTCATGGGGACTTTTTTTTTTTCTTTCATATGACAAGAAGTCTCTTGTAAGTAGTGGAAGTTGGATTGAGATCTTTCTTTCTTTCTTTTTTTGATTGAATAGTTAAGCCATTTATTCATTCTTTGGTGCAATCAGCAAGAATGTCTACAATTTTTTGCTACAGAGAATATAGCGCAAGCTAAAAAGAGGTGAAATTGCAAAATCATCCTTTTTTAAAAAATTTTTATTATTTTTTTTCATTTTGTCCTATTTATTTATTTATTTTTAAACTACACAACAGCAGTGAAAAACATTACATTTTTATTACACATATAGGGCACAATTTTTCATATCTTTGTATATAGAGTATGTCTATGCTTCAATTCCACCATGCCTAGGGCTTTGGAATATGAGCTTATCTCTATTGCTTCATGGTTGCTAAATGGCTGCTACCTCCCAGGCCCCACATTTGTTTTCCAGATAGGGAAAAAGTGGAGACAGAACAAATGATAAAGAAATGTACCATATGAATCTGTGTATTTATCAAGAAAAAAATTTTTTTTGTGTGTGTTGTAATAGACGTGCACCTTTACTTGATGAATAAACTGCTTGTGATAATAGAATTAAATCAGAATTAAAAAAAATATTTACTTGAAAGAAAAATGGAAAAAGAAAACCTTAAAAGTAGAGTGCTTCCCTGGTAGGAATGTCTAATGTGCATTCAAATTATTGGAAAGCAAATATTTTTTTCCCAAAAGTAATGTCACTATAACATATGAATTACAATCATTAACACAAATATTTGAAATGTAGGGATCCTGTGGAAATGAGTGAAGAGAAGAAACACTGGCAAAGACACTGGAAAGTGAGAGGTAGTTTGGGAGTAAGGCTCTCAGAGATGAAGGACATGGTTCCAGATTGGAGTTGGATGTCTGGTCAAATGTGTTGGCTCCAAGCGGGCAGAATACAACTGGCAGGATTCAAGGAGAAGGCACCAATGTAGCCCTCAAAGCAAGTCTCCAATTGCACTCCCAAATGGATGTGTTTCCTGGGCTTCAACATGGTCTCTTCAGGAGGATTTGCTTTCCACCATTTAGTAACCACACAGGAAATCTAGGAGAATAGCACCTATGATGGGGAAAGTCCAATATGCCCAGCACCTTTTGCATGTATCATTTTTCGAAGGATCCTTGTTACCTCCTCAGGTTTGAGGTCACTCGGATGGACGTCACTGATGTAGCATTGCTTTAGCTTTTCTCTGGCATCAGAGAAATTGTCTCCATATTCAAAGCTTTCAGATGAATCTGTACCAGCTTGTTCTAGCAGAATCTCTTCTCCACCAGGATGCTCATTGAGGAACTGGTGATATCGTGGACTCTCCCGCAGACCACCAGCTATAGTTCTTTCGAGGAGTTGCCCTTCCTCACCTCCTTCAACCAATAACCACCCTGCCCTTTCCTATCGCTGCTGCTAGCTTCCTCAGTCCCCACTGAGCCTGAGACACCTCCTCTCCCTGCAATCTGGGCTTCTGCCAGGAAATAAATATTTTGTTGAGAGCTTCGTTGAGCAGATATCTCAGTGGTCAAAAGCAGACCCTTGGCATACAACCACTGCTAGCTGCAAAGTGACTGTGAGGAGAGCAGGATAATAAGAATGGACTGGCTTGGCCAGGTAACAAATCTGCTGCTTACAGGAAGGAATGCACAGCTCACCCTCCACACACCACTGTCTCCCTGTGACAGTGGGTAGGGTAGGGCTCCATTTCCACCCTCATGGCCAGGAACACTTGTGGGCGCTGCTCTCAATTGCCATTCCATGTCCTCCCACCCACTTCCTGCTTCCATCAATTCCCTTTACAATAAAAAGACACTTAAAGGCAGGACATTTTGCATATCTTTGTTTAACGGCAGGCCCAGTGTACCTTGCAATTCATTTGTGCTTAATATATATTAGTTGATTTTCCAGAAATACTTTGGATTTTGCCATGGTGGGATTGGTTGAAAGTGTTCCTCATAGTTTCATGTATTGGAAGCTTGGTCCCCATTGTGGCAGTTTGGAGGTGGAGGAACCTTTAGTGGGTGGAGCCTATCGCAGGTGATTATGTCATTGGGAGTACTGCCCTCTCATGGAACTGAGAATTCTCGTGGGACTCTGGTAAGCTCTTGTGACAGTTGCTATAAAAGAAGAAGACGGGCCTTTCCTTGCCCTCTGGCTTCCTGTCTACCGTGTTGTTATGGTTGAGATATGAGGTGTCCCCCCAAAACTCAAGTGAGAGGCAATGCAAGAAAGTTTAGAGGTGAAATGATTTGGTTATGAGTGTTTTAACAGAACCAGAGCATTAATCCCTGAACAGGGATTAAGTGGGTGATAACTGCAGGTAAGATATATATCTATCTATCGGGGAGTGAACTCAAGGGCACTTAACCAGAGAGCTACATCCCTGGCCTTTCTCTTTAATTTTTAATTTTGAGACAGCAGATGGCAACTAAGTTGCTGAAGCTGGCTTTGAACTTGTGTTCCTTCTGCCTCAACCTCCCGAGCTCCTGGGATTATAGGCATGTGCCACTGTGCCTGGCTGGGGTATATATTTTGTTCTTTGTGAGTGGAGCTCTCTCTGCTGGCTGGTGACCATGTCCTGGGCTGCTTTCTCCCTCTACACTTTTCCACCATGATATTCTTCCTTACCTTGGACCCAGAGCAATGGAGAGACTTCAGAAACCATGGAGCCCCAGATAAACTTTTCCTTCTCTAAAATTGTTCTTATCAGGTATTTTGGTCAAAGCAGCAAAAAAGGTGACTAAAACACATGTGATGTCTCCATCTGCATGTATTCCCACTCTTGTGATGCCATCTGCCATGATGTGACACAGCCGAGGCGGTCCTCACCAGAATCAGCACAATGGTACTTAAACTTTCAACCTCCAAAACTGTGAGTTAAATAAACCTCCTTTCTTTATAAGTTACCCAGCCCTTGTTATTTTGTTATAGGAGGAGAAAGTAGACGAATACAGACTTTTCTTTTGTCTTAAGATAATTCCAGACTGTTCTGGGGCTGGAGCGTAAGAATGCTTGACTTTTCTTCCATATCGAAAACACATGCCATCCCATTCACACAAATTCCCTTTGGGGCTGAATATTTTATACTCATGTATCTCCTTTTAGCCTCCACTTCTTGCTGGCTGTCTTTTGGCAGGTGCACCCAGAGACACTTGGAAGTTGACTTGGTGACAAAAAGAACTAACCCTCCCCACCTCCAAAACCAGAAAATCCACAACCTTCAACTTCCCCATGATGAAAATCACAGAGTGGTTTAAATAGCAGGTGTTATTAACATGCATTTGTCCTTTCCTCCCTCATTTTGCTTATTCATTGGCAGGGGGATGGGAGGGTCGATGGCATGTCCACCTAGCTCTGGAGTGATTAATTTAGTGCTAAACTTCTAACCAGAATTGTAAGGAAGGACGATTGCCTCTCCAGGATGCTCATTTTGCTCTTGGATCCTAATAAGCCCCTTGAATCCTTGGGCTGCACAGCACGGGCGGAACCCAGTCTGCTTTGCTGGGGTGATTTTTTTTCCTTGCGTCTGGGAACCACAGGCTGATTTGTATGTTCTCATTGTAACAATTTCTGAAGCCTCAATTTCTGAGGTCTTCCATGGCACACTATAATTTCAGGATTGACAACGTTGCTGACAAGAGTGAAAAAGAAAACATATTTAGGGAAACAGGAATTTCTCTCAACCTTTATTTTGACATTCCGCAGTAGATGATGGATGTTTTAAATTACTCTTGATAAGAAGCTATCAGTAGGAGTTATTTTGTTTCACAGATACCTGGCAGGTCAAAAACATACTCAAATTGAACAAATATTCTCAAATTAAGTACAGAGGATAGTAAGGCCAAGCAACTCGTGATGCAGAGAGGAAGGGAATTCGGAGGAACAGAAGCACATTACTGCTACAGTGCTCAAGGGAGCCCAACTCCCACCTCACTTCCATTAAGAGCAGGTGCATGTCAGAAGAAGCCATGTTGGAACTCGGGTGTCTGCCATTGGCACTGACTTAGGGAGGGGTGTGGAATCCCATGGCCCAGCCTGTTGGGAAGTTGGGGGGCTGGCATAGTTTGGATCTTGGCTCTCCCTCAAAAATCCATGTGGTGAAGACTTGGTCTCCAGCATGGCGCTGTTAGGAGGTGGGACCTTTAAGAGGTGGGACCTAGTGGGAGGTCTTAGATCACTGGGGGTGTGTCCTTGAAGGGGGCTGTAGGCCACTGGCTTGGTCCTTTCTCTTTTGCACCCAGTCATGAGGTTACTGGGTTCCTTCTACCACACACTTCTGCCATAATATGCTCCCTTGCCACAGCCCCCAAAGCATTGGGGCCAACTGATTATGGGCCGAAAACTCTGAAATCGTGAGCCAAAGGAGACCTTTTCTCTTTATAAATTGATTATTTTAGGTATTTTGTTACAGCATTAGAAAGCTGAGTAACACACAGAGCTTGGTCTGAATGAACACGCCATTTAAAATGTCTTCCACAGGTTAATCTTTCTGAGGACTTACTTTTTCCATATGTAAAATGGGCTGGTAATATCCACCTTGTTGCTGTGAGGGGCACAGGAGGAGATGTAATGAATTATGCATCTGCTTTCCTTTGGGTCAAAAATATCTGCTACAATAGTAATATAGTAGATGTGGCTCCTTTGCCAACTATTTTAAACTTCTAACTTAGTTGTTGAAAGTCTCAGATTTTACACACAATACTATGTGTAAATAATATTCATTGTGCAAACATTTATTGAGCATCTACTATGTACCAGATGCTGTGTGCGTGGTAGTAGAGATAAAAAAAAAGTTGATCATTTTTCTCACTATAAATTTCTTAAAGTAGCTGGGCATGGTGGTGCATGCCTGTAATTCCAGAGGCTTGGGAGGCTGAGAGGAGGATCATAAATTCAAAGCCAGCCTCAGCAAAAGCAAGGCACTAAGCAACTCAGTGAGAACCTGTCTCTAAATAAAATTCAAAATAGGGCTGGGGGATGTGGCTCAGTGGTTGAGTGCCCCTGAGTTCAATCCCCAGGACCCCCTGCCCCTGCCCCAAAAGAAATTCCTATAAAGTTATTGGGTTAAAGTGTTTATAGATTTTTTTTTTCCTGCCAGGCATGCTGTACTGTGGAGCCAAACTCCCAGTCCTTCTTATTTTTAATTTTGAGACAGATCCTGTCAAATTGCTGAGGCTGGCCTTGAACTTGCCATCTTCCTGCCTCAACCTGAGTAGCTGATATTACAGGCATGAATGATGGCAACTAGCAAGATTTTTAAGGCTTTTTAATGCACATTATCATATTGTCTACCAAAGTTTTGGTTTGCTCCCTCCCTTCCTTCATCCCTTCCTCCCTCCCTTTCTTTCTTTCTTTTTTTCTTACTTTCTCCCTCCCTCCCTTCCTTCCTAGAATTGAACCCAGGGGTGTCTTACCACTGAGCTATGTTCCTACATTTATCTATCTATCCATCTCTCTATATGTATCTATCTATGTATCTCTCCCTCTCTCTCTCTCTCTCTCTCTCTCTCTCTCTCTCTCTCTCTCTATCTGAGCCTAGCCTTGAACTTGTGATCCTTCTGCCTCAACCTCCCCAGTTGGTGGGATTATAGGCTTTTTAATGCATGTTATCATATTGTCCTCCAGAGAGGCTTACTGGCCACTGTACCCAGCTTCCCATTCATTTTTAAAGTCTCCTTTGGGTCTTTATGGGGTTTCTAAGTTCATCAGGGTGCCTAAATTGTCTTGGAAACCAACCTAATTCAAGGAATTGAGCTGCCCAATTTCTATAGCAGCATGGGGCCCTGTGGGTCATCCTGTCCTGTACATCTGTGCCTCCCATGACCCCAAGGGAGACAGGAAGACCTTTGAAGGGCTCAGTAGGCTGAGAAATGTTTTCGTGCTTCCTTGGAACTTTATTAGAAGACAAACCTGTATCTGCATAATGGGGCTTTTATATAAAATGGGTGTTCCCTTTTTTGAGGGAGGGGTGATAGGTTTTTAATGATGTAGACAGAGCAAAAACAGGTGAAAAGCGTAATCAAACAGGAAAATATCTATTATCAGGTGAAAAGTTTCCATTTGGAAAAAAATATGGAGCTGGTGTTGTAGCTCAGTTGTAGAACATGTGTGAGTCTGGGTTCCATCCCCAGCATAGAAAAAGGAAAAAAAAAATAGTTTGAGTCCTTAAAAAAAAAAAATCACATATGCATGTTTGGAACAGTAGGTAACAAATGGAATGTCCATTCTGTTGCAAATTCTGGTCCTGCCCAGTGTTTAAAGAAATAAAAGTATTTTTGCCTCCTCCTCCTTCTCCTGGGAGGCTGAGATAGTTTATTTATATGGCTCTCACCTTAGGTGAGAACTCTAAATTAAACACTTATCGTGTTATCAGTTAATGTACAGAAAACCCATCCAGCAAGGGGAGTGAGCAGGCTCTAAAACCAGGTGTAATTGAATTCATATAAAAGGGGTTAACAAGGTGACATTCATGTCCGGGACCCCTGGGAGCTTTTCCTTGAACTGGTTCACATAGTAAAAGCCTTACATTCTTTTCTGAAGGACAGTTGAGATAATTGTAATCATAATGGAGACTATATGCCATGGAAGTCTTGAAAAGAACGAGAGAGGGAGTTGGCGTGGTGAAGGATAGGTAACAGGCCAACTGGGAGCTCGCCTAGCCTCTTGTCTGGATGCACAGTCTCCCCTCACAGAGACTCACGATAACTACGAAAAGTGAAGCGAGGCTCTATGAGAGGCCGTGGATGTTAAGCTTGTTAACATTTCCATTATGTCTAAAAGCAGAAAACGGAACAAATAAAGCAGGTTGGATTTTTTCCCCCCAGTATAATGTATGCCAGGGTGTCACAAGAACTCATTGTCTGCAATGAATACAAAAATATGGGCCATTCAAGCTGAACAATGAGAATGTCGGTGATTCTCTAAAAGCGTCTCATTCGCATTAAGTTCATCTGGCATGGTTTTACCCTGATTTCCTCCCCCCCCCTCCTTCTCTGCCCCAATAAGGCTGTTTCTTGAATAATATGATCTTGAAAGTTTAAGCTGAATGTAGAAGAGCTGCCTCTTTCTCTTGCCTCTTACTCTGTTTCTGAAATGCAAGAAATGCAGAGTAAAATAAAACCAGAACCCATGGCACTTGTTTTTCCTGCTGCCTTGGCTCTCAGGTCAAATGCTGTTGTGATTTTGATGCAAATATCCTAATAATTTGCACAGGAAGCGGATGCAGGAATCCTAGCGGTGTGTGTGTGTGCTCAATGTACTGTTAGGCATCCTTTTTTTTTTTTTTCAAAGGAGGACTTGTTCTGCGGCTCCGGCGTTGGTCCAGCTCTGGCAGGCATGTGTCCAGGCTCTCTCCTGAGCCTGGGGACATGCTGGGCCACCGAGGAAGGTGGTCCAGGAGGCAGACTGTGCACTCCAAGGGGAGGCTGGGTGGTCTTTTCTGTCTCCCTCCAGGTCTCTTGCTCTTTCAAGAAGAACCTTTTGGGAATGAGGCCTTCAAGACTCTGAAGTGATTTCAACCTTGAGCTAACATTTTTTTTGGAGCAAACGAACTTGCTGAAAGGATGGCAATGTGGAATGTTTGGCTCTCTCCAGGATTCCAGGAGTGGGCTTAGGAGACATAGAATAAGAGGAGACAACAGTTGAGTTTTTGTGAGCCTTGGCCATGTTCCTATCTTGCCCTCTTGGGAGATGACTGACAATTCAGAATCCTATAGATTGTAGATATATGTCTCTGGATCACTCACCCCTGGCCCTTGGAGCCCAAAGTTTGCACAAATCAAGATGGCTTTTGGCAATAGGCATAGGACATAAAGCCACACAAAGGTCATTCATCTGCTTCGAAGAGTCAGAACCTCATCCCATACACAGATGTCCAACCCAAAAAAGGAAGCTGTTTTTTCTTGGTTCAATATGAAGTTGTTTTGGACTTCCCGGTCCTTGTTTTCTTAGCTGTATTCCTTTCCTTTTCTTACTTATTCTTCTGACTCTTGATTCGTGAAATATGGCAACATCCCCAATTGTCCTTAATCCTCTTTCCTTTCCTCCTGTGAAGATGACCCCCACCGCTTTTCTCAGGCCTCCCACTTAGTGTGCAAGATGAGCTGAAAGCTGGAAAGTTCTGGAGGCTGATGCAGTTCTGAAACTATTGCAGACACCTGGGTGTGCAGGAAAGGAGTAAGGGGAATATGGTAGTGTCTCCCCTACCCTCCCCAGACTATGCATTATTTTACTATCGACATCTATGAGATCAATTTTTTTAACCTCCAAATGTGAATGAGAACAGGTAGCATTGTCTTTCTGTGCTTACCATTTTAAAAAAATATTTATTTTTTAGTTTTTTTTCGGTGGATACAATCTTTGTTTGTATGTGGTGCTGAGGTTGAACTCCGGCCGCACGCATGCCAGATGAGTGCGCTACCACTTGAGCCACATCCCCAGCCCCATCTGTGCTTACCATTTTTAACTTAACATACTATGCTCCTGGCTCATCTATGTTACAAATAACAGAATCTCCATATGTTAAGGGCTTGGTCTCCATAGTATCATTATTATGAGGGGCTGTGGACCTTCAGGAGGGGGGACTTTGTGAGAGGGCCCTAGGCAACTCCTACTTTCTCCCTCTGCTTCCTGGCTTGAGATGTGACCACTCACTCTGACATGTACTCCCTGACACTACCATCCACTGTGCTCATCAAAGGCAAAAGAAACAGGCCTGCCTGTTTTGGATTTTGAACCTCTGAAACTGTGAGCTTAATACACCTTTTCTCTTTCTAAGTTAGTTGTCTCAAGTATTTTGTGACAGTGATGGAAAGCTTACTAATATAGCAAGTAAGGATTGAAGCCCGGAGGCTTGAAAACCAGGTTGGATTTGGGGTAGGAGATGATGGAAAGACAGAAGTCAAAGCAGGGCCATGAGGAGGTACTCAGAAAAAATGGAAAATGCTTCTCTAAAGCCCTACTTGTTTCTCTTCCTCCCCTCACAGAGCCCTTCCTGGCTCTCCCAATGTCAGTGAGAAGCAGAACACAGTAAGTCTCTCATTCCAACAAGACCCCAGGGGCCTGGCCCTTGGCTTCCTTCTCAGTTTTCTCCCTCACCATCCTCCCAGGTCCTCCAGTTGAATCCATCCCAGTTCTCCCTTTCTTCTAGAACTTGGCTTGTCCTGGTACCTGCTGCCTTAACCTGAGTGACATCTACACCCTTCTGAGTCCCTGTCAGTCCCCACCTCCTTCCTAGCACCTCTGCTTATGCCCCACAGAATGTCACATCTTCCTTTTCCCAGTCAGATATGAGGATTTTCTGCCTATCTTCCTCCGGTCCCCCCTCCCCTGCCCTGCCCCCCACTTTCTCTCTCTCTCTTTTGGGCACTGCCTTTGTCTTTCCATGTTCCCTCTAGGATGGCCCCAACATTTTTAAAGTTGTTATTATCATTTAAAATTATTTTTAAAAATTTTAACTGATCCATAGTGATCGTCCATCTTTATAGGACACAGTATGATCATGTGATACATGTTATATTAGTCGGCTTTTGTCATTGTGAACAGAATATCCAACTTTAACCCAGGCCCCTCTGAAACAATCAGCACAATAAACTTTTCTGACAAGTTTGTGGGCTGATTGTTTCGGAGGCCTGAGTCCACGGTTGGCCTATTCCATTGCTCTGGGCCATGATATGATGTGGGGCGTTATCATGGAACGGCATAGTGGAGGAAAGCTACGGACCTGTCATGGCAGCCAGGAGGCAGAGAGAGAGGGAGGAACCAGGGACCAGACCAATTCCTCAGGGCCACACCCCTCTGTAACCTACCCACTTCCTCCAGCCAAGCCCACTTGCCTCTAGTTACCACCCAGTATTGCAATTCAAATTATTGATCCTCAAATGCATTACTACACCAATTAGGTTAACAGCTCTCATAAACCAATATTTTTACCTCTGAATGTTGCTTCAGTGCCTAGCACATGAGTTTTTTCTTGGGGGACATTCCAGAGTCAAAACATAACATGTACACAATGAATAGAGACTGAATCAGGGTAATTAGCATGTCCATCAATCATTTATCATTTCTTTCTGGTGAGAACATCCAAAATCCTCTCTTCCAGCTGTTTTGAAATAACTGAAACTATAGACACCTTACAGTGTTTTAAGACATTAGTTTATTTCTTCTATTTTTGTACTTGATATTCAATCCTTCTGAACCCCCCTTCCTACCCTACCCAGACTATGTGCTGTTCTACTATCGACATCTATGAGATCAATTTTTTTTAACTTCCAAATGTAAATGAGAACAGGTAGCATTGTCTTTCTGTGCCTACCATTTTTAACCTAACATACTATGCTCCAGGCTCATCTTTGTTACAAATGACAGAATCTCCTTCTTTGTAAAAGGTGAGTAGTTTTCAGTGTGTTTATTCACCACATTTTCTTTAACCATTCATCTGTGGACGGACCTTAGGCTCATTCCATATCTTGGCTATTGTGAATAGTACTGCAATAAACATGGAAGTGCAGATGTCTCTTCAACATGCTAATTTCCTTTCCTTTTGTTAAATACTCAGTAGTGGGGAAGCTGGATCATATGGCAGTTCTATCTTTAGTTTTGTGAGATTTGTACTGTTTTCCCCAATGGATGTACTAATTACATGCC
This sequence comes from Ictidomys tridecemlineatus, assembly GCF_052094955.1. Taxonomy (NCBI): domain Eukaryota; kingdom Metazoa; phylum Chordata; class Mammalia; order Rodentia; family Sciuridae; genus Ictidomys; species Ictidomys tridecemlineatus. The sequence continues at coordinate 155,939,733 of NC_135481.1, read as the reverse complement.
AACCAACAATGTATTAAGTTCTTCTTAGGAACTTAGGATACCACAAACATTTTGATGTCATCTTCATATCTGTGCTCAGTGCCTCTTAGACCTGAAGATCATGGGCATGTCATTTGAAGGTGTTGAGCTGAGTCACCATTTTACTCTAAAGTGATAGCATTACATCATGCCTCTGGATGATGCACTCTTGGTAAGCACCAGGTTGTCTCACTGAAGGAATGCAGTGGGAATCCACAGTCAACTGTTTTTTCAAGTGCACAAGACTTACAGCAGGTATGAACCCAGTCTGCAAACTAAGTGTGTAAAAATAGATTTTTTAAATAATTTGTTTGTATTTGGGTCTCTTATTTCACTGGCTGTAGCTTCATTTTATAGCCTTGAGGAATTCCTGCTTTTCCAAGATTTACTCCTAAGATTTTTCCAAGATTTACTCCTAAGATCAGGGCTCCTAGGCTATTGAAGCTGGTGTAGGGTATTATGCTGGTGTTAGCATTGCCTCCTGCCTGCCTGGAATCCCTGCAGGGTCACTGATCCAAGAGAGTAAGGCTTCACCACTGTCCCTCTAGGCTCTATGAGGACAGCTAGGCTCATTCTTCCAACTTCTTTAAGCACATGGTCATAGCTAGTATGTGCAGCCATCCCAGACCTCACTCTGCTTCCAGCTGCTCATGGCTCATAGACGTGGGGAACACTCTGCTGGGGCTGTTTCAAGAGCATTCATTGGCTTTACTTATCAATGAGGTATCACTGCTTCCTGGGGACTCCCGGGGAGTGGGGCATATCCTTCTTTTGCTACAGTATCCCCAAAGCTTTCTGAGCTTGTGTTGTTCCCATCTCACAGGATAGGGCTCAGGGCACCTTTATGGGGGCTGCTTCTCCTTTCTCTGTTCAGAGGGTCTGTAGTATAGCACATCCTTGTGGGTCATTCCAAAACCTGTTGCCAGACCTGGAGGGCCAAACTTTAACTCAAAAGCCAGGAAAATCTTCCTTCCTCTGCTGGCACTAAAATACTGAGACAGTCATCACAGATTGGATCAGATGTTCGGAAAAGAATAGTTGTAAGAGGTAGGGAAGAGAGAGAGGAGATGTCAACCATGCAAAAAGACCTGCTGTGTCAGTATATATATGTATCTCATGACTGCTGCTTATTCATGTAGCCATCAGAGGAGGCTGTGCATCTCAAAAATATTTTGGGGGGCTGGGGATGTGGCTCAAGCGGTAGCTCGCTTGCCTAGCGTGTGTGCGGCCCGGGTTTGATCCTTAGCACCACATACAAACGAAGATGTCGTGTCCGCCGAGAACTAAGAAAAAATAAATAAATATTAAAATTCTCTCTCTCTGTCCCCCTCTCTCTCTCACTCTCTCTTTAAAAAAAATTTTTGGAAATTGCATTTTATGAATTGTTTTTAGAGCAAGTTCAGGAATTTATCTCTCTTTCTTTTAAAATTTTTTCCTTCTAATTATTTATTTTTCTTTCTTTTTATTTATATATGACAGCAGAATGTATTACAATTCTTATTACACATATAGAGCACAGTTTTTCATATCTCATGTTGTATACATAGTGTATTCACATCAATTCGTGCTTCATACCTGTACTTTGGATAATAATCATCATCACATTCCACCATCATTAATAACCCCATGGCCCTCCCTTCCCCTCCAACCCCTCTGCCCTATCTAGAGTTTGTCTATTCCTCCCTGCTCCAGCTCCTATCCCACTATGAATCACCTTCTTATATATAAAAAAAAAAATTTGGTTTTTTGGGATTGGCTAACTTAGCATTATCTTCTCTAATTCCATCTTTCTTTTCTTTCTTTCTCTCTTTCTTTCTTTCTTTCTTTCTTTCTTTCTTTCTTTCTTTCTTTCTTTCTTTCTTTCTTTCTTTCTTTCTCTCTCTCTCTCTCTCTGACACACACACACACACACATACACACATACACACATACACACATACACACACACCCCATTCTTATTAATTTTTACTGCTTTGACTCCCAAATTTTAGTCTGTGTTAGAATCATGTGGATCATTGTGAAAAGGAAGTTCCTAAGCAAATGTCTGGGCAGTTTCATTCAACAGGATTGGGGTGTGGGACCACTCACATCTCCTCTTTTCCATGATAGATTGTAAGGTGTCAGTGAATATTAGCTTTTAGTAGTAATTTTAGCAGAAATTACAGCATTTTTTAAATAAAAACCTTTTATCTTGAAGTCATTTTAGATTTATAGAGGGGTCACAAGAATAGTGCACGATATTCTGATTATGCTGGATCCAGTTTACCCAATGTTAACATTTTATATAATCACAGTATAATGATCAAAACCAGGGACTCCATGTGGATGCAGTGCTATTTGTCAAACTCCAGGCTTTATTTGGATTTCACAACTTTTCTGCTAAAGTCATTTTTCTCTTCGGGCATAGAATCCAGGATCCTGCCTTCCACTGAGGTCCTGTTTCTGTATTCCCTCCCATCTGAGTCAGTCCCTCAGTCTTTTCTTGTCTTTCACAACCTTGACAGTTTTGATGAGTACTGGGCAATTGTTGGTAGAATGGCCCTCAATTTGGGTCAGTCTGCACATTCGCTTTGTGTCAGTGCCCAGATGATGCTGATGCAGGGAGTCCTCAGCCCTTGTTTAGGAAACAACACTTAAACCTGGTTTGAGACCCAGCTATTTCCAGAACAATTGCAAACATCAAAATCCCATATAACCAAACCCCAAATCAAATCCATTCTCCAAATTCAGGAGCTCCTCACCACCGGAGATACTCAAAAACATGTGTCCTAAGTCACTAAAGTGACTATTTACAGAGAGACACTCTTTAAAAAGTTGATGGAATGGCTGCCTTCCTAGCAGGTAGGAGGAGCTGAGCGCTTGCCTACTTCTCCCTCTCTTCTCATTTTACCAAGGAGAAAACAGAGGTCCATTTTGGTTTCATGATTTGCTCGTGGTCTCAGAACTGGTGGTTGGAAGAACCCATAGAAGAAAGCAGGTTTCCTAACTTATAGTCTTGCTTTCCCCTCTGCCTTTGGATTGTTGTTGATAAATAATCTTTTGAATGATTGGCACATCATATTCAGTGGGAGTGAAAAACTTCTATGCCTGCCAGGGTTGGCCAGAGGACACAAGTGGGGCTGAGGAATAGGGCTCCTCATGGGACAGTGGTTGAGTACATGCTTTTGTGCTGGCTGGTGTCGTCCCCCAGTGACCACTTCTGATTTCAGTCACACTTGTCCTGCTCCATTCAGTCCTTGCTGGACTGTGGCGGTGCCTTTCTTTTGGAAGCAGGTTGTAGCTATGGAGCTCTTCCAGGTATGGAGAGCTACTCTCAACCAGAGTCACCTGAGCAGGTAAGGGAAGCAGCTTGTTCTATGAGGGACAATGGGGAAACTGGTTCCACAGAGTTCCTCAGGGCCTGCCTGAGGACTGAGTCCCAGGTCTGGATAAACTGAATTATTAACAGACCCCTTACTCACTCTCCTCATCCTCTTGCTCCGGCTTCTTGGGATGCCAACAGGTAAACTGCCTGCCTTCAAGTCCTGATTTCAGGAGCTGCTTTGGGGGAACCCAAGTTAAGCAAGGTTATCGACCTCCTTTTGCTTCTAGGCTCAGATCTATTCTGCTCAGCTAAATTAGTGGCTGTGTAGAAAAGTGTTCCCAGGGGGACCAGGGTTATTTTTTGGTGGGGGCTGGGACGGGGGGAGAAGAAGGTCAAATTTATTGAGGCATATTTGTGTAGAGTATAATTCATTTTTTTTAGTGTGCAGTTCTATGAGTTTTTGGCAAACACAGTGGTTAGGTAACACCGCCAAAATCAAAATACAGAGAGCAATTCTGTCACTGCCCCTGACTCTCAAATTGCCTCACCTTCATTTCAAGTAAACCCCTTCCCTCCCCAACCCCTTGGTGACCATTGATCTGCAGTTTAGACTTTTCCAGTATGTCACAGACACTTTGTCTTCTTGGTTTTGAGGAATCTGAGGTTCACCCATGTTGTTCTGGACAGTGGTCTTTTTTACTGCTCAGTAATTGGGACAGTTAATTTTAGTTGTCAGCTTGACTGGATTAAGAAAAACCTTGAAAACTAGGAAAGCATTATTTTTGGGTGTCCATTATTTCTGTGTGTGCAGGTGTTCCCAAGAAGGATTAGCCTGTGGGTCTGAGTGGAAGAGGTGGAGAAGATCCATCCTCAGTGAGGACAGGCAACATATCAGCCCAGAGCCAGAGAGATCAAATAGAGGAATAGGCTGGTGTGGCCCTCTGCTGAGCAGGGGCACACTCCTGAGCTGGAATAATGAAATCCAGACTCCCCAGCCTTTGGACTCCAGGGCTTACACCAGGGTCCTCTGGTGTCCTAAAGCATTTGGCTTTAGACAGAGAGTTACACTATCAGTTTCTCTGGGTTCACAGGCCTTCACAGTTGCCCTGACCCATGCTATGAATGTGCCATCATCTCTGACTTGTAGATGGTTATTATGAGACTTCTCAGCCTCCATAATTACTTGAGCCAATTCCCCTAATGAATTTTTTTCTCATATGTCTGTGTGTCCTGTTGGTTCTATCTTGCTGAAGAACCCTGGATACAGTAGTTTTTCATGGTATACATGGATCAGTGGGCTTCTCCATTGATGTGTTAAAGAATATTTGCATTATTTCCAGGTGATTATGAATAAAGCTGCCATAAATGTTTGTGTGGTCTGTTTTTGTGTGAGCATAATATTTGTTTCTCTAAGGAACAAAACAAGGAAAGGAGAACCTACAGCAAGTTCATGTTTAGTTTTGTAGAGAACTGCCATGTTGCATATGTCTGAGAGTACTAATTCATCTGTGTGCTTGCCAGCACTCACCATTTTTAACTTTGATGTAGTTATTCCAAAAGGTAGCCAACTGGTATCTGGTCATGGTTTTAATTTGCATTTCCCTCACTAGTGATGTGGAGCATCTTTGTTAGGACTTATTAGCTTTATTGTTTATCATCATCATCATCATCATCATCATCACTATTCTATGGTCAAGTTGCCCATTGCTTTTGGCCCTGTAGTAACATCAATGTGGGCCCATGTGGTGGAGGGAGATGCTCACCTCATGGTGGCCAGGAAGTGAAACAGAGAAGGTGCTAAAGTCTCCAAATACCTTCCAAGGGCACATCCCCCAGTGACCTAACTTCCTCACACTAAGCTCCACCTCTTAAAGGTTCTACCACCTCCCAATGATACCACAAACTAGCAACTAAGACTTCAACACATGAAATTTTTGGGGAACACTAATCCAAACCATAGTAATGTACTTTAGTAAAGTGCCTTTTTAAAGCTGTTTCCTATTTTTACAAATTGGTGTTTGTATTTGAAAGGAAAGCGAGGAACTGGGAGATGGGTGAGCGAGAAATGAAAGACGGAGACCAGGCAGAGATACACACAAGAGTTTATTTGTCAGAGCTGACATATAAATAATAAAGACACATCTCTCCATAGATGGAGAGAGGCAATACAGACCTGGGGTTGGAGACTTTTATGGGGGTAGCTCAGGGATTATAGCCCGGTGGGTCCTAACCTGGGTGAGTTTAAGGGTTAAGGGTTAAGGGTGGGGTTGGTATAAGGGAGTGCTAATAAGCAGGAAAGAATTCAAGCAGTAAAGTGTTGGGTTGGTATGAGGGAATAGTGAGCCTTTTCCAGAAATATCCTTGTGTGGGAAAATGCTGGCTGTCACTTAAGATGGCAGCCCAGATGCTAAGCAAGGACTTTATAGGGTTGAATTTTGGATTTTTCAAGAGACTCCAGAATTTTAAATTTTTACATGGAATTTTCTGATTTTTTTGAAATAGGAGCCAGTTTAAGATATTTAGAGAGATTATATGATTTCTCCAGGACAATATTACTGGATTTTTCAATCCTAAATCTTCCGAATCCATATCTAATATGCTTGCCACTCCACCAGAGACACTCAAATAAACAAATATGGAACACAGCATGGAACAAAAAGGTCCCCATTGTGACCCTATTGTGTAAATTCTGCTTTATTGTCATCCTGAGTATCCCAGAGAGATCTGGAGGAGACATTTTTACTGTTGTTGGAATCATCCAGTCATATCATCCACACTCGAAAACAGACTGTGGTGGAATCCATGGACACAAAAATTAGGATGGTGGTTGTCAGGGGCTGGGGAGAGGGAAATGGGCAGTTGTTTAATGGATGCAAAATTTCAGCTATGCTCAGGAGTTCTGGAGTTGAGTGGTGGAAGTGGCTGCACCATGTGCGTGTACCCAGTGCCATGAACTGAACACTGCAGCGTGGCTAAGCTCCAAGTGAAATTTACTACATTTATGAAAAGTCCAAAATAACATCAACAACAAAGAGAAACAGGCCCCAAAGCAACAGAACACTGCATATCCATTGCTTTCACATCCTTTATGCCACATAGGAAATGTTTTTTGATGCAAGAGCATCAGTATGCCATCCCTACTGTGGGCATGTGAACCCTGGCTGGAGACAGCACTTTGAATTTTATTCTGTCTTCCCAGTGACTAAAATTACTTTATAGATTTTATGCCCATGAAACATTTTGCATTTGGAACCAGGGATATGCAGGAGATGTGCCAGAATGTAATTGTTTATTAAATGCAAGTCTGCTGTCTTGTGAATATCCGAGAATCCCACCTAGACATAGTTAGAAAAAATATTTGAACCCCTAAGGAAGGAGTCTCAACAAAGCACTCCATTCACCTATTCAATAGGAAGGTGGGTCCAGTGGTGGCGACAATGATTTTCAATGTAGGCCAAGGTCATTGTGAGCAGATGTATCAGATTCACCAGGGCCTGTGGCCCATGGCGGAGTGGGGTTCAAGCACTCTGAGGGGCCCCCGCCTGAAATCCACTGTCTCATTATTAAGGAAGCCACGTGTGTCCCTGGTCCTTCTTAAGAATCTGTGTTCAAGGTCATTATGGATGCTCTGTGATTGTGAAGGCCCTTTCAGGCCCACCCTTGTCATGTGACAGCCAGGAAGCCACAGGGTCTCAGTGCTCAAGGTGAGCTGGGTTTGTGTAGCGGCAATGACTGTCCTTCACTGAGAAATGTTCAAATCCTTGGGGCCAAAAGCTATTTCTAAGGAGAAAGTCCCAAGTCATCTGGGTGAACCATCCTGGAAGAGAGGATCCTTTCATTTCCAAATAATGAGGGCTAAGTGGTCAGAGTAGGCATGCAAACTCTGTCTCTAAGCAAAACAAACAAACAAACACCCAACAATTTTATCATTTATCCCCCTGTCAGTATCCCCAGTCACTGGGGGACTCTGGAATTGTTTGGGGGTGGGACTAATTTCTCTGGGGTTGGATAGAACTCCTAGAGGGTGTGGTGCTACAGGATGGCACTTCTTTAAATTCATTCATTCTTGTACCACTCTCTAAATTTCTGCTGACTTTACAAATCACTCATACTTACTTGGCATTTTTTCTAAATTGATTTAAAGCCCAATATTTATTTATTTAATCTCAACCAGTTGTCCTTACATTTGTGTGGGTATCAGAATCACCTGGAGGTCTTTCTAGAAGACGGATTGCTGGGTCCCATCCCTGAGGTCAGTAGGTTTGAAGAGGGGCTGAGAAGTTAGTTGCATCTCTCTCAATTTCTTAGGTCATGTCAATGCTGCTATTGGGCGGGGTGGTGGTGGTGGTGGTGGTGGTGGGTGAGGGAGAGGATCACATTTTGATAACTACTGTCCTGAACAATAGTATCCTAGAAATCATGGCTTTGATATGACTTTTTGAAAAGTGCGAGTAATTTTTCTTTTTATTTCATTTAGAAAAACTGAGAAAAAGGTAATAATGCCCTTTCCAAGCAGAAGCAAGCCCATCTCCCTGCAGCAGATACAGAGACTTGGTCAGCCCACTGGATGTCTGTCATTACCCTCTGGTATTCCTGTATTTATTTGCTGAGCTCCCAGTTGGCTTGGCTGTGTGCACGACTCAGGGAAAGTCTTTGCCCACTTTGGGTTACTCCCACCTCCTCATCTCCCCCATATAAACCAGAAGGGACAGGACTAAATGGAAATTCTGCTGCACAATTCTGGTGTCTTGTTGAAGATGGGGGGCCTGATGGAAGCCACATGTGGGAGGAAAGCTGGGTTCTTCTCTCTCTCTCTCTCTCTCTCTCTGGGTGGGGAGGCTCTCTCACATTCCTTTTGGTCAGTGCTCTCTGAGCTGCACACAACAAAGCCCTCCTCAAACTGGTTTAAGTTAAAAAGAGAATTTATTGGCTCATGAAACTGAAAAATTTAGGTTTCGATTTAGGCGTGGCTGGATCTAGGAATAGAAGGGTGTCATTACACTTGGACTCTGGCTTCCTGTTTCCTCTGCCTGCTTCATCTTCTAGCAGGTTCTTCCCATGCAAAGGTAAGGTACTCAGTTCCAGGCTTATATCTTGCTAGATTTTCACCTCTTCCCAAGGGCTCCTGTGAAAGTCCCAGCCCTAACTCTCTCTGGACTATATCGAGTGGTATAGGGAGGCGCTGGGGTTTAGATCCTGTTAATGGGGAAGACTTGGGTCTTTTTTCTGTTCCTGGTTGGGTGAGATTTACTTATACCAATGGCCTAAGAGTTGAGGTGATGGCTTTCCCAAAGGCTTTAGGAGATGTTACCTGAGGAGAAATGAATGGATTGTGGGAAGGAAAAAACCCATAGAGGTCCCCTCAGGTTCATCCACATCTGTGGTAACCTCCGGGTGTTCTCCAGGAGGATCTTGACACCATCAGCATCACAGAGCAGCTTGTTAGAAATGCATATTCAGAGCTCAGCTGTGCAGGTGATTCAGACTCACTGCAAAGTAAATACCACACTGCAAACTATTTATTACAAAAAAGGGTTCCTACTGATGTAAACCAGTGGAATGCAACCTTGACTTCAATTAGAGTCACCTAATTTTTATTGGTATATTATAATTATACATCATAGCAGAAATCATTGTGACATATTCATACATGAACATAACAAAACTTGGTCGATTTTATTACCTGGGGAGCTGGTGAGCCACCTGGACCCCATTCCCAACTGATTTCATCAGGTTAAAGGAGGAGATGAGGGGCCATTGTCAATGTTAATATGTATCCCCAACTGTCTCCAATGGATGGCATTCTGGATTAAAATAGCCAGTGAGCTAAAACTTGTCCTCTGTGACTTCAAACTTGTCAAGTCACACAGACAAGGGTGTGGACACTGTTTCTGCTGGCCATTTGTTAAAGAAGTGAGTTTGGTGGGTGATAACTTGAGTCAAAGTGATCGTGGCTTTATAGCTTTCCTAATACATATTAAAACAAGTATAGATCTGTTTTTAGAAACCAGCTAAAATGATTGTGTGTGCCACTGAGTACCCCTCGTGTAGTGGCAAGAACACGGGATTTGGATCCAGGACACTCAGGATTGAAAACCCAGTTCTGTGTTACCTTGGAGAAGCCATGGAATCTAAGCCTGTTTCCTTATTTGTATGATGAGAAAGGGCTCCAGCTTTTCACCTTTAAATCCCAAACAGGTGATAGCTATAAGGAGGGGTTTATCACAATAATTTATTGAGTAATGACTGTGTATGGGTACTAGTTTCTGAGTGTACAAAGATGTGTAAACCCCTGCCTTATTTGGGGATACACGGAAGAAGGTTGTGAGATGAGGATTCAAGTCCAAGTGGTTTAGTTAGCAGGTGCTGCTAGGCAGCATGAGCAAAGGAGTGGGGAGTTGAACAGGAAAGGGGACAGTCACAGAGGCTGTTTTGGAACAGGCCACCACTGGAGTAACCAGAAATCATCTTCTCTCGAAAGATCTGGGGGTCAGTGGAAGTTGGTGTCATTCCTTCCTAGGGGCAGGAAGCTGGATTGCTTAATGGCCAAATGCCATCATTGTGGGTTGAAGACTTTCTTGGGTTTTAGCTCCCTGGCCCTTCTGGCCCACCCTGCAGCTCTCATGACTCAGGACAGAGGATGTATGATCAGGACCAAGTGTCAGAAAGATGAGGTTTTCATCTTCCAAGGCCTTTGGTCTAACGAAGTATTTCCAGGGGCTGAGAATCAGAAATAGACAGAGCTCCAGGCTCTGTCCGAGGTTTCCAGCCAACTGCGCTTCACCATGTGATCTGTTGGACTCTGACCTCCTGTTCTCACACTGAGGCATTTTAGCCGGTCAGTGTTTATATAAGTTACTTCCCCTTGAGTTCATCAGAGCAAAACACTACCCTTAAGCAAACACAGACCTTGCCCCATGGGGTCTAGGATGGCACCTGCAGGAGACACTGACATTCAGGAGTGCCATGTAGGGGGCTCTCTGCCCTGTGCAGAGGCTTCTGTAGAACCTGAAGTGCTAAGAGTGGGTAAGGGGGCAGAGTGGTCCCTGGGTAAGGACATGTGCCTGGCTTGTACTGCGTGGCGTGAAGTCTTAAACTCTCTCTACTGCAGTCCTCACTGGTGAAATGGGAGGGGATTTACCCTGGTGGACCATCTGCCTTCAAATGGATCTGCTCTATCGTGTGAAATCTATAGGACACAATTACAGGCGATCACCAGGTGACCATCATAAGTAGTCAGATTTTAACTTTTTTTCTCTAGTTCTAAAACAAACAGTTAAAACTTAAGACTACATTTTGATTTAAAGACATTATTCAAATTTGGTACAATATTTCAGATTCACACTCAATTTTGCACTTCCTGAACTAAAAGAATTCACCTCACAGTTTGCCTTCTATTTCATGGTTTTGAATTTTAAACACAAACAAAAACCCCAAGTGGTCACATAGAATGAAAGAACTGAAATAACTCAAGTTTTGCTTCTCTGCCTCTATAAGCATTGCTTATTTGAAATCTACCATTGATGTGTAAATATGTGGTGGCCCAGGGGTTGGAGACTTTGTGGTTTTGCCTGAAGTAAAGTAAAACAGAATAGCTGCAGAAACTCATTTTGGGGTTGAATTTAATTAATTTTTTTAAAAATTATTTTTATTGGTGCATTATAATTATATATAATAGTGGGATTTTTCATGCCATATTTGTATGTGCACATAATATAATTTGGTCATGCTTTAATTTTTATCTTTATGGATGTAATAATTGTACATGTATAGGGTACAATGTGAGGTTTTGATTTCTGTATACATTGTGTAATGCTCAAATCAAAGTAATTTGCTTATTATCTTAAATGGTTATCATTTCTTTTCGGTAAGAACATTTAAAATCCTCGTTTTTAGCAATTTTTAAGTTTATGATGCATTGTTGTTCACTGTATTACTGCAGCATAATAGATCACTGGAACTTATTCTTCCTATCTGATTACCTGGGTGACCGTTGACCAACCTCTCCCTATATCCCTTGCTCTTCCTTTCCCAGTTCCAGATAATCACTCTTCCACTTACATTTTCTCTGAGATAAAATTCTTTTAGATTTCATTGTTCCCAGTGGCCAAGAATCAATATCTAGAATCAACCTAAACGCCATCAACAGATGAATGGATAGAGAAAACATGGTGCACATCCATAATGGAACACTGTTTGGCTATAAAAGGATGAAATCCTATCATTTGCATGGGCCTGGAGGACAATATGTAAAGTGAAATAACACAGGCAGAGAGAGAGAGAAATGCCACATGTTTTTATTCCTAACTGAGACTCACTTTCATAACATCCTGGATCCACATGGTCAAGAACTGACAGTATAACTGAGGATTCTATTAATTAACTGGTACGTAGAATACAAGGTTTACTAAAGATAATCTAATAGAATATGCTAGCTTGATAGCCGGGCAAGGTGATGCACACCTGTAATCCCAGTGACTCAGGAGGCTGAGGCAGGAAGATCACAAATTCAAGGTCAGCCTCTGCAAAGTAGTGAAGCCTTCAGCAACTTAGTGAGATCTTGTCTCAAAATAAAACAACAAGTGTTGGAGATGTGGCTTAGTGGTAAAATGCCCCTGGGTTCAACCCCCAGTACCCAAAAATAATAAAATAAAATAAAATTACTAAAATATTTTAATTTTAGTAATTTTGGACTTTGATATATGAAAGATTTTTTTCCAATGAAGAGTATCTTATATCTGATCTTTTTTAGAATTGTTGGACATGATGATAATAAGAAGCAGATGACTTTTCATCAGTATTGGTATTGCTAATAGAAGTGGGCCCTCTCCTTGGTATATCACTCAATCACTGGGCTGTCGTGAGCATTAAATGGAATAATCAAGCAAAGCACAGAGCAGAGGCTTGAAGTGAGCTGCCAGTCATTTTTTCTAGAAGACACAGAGCCACTTCAATAAGAATCTACATGTATGTTGACAAGGGCTGCCCACAAATCACAAAAATTCTTATATTAACAACAACAACATGAAAATAGTTAAGATACTCCTAAGAGTACTACTGTGGGAGTTGACCCCAAATTATAGTTGGTTAAGTATGATAGCACAAAGACAGGCATATTGACCAATGGAACAGAACAGAGTCCACAAAGAGACCACCAACATTTGAAAACTTGGCATAGGACAGATCCCTAAGAAAAGTATAGATTAGTCAGTAAGCAGTGCTGAATTGATTGTTTATCCAGGCAAAAAAAATAAATAAATAAAGTTAGATCTCTATCTCAAAATCTACTTTCTAATTGTAGAAAAATTAGAAAAAATGAACACAGTAAACTGTGAATACTTTTTCCAAAAATGGTAGGATGTATAACCTCAGGTAGGGAAGTTTTTGTTACACAGCACAAAAATAGTGCTAGCCATATGAGAAAAAATTCAATAGAGTAGATTAAAAAAAAAAATCTCTGTGTCATTTGTAATCGGTGAAATGCAATTTAGTTGACAAAGAGACACCTGTTTACACTCACTGGAGTGACAAAAATAAAAGATTATGATATAAAGTGTTGGTGAATATGTAATTTGCTGAGAATAATTGAATTTTGCTGTTGCAAGTACATATTGGTGCAACCACTTTGGAAAATAATTGCATGCTATCTTGGAAAAATGAACTGCATATCCTATGGCCCAGTAAATCCATTCCCAGGATGTGCCCTAAATATATTCTTGCACATTGTGTAAGCAGAGAGGCACAAAAAATAATGATAGCTGCATCATTCTATAATTGAAAACAGTTTTTAAGTATAAATTATAACACATTTACAAAAAAAGTGTGACTACTGTGTAATTATCACAGGTAAATATTGATCATCACCAGCCCTAGAAGACACCTTCATTCTATCTACTGATCCTATATCTCTCCCAACTCCCCAACAACTAGCTGACGATGGTCTCAATTCATTGTAATCTTTTTTTGCTTTGATTTTTGATTTTTGGGGTTTATTAACTAACTATGAATCATACAATTTTCTCTTGCCTGTTTTTGAACTTTCTATAAGTTCAAAACCAGATAGTAAATACTATTTTGCATCAGTTTCTTCTTCTTTTCTTTTTTTCACTCAACATGATGATTTTGAAATTCGTTCAAATTATTGTGTTATGGCTATAGTCCACTTATTTTTACTGTTTGTGTAGTATTGTCTTGTGTGACTTCACCTGAATTTATTTCTCTACTCTACATTCATGGACATGGGCATTGTTCTTGTTTTGGGCTCATGAACATTATATTAAGTTGTATTTCCTTGATTACTAATAGGCTGGGAATCTTTCACATGTCTGTTGACTATTTGGATTCCCTTTTGTGAAGTGCATATTCAGGGTTTTGGAGGGCCCATTTTTCTATGAGAGTTTTGGCCGTACTTAGTGATTTACAGGCATTCTTTATGTAGTTAGAGCTGTCTGTCGGTTTTATGTGCTCCAAATATTTTCTCCCACTAAATCACTTGCCTTTTCACTCTTAATGTCTTTTGATGAACAAAATAATACCTTTTTTCCTTCTCCTCCTTCCCTTTCTTTTCTCTTCTTTCTCCTCCCTCTTCTCACTCTCCTTTTCCTCCTGCTGGGAACTGAACCCAGGGCCTGGTACCTGCTAAGCATCAGTTCTAACACTGATCTGTACGCCTCCAGCCCCTTTTTTATTTAGAGACAGAATCACTCTAAGTTGTCCAGGCTGGCCTCAAACAGGTGATCCTCCTGCCTAAGCCTCCTGAGTAGCTGGGATTATAGAGATGTGTCACCACATCTGGCTTATTTTTAATAATAGTCAAATTTATCAGTTTTTTTCTTTATGCTTAGCATTTAAAATACATCTTATTTAAGACATTTTTATGTTTTTCAGCATTAAGAACATAGTCTTTTATGATACCTTCTAAAAAAATTATTTTTCATCTTTTGGTTTGATTTTTGCATATAACCATCTGGAGTCAATTGTACATATGGTGTGAGGTTGGGGTCCCATTTCACATTTTTCATGTGGATACTATTCACATATATATGTTCCAGCCATATATATTGTAAAGATGATTCTTTCCCCTTTGTCTTTCAGTTTTATCTTTGTCATAAACCAAGTGTCCATATGTGTCAGAGCCTCTTCAAAAACACTGTATCCTCTTCTATTAATCTAGTTATCTGTCCTCAAATCAATACAAATCATTTAATTAAAGTAGTATTATTTTAAGTCTTGTCAGTGGGTAGATCAAATTCACTCTCTTCTTCCTTCTTTGGGAGTATATTTACTATTTTTGGTCCTTTCCATTTCTACAAAAATTTTAGGATCTGCTTGTTAGATCTGTATATATATATATAAGCTGTTGATAGATCTTTATTTATTTATACATGGTACTGAGAATGGAACCCAGTGCCTCACACATGCCAGGCAAGTGCACTACCACTGAGCCATAGCCCCAGCCCCTACTTGTTAGATCTTAATTGGAAATTTAATTAGTCTATACAACAATTTAGTGCAGAATTGGTACTTTTACGACATTGAACATTTAAATCCATGAATATCAGGTTGCTCCTTATTTATTTTTCTTTTAAAATTAACTTTTCTTGCATAAAAGTCTTGCTATATTTATTGTTAGGTACTTGGTATTCTTTTCCTCTTCCTTTTAAAAATTGGTACATTATAGTTATACATAAAATTTGTAATACATCGTGATGAGTTCATACATGCACATGATCTGCTTTGGGTTTATTTTTGTGTAGAGTGAGAGATAGGGATCTAGTTTCATTTTTCTATGTATGAATATCTGGTTTTCCCAGCACCATTTATTAAAAAGTTTGCCTTTCCTCCAATGCATATTTTTGGTACCATTGTCAATGATTGGATGACTGTAGATATGTGGGCTTGTCTTTGTGTCTTCTGTATCATTGGTCTTTAAGTCTCTTTTTAATGCCAATACCGTGCTGTTTGCAACTTTAGCTCTGTAGTATAATTTGAGGTGAGGTGTTTTATTCACTTTTATTGCTCAGTATTGCTCTGACTATCTGGTTCCTTTATTGTTCCATAAGAACTTCAGACTCTTTTTTTCTACTTCTGTGAAGAATATCATTGGTATTTTGATGGGGATCTCATTGAATCTGTATATCACTTTTGGTATTCTTCTTAATGCAAATACAATAGGTATCTTTTTCTTTTAATTTTATGTTTGAGATGATTGCTAATAAAATAGAGATGCAATTTATTTTTTGCATATTGATTTTGCAATGAATAATCTTGTGAAACTCTTATGACTTCTATTTTATAAATTCTTTTAGTTTTCTATGTGGACTATTACATTATCTGCTAAGTAACAATAGTTTTGCTGCTTCCTTTTTAAGTTCTTACGGTTTTAAATACCGTTGTGTCACATAATGATGTTAGCACATGGCTGACAAGCCAACAAGAGACTACATTTATGACAGTGGGCTCATAAGATTATATTAGCTAATGACATCATAGTCATCTTAGTTTGTGTAAATTCACTTTGTGATGCTCACACATTACCTAATAAGTCCTTTCTCAGGACATATTTCCCTACAGGTCACATGACTGTTCATTTTTCGTGCCTTATATATTTGTTAAAACCTCTATAAAGGGGAGAGATTATTATGGGCATCTTTGTCCCCATCTTGATTTCTAAAGGAAAACATTTAATATTTCACTATTAACTTTGATGTTTGCTGAAGGTTTATTGTAGGTACCTTTATCATATTAATAAGTCCCTTTCTTTTTCTAATTTGTTGATTGTGTTTATTTTGAACCATGAATGCATGTTACATTTTAGCAATTACTTTTTTTTTTGCATTTATAAAATAATCACTTTTAATTTTGCTTCTCTCTTTCTTTTCCTTTGGTTCTAGGGATCAAAACCCTAGCCTTATGCTTGGCACATAAATAAACTACTTGTGTACTTTATATTATTTTTTTTAAAATTAGAGCTTTATAGTTATACGTACTAGTTGGGTTCATCCCAACAAACTCATCCATGTGTGGAGTTTGATTTAAGTTCATGATTCCTCTCCCTTTCCCCCTCTTCCTCCCTCCTCTTTCCCATTCTTTTCCTCTACTACACTTGTTTTTGCTTGTATATTAATTTGTATTTGACTGGTTCTTTCTACCTACACATAAAGTTGAAGTTCCCTGTCTTAATTATACATGCACATAACATGATTTTGTAAGAATTCATTTTGCATGGCCTTTCCTTACCTATACCTCCTGTCTGCCTCTCAATCTCCTTTGTCTATATTATTGATCTTCCCTTTGTGTTACTCCTATCCTTCCTACCCCCTTTTCCTTTATGTGTCTGTCTTCTGTTTATGAGAGAAGACATTCCACCTTGGGGTTTTGCTTATTTCACTTAACATGATATTCTCCATTTCCGTCCATTTATCAGCAAATGCCATAATTCCATTCTTTTTTCAAATGGTTGAATAGAACTCTAATGTGCCTGTGTTTACATATATCTATGTCTGTATATGTACATGTTTATCACAATTTCTTAATCCATTCGTTCTATTGATGGATATCTGGGTTAATTTCATAATTTAGCTATTGTGAATTGTGCTGCTATCAACATTGAGATGGCTGTGTCACTGTAGTATGCCAATTTTAGATCTTTTGGAAAAATACCAAGGAGTGGATGGGTGGATCATATGCTGGTTCCATCCTCGTTTTTTGAGGAGTCTCCATCCTGTTTTCTAGAATGGTTATACTGATCTGTAGACCCACCAACAATGTACAAGTGTACATTTTCCCCTGCAACCTCACCAGCATTTATTATTGTTGGTATTCTTGATCATTGCCATTCTGACAGCAGTGAGATGAAATCTTAGTGTAGTTTTGATTTGCATTGCCTGATTACTAGAGATGTTGAGCATTTTTCCATGTTTGTTGACCATTTGTATTTCTTTTTTTTTTTAAGAGAGAGAGAGAGAGAGAGAGAGAGAGAGAGAGAGAGAATTTTTTAATATTTATTTTTTAGTTTTCGGTGGACACAACATCTTTATTTTATTTATTTAATTTTAATTTTTATTAGTTGCTCAAAACATTACAATGATCTTGACATATCATACATTTGATTCAAATGGGGTACGTAATCTTATTTTTCCACGTGTACAGATTGCAGGATCACATGTGGTGCTGAGGATCGAACCCAGTGTCCGGTGCATGCCAGGCGAGCGCGCTACCACTTGAGCCATATCCCTAGCCCCCATTTGTATTTCTTCATTTGAGAAGTTTTTGTTTGGTTCTTTTGTCCAATTATTGATTTTTTTTTAAGTTCTTTGTAGTTTCTGTTGGAGGAGGGGCTGGCCAGGTTTTTCCCGTTATATAGGCTCTGTCTTCACACTTTTAATTGTTTCCTTTGCTGTGCAAAAGCTTTTTAGTTTGATACCATCTCACTTATTGATTCTTTGTGTTATTACTTGTGCTTTGGGGGTCTTGTTAAGGAAGTCAGTGCCTATATGATGAAGTATTGACCCTATGTTTTCACCAAGCAGTTGTAAAATTTCTGGACGAATTCCTAAGTCTTTGATCCATTTTGATTAGAGTTTTGTGCAGGGTGAGAGAGAGGGATCTAGTTTCATGTTTCTATATATAGCAATCCAGTTTTTCCAGCATCATTTGTTTAAAAGGTTGTCTTTTGTCCAAAATACATTCGGCACCTTTGTCAAATATCAGATGGCTGTAGGTATGTGGATTTACCTGTGTCTTCTATCCAGTTCCATAGGTCTTCATGTCTATTTTGATGCCAATAACATGCTGTTTTTGTTACTATAGCTCTGTAGTATAATTTCAGATCAGGTATTGGTTGCCTCCTGCTTTAATTTTCTTGCTTAGTATTGCTTTGACTATTTTTGATCTCCTATTCTTAAGTCATAAATAAATTTAAGAATTTTTTTTCTAATTCTTTGAAGTATGTCATTGGCATTTTGATGGGGGTTGCTTTGAATCTGTATATTAGTTTTTGTTGTATGGCCATTTTGACAATATTAATTCTGCTTGTCCATGAGCTTTATACTCTTAAGGTGATGAATTACGTTAATTGATTTTTTAGTTTCCTTCAAACTCCACCAGCTTCTTTGCAGCTGCTGGAAGTTTACTAGTTAACACGAGCACAGAAGGTTGACAAACCAGAAATTGAATCTAGATGGCCTGAGATCTAATCTTCCTCTACACCAGGTTATCTCTGTCTCTCATGCATCTGAGTTTATGCAACAAAAAATTCTCAGATGGCCTGTGACTCCTTTGGTCCTCCTAGAAATTTTTGCACCAATGCCTCATTTCTTGCCATGTATGGCTTTGATTCTAGAATTTCAGAATCCACCTGAATCTGAATCTCTGAGACCCTGGTATCTCTGTTCTATTTCTTAGATGGTTTAGTGAGGATTCAGGGATGATACTTTCCTCTTGGCTTTGGTGTAAGAGACAGGTTAGGAACGTGGTGATATACAGCAGGCAGCACAGAATATAGACTTATTTATTTAACTAGTTGTTGACTTGGGTGGGCCAGTCTGTCCATCTATAGGTAGGCAGATGTAAAGATTTATGAACATAGAGAGTGGAGCTATAGCTCTGGATAGATAGATATAAACACATGTATACATACATGGAGTATATTCAGCATATAGGCATTAATTCAATATTTCACAAATAACTGAGTGTCTACTATGTGCAATTTATGTTTCTGTGGGTGAAATCAGTTGTTAGTCCTGTTTGCAAAATCTAAAAGAGGAATCTCAAGTTTGACTTTGCAAGAGAAGTTTTAGAAAACCATTTTTTTCTAAAATTAGCTTTGATGGATCAACAGGACTCTTTTTTTGTGGCAGGGTGGAAGTATCCATTCACAAGTTACCTGCTAGTCAGGGACTCTGGTGTTGATCTAAACCTCAGGACAGCGGGAGATGGCCATCGTTGGATACGCCTGGAGAAGAGCTGGCATCCTGCCTCCTTTTCCAGTCATCTCTTCTCCCCTGCAGTGTATGGCATTGTGGGGATGTCAGATGCCAATGGGTGGAATCAATGCAGAGGAAGTTGGCTTCACTGGAGGATGAATGGCCACCACTGCTTTTGTGCCAAAGGGCCAAGCCTCCCCGGGAGGATGGACAAGGAGAACTGGCTGGAGGAGGGGTGAACTTCTTCATCTTGTGAGAGTCCTGGCCAAGTTCAAGACTGGTGCTCTTGTTCAGAAAGATTTAGCTGATGGCGAGAGACCCAGGAGCTTTCTTTTACAGAACTTTAATGATATAAAAGCAGCATGAAGTGCTGCTGATTGGGGATTTATTTGGAGATGAGCTTCTCCAGTGAAGAGTTGCAAGAGTCTTGCAAGTTTTTAGGTCTGGTTCTTAAAAAATGCACTTATTTGGTATGAGAATGAAAAACAGTGACTGAAGAACAAATCTCTTCCATTGGCAAGACTTCTCTGGTAAGTTAAAATAAAAATTCAGGCTGCAATGTAGATGAATTCGTGTTCTTGTAAGGATTAGGCTGTGCAAAAAATCTGCAACCTGCAAAAGTCTTACTTGGAGGCCCCTTAAAAATAAGCTCTGTTTTTCGGTGGCACAGGAGGGTGAATATAGTTAACAATGATGCATAGCATATCTCAAAATAGAAGAGAGGATTTTGAATGCATTCACCACAAAGAAATGATAAAAATTTAAGGTGTTGAACATGTTAATTACCTTGATTTGATTCTTATGCAGTATATACATGAATCAAAATATCACATTGTACCTCATAAACATGTACTATTCTTATGCACCAATAAAAATATAAATATCTGCATCTGTTTGATGGATCTGGATCATTTATTGTCGGCTGCTAAGATTTCTGCTACAGATGCATGAAAAAGGTGTCCTCAAGATTTCTGTCTATCCTACTGTGGCCACCAGCATTGAATGGGGGTGGGGGTGGCATATAGGAATTACAATGCCACATGGGTAGAGAGAGAATTTTTGCAACTCAAATAGCCTTGTAAACAGTGAAGAGCCTGTGTTATTCTCGAAAAGGAATCTAAAGCTTAAGTTTACAGGAGAAGTATTGAAAAAGTCACTTCTTGTACACCTTTGCCTTCTGATCGATTTCATTTCAAAAGTTTATTTTAAACTAAATTAAACATCAAACACTGAGATGGAACAGAGATACCGGGGCCTCAGAGATTCAGACTCAGGTGGATTCTGAAATTAATATTCTGAAATTCTAGCAAGCTTCCAGGTGATGCCGATGTGATTGCTCTGTACAACAATATTTTGAGTAGCACTGAGGGAGGGGGTGTTAATTTTTAGGTTTTTTTTTTTTTTTTGTAGAGAATGGTTCTCAGATTTGGCTGCATTAGAATCAACTGGGGAGCTCTAAACATATCCCAGTTTAGTATCTGCAGTTCAGATAAATTCCAGCAGAATCTCCTGCCCTGGGTCCCAGGCGGTTCACTGTAGCCCAGGTAAGGAACCATTGCTCTAGAAGGAAAGCATCTGGGTTAACTGCAGCTGAAGTGGGTCACCGGAGTCTCTTCTTCTTTTTATTTTTTATTTTTTTGAGATGGGATTTTGTTTCCTAGGTTGCCAGGGTCTAGAGCTATCCTCCTGCCTCAGCCTTCAAAGCAGTGGGAACCATAGGCTGGTGCCATGGCATCAGCTCTCAATCATTTCTTAAATGGCAGTATCTTACAATAGTTCTTTTCCTATCTTGAAATGAAATTCATGAATAGTATAAATTGCTTATAGATGTCATAAAAGTTCCATCCGTAATTTAAAGGACAAATAAAAGGGAAGTTAAAAAAGTGACTTTCTTTAAATTCACACACACACACATACACACACACACAGTCATCATGGGTAAATGTTTGAGTAGATTTTCTAGAATATTCAAGAAAGTACCCAGGTGTTTGTTCTGTGGGAATGTGACCAGAGTCCCCAAATCCAGACCAAGTCTGGATCATGGTACTCATGATTCAGACCACCACAGTGCCCTGGTTTTCAACACTGGGGAAAAACAGTTGGTAAATTTCTAGATGCGACAAAAGACCTTAACTTATCCTGCATTCCTGCACAATTTAGCTCATACTAAACCAGGCCGTAGCTCTCTGGTTACACGGTAGACAGCGACAGGATTTAGGTTAGGGAAGTATCACAGAGTGTTCATCACCACGCATTTCAGGCTGAATTTGAGGACATTTCAGAAATGTTAGCTTCCTTCTGCATCCCTCAGACGCCAGGATTTCTCACTAGTGTCACTGAGTAACTACAAGTGTCCCCCACAAATTTCTCAAAGTGCTCCTTTGGAACTGACTCTTGGAAATTTAAGCCAACGTGTTCTACCCTGAGCAGCATCCTGCAGACCACCTCTGGTGGGCGAAAGGGTGTAACAGGCTTGATAAAGGACTCTCACGCCCATTGTAGCCCCAGAGGCGGGTTCAAGGTGGTGGGGCGAGAAGGACAGTAGGTTTTCCCCACGCCCAACACCAATAAGTTCGGTTCCCAGTCATGGGGCACTTAAAGAGCCCCTTAAAAGGAGAAGCGAAAAAACTTCCTTCTCACTATTGCGTTCGCGCCCCCCTCTCCGAAGGAGAAATCTGAGAAATATTCAGCAATCTATAGTGCCCTCTAGTGGTGATTGCTTATCATGTCAGGCACCAAGAGTCTAAATTTTTATTGTTTAAAACTCACGCAAGTAAAAGTTCTGTTTGTAAAAAGATTTATACAGTAAAAATCTCAAGCTATCTTGCATTTCCTTTTCTCGTTCAAATATTATTGCACTACAGAGGATGCTCCCGCGCTTTTTCTATTTATAGATTTTTTATTTATACACACACATATTTTATATGTTTTTATTTCTATAGGTGCACATTAGAAATGTTGACATGTAGTGACATATTGTTCATGTGTACATGTCAAAAATGTCTTATATGTATCCATAAAGTGGATATTTTGACCTTTGTATATACATTTATATTTATCAAAGGTAAAAATATTTTAAAAGTTTGTGTAAACCTATATTATATACATTTAATTTATAAAATAAATTTAATTATATAATTATAAAATACAAATTTGATTAAAAACATAAATTTAATTAAACAAGGTATATGATATACTCATATAAAGTTTACATATTTATATTGGTAATATATTTCTATATAGTATATAAAATCTTAAAATAGGTATGTCTTCAAAATATAAAAGGAATCTGATAATGCTGATAATGTTGTCCCGTGTGCATGTAACCTAACTTGTTTGATTTACTTACTACTGCTGGACATTTTGATTGTTTTTGTTTATCCCCCATCACCAGAACACCTTGTACATGTTTGTGCCCATATGTGAGTTTTTCTATAGAGTAGTTTTGCAAATACTTCTGCAGAATTTTTCCAACTTGTCATTCAAGCCAGAAACTTGAATCTGAAATGTCAAAGCTAATAAAAATAAGAAGTGTTGGAAATCAAGAAATTTTATAAACTTGGAATGGGAGGAAAAGGCTAGATATGGGTAGACAGTGGTGGTTTTGTTTATTTTTTTTATCTTTAGTTTTATTCTTGCTCTAGAATTTTTATGTTTTTAATTTGAAAAATAGATAATACTTCTGTCTGGTTCAAAATTAAAAACAACAAAATTGTGTATGTGACAGTCTTTTTCCTTCTACCTTCTATTTTCCAGGCACATAACTCTTGTTCTTCACAAAGCTAACCAAGATCATTAGTCATTAGTCTTTTCTGGATACTTCCAGAGATTGTTAATGCATAAGCAAAAAAAAAAAAAAAAAAAAAAAAAAAAGAGAGAGAAAGAAAAGAAAAAAGAGTGGAGTCTCTCTCTCTCTCTCTCTCTCTCTCTCTCTCTCTCTCTCTCTCTCTTTCTCTTTCTCTCTCTCTCTCCATATAGAGATGAATATCTAATTGATAAAGCTAAGTTTCTTAGCTTGTGAGGTTGTTGAAAGCACAATTGTTATATGGCTTTCCTTCAAAAAATACAAAACCCATCAATGATTGTATATCATACAGATAGTCTATATGTATTTTTCTTCAAATAATGGGAGATTATGCCATTACAGTGAAACAGATTTCTTTGCCCCCCCCCGTTTTTGGTTATTCATTATGTGAATGTGTCATATTTAATCAATCCTCTCTTGATGGGCACTTTGATTGGTTCCAGTCTGGTTATTCCATACACTACTACAATGAACAGCCTTGTACAATTGTCACTATGCACATGATTGAAGATGCATAGAAGATACATTCCCTAGTAGTGGAATCACTAGTTCAAAGAAAAGATGCATCTTTAAAAAAGAATTGCAAGGTGCCCTCTGTGGATGCCTTGGCAGTTTGTTTGTGATGTGTTTCAACTTCATGCAGCCTGGAGTCACTGAGTGTTATGGATATACCGGATGAGTAAGAACAAAACGCTGTCTCAGTGTGTTACCAGGTGTCATGCTCTATTAAGAGTGACATGTCTGGTAAGACGTCTTTTCTAACACTGACCAAGGCCCTGGAGTTCTTATCTGTCTTCAGAGGAACCCTGTAAGCTGGTCTTAGTATCTGTGACTTCTTTGCTGAACTTAATGCAGTGTGCCTTAGCCTGTTACATGGATTTTAAAAAAGGATCTTTTTAGATCTTTTGTCTTTCAGCTGCTCAGCCTGCTTTCCTCATTTTGGGTGTGGCCTCCAGGGGCCATCATCTTCTCTTTCTCCCTCTTTTCTCTTGCCTCAGTCCTCTGTAATGTCTTCCTACTCCTGATCACAAGCCAATCACATGAGGGATTCACTGGGTTGGAATAAACGTTGCAGGGTACCTGGGTGATGTGCTACTCCTTTCATGGGCTCTGATGTTCTGTCTTCCAGTGTTACGGCCCCACGATCCTCTTGTGTCCCATGGGCATGGCCTATTCATCCACTGCTATTAGCAACTCTCAAACGGCCAACGTGATCTGTATGCTGTATACATGTCCCCCACTTGCCTGGCTTCACATCCTTGTCCATGCTGTCTCTCTCTTGGAATGTCCTCCCCAGGTCTAGCCATGCATGAGTGTCTGCCTGCTAGGGCACGGTAGTTCTCAGTCCTGTGGATTTACCTTGCACATGCTCTGTACCTCTCACGTGGTACCAATCACCTTCTGCTGTATAACCTGGCTTTTTCCTCTCTTCACCTCCCATAACTGTGGAGAGGGTAGAATCTCTGTCTGAGTTACCGTTGTAATGTCAGGACCCAGCATAGCATCTCATGTCCAATATATACATGTCTTTATAACCATTGGCCACACCAGGAAACATTTCCCAGTCTCTCATTTCTCTGAAAATTGTATCATTAAGTCTCAGCACATCTTAAATGGTGGAGAAGCTGGGAACCAGAGTCCTGTTATATTCCCATAGCAAACATTATTTCCCCCAAATCTTGACTTTGTAGAGGTAGAACATGGCTTATCTGAATATCCACAATCCAAAATGTTCCAGAATCTGAACAGTTTTTGGGTGCTGGAATGAAGCCACAAGTAGCTAGGCATGTGATCTCAGATGAGGTCACACCTGACCTCAGTGATAGGCCACTGTCAAAATAAAGGTGCACTAAAAATATGGTCTAAAATTGCCTTCAAACAATGTGTAGATGTGTATGAAACCTAAATGAACTTGATGTTTAGACTTGGATTCCATCCATAAGATATTTCATTGTGTCTCTGCATGTATTCCAAAATCTGAAAAAAAAAATCTGAAATCTGAAACATTTTGGGTCCCAACCATTGGATAAGAGATATTCAACCTATACTACCATCATCTCCCAACTCCAACTTCCTCTATTGATCTTGGTGTCAAAGACCTATCAAAATTTGAAGGAAAATTAAGAAAAAACAAAAGTGAAGACCTATTTGATTTCAGCCTGTGGTTGATGGTCAAAAATTCAGGTATCTCAGAACTTTTTCCTTATAAGGAGAGGTGGAATGAGCAGAGGATGGTTAGTTTTCTCAGGCTTTCTGTTACTGGGATGGTATATATTCAGGATTTCTCTTTGCACCTAGACAAATATCTAATTGATAAAGCTAAATTTCTTAGCTTGTGAGGTTGTTGAAAGCACAATTGTTACAGATTGAAAACTTTCCTTAGTGACCCCTTGAATAAAGTTTGGAAAATGGCATTTAATGAACACAATCTGTCTCTGAAGTGGGCATGATCACTCTTTTAATGATGAGACAATGAAAGTCCCTGGGAGGCCTGGAATTTAACCTTGGGCTGTGGGGTTTGGGAATCCCATTCTGACCTGGCACCATATGCTTTGCCAATGGAGGGGGGCACTAATTCTCTGTCACATAGCACCTGCATTTCTGGCAGTTTTTGTCACATATTTGCATTGCATTGCCAAGAAGGACTTTAGGGAGGATTGCATTTTTCAGTGATGGCTGCTTTGGTGTCTCCCATGTTGCTTGCTCTTTTTCAATGTGAGCTTACCATTCCCCATCAAGAGGTGGTATCTAGGCTGGGGTTGTGGCCCAGTGGTAAAGCACTTGCCTTGCATGTGTGAGGCACTGGGTTTGATTCTCAGCACCACATACAAACAAATGAATAAAATAAAAGTCCATCAACAACTAAAAAAATATTAAAAAAGAGGTAGTTTCTAATTTTCCTCCCCTTGAATGTGGTGTTATGGTTTAGATCTGAAATGTCCCATAGAGGCCAATATACTGAAGGTTTCGGTACCAGCCTGTGGCACTACTGGGAGGTGGTGGACCTTTAGGAGGTGGGGCCTAGTGGGAGGCACTTAGGTCATTGGGGCTGTGCCCTGAGGGGAAATGGGACTTCAGCCCCTTCCTATCTTTCTCTCTGCTTCCTATCCTCCATGAGGTGAGCAGTCTTCCTCTACCCCATATTCTCCACCATAATGTTCTGCTTCACTGCAGGCCCAAAGCCATAGGACCAAGCAAACACAAAGTGAAACCTCTGACACCATTCTTCCTTTGGGTTTATTTTTCTCAGGTATTTTGTCACAGTGATGGAAAGCTGATGAACACATCTGGGCTAGTTATAGTGACTGGTTTGTCACCAGTGGAAAGTAGAAGTGATACTTCATGACTTCTGGTGTTAGCCTAAAAGAAGCCCTGACTCTTTTTGATGGTGGATTAAGAAATGCCTAGAGACCTGCCAAAGCATTATTTTGGGGATATTTTTGAGGGTTTTTCCAGAGGAGGTTGGCATGTGAGTCTGAGTGGGTTGAAGGGGAAAGATCTGCCTACAGTGTGGGACACATGCCATCCGGGAGACTGGGGGCCTAGAAACCGAAAACACAGAGGTAAAGGGTCTGGTCTCTCTCTTGGAGCTGGGATAGATACTTTTCTTCTTGGCTACCAGAACTCCAGGCTCTCTGGTTTTGGGATTCCAGGACTTTAAACTAGGAACTTTTGGGTTCTTACAACTTGGACTTGGACTGACTCATGCTGATATCATCCCAAGTTATCCAGCTTGCAGATGGCCTGTGGTGAGACTTCTCAGCTTCCATAATCACATGAGCCAATTTCCCTAAGTAAGTTCCCTCTTACCTTTGTATACATCCATAGCATATTGTTCTGTTCTGTCTTTGGAGGACAGTGTATAGTATAGATTTCTCCTCAATTTCTGGGACCCCTTCATTCTCATCCCTTTACGAGGCTTTCTCTCAGGTCCAACTTCTATGCTGCAGAAGCCCAAGACCGCTGGAGAGACCAGTGTCAGTGCTCTGGAGAGCAGCACCACTGAGCCCTGGCTCTGGAAGTGTTCCACCCATATTCCAGATGTGGAGTGGAGGAGACCACCCAGGACCAAGTGCCCAGCTGTTCTGGAACCCCAGCCCATCGCATCTCCCTAGATGAGGCCCCAGCCATCATGGGTCAGATCCAAGCTATCCCTTTTCTACCCGCTCTGAAGTCTGGATCCTTAGAATCCACTTTGATAGGATTATTGCCTCCTGTCTCTGTGTTTGGGGTAGTTTCTTATGCAGCTCTATTTATTGGGCTCCAACTTACAATAAAATGTGTGTTTGGGTGAAATGTAAATTGCATAAATAAATTGTGAAGTAGAAGCTGTCATGCCCAGGTTTTAGGTGGTTACACTTTGACCAAAATCAGAAACACTTTGCCTTGAATTATTTGAGGTTTGAATTCCAGGAAGACTTCAAGGAGTATCCATCTAATGAAATCCTATTGTAAATTTTCTTGTAGTGTTGCCTGCCTGCCTTGCTCCTCTCTCCCTCCCTACTTGCCCGTTCTTCCTTCTTTCCTTCTCTGGTGCTCAGAAATGTGGATGGATAGATTGGTACAGGGAGACCAACAGGATTCTGCAAGTCCCTCGTTTAGGCAGATGCAGTGTGCGTGAGGGAGAGCTGCCGGGGTTAGGTTTGCTTCCAGCTATTGAGATGACCAGGGATGTCTCCAGCTGCTGCTTGGAAACCAACAAAAGCAGTAGCATGTTTCTGAAGCCCTGGAGTAAGCAGTGACTTGGCAATGATAAGTCTTTCTGGAGGAAAAGGGAAAAAAAACCCCACTTCCTTCTCATTATCTGTGAAGAAAGAGGATGCTCAGCTCCAGGTTACCAATGAAGTACACTATGCAGTAGGAAGTCATAGGTTCTCAGTGAGATCCACTCTGATGGGGCTCTGGGTTGCACACGGACTCTGAGAAAATGGCATCTCCCCTACCTGGAACGTGCAGTGCCCAGCCTGGGCAACTGTATGCTTGAGTCCTGAATTCGTTGATTCATTCAAGGAAAAATTATTTGGTACAAGATATCGGAAGATACTGCACTTTATTAACAGGTTGCTATCCTTTAAAAAGAGAAAGCCGAAAAAGCTTGAAGAATTAAAAAACAATCTGTTCACCACTGCACACCTCCCACTTCTTGCTACTCTGTGTACTTCCCAGACAGTTCAAGTCTTGGCCTTTCTGTGGGTGATTGTAAAGACCTGGTCCTTCAGACCCTCTCAGCGAGAAGAAGGCAACACAAGGTAGAGGCGAAGATGCTTGTTTGGGGCTCCAGACAAAAGAAAATGGAACCTGGAATAGACAGATGAGGGAAAGAGGGCCCCATGGGAAGGGCAGGGCAGGCTCAAGATTGACACTGAGGCTAGAACCAGGGGATGTCTCTGCTCTTTTCTGCACCCAGGGAAGGAAAGGGCAGACAGTTCATCCCCTGCTGATCCTTTCCTTGAACCAGCCCTGCTGTTTGGAACCCTTCAAAACCAAGGAAAAATCATACCCATTGTGAACTTTCTCCTGGCCACTCACTGGGGTGGCACTGGCTCTGAGGCTCAGCACTCAGGTAGAGCCCATGCTATGTTCTCTGGAGTCCGGCAAACACCGAGTTAGCAAATGCTGAACCGGTGCCCCTAGGGGAAGTACAGTTAGGATCCTGCCAGCTTCTGGACATAATTTTATCAACCAATCAATACATCATCGAACATCGTATCTGTGTTTACTGTTGAAAGATGCCTATGTAACCTCCATCGAAAATTCATTCACATTGAACTCACGTTCCACAGCGGTATGACTCATGCCTGAAAGAAGTGCATCCAATGCACTGATTTCCTCTGGAAAACACATTTTAGCCTTCTTGTGTTCAGGGGCATGAGGTGGCCCTTCAGAGCTACGCTTGGGGACCATTTTAAGGACCACTCCCCAGAAAATGAAAAAAAAAAAAAATTGGCACGATTCAAGCCATGAAAACATTGCTCATTTGCAGCTTGAGATGTGGAGCAAGAAGGCAGAGATGGCTCTGTTCATCCTAAGCTGGGAACAGGTCATCAGGCCACTGAAAACTTCCTCCCTGCTCCGCACGGGTCCTCATATTTGAACGCCAGGAAAGTCTGAGTGTCTTGGTTGGGGGGGGGGTCACAAATCCATTTTAGTGAGCAGCTGCATTCCCAGTTATGGCATCTGCAGATAATGAAGATTGACTATTTTAAGTTAAAACCTTTTAAAAACATTGTCCTTTTCCAGGTGGTCCATTCCCTGGGTTCTTAGGTCTTACAAGTGACTGTCCCCCTGGGACCAGGCAGTCCATGGAAGGGTCTGGTGGTGGCTCTGGTAGGAGGCTGCAGCTCTTCCTCTCTGGCTGATTCTTGTTCCAGGACGGCCAACCTTGTGGGCGTAGGACACCATCATCTTTACTAGCGAAGGGGCCCCAGTGGGGCATGGGTGTTGCTGTGGCCAGGGAAGATGGGGCTACAGACTGAGATCTTAGGTTTATTTGGGAGCAAGTTTGGGTTGTTGATGGTGATTAAGAGCTCCAGGGCTCCTGATGTCATCCTTGGGCTCTATTTTATCAGAGTTCCCGATTTTTGATGAAAAAGCTAAAAACCCAGATTTTTAAACCAAAACACAAGGATTTTAAGATACAGGCAGTTAAAATGAAAGACTCTGAACATTGTGGGAGCTGGATAAAACAGGAGCGATCTGGAAACAAGTCTGTTATGTTCCTAGGTGCCACTGTCACCTTGGATACAGGTGAGAGGCTGGTGGCAGGCTCAGTTAAATTACCTGCCTGTTACCTGCCCACTCAGTTTGTTGTGGTTGGTATCCACTAACATCATCTGCCACATATTTCCACTTT
Organism: Ictidomys tridecemlineatus; assembly: GCF_052094955.1. Lineage (NCBI taxonomy): Eukaryota > Metazoa > Chordata > Mammalia > Rodentia > Sciuridae > Ictidomys > Ictidomys tridecemlineatus. Next base: position 155,909,827 of record NC_135481.1, on the reverse strand, counting down.
AGAAAAGGCCTGATATTGGGGGTGAATCTTGTCTGTCTCGCGAGGCAGGGTTGAAAACCTGGTTAAAAACCTCTGCCCCCATCAGCGGCATTATATACATCGAGTTAACAGCATTTTTATACCTGGGACTCCATAAATCAAGCCCACAGCTAGTAAAGACCGGTTTATGCCAATAATGAGGACAATATGACTTCAAGACACAGAGTGGGGATTTGACCAGTGCTTTCAAGTGTATCCAGTGTTCTTCCAATAAGAACGCCATAGATTGCACTGTGTGTTGTGCATCTGGGGTATGAAAGCTTTCAGTGAGGTTATGTCCATGAGAACAAATGCCATTTTTTTTTTTCCTTTTCCTAATAAAAGCCGGGTAATGAAGGATGAGGATATGGTTAGTCCACAGCGACAGTGGTTGTCAACAAGCCTTTTGAGAGCATCTTTTTCTGTTGAAACCCGTTAATGAATTGGAGTTTTCCACAGAGCTCACAGAAGTTGACTTTTCAGACCAGGGAGTGAAAAAAATCAGAGAGACTTTTTTTTTTTTCATGTGGCATGTCGAAGGGCGTCCTTTAGTCTTGTGGCTACACCAACTCAGTCGGGGTCTAGGATGGATCTTGTTAATTACCGCAGGTGGATCTTTGACCCAAGGAAGAAAATAAGGCTTCAGGGCACTTCTCTGTGACCGCCTTGGGACCCTTCAGAAGGGACGAGCCGAGGTCTGAAAGCCGCTTGGGTTTATAATGATTCTCAAATGGGCTATTATGTGGACAAGCAACATGACCTAAGGCATCAGGGACACCAGAAAGGACACTTTTTATGCAGCTTGAGATGTGAGTAGAGAGCAAAAGAGATTTCAAAAGATCAGCACCATGGCTCTCTCAAACATTATGAAGTGTCTTCCGAACGACAACAGTGTATACTTGTTAAACCTTGCAGTTTTGGAAAATAACAAACTGTGTTTTGCACTCACCATGGACCAGGTGTGGGTCTGAATTTAACGCTTTCATTGATTTGGGGGTGGGGGTTGGGAGCCATTTTTTGCCTCCATTTTACAGGGGGGGAGACTGAGGTCTTTGACCTAGGGAAGGGCTCAGCTGGGTCTTGAGCCCAAGTCTTTTGATCCTAAAGGTTATGTTCCTTGAGGCTCAAGAGACGATTGAGCTGACAGTGGGGACAGAGTGGCTTGGACATGACATAAACTCATTCTGTTGACCTGTTCTTATGTCTTGGCAGTAGGAAGAGACAGGATGATGGAGCCTTGGATGGGAAACTGAAAGGGCTTCAGCACTTTGAGTTGGGAGGGCGGGTAGCTCAGTGGTAGAACTCTTGCTGGGCATGTATGAGGCTCTGGTGTTTAATCCCCAGAACTGCAAAACAACCCAGCAAACCACCAAGACTACCCTCTCAAAACCAGAGGGCTTTCACCTGTTTCAAAACATACTCTAATCACCTTGTAGATTTGCCTTAATCATGGGAATGGTGGCAAATTCATTATCAGTGTAAGAAAAAAAGCTGTTCGTCACTGAAGCTGGGCGATGACATTACAGATGCACTCCTCGGTTAGTAGTGCTGGAGTAGGGTGATTGCTCTCATTTCTCTTTTGCTCTTGTTTCTATAAAGCTCTACATCTATCTATGCATCCATTTTCCCTTTACTTTTGAAGAGTCCTCTTCTGACAACTAGACTCATCCTATTAGTTTTTAATCCAGTGTTGTAGAAATGGAAAAAATTATACAGAGAATATTCTTATGCTCATCACCTGGATGCTGCAAAAGACCTTCTTGCATTTGATTGATCTCCTATTTGTTCTTCTGTCCATGCTTCTACCCATCCATCCATTTTTTTTAATGCATTTCAGAACCAGGTGTGGTGATGCTTGCCTATAATCCCAGCGATTCAGGAGGCTGAGGCAGGAGCATCAGCCTCACCAACTTAGCGAGACTCTCAGCAACTTAAAAGGACACTCTCTCAAAAGAAAGCATTTTGAAAAAGGACGGGGGACGTAGGTCAGTGGTAGAGCACCCATGTATTCAATTCCTAGCTAGTGTCCCCCCTCAAATACATAGATAAATAAAAATAAAAATGTGTCTGAAAGTGAGTTGCAGATACTATACACTTCCTGCCTTCACTTAGGCATGCATATCATTATCCAGATTTCAATATTTTTTTGTTAAGAAAAAAATTTACTTACAGCAAAATGCACAATGTTTACAGCTTGCATACATCGCATAAGTTTTCTACATTCGTTTTTATCCATCTTCAAATCCATTAAAAAACCAAACCAAACCTGCCCCTCCATCTCATGATCTCCCCTTCAGCTATTGCTCAGTTTCTTCTCATTCCCAACTAGGTTTTTCCTGAGCTCTGTCCCCATTTCTTCCCTCCTTACTCTCCCTGTACCTTCCTGGCTCCTCCCCCTCAATCCCCTCCCCTTTTTTTTTGGTGGTGCTGGGAATGGAACTCAGGACCTGCCACATGCTAGGCAAGAGCTTCATTACTGAACGACAGCCTCAGCCACTGCCTCAAACTTGTGAGGTTGCCAATGAAATCAGACACGAACAACATTTTCCAGCCATCATTTTCCTTAAACCCTCCATGGTGTCTCAGTCTACTTCTTTCTGGACACCTTCACTTGCTGACTTGTGGGGGTCGTGCCCCTCAGCTTTTCCTCCTAGCTTGAGACACCTGTTCTTTCTCTCATTTGAAGTCTCCTCCACCATCTTCACTAGAATTAATTGTAGGAGTTGTTTAACGCTCAGCCCTGAGCCTTCCTTTCCTCTCACAGCATACTTGCTCCTGACATGATCTCATCCACATTATTATTATTATTATTATTATTATTATTATTATTATTGGTACTGTGGATTGAACCCAGGGGCATTTAACCACTGAGGCATACCCCAAGCCCTTTTGTATTTTATTTAGAGACAGGGTCTCACTGAGTTTGCTTAGCGCCTTGCTAAATTGCTGAGATTGGCTTTGAATATGTGATTCTCCTGCCTCAGTCTCCCTAGGGTGCTGGGATTACAGGCATGCGCCCACTGTGCCCGGCTCTTATCCACATTTATGGTTTCAATTTCTAGCCACACATGTGACTTTCAAAACCCAGGTCCTGGTGGGCATCTCTCCTTGAGCTCTGGGACTATCTATCCAGCCCAATATTTCCTCTGGATGACTCAGAAGTACCTGTAGGTGTCATGACCAAAGCCAAACTCAGTCTTTCCTGGGTATCCTGGTCCTCCTCCGGGACCCCCAACATAAGGAGCGCATTTTCCCAGGGGCCAGCATGGGCCTCTCCTTCTGAGATCTCATTTTCTGCCAAATCTTGTTGATTTTGTCTCCCACCTCATCGCTTAACGCTGTCCTATGTTCTCTTTACTTCCAAGGGCAGGATTCATACCTACCTCAACTCCCACCCTCTCTGGATGCCCTGTCATTACCAACTAACCACAGCACAGCACAGAAGGCAAGGTTAGTGTTTATCCTTGGTGCCCCCCTCCACTTCCATCCCTCAATGGCTACCCATGGATTCCTAGCAGGGGCCTGCAGGCTCAGGCCTTGTCTCCCACTCTAGCCTGGCTCTTGCCCTCTCTCTATCACTCCCTGCTCTCCCATTTCTCTGGCAGGTTCACCTTGGTCCTTCCCAGAACTGACTTTGCTCTTCTCTCTGCTATAAACTCTGTCCCTCTCTTCCTGCCTAGACCCTTCCCTTCTAGATGACCATGTGCCTCATGACTCCATGTACCTCTCCTCACTACAATAGTCCTCCTAATGCTCGAAGAATGTGTTCCAACACCCCCAGTGAATATCTAAAACCAAGGATGATACCCCAAATATATTTTTCCTATATATACGTACATAAGATTAAGTTTAATTTATAAATCAGATATAGTAAGAAGTTAGCAAACAACGAAGAATAAAACAGGACACATATGGTAATACATTGTAATAAAAATTATGTGAATGCTGTCTGTCTTCTCTCTCCTTCTCTCTCTCAAAATACCTTTTTTTTAAAAAATTTTTTTTAGTTGTAGATGGACACAACACCTTTATTTTATTTGTTTATTTTTTATGCAGTGCCAGGGATTGAACCCAGTGCCTCATGCATGCTAGGCCAGTTCTCTACCGCTGAGCCACAACCCTAGCCCCATCTCTCAAAATATCTTATTGTGTTGTATCACTCTTCTTGTGATGATGTGAGATGCCTACATGAGGAGATGAAGTGAGTGAATGATGTAGGCCATGTGACATAGCATGAGGCTGGTATATAAGAATTTTGAAGTATTTTGGGGGCATTGAAGTACCAGGAAAGCTGATCTGATAACCAAGATGGCTACTTAGTGATTAATCAGCAGGTAGTATATACAGTGTGGATACACTGGAGAAAGGATAGATTTATGTCCCAGGTGGGAGGAAGCAGGATAGATCAAGATTTTATCATGCTATCCAGCACAGCATGTGGTTTAAAACTCAACAATTCTTTTATTTCTGGAATTTTCCAATTAATATTTTCAGACTATGGTTTACCTTGGGTAATTGAAACTGTAGAAAGTGAAACCATAGATAAAAGGGACTGCAGTACTTAGCACAGCCATGCAGCCGTACTGTGCCACACTTGAACACTTCTTAGGGAGCTTCTTTGATTAACATTCTTTTGACTATGTTCTGCTTTCTTTTTGGGTTGGGGGAGGGCTTTCTTTCATTTCCAGAACCTAGTACAGAGTCTGACAAATATTAGATACAAAACAAATATTTTGGGACTGAATACATGAGATTTCATTAATCTTTTTTTTTAAAAATGGAATGCATTAATGCTAGCCAAGTTTCCCAAATTGAAGAGTTAGTATAATAACTGCTGGTTCAGATTAAAGGTATTTAAAATAAAGATAGGGTATCTAATTCCTGGAGCGGTAAACAAAGAATCACTCAGGCCTCCCTCATCTTTTTTTTTTTTTTTTTTTTTTAATGTAGTGGCCATGTACTTAGCAGCTTAGAAAGCAAGAGCAGGAGCGCTGGAGCCTGGAACCAACTCTGAATACCTCTGTGGTTTTAGAAAGGGAAAAATGCTTCCCTGTCATGATGTTTTCCTCATTTCTCGAGTAGGATAATCATATGCCTCTGGAGAACTTGTGATGATGCAATAATATTTATATATTTCTGCAAGAATGTTAAAATCGTGTTGACCCACTGGGAAGAGGCGATTTTGTTTAGGATCAGACAAAAGTCTCCTGTTCTGTCTTGCAGAGATCAAGACATAATCCCATGAAGCACAGTGAGAAGGGGCCACTCTGTTGGATGCAGCCTGTTCTGGAGACTTGGACCCTGAGCTGAATCAGTGTTGCTCTTATTATTGTTATTATGATTAGCATCTTCATAGGACTGGCTCTCAATAAGTGCCAGTCATTCCACTAGGCTTCTGTGGCTTATAGGAGCTTTGACCATGAGACTGCACTTGTCCTGCAGGATGGTTTGGTCCCTGGTCTCTGGGTAGCCAGCAACTTAGCAGAAATATGCCTGCATTTGAAAGCGCAGGGAGCCAGTAACCCAGGGATAGGCTCTCCAGCAAGCTGCTAACTGAGGCACTTCTGGGAATTCTTTCTCTTCTTGTTGTGGAAACCTCACCAGCTGCCTCACGGGGGAGGTTAATTAATGCAATTAGCAAGGGATGCTTTAATTGCAGATGTGTAGAGAGACACTTTACTATTATCATTGTTATTATTGTTTTGTGTACAACTCTCTGCACACTTGGATATCTCTTTATTAAAGCAAATAAAACCATAATTAGGTGCAGTCCAATTCAAACGATAGCAGCCGCCTGGAGCCGGAAACCATAATTCAAGAACAAGAGGCATTCTCGACAAATATTATGTTGTCTGCCCAGTAACTGGTCGTGTGCCAGAGAGCTGTGTGTTGCTCCAGGAGGGCTCTTTCCTGCTCTACCTAAAGCCTGGCCAGAGAAAGAAGACTGAATTGAAGGAGACAGACCTTGGGGATCCAGCGCCATGCTGGTGGGCCCCTCTGAACACACAGGGAGCTGAGGTCAAAGCTAGATGAATTCAAAGCCATGGGCCAGGACAGCTTGTATTTCAGGAGGCTTGAGTAGAATCTGGGAATTACAGAGAAACCAGGAATCTAAGGAAGGGCCAAGTGCATTCACTGCACTCAATTTTGGTTTTGGAAGATTAAAGGGAAGGAATTAGAGATCAGATCAGCATTCCAAAGCTGAACACTCAAGAAAACACATAACTCTGAGCCTTGGCTGTGGAGTAAGGCCTTGACCGGGGAGTCTAGCTGCATTTCCCAACAGCACAGAGAGCTTTACAATGGGAAGTTGTGCATCGATATGCTAATGACGGCCTCTTTAAGTGAAATTAATGCCCGGATTTTGTGCCTAGAGCAGCCCTTCATTATTCCCTGTGATATGAAGATGTGTTGGAGATTCTTCCCGGCCTCTCAGTGACACTCTTCATACAAAATTTATCTCTTTTATGGGTTTGAAGCTCTTTCAGATACATATCAAAGACCTTTCCATGCCTCTACCATGCATAATATATTCTGCAACAGCTTATAATAAATCATCTTCCTTCCCTGACTGGCTAGCCGTGAGCAAACTTGGCTATTGCTAGCACCTCATATTTAACGATTTGCCTCTTGTGTTAGCCCTCTCTGTCCTTGGTTCCATCTTTCCAAGGGAACCCCACAAGATGGCAAGGAGCTGGGATCACCCTAAATGTTATTCTGATATTAAAGCTATTAGGTGGAGAGATAATTTAGAAATGTAACCTGCCATTGTTTCATGTTGAAAGGATCTTCCCCTCTCCTTTGTCTCATTTTCTGCTTTCACAAATAGCTGTGGTGCAGGTGTTTGCTGTATTTCTAAAGGACTTAGTTTAGGCTAAAGGTAGACCATGGTTATCTCTGAGCTCAGCACAGGAGGACTTTGTCATGTCTTGATGAGGAGAGAAACAAAATAAGACAAAGGGGAAGACTGTCCAAAATGGTGGCCTCTGGGTCTGCAGCACTGTTCCTGCTAACACGGTATGCAGCTCCCAGTCTGGTGGCTTGGGAGAAAGCTGCTATCACCCAGGTTCCTGGTATGAACCCAGGGCGACTATTTTCCAATGCTCATGACTCAATGGGGCTTTGTGTGTGTGAAATGGTATTTTTTTAAAAAAAGAGAAAGAAACAGAACTTTTCTCTCTGTGGGGTTATTCTCAAAGGCCAAAGGGGTACTTATAGGAAGTACACCCATGGTAGAGATGGCTAGATGCACTCCCCACTAGCTAAAATTTGTTTGCTTGTTTTCCATTAAGAGCAGAATCCAAATTTAGAGCCAGATAGATGCTTGCCAAGAATACATGTGACACACTTCCCAGACTCCCTTGCAGCTAGGTGTGGCCGTTGTAGAGGGCCAAAGATTAAATTTCCAAAGTTAGATGGCTGGAAAACGAACAGAGGCACTATGTGAACCCATAACTCTTTACTTCCAAAACCAGCAATCTTTATTCCCTTCTTCTTTTATTTTTTTCAGAGACTGGAGACTTTCGGTGGGTTAGCTTTTAGAATTTCTAGAGAATAAGGAATATGCTTAACAAAAAAGAGTCTTGGCTAATTTTTAATTTATAGTAAGTTGATTAATTACAGATGTCAAACAACAAAACTACAGCACATCTAGTTTTGCAGATGTTAGTTTAGTCTTTTTATTGTGGGTGTGATACTAGAATTGGGCAACAGTGTGGACAAAAAGGGTTCAGAATACCCCATCCTACCACACAGGAAGGTGATATTTCAAGCCAGAGAAAAGGAATTGTTGAAAGGATCTTTCCCTCTCCTTGGTTTCTTACAGCTTAAACCTCTCTTTTTGAACATGGTTTGAACAGTTGACTGCTTATAGTTGACTGAGACTGCATTACTTGTTGCAAGAGTAGGTTATAATCAGTTATCATCTACTTATAATCATGTCAGGTTAGGTTATCATTTACTACCTGTAGAAAATTCTTTAAGCCAAGCTTACAATATGTACAGAGGCAGCGGTAGTCTAAACAATTAAATTTAACTAGTTTGAGTTTGTGAGTAACACACATTACTACATCAACATTAGGACCATTACTGAACAGTTTCTCATAAATTATAAAATGTATTTTTAACTAGCTATATGTATTGTATATACAATTTCCATGCAGCAAAATTTGTAGACTTTTGGTGTATGATTTGATTAACCGGGCAATGCACATAGTCATGGCAAATTCAAGATATGGGATATGTCCATTGCCCCCAAAGTTTCCTGTGCTGCTTTATAATCAATCATCTCTTACCCTCTGCATCTTCAGCCCTGGTAACTGTTGATCTGCTTCTTGTGGCTATTGTTTTGCCTTTTCTAGATTTTCACATATGTGAACTAACTCTGGCTTTATGATTATTATAGGGGTAAAGTTCTTATTAGAAGATTGGGGGTAGAAATTTTGGAGGTTTGCTTTGTAGTGTTGCATATTAAAGTTTTGTAGACAAGGTGGCCATTGACTTTATGGACTTGAGAGAGTGTTCCTTTTTTTTTTTTTTCTTTTTTTTGGTTTATTTGTTTGTTTTGGTGTAGAAGGAATGGCACTGTGAACAGCCCTATAAAGATGGCCATGCAGTTCCTCAGAGTCATTATTTCAGTTATCTAAACTGAGCTACCAAAGTTTGCTGATGACACTTTTGAGTCAGGGAACTACTTATATATTTAAAGAAGGAAACAGGTGTGTACACATTTGCACCAAATGCCTTGGAAATGTCCAAGTGAGAGCAGGTTAATTGGATGCATGCACTGGTAGGTGTTGGGTTAAAGATCTATACTCTCAAGATTCTTCCCAAAGCTCCATGACTGGCTGAATCATGCGTTCTCTTGCTAAATGAGCAACTGTTTTATTCAAGTGTAGAACGGAGAAAATGAAGGACCACCTCTCTAGAGTCCCAGGAAGCCAGCGCTCTAGTCAGCTGTGTTAAGATAATATTCTTGTGGACAGCACCATAGTCTTGATGTCAAAAACCTGTCACAGTTGAACTATAGGCACCTCCCTGGTTAGAAGAGGTAATCATTTATGTTTCCTGGAACTGAACGTTGGTAGCTATATGAAATCTCATCACATATGTTTAACTGTTTCCAGAGCAGTTTTATATTTATTTGTGGGAATACACAGAATTGGTACCTTCTATGAGGAGGTTTCACAGAGATGGGCCCATATCACCTTTACTAGTGTCATAATTTAGGGCAGTGGTTCTCAACCGGGGTCAAGATTTTGTTCCCCAAGATACACTTAGGAATGTTTGAAAATATTTTTGGTCATCACAACTAGGAAGGGTGACATTAGCATCTAGTAGGTATAGGCCAAGGATGCTGTTAAACATCCTATGTCCATGGAAAAGTTCTCTACAGCAAAGAATTTTTCCAGCTCAAAATATCTACAGTACTGAGGTTGAAAAGCTCTGATATATGGATTTCTCAAAGTACCTTAGGTAGTGTGCAGAGTATCCATCCAGGAGAGCAGAGAGCTTGAATGATCCATCACACAGCTGGGGTGAGATGCCCAGACACAACTCAGCATGCTCCAGGAAACACCTCCTGCTGCCTTCTCCAGAGTCTAAGGACTGGATGTCACATACCCTTCCAGGCAGTGGTGTCTTTACTATTGCCTATTGTGCAGGGAAGACGTGGAGTCCAGAAGAGTGATTGAAAGCCAGGCCTGTTCTGGTCCACATTTCCCTATTGCTTCATCCTTCCCTGCAGGACCTTCACTTAGGAAAATAGCTAATAACTTCACTGGATGACTTTTATGTTCTGGCAGGTAATGCAACAGCATTTATTTTTTTGTGCAAATCAAGGGAATGGAGTGTAGGTGAGGTCCTGGGTTTGATCCTTAGCACCGTGAAGACAAAACCAAAACCAAAAAGTTATCCAAATTGTATTTCTTTGAAAAATTTTGTGACTTTAAGGTAGTCACTTTGCTCAGATACATAAATAGCTATTTGTGTGTATTTATGCACAAATATAAGCTATTTATTTAACTTCTAAGGAATTCAAGAATGTACCATAATCTTAGAAGAAATCAGACAATAAAAGAAGTATGCAGACAAAAAAAGCAAAAATCCCACTGGATCCTCTTTCTCTCCCTGCTTGAAATCCTCCTGCCCTTTCCAGAGGGATGTGCTATTGCATTTCAGCATTTCAGCGTGTATTTTAGAAATTTGGTGTCTGTATGATTTTTATGCATTTGCATGCACAAATAAGCATATAGAAATATCTTGCTTTAGGATTTCTTTGATTGTTGGTTTGATTTATGATTCTGCCATTTCCTTTCCTTACCCTTTTATTTTCTCTTGATGCCTTGAGAAATTTTTCACATGGGAACATCTGGCTTCACCTCATATTATTGACTAGTATGTAGTCTACACGGTACCTATGTGTTATATTTAGGCAACCGTAAGTCGTGACCACAAACCCTCAGCCTTTATTAAGCTGGCCTGGGTCCAAATTGTGGCTTTACTTAGTACATACATGGCCCTGGATGTGTTACCTAGCTTCTCTATACCTTGGATTTTTTATTGGTGCCTTGGTTCTTTCCTCTGTAAAAACCATGAGGTTGTTGAAATCATCCTCTTCCAAAAAGTTAGTAGGAAGTACTTGTACAGTGGCCTCCATGTCATATGTTTTCTTCTGAGCTTGATGTGAGAAGGAAAACAATTTGTATTCCGTTGCAACCTACTATGGTTAGGACATGAGGTCTCCCTCCGAAAGCTCATGTGTGAGACAATGCAAGAATTTTCAGGGGTGAAATGATTAGAGCTTTAGATTCACTGGCTGATAACTGTAGGCAGGTACGGTGTGGCTGGAGGAAAGAGGTTATTAGGAACATGCCTTTGGGGTTTATATTGTGTCCCTGGTAAATGGAACACTCTCTGTTTTCTGGTTATTATATCCTGAGCTTCTTTCTCTGCCATGCCCTCTGCCATGCCCTTCTGCCCCACCTCAGGCCAGAGCTGTGGAGTTGGCTGACATGGACTGAACCTCTGAAACCATGAGCCAAAAGAGACTTTCCTTCCTTTTAAAGTTGTTCTTGTCAGGTCTTTGGGTTACAGTGATAAAAAAAGTTAAAACATAACCTTATTTATATTTTTTTCTAAATGTTATTTTCCCCAGCCATAGAATTCTAAATAGATGTAGTTGAAACCTAGGTTTAAAAAAAAATTCTAAGTTTAATAAACTATATTTTTTATATAGTTTCCTAGAACTTTCCCTTTCACGACCCACTGGGGGCGGTAGGCAGGATAACAATTGATTCCAATGATTCTTTATTTCACCTTGGCATGTCTTTTATCAGAAATCATATGGAAACTTTTTAATTTATGGGCTTTTATTGCAATCCTCAATTCACCCTGAGTAGTCTATTATTAAGAGTTCTAGAGGTTCTTATTGTCCCTTATCGGAGAATTGTATCTGGGCGCAATTCATCTGTAGTCATTCTTCACAGAGAAAATCTTTCATATTACCTTTCTTTCATCATACAACGACAACTCTTGAATACATCATTATTCCACAATGAGCTTATAAATTATTATCATTAGGCAATTTTTCATATAATCTGATTTTATAAACTGTTTCTTTTTATTATCGTTAGAGGGAAACCAGTAAATGCATCTGTCTGTTTTGATCCACCAAGATAGCAGTAATAGAAAAACTAAGTAAGGACATCTTACTGAGCTACAAACATACTGGATGTGTAATGACTTCAGACTAGGACATTCATGTGCAAATGGCCAAGCACCAGGGTCCTCTAATGGGTCACAGTTGCCACCTACCATGGCATCTTAATTGGTAATGCTGAGTTTCAAAACGTCTGAAACAATATTTCTTTTTTCTTCACCAGAAGTCAGTTCTAAAAATGTAAATAACATATTTTTATTTTCCAGTACTGGGGACTGAACCCAGGGGTGGTTTACCACTGAACAACATCCCCAGCCCTTTAATATTTTTTTATTTTGAGATAGGGTCTCCCTAAATTGTACAGGTTGACCTCAAACTTACAATCCTCCTGCCTCAGCTGTGAGAATCATTGGGATTAGAGGCATCCTGCATGATGTTGAGCTACATAAAATATTTTTAGATGAAGAAAAAGTCAATGTGGATTCTGTGGGAATACATGATTTATTATGGAAAATGACAACCAAAGAATGACCATCTCTCTCCCTTCATCATGCCGTTTATCTGTTTTCAGAGAATTCAGTTTCTTTTTTAAATATGGAAGTTAGAAGGTAGATTTTCCACATGGTTTTTATTTTGGTGCTGGGGATTGAACCCAGAGCCTCATGCATGTCAGCATATACTACCAATGAGCACATACCACAGCCCCCCACCATGGCCTCTACAGCATTGTTGTGCAATTGAACTCACTGCCGGGGCAGAGATTTTTTTTATGTCTGCTTTGCTCAATTTGATTGCTGCTATCCGCATGTGACATTGCATAGGTAAAATGTGGATAATGCAACCAAGGAACTGAATTTTAAATCTTATTTAACTTTAATTATTTAAAATGTAAACTTAAAAAGCTTCACATGACTAGTGGGTTCAGTATCAGTTTTAAATTGTTCATAGAATTTGTGGTATTTATAGTCTGAATTACTGCTTGTTTCCATTAGTATGGGTAATTAAGAACTGTTTTTTTTTTTTTTCCCTTTTCATTCTGGGTAGTTCTTTAGGTAAGTAGAACAAAAAATGCTCCTTAAGAAAAACATAATATTAACAATAGCCAGCCTTCCCAGGTTCTGACCACATGCTGGGTTCTGTTCTTACATAATACCTGGATTAGTTCTTCTAATCCTTCCATCAGTGGATGAAGAAAGTACTGTTGGTCTTCCTTTTGCAATTGAGGGAAAGAAGTCCCGAGAGGTTAAGTGACTTGCCAAAGACCACACAGGTAGTGGTTGCCTGGCTACCTTGTCTCTCATAAACAATTTATGTGTGGGGTTGGCTCTTATTTGCTGCATTTATAAATGTTTCTATACCTGTACTACTTCTACATGGCTTTAATTACTAAGATTTTATGTTAATCTCTAATATCTGGCAAGGCAAACTTTCTTTCCATATATATCCCAAAATGTTTGCTCTTTTATATTAAAGTGTCTCAACTATGGACATTTAGTGTTAGATTATTCTTTGGGGTAAGGATTGTCCTGTGCATGTTGGGTAGAGAGAAGTACCTCTGGTCTCCACCTGCTAGAACTCTAGTCATTGTGAAATGTTCACATGGAGGCAAAAGTCATCCCTGGTTATAAATTATGACTCTCTGTGAATTAGTAGTTTCATTGGATAAAATTCCAAAACAAGTTTCGTTTTGATATTGATTGAAATCCTGTCAAAAATTTAAAAACTTTAAAAAATTTGTTCTTTTTAATTATACAGGACAGGAGAGTATATTTGGACATATTTATACAAACATGGAATACATCTTATTTTAATTAGGATCGCAGTCTTGTGGTGGTACATGAAGTAGAGATTCACTATGGTGTATTTGTCTCTTTAAAAATCTGTCAAATTTATAGACTAGTTTTGGGAAGAGTCATCATTATTAAAATATTGAATCTTCTCAAACATGGTGCTGTGGTTTGAATATGTGGTGCTCCCCACAGGCACATGTACTTAAGGCTTTAATCCTCAGCTTGGTGCTATTGGAAGATGGTGAGTTCTTTAGGAGGTGGAGCCTAGTAGGAGAAAGTTAGGACTTTGGGGGCACGCCTTGAAGGTGATATTGGCACCCTGGCCTTTTTTTTTCTCCTTTTACTTCTTAGCCATCATGAGATGAACAGCCTCTTCTATCATGCACTCTTACCATGATGTGCTGCCTTGCCATAGGCTCAAAAGCAACAGGCCAACTGACTATGGACTAGAACCTCTGAAACTCTTGAGTCAAAATAAATCTTTCCTCCTTGTAGTTGCGTATCTCAGGTATTTTGTCACAGTGGTAGAAAACCAACTAACACACACAGATGTGTGTTTCATTTCTTTACATTTTCTACATTTTATTTAATAGCTTTTAACATTTAAAAAATTCCCCCACGAAGATTGGGTGCATTTTGTTAAATTTATTCCTGGGCATCTTGTAGCATTTTTGATGTGATTAAAAAGATCTCTTCTTTTTTTGATTCTAGTCTCTAATTGGTCATTGTCAGTGTAGAGGGACATTATTAATTTTTTTGTGTTTATCTTGTTGAACTCTGATTAAATCTAATTGTCTGCACCTCTTCTAGAATTTTCTATGTAGATAATCATATTGTCTTCTCATAACCACAACATTGACCTCTCATTTAATATCCTTACACCTTTAACTTATTTTCCTCATCTCATTGCCTTGGCTAGGACCTCCAGGAAATGCTGAATGACAGCAGGGATAGAGAAACACTCTCATCTTATAAGCAAGGGAACAAAGACTTGGGCTTCCCAAGGTCACTCAGTGAATTACAGCAGAGCCAAGGCTAGAGTCTAAGGTTTACAAACTTCTCTTTCTTTCATTCTTTCTTGCTTCTTTTGTTTTGGTTAATTTAGTTAACACGAAAACACTTTGCTGTTGGAACTCTTTGGATTTTAAACCTATTACAGCCTTAAAAAAAAGTTAAATACAATCTTTTGTACCAGCAGAATATAATGCATCAGTGTACCGATGCTGGCATGAAACCTCTGCTATCCTTTCTTTATAAAAAAGCAGGTCAGCCATATATAAAACTACTATCTGCTAGTAGGTGAGTATGTTTCCACTTGGGAAATCCGTGAAGTAGTGTCTTGTTAGAGATATTGAGAGGATGTGGGTGGGTCCTATAATAAAAATAGCTATGTTCAATCGATCACTTAAGAAGAAGCAGACACTGTGCTGGATACTTTACAAGTGTGCTCTCATTGCATCTTTATAACAATACTCTGACTTGTATATTATTTTACAGGTAAGGAAATGAAACTTCAGGACATGAAATTACTTGCTCATTGTCTCTTGTTTCTAAGTTTGTAGAGCCTGGAGCTAGACCTAGATTGGACACTACTTGCTTATTTTGATTGCCATCAGGTATATACACAAGTGAAATAAATATAGGACAAATTCAAATTCATTTTGAAGGGCTTAGGGTTTCATTCTTTCACTGCTGTAGCTTAAAGAGAATGCAGTAATGGAATCATGAGAAATAAAAGTAAACAAAGTTGCTTTCTGGTGTCTCTTCCACATAAATACATTCAAAGTAATAACAGATTCAATTTAGTAGATACCTCCAATAGGCTGGGTACGTTATGCATATTACATCTTATTTGCATAACAAATTTGGAAGGAAAGTCTTGCGAGTACCATTTCAGGGATCAGAAAACTGGGGCTCATAGACATGTTAACATCTGATGAGGAGCAAAGTCAGATTGCGCCCAGCTCCTTGCACCCATCACGTTGGCAAATTGGCAAAGGTGTGTTTTGGTCACATTAGATTTTCAGTTGAAACAATGTGCTCCGGGAGCTGAATTTTAAAGAATCATTTCCATCATTATGCAGTACATGGAACCCAAGAGGGGCTTCTATAAACACGAGTACATGTTCCTAGACAAAGGAGATAATATCTATGACAAACAGCCATTATCTAGAACATCTGGTAGGCTGTTTCTCCTGGCTTTAAATAATGCACAGCGTGCTGTACTTCAGGTGTAATCCTGGAAACCCAGCAGCTCCCACAGTGATTTCTGTGATCTCTGGGTATGATGAATGAGAATATCTGTTGATCGTGGAGTACAGCCACTTAATCAAGCTCTTTGGCTTTGGATCAGATTTTCTGTATTTTTAACTGTAATTATAGCTATAACCAATGCTACTTATCTTGCTTTATAATTTACATAGTGATTCCACATTCAGTGTCTCATAAGCATTTAATCCTCCAAGCAGTTCTGTTCGGCTGTCATTAATATGGTCCTCACAACGATGCTTTTGAGACTGTTCATATGTATCAACAAGGAAATACATTCAAAAGACATTGTTCTCTGAGAAGAATAGATGTTTATAATGTGATTTAACATGGTCCTGTTTTAGTTCAATTGCCTCCAGAAAAGAGGACAAAGGAATATATATTAAACAGTTAGACGCTAAATGTCTCTGGTGATGTTTCAGAAAATCTTCATTCTATTTTACATATGTTTGAATTTCTTTATTTTAAAAACCTAATTCTAATTTCATACATTGTAATATTTCTTTTAAGTACATTAATATGAAATGACATGGGTATATTGTTTAAAAATCACATAGCTCCCTAAGGCTGCTAAAAAATAGTAGCATTCTACTGTCACCTCTCTCACCTCTACCTTTAGCAGGAGGCAAATAGTTTGAACTCGGTAAGATTTTTTTTTTTCAAAAGCTACTTGTACTTTTTTATTTTATTTCAAGTTAAATGGTTGTATAGATATTTTTATTGCTGAGTTGTAGTTATCGTTTGTTGACTTACTCCTATAGAAGATGAAGATTTAGAATACTACCACACATACCTTTCCATTCTCTCATCCCATCAGTCATATCATCAATCAAGGGGAAATGTGGGCATTATTTTGACATTAGATCGATGCCACTTTCAGCCAAGCTATACATGTGCTGTATATGCCTTTTCTTATGTATGACTTTTCTTCCAGAGTTGATAATAATCTCTTTTTAGATACATTTACTATTTTTTAAAAATTACCAATTACTCATTCATTTTCAAACTTTCTGCCAAAAGTCTGTTTCTTCTTAAAACATTCAAACACTATAGGAATTCTTTTCTTGATGACATCTATTATGGTTTAAATATTAGATGCCCCTCTCAACCCGAAAGCTCCTGCATTAATTCAGGAGTGTCCAGAAGTGATGGAATTGTGAGAGCTGTAACCTAATCAGTCCATTGTGGGTTGAATGGACTTTACTGGGTGGTAACTATAGGCAGGTGGGGCATGGCTGAAGAAGGTGGGTCACCAGGGTTGTGCCCTGAAAGGGAGCATCTTTCACACAGTCCCATTCTCTTTCTCTGCTTCTTGGTTGCCATGAACAGAAAAGAGCTCCTTCACCACGCCCTTCCACCCTGTTGTTCTTCTTCACCTTGGGCTCAGAGAAATGAATTCAGTCCACCATGGACTGACGCTCTGAAACTGTGAGCCAAAATAAACTTCCTCCTCTAAGTTGTTCTTGTCAGGCATTTTGGTCACAGTGACAAAAAGCTGAATAACACAACATTCTTTCTGGAGTTCTTCATTCTCTCAAGTTCAAGTTTGACTTTGGCCTACTGTAGAACCTTGCATTCAAGAGCGGGGTCTTTGAAGACATACTCACTGACAGTGGTTTCGACCGTGGGGATATCCACAGAGTACCTTGTGGCCATGAGGTGACTGTAGTTGTGGACTTTCCCAGACGACTTGATCTTTGAACCCTTGGTGAATTTTGTTTGCCCATGCATCTGTCACATTGAGGGGATAGTGGCTAATTCTAGCCACAGGAGCATGGTTGTGGGGGAGCTCTGAAGTTCCATCATTGATGTCCTTCACTATGATGGCTTTGTGTCTGGAGAAGCATCTGGCTGAGACAAGAACCACTCTCCCTGGCTTTATGAACTTGCCTATTTCACAGCAAACATCTGGGCCTATGGAAGAAAAGTGATTCTTACCTATGTTGATGGGCATTTAATAAGTGCTTTTAATTGGAGACTTATGCCTTTCTATTATGGTAAGCTTCTTATTGATGAATTTTAAATATAATAATGTCCTCTGTCTTTTTATTCTTGAACTCTCATTGTAGGTTATTGGGTTTCTTGGGCTGATCTTATTTTAAAGGTATTTTTTAAATTAGATTTTATTTCTATTACTTTTAAAAAAGATATCTGACAGTATTACTTTCAAAGCTTCTACTGAGTTTTTCTTTTCTGATCTCATATTTTTAATTCTTAAGATATTTTCTTCTTTTATCATTTCCTTTATACAGAAGACTATTTTTATTCATTGAGGTAATGATTTTTCTTGAATTCTCTGAAAATATTCTGATAATTTTGGGAGTGATTTTCATTTTCTTACATGAACTCTGTTTCCTTTGATTTTCTCCCCCCACCCCCTCTCTCTCTTTGGTTGTTTTGATCTGTTTCATGTCAGAGATTTTCTCATATGGCCATGATCCTTGGCTGTCTCCTTCAATTGAAAAGCCGAGTACTAGAAAACTGATTGCAGATTATATGTATATAGATGGGACTTACCCATGATAGGTTCCATGCAGCTGGGCATGTAGCTCAGTGGTAGGCAGCACTTGCTTAGCATGTGCAAGGCCCTGGGTTTCATCCCCAGCCCTGCAAAATAAATAAAAAGATAAACAAACAAATAAATTAATTAATTAAACTACGCATTTCCCTGTGGGGCAATCTTTTTAGGTCATCCTAGGAGACTACCCAATATCAGAATCTTTAGGTATTTTTAAATTTTGGCCAAATTTCCCTGAGAAGAATTTTCTCAAGTTCTTTTAGAGGGTGTATGTAATGACTAATGAGTCTGGGGGTTAATAGGGTTGGGGATCCTCCTGTTCAGTATGGGAATTTCACCTGTTTGTAGTAAGGACCTCTTCCTTCCTTCATGTCGGCTATTCCACAGGTCACAGATCTCCTACTTAAACCTCCCATAGAGTAAATCCTAGTCTGCCACCAGGGTGAGAACCATGCAGCTCCCTGAGCACATTTTCTTCTTTGACAGTCACTTATTCAGCTTTCCAGCTGGATTTCCACTCTCTGAAGTTTTAGACTTTACAGGTTCTGTGTTTTGGCTTCTGGCTCTCCCTTTCCCAAGGTCACACTAGATAGATCTTTTTCACTAAGTCTGTTGCTAACTCCTATTCCTTCATGGACTCTCCATCCCTCTGAATGATGTTGTTCCTATCTACTCTCCATACTCCTTTGTCTCTTTTTAAGACCTCTCCCTCCACATTAAGGAAAAAACAAAAACCATTTTAGAAAGGTTGGAAGAGGGAGCGGTGATAAATTCTTGAATTCTTGTGTTCAATCTTCCAGGCTTAACTTGAAATCTCCTATGGTTTATGGTCAGGAAAATATATATTTCCCATTTTGGCAGAGAACACTATAGCATTTTAAAATTCCATTACTTAATTTGACTTGTCTTCCTTGTATCAGCACACCGTTCATTAAGAATTGGTAGAAATCAGATGGGGAGTGTTTTTTAGTTTCATGTAAAGAGAAACACAATAGACTTGGAAGTGGTTTTTCAAGTAAGTTCTCAATTTATTAGTAGGGTATAAAATTATTTTAGTGGATTATGGCCAGTCTTGATTTTATAAAAAAAAATGAAATTAAATAGACTAGAACAAAATAAGAGAAAACATCAGGATATGTTACACATGACAGTGTAAGAATTGCCTCATTCAAATTATTTTACATGCATATTGAAAATGCATGTCTATTGAATTGTGATATAGATATCAATTCTTACAGCAAGGTACTTCCAACAAAGTTTGAAAATCATGCTTTTGCCAAACCTAGTTAGAGCATTTTTGATGCTTCTTTCCAAACAATTGATGGGATCAAATTCAATTCAGTGGTGGCAGAGTAGGCTGTAATGGGAGGGACCTCTGGGGAAATCTCTGTAGGTTGGGGGAGAAAATAAACATGTTTAGGGCCTCAGGTAGCTTCCTTCACCCATCTGATCCTTTCACCTTTCTATCCTGGTCTAAATCTATATTTTACCAACCTGGAAGGCTACTACATGTCTGTGGCTGTCGAGAATTCAGTCTCAGGACACTTGTCTCATGATTTTGATTATAAACTAAGCTAAACTACAGCCAGTTTCAACTTAGAGGCCATCTAAGGCTCATGAAATTGTGGCCTTCAACTTTTAATGAATCTCCAGATGGTCTTATATTCCCTGAAATGATAATATGGCCTATAATAAAAGAAAATTATATTCGTAATTTTGGTGTAATTTTTTTTATCACAGAAAAATGTTTATTTTCTAAAAATGGCCCAAATAATATTTTCCATCTCACATGCTCTTCCAGAATCATGCTGAACCCTATGAAGAGGTAGGATCTTTATCCAATGGGGTGGGCCTTTGTGAGGGCCTCAAGGAACTGAATATAGTGAAAGGGATGCTATATGACCTCCAAGGCTTGGTCATAAATGATATACAACTTGTGTCTGACTCCCTGTCTTGGGATCCTTGCCTTTGAAACGCAGGCATGGTGTTGTAAAGAAGTCCAGGCCGCATGGAGCAGCTCCCTGTGGAGAGGAGACAAGAACCTCAGCCTTTCAACCATCTGGCAGTCATGTTAGTGAGCTCACCCGGAAGTTGATCCTTCAGCGCTCCATCAAGTGTCCCAGAGGATGCTGTGTGCAGCAGAGATGAGTCATCCCTATCAAGCCCTGCTCCAAATGCAAATTTGTGAGCAAAATAAATGGTTGTTGTTGTTTTAAGCCAGGAAGTTTTGGAGTGGTTTTTAATGCAACAATAGCGGGTAGAAAGAATAGAGGACAGCACTCAAGTAGAATAGAGTAGCAACAGGCTAGAGTTTATAAGTTACCTACAATATGCACTCTCATGTTCTCTTTTTCACTAATAGAATTTCTACAATAACATGCATGTCTAGAAAATAACATTTTCCCCTCTCCCTTGTAAAGAAAGTTGGTCTATGAGTTGAAGTTAATGGGTAGAACTTTTGGGAAAGATCTTCAAAGGACTTATTCAACAGACAGTTGCCTTTTTGGTCTTGCCCCTTTCTCCTTTTTCTGGTATTTGATTTGGATATAGTGGATGAGCATCAGCAACCATCTTGTAACCATGAGATGACTTAAAGAGGGAAGCAATGAACTATGGATAGCAGAACAAAAATGAACAAGAGCCTAGAACTAATGATATATGGGAGCCATCAAAAGCTCTGGAATATCACCAACTTTAAACTCTGGAATATCATCAAACCAGCTCTGGAATATCACCAAATTTAAAAATATATATATTTATTTTTTTGTTGTAGTTGGACAGAATCCTTTTCATTTATTTATTTATTTTTATGTGGTGCTGAGGATCAAACCCAGGGCCTCACACATGCTAGGCAAGCACTCTACTGCTGAGCCACAACCCCAGCCCTCACCAAATTTTTGCTATGAGAGGAAACAAACTGCTTCTCTTTGAACCTCGATTATTTTGAGCCTCTGACCAATAGCCTAATGTAAACCTAACTGGTGTAGATGTGTAGTGGGATGCAGGTCACTCAACAATCCTGGCAATGAATCCTTAGGCTCCATCTGAGCTGCCTCAGCTGATACCAGATGAAGCAAAGATGATATTCCCCGCTGGGCCAGGATAAATTTTTAGATACATGGTTGAAATAAATGATGTATTTTAAAAGCTACTAACTTTTGGAGTGGCTTATTTATGCAGCAGCAGATAACTGGAACAGATGTACAGCATGGGATCTGACACTTAACTTGATGCAAGTTATTATTATGAATATTATGTTTTTGGTTTAGACTGCATTTTTTCCCCTTCCTGAACACCATTAAAGATATTTGGAAACTAACCAGAAAGGATCAGAAGACAAAGCTGTCAAGAGACTTCTTTATAAAACTTCAATGGGAAAATGTAGGATTTGGACACATCATAATAGTTTAGTGCCTGATTATTGTACAACCAGAAAGGATTCTTGTCCCTCTGTTATTGATTCCTGGTCTTTCAATTGGTTAATGCCCAAATCACCCAATCATGATGCTTCCTCCTACTATCTGGGTTTCTTGAGAAGATATAATTTATTCATTGGAAGGAAGGGAAACCTCTACAAAGCTCCTCTCCATCCATGGAGAGAGTTGAAGGAGGTTTGAATGAATTGTTGGTCAAATGAGGTTCCCTGGAACAAAGAGGAAATATACATTCAAGATAAGATGACGGTTACTATGGCATGGATGACACCATGTGAATTGAAGGACAGAGAAAATCAGACTCCAGCATTCTTTCACCCTCCCATCCTTTGAATAACTCAACATCTGGCTGGGGTTCCTTTCACAATGACCTTTGACAGGTTTGATGATAGCTGATTTGTCTTTCTGTTTATGGAAAGTCAACTTTCTTCATTGATATTGCTGAACCTCCTCTCCTTTTTCCCCCTTATACACTCTAAGGTGAGAAGACTAAATCTAGACACAATACCAATTAGAGGTCAACCAATGCTGCTTCAAACAAAATGAGTGGTCCTTGACCCCATATTCCATATTCCCACAAGCACTCTTAAAAGCATTGTTCTTCCATACAGCATTTCTGTCTTATATTGAGCCTGGGGCCCACTGCAGTCACAGTTCTTTTCCTCCCCCTGATATCTGTTTTTACTTTAATTCTCCCAGTTGTTGCTACAGTGCAGCGTGGAACCCATCTCAACCAATATCTTTGAGGTACAAGATCTTCCATGATATCCTTCCTGTCTACTTTCAGGCTGATTTTTGTTTTTTACTATTCTCCTTTGTGCTCATTATATTCTAGTTGTGTTGATTTTCACTCATTTTTTAGACCACATACTTATTTTCTACTATTTTTAATTGGTCCATTATAATTATACACACAAATATGTTGTATATATATTATATGTGTATTATATACATATATATGTATATTATACATAATAGTGGGATTCTTATACCCTATTTGTTCATGCACATAATCTGATCAATCCTATTCCATGGTACCTTCCCTTTCCCTCCTCTTCTCTGTCCCTCTATCTACTCGCCCTACTCTATTGATCTCCCTCCTATTATTATTTTAATTAGTGCAATATATATGTATATTTATATGTGTGCACACACACATACATAAATATATATGTATATATGCAGGATTCATTGTGGTATATTCACACATGGACATAGCATAACAGCACAATTGGGTAGATTTCATTCCTCTTATTATTCAATGTGCCTGGCATACAGTGTAGAAAATGACCTCTTGTGGGAACAAGTGCATGGAGTACTGCATACATGGCCTATGTTAAGGGCATCTGAGTGGCAGGCCACTCCCCTCATGCTAGGTGTGTGAGCGATAGGCCGCTTATCCCATAGGCACAGCCCTGGGCGAGAGGCCATGTGTTGCAGTCCCTGTGTTTGCACCACAGCCCACTCCTCGACTGGTCGCTGCAAGGACAGTTAGCAGAAATTGCATTGGTGACTGCCTGTAATCTGCTTAGCTACTGCCTGAGTATATATACATGGTAACTTGTTAGAGTCTGTAAACAAGTCAAGATGGCGCCTGGCATTTTGCAGAGGGAGTGGTTTGTGAAGTAACGCCAGCGAGCCATTAAATGTGGAGATTCCTTATTGGTTGACTGCTGTATCTAGTTTATGTTAATTAAGATAAGCTGTGTGGAATGTATATATACCGCTCCAGTCCTACAATCAAAGGCCTGCTGTATCAAAGTACACAAGTTGCTCATCACCCCCCCCCCCCCCCGATTATTTTGCTGCAGCCGGACTGCTGCAGTAACTGTGCAATAAAATCAGACCTGCTCCCTGCTTGGTCTCTGGAGGTCTTGATTATCGACTCTGCAGCCACACTCTCCTCTACCCTGTTCTGTGGACCTTCTCGCTGGGCAAGAGAGAGCCCACACACCCTCTGTGCTCCATTCACATCTCCTTTGTATTTACCAGCAATGACTTCTTCCTCGTGCATCTATACAGGAATCCACCTTGGCTGTTCCTGGCTTGGGAGGCAAGCTCTACCTGCATGCTACACACCTGGAGGTGAGGAGGGGGTGGTGGGATGGAAGGAGGAAAGGGCTGATCAATTGGGAGCAAAACCAAAATCAATGATTGTGGATCAAAACTACCCCTTCCTTACCCTTCAGGTTAGACAACTCTGAGCAGGTTCTACATCATTTTCTAAAATTCCCCAGCAGGATTGAGTTTCTACTGCTTATAGCACAAATCTGCTTATTAACACCCTGCCCTATCCTATTTCCCTACACTCCTATTCATGTTTCTTGGGACCATCACCCAAGTAACTACTTATACTCAATCCTTGTTTCAGATATAAGAGGAAGGCATTTTTAGGTATTTGTGGTTATTACTGTCAGCAGAATGGCTATGGTAAAGCAAGATGTCTCCACAAGATGCCCCATGAGAACAACTGGTTTCAATTCATAGCTTTGCAATTGAAACATCTGAGTATATGCACTCTGAGAACATTCTTGCTCATCCATCCATCCATCCATCCAATATATACTGAGTTCTTACTCTTAGCCATGGGTAGGGGTTTCAGCATCAGAAGAGTTTAGAGTCACACTGGAAAACAGAAAGCACCAAGCACTTTCCATTTCTGTCTCTAACTTCATTCCTTTCTCCACTTTCCTAAACAGAACTCAGTCAATTATCCTGTTTTCAACCTTTCTCATTGGACTTTCCAACCGGGTACCCCACTTCGTCATAACCAAACTCTCTAATCCCTTAACTTTACTGTATCCTCTTCTGTAGCCATTAAGTTCACTCCTTCTGCTCTGACATCATCTATTCCATGCGTATGTCACATACAATGTAGTGGTATAGGCCTGCTTTGAGCTATGTCTACTTTTCTAATTTTTGTCAAGTATACATAGAAGACGTTGATTTTGCCTTACTCACATCCCATGGCCCTTACTACTTGGGTGTGCATTGGCCCAACTCCCAAGTGGCAGTGCCTGCACAGACTGAACTGAGTCCCACTCATGCTATGTCACCATGGTGTCACCAGGCTTCACACTGGAACCTTTCTTGGCTGCCTTCCATTTCTCACCTCACTATTCCTCCTTCAGCACCATCTTCCTCCAAATAAACCAATTCTGGTTTCCTTATTTTAGGCTCCAGCTCTGAGTGAACCCAAAACAAGAATTAGTTTTATGTCTATGATTAATTTTAAGCAAGATATATGGATTTCTGTTTCTTGAGCATCAAATCTAGACACTTAGGTATTTATACTGCACAATCTAAGATGAAATGTGACTTTTCCATTCCCCTGTCTGCTGCCATTCCTTCTGCTTTTCCATATATATATATTTTAGCTATATCTTTATTTGTACAGTGTTTGTTACTAAACTTTACATTCTCTAACCATATGTGTATCCTGATTTTTTCCCCCAATGGTTAATACTAAATCTTGAAAAGCAATAAGCCAAGTATCCATTATTATGCCTTTACAGCTGTCTTTATTTTATTTTTGCTACCAGGAAATTGAACCCAGGGGAACTTTACCACTAAACTACATTCCCAGCCATTTTTAAAATTTTTATTTTGAGACAGGATCTCATTAAGCTGCTGAGGCTGGCCTTGAACTTGCAATCCTTCTGCATCAGCCTCCTGAGTCACTGGGATTACAGGTGTGCACCACAGTGCCCGGCCATAGCTGTCCTTAATTACAGAGCCAAGTCGGGACTGCCTTATCTTCACCATGAGTTCACTGTCAAGAATCTTAGGTCAAAGGAAAATATTTCCAGCACTAAAGGCAAAGGGAGCCTTCTGATTACACTTTATTCACTTCTTAAAATCATGCCCCATCTTAGTTTGCTCCACAGTAAGGAGTAGATTCTCCTGTGCGTGTTGTTTCTAACGGTTTTTCTTCTTGTAGAGCCATGTCACCATGCCCCCCAATATTTTCTCACTTCTTCCTCTATCCCAGCCTTTCTTGAGTATGTTCTTCTTGGAGCCTAGATATTTTCTAATATGGATTTGCTTCTCTCTAGACCTGTTTTACAAGTCTCATCTTTGCATTTCTTTTCATTGCACTTCAGGGCTGATTCTCCTGTTTCTTTTTATACCATTCTTTGTTACTATTTGTTTTCATTCTTCTTTTGGTGTGATGTAGCTTTAGATGATTTCCATAGAAAGGATGCTGATAAGTTTGCTTTCCAAGTCCTTATGTGATTAAAAATGAATTTATTTTATCTCAGATTTAATAATATTTTTTTGCAAATACAATTCTTAAATACATTAATTTGAGTATAAATTAATGGTAAGCTAATTTCCCAGTGGGACCTTGAATACTTTTCAGCGTGGTCAAATAGTACTCAGTATTGTTGATATTAATATGAATCTAAATCTTTCTATATGACTTATTTCTTTGTGTTTACAAGCATTTTATATTTTTTTTATATCCTTAATATCCTGACATTTTGGAAGTGTCTGTGCAGTTTTGAATCATCCCCATTCATTTGCTGATGACAATTTAAATGTGAAGACTCTGATTTAATCTGGTAATCCTTCTTCTCTTATTGCATGACTTCAACCATTCCTTCCTTCCTTATTTTCTCTGAAACTCCTATTACTCTGATCATTGTCCTGACTTGTCTTTGCTCATCATACCTTTTCTGTCATGTTTTTGGCTATTGTGTATTTGCTCTATAGTCTAAGGAATTACCTTGGCATTGTCTATCAACTCTTCTATTTAATTTTTAAAGTCAGAAAACATAATTTTTAGTTCCAAGAGCTTATTCTTTTTCTTTGTTCTACTTTTAAAGCATTCTGTTCTTGTTTTATAGATATGATATACTCTCAAAGCCCTCTAAGGATATTATTTAGAGATTGGGGTTTCCCTCCAAGTCTTCTTGATTTTCTGAATTATGTCTGTTTTCTCTGGGATCATTTATTTCTGTTTGTTTTGCTTGGGAACTAGTATTTCATATAGTTAGCATACCCTATACAGCTTATGATCCATTGTTAATTTTAAAGAAAAAGGAAATTTATTAATTTCTGGGTAGCTGGTGTGCATTTTCATTGCATTTCAGGGCTAGTTCTGTGGTTTCTTTTCATACTACCTATTGTATATTTTCATTCTTCTCTTGGTATGCTTCAGTTTTAGGAGATTTCTATAGAAAGGATGCTAAAAGATTTACTTTTTTGAGGCCTTGTGTAATTACAAATGTGTTTATTTCATCTAAGATTTATCAACTAGTAGTTACATATAAAATTCTTATATAATTTAATTTGAGTATAAAATTATTGGCAAATTATCTATACAGGTAAGTTGCTTTTACCTGTATAGACTGGTGGTAGGGCCTTGGGGAAGAACAGAAGGATGGACTGACAGAGAAGAGGCAGGAAAAGAGATATTAGGCCAGGTCTCCTCAAAGGTCAGAATGGACAGGGCTTGGCTCTGGGTGACTCCTAATCCTAGGACGTTAGAGCAGGCAGAATGTTGCTATTTTGTGTTCTTGTCGTTGCACAGAAACCAGAGGTACATACTGTGTACGCTTCCCTCTTTGTGCTCAGAACTGGAAGAAGGCAGAACAGGGCAGGGGTATAAGGAATGCATGGCTCAGTGGATTGGGGACTAGATCATCTCCTGCCTTTGGAAGCCTTCCTTTTTCTCACTTGTCCGTTCCTGGGTCTGCTAACCCCTGAGCTGGAAGTCTTTTTGACATGCATAGGTAGGTTGGCTCTTTCTGTCTTGCGCATTGAGCCACCTTTTCTGGATACAACCAGGTCAAAGGCTTCCAGCCGCTTAGTCCTCAACATTTTTTTCCCCTCTTAGGAAATCTTTTATCCTTTGATTGTTGGTTTCCTTATCATTACCTTTTGCTCTTTAGAGATTTCTGCTCCTCTATTTCTTCACTGTCACTATAAGGGGGTAAGAGAGAAGATAAATACTGATATTCTGTCCCTATCTGCAGTTAGCTTATTTTTTAAAAAATAATTTTGATTAATTTTCCTGGCTTCAGAGCAGTTCCCAGTCTTGGTCAGGAATAGGTATGGACAATAATTTGGTGTTCATTTTAAAAGGTGCTCTTTAAATCCTCTTTCATTGGAGAAGATGTGGGGAAGGTGTTAGAAGGTTGCTGCTGTGGAGGTCTTGGCCTCCTGTTGTGCCAGCTGGCTGTGCCCCTCTCCCTCACACAGCTGTCCCAGCCCACAGCACAAAAGCCAGCTCTTCACCAGCAACATTGCTGTGAGTGGAAATTCATTGTCTGCCTGTTGTTACTGAGTCTGACACAGAAGAGCTCTGATGCCCACCCTAAGGAACTTATTAAAAAATCACCCTTTGGGTCACACTTGTTAAGACAACCTCCTGTGAATGCAATTTTCTTCTTGCGACTCCACTTCCAGTGATATCTGAGCCCCTCTCAAGTATAGCACCCAGCTGGCCCACCCTGAATCCCAGCTTTCTCATCCAGGCACTTCTGTCCAGGTGGGTTTCCTGGGGGAACTCCTCCGTGGATATAATTCGGAAGGGTTTGAAAGCCCTTCTTCTGTGCCCAGAAGAGTAACTCTGAAATCCACCAGTGCTGGGATGGAAGCCATTCTTGGCTGCCTTTCTGGGCCATTCAGCTGCCCATTGTTTTCATACCCACACTCAACTCTCTTGAGCTGTGCCCAGTTCCAACAACTCTGAGCAGGGTCACCAATTAAAGTGGGAAACAAAGTTTCCCGAGCCCATGTGGCTTCCAGCTCTCTCTGCTTCCTGTTGCTATTGGTGTGTGTGTGTGTGTGTGTGTTTTCTGCTTTTGATCACTTGCTCCTACCATTCTCTGTGTGTGTCCTTCTTGACATCTTCATTATTCCTCATGGGCTTTGGTTTCCTCTCTCCTCTTTCCTCCTTTTACATGCCTGCGATTTCCAATCCTTTAACCATACAAAATGAGGGGTGCCCCTTTTCCTGTCCCCTTGGGAGTCACTCCTCCCTCAACATTTCAGAACAGAGCCATCACCTGCGGATCCAGGCGATGGCTCTCAGCCACTTCTCGCCCACAATGGGAGCTCTCAGAGCCGGGCAGCGAGGCCTGGGCCAGGTGCCAACATGCCACAGAGAGGCAGCTCGGCCGCGCAGAGGGAGTGTGAGCCTGGCAATCAGACCCTCGCGGAGCTGCCACCGACTTGCTGTGGGGTCTGGAGCAAGTCACTTGACCTCTGCTTAGCTCCTCATCCCTGAGAGGAAGTCAGGATGGCCTCCCAAGGATGCTGCAGGAATCGCTAATGAGGGAGGATGCCTCAAGGCCCAGCCATAGACCTGTGGCCGGCTTTTTGGATGGATGGTTTTGTGCACGCTCTCTCACACACAAAAACACATGCTCATATTCACACATACAGATACACGTGCACATGCACAGACATGCAGGCACACACAAACACGCGCTCAGACACCATCATAAATATTCATGTGCATGTGGACATAGACATATGATCACACAGAAGCATTCACAAACTCATTAATGCAAATGTCTAAATGCAAACACAGGCCAACATGGGCCTGCTGAAACACATAAATTCCCTCACTAATACAAGCACACATGGATGTACATATACAGCTTTCTATACATGCGCTTACACCTTCGTGACTTATTCCCACACAAAAACATACACATGTACTTGCACATAACACACATAAACAGAGATGAACACATTAACGCACAAAAGCATGTTCCCCACACAGAATACACATAAGCGTGTGCCTATGAATGGGATTCCCAATGAAATAAATATAAACAGAACAAAATTTCAACATATCTTCCTAAAAAGAACACAAATAGCATTAGGGGGCCATCCCTGGAATTTTGCCCACTTTTTTCTCTCATTCAGCAATTGGCAACCAATGGTCCTTATGTGCTAGTTATTTCCCAGGCACATGAGAGAAACAGCACAGTAGCAAATGTGGTCCCAGACCTGGAGGGACTTAGAGGCTGTTCATGGAACACAGACAAATCAATGGCTCAGAGTAGTCGAGAGCTTATGGAAAGGTTCAGTGGAGGAGGATCAAGGAAGGCTGCCTGGAGGAGGGAGCTCTTGATCTGGTGGGCACAGCATGATATCAGCACTGTGCACTCACTGAGCTGAGCTAGGTTCAGAGGCACAGAGCCACAGAGCTGCAGAGCCACAGTCAGCTCTGACTCTAGAAAT
Organism: Ictidomys tridecemlineatus; assembly: GCF_052094955.1. Lineage (NCBI taxonomy): Eukaryota > Metazoa > Chordata > Mammalia > Rodentia > Sciuridae > Ictidomys > Ictidomys tridecemlineatus. The sequence continues at coordinate 155,879,938 of NC_135481.1, read as the reverse complement.
GCATGTGGCAAGAAGTTCCACCACTTCTTTCTTGTCTGACATGACCCCATGCTTCTCCTGTGGTCACAGTGGGCTGACAGGTTCTCAGTCATTTCTGGGCCCCAGCACAACACCAAAACATCTTGTACCTAGATGATCTCAATACACTCAGTTAATGTCTTCACAGTCTTCTTCTGTACCTGTGTATCTGTGATGATAGACTGTGATGTGGCTTAGATGTGGTTTTAGTGCATCTCCCCAAAATTTCATGTGTCAGAGGCTCGGTTCTTATTGTGCTAATATGGGGAAGTGATGTAATTTTTTTTTTTTTTTGCACCAGGGATTGAACTGAGGGGCACTTAACCACTGAGACACATCCCCAGTCTTATTTTGTATTTTATTTAGAGACAGGGTCTCACTGAGTTGCTTATCTCCTGGCTTTTGCTGAGACTGGTTTTGAACTCATGATCTTCCTGCCTCAGCCTCCTGAGTTGCTAGGGTTACAGGCATGCACCTGGCAAGTGATAGAATCTTTAAAAGAGACAGGGACTAGTGGGAAGTCCTTAGGTCCCTAGAGGCATGCCTTCAGAAGGGATTACAGGTCTCCTGGAGGGAGTTCTAATGAGAGTAATAAAATCCTGGTCCTGGTCCTGTTTGGCCTCTCTTTGGCTTACTGTTTGTAGATGTGATTGTTTCCTTCTACACATGCTCCTACCACCTACTGTACAGTCCTGAAAAGAGCCTGTACTATGCTCTTTGGACTTTCAGGTTCCAAAACTGAAGTTAAATAAACCTCTTTTCTTTTTAAAGCTAGCCTGCCTCAGGTAAATCATAACAACAAAAAACAGTCTAATAGAGATTGTAGTTTCTGAAAAGCATTGCAGCAATATTTCTGGTCCCATATGTTCTTTTTGCTTCACTCCTGCCAAGATGCAGAGTCTCTTATCTCCCCTTGAAACTGGGAATGACTTTGTGAATGCCTCAATGAGTAGAATGCATGACTTTGAGGTGGTCAGGAAAGGTGTTACTGTTTCCTCATTGGATTCTTTCTTTTTGAGATGAGTGCCTTGGGATTCTGATGCTCACATGCAAGAAATCTAGCGGTCCTAAACTGTAAATGTTGGAAAGACCATGTAGAGAGACCACACAAGGACAGAATGGGAGGCCAGGAAAGTCTGCACTACTCCAGCCCAGCTGTCTGCATCTCTCCAGCCCAGGTATCAGCTATGAGTGAGAGAGACTACTGATGACTCTATTCCAGACTTTGGGCTGCACAACTGATGCTAAGAGGAGCAGAGATGCAAAGAAATGCTCTTCCCACTGAGATCCATCCAAATGGCATGTTCAGGGGGCAAAAATAACAAAACTAGAAACAACAACAAAAACAAACATTGCTGTTGGCTTAAGTCACTAAGATATATTGCAGAGGTTTGCTGTTCAGCAATAGTCAACTGGGACATCAGTTCAAGAAAATGTTCACATTTGTCCTTGAGGAAAGAGACAAACCTTGAAAAATTTTGGCTAGTCTTGAAGGTGTTATTCAAATAGGTAATATCTCTGTATGTGAACTTTTGAAAATGTGTACTTTTACTGAAAACACAGGAGAAGGAAAATGTCAAGCATCCAGAGTGCCTGTTCACATGCATGTGGCTTTACACAAATACAAGATCACACAAGCCACCTGCTGCCTTGCCTCTTCATAAACTTGGCTTGTTTTCTGCCAGGTGTGTATGGGATAGCCATCTGACAGAAACTCGGCATGTTCCCTGGACCCAGAAAGTCCAATGAAATGAATAATAACCAGCCTTGGCATATTTGGGATTAGTCTTTGAATCCATGTGGGTTATTCTGTGAAGCTGGCTGACATTTTCCATCAACAAAGGGAACAGCCTCTTACAACAAGGAACACATAGAAGATTTGGGATAACATACTTACACTATATAACTAGGCCAAGGAGCCCTGTCTCACCTGCTCCGTGATATGCACTAAATGTCTTGAATATGAACAGAGCTGCTTTCTATTTCCTGGAGAAAGCTGAAAGACAAAGATCCTGACTTAAAAATGCATGTTTAAAACCATCTCCAATCCATAGTGAATGGGTATTATTTGTAAAATGCAATAAAAATGAATGACTAGGAAAATGAAACTAAAATAGATGTTAACAGTCAAACTCAAATTTCATATTAGATTTAACAGCTCTCAAGTGATGGCTGTCAAATTGCTATCAAAGTGTCTAAATGTTTGCCTTTCTTATCTCGTGTCCTTGCACCCAGCATGGGTGCCAGGGCTACACTCTGAATCACATAGGTCTGGAGAGCAGACAGGAGCTATTTTTATGGCGGCCGGTATGGAAAGGCAAAGGTGTGAAGAAACAAGACATAAGCTTTTGGAGATCCAGGTGCAAAAAGCAAGAGAAGTGGGTGGTCTTCAGCAGGAGAAGATCTAAGACAGGGGAAGTCGAGGTTCTGCAAACACTGACAATTGTTCACTTTTTGTTTTTATCCTGAGGTTGATCTTAATATCAGACAAGAGACTCCATGTAAAAAAGGGTGGATGGAACATGATTTATAACGCTGACATCTTGGCATGGTCTGTTATTAAGTTTCCCTCAACTAAAAGCCATAGGTACCAAGTAGGTTCCAAAGAGACTGGATTGCCCTCTAGACATGTGGCCAAGCACACAGTCCTCCCTCCATGGTGTGGGTTCAGAGGCTTATATATTAGCTAGTAGTTGCAGGAATTCTGAGGATGCTTCAGGCCCTGTATGTGGGTACATGTGTGCATGTATGTGTATGTGGAGGAAAGCCCAGCCTGGGGTCTGCCAACCACCTTGTAAAGTGGCAGACAGATAGCCTTTCCTTCCCCTAGTGTCTGTTCTGACACATGTCAGGAATCCTAGGGAACCTCCATGTGTAGATGTGTTTGCTGCCTCATCGAATTTATTTGGGGGGACACAATAACCACTGGTTGACAGCCTCGGCTATGCGGAAAAATGGAACTTTCACATTAATCACAGAGGACCTCAACATATTTGCATGTAAGCTACCTTAATTTTTTTCAATTATAATGCATTTAAGGATATTCACTATTTAAATTCTTCTTTACTCCTCTTACATCTGGACATGCTTTCTTACATGGAAGCAAAAAGCATAATCTTACCATTCCCGTGCATTGGCCTCACACTCTCTTATCATTATTGCATCTCATTGCCTGCAACTCTTACTAATGTTTTGCTACTACTTATAACAGATTAGGATTTCTGTAGAGTTTTGATTCCCTGGATATTTTAGGGGAGCATTGTGAGAATCTTATATGATATTTGTGTTTGTTTAAAAAATATGCACATGCTCAGCAATTTCACTTTTATTATTTATACTAAAGAAATATTTTTATATATGTACAAGAAAGCAAGTGAAAGGAAATACATTACAGGAGTGTCTGGAGTACTATACATTTAGAAACAACCTAAATATCCATCAAAAGTGGAATGGAGAGGCTGGGGTTGTAGCTCAGTTGGTAGAGCGTTTGCCTCGTATGTGTGAGGCACTAGGTTCTAACCTCAGCACCACATAAAAGCAAATAAATAAAATAAAGGTATTTTGTCTATCTACAACTAAATTTTTTTTTTTAAAAAGTGGAATGGAAAAATAAGCTAAGATTTACCCATGCAATGGAATACTCTATAATGGTTAAAAAGAATGAGGCAGATCTCTGAGTAGGAATATAGGAAGATCTCAAGATGCATTGTCAAATGAGCAAGGTGATTTCCATATGATATATCCAGTATGATAATACTTCTGAAAGAAACAAAATCCCCACAAAGTAAAAGCACCACTATATGTTTTCCAAGGTATAATTTTCATAGAAAATACTTTGTAATTCTACTTCCAAAATGATGACAGTAGTTCTTCTGGATAGGAGGGAAGAAAATTGAAAGTGGAGGTGGTCAATGGTAACTTTCAATCTTATCTACAATGTTTCCATTTTTTAGTGGGGAAATATTACTTATTTCTTATTTATGTATATGTTGAATATCTCTGAAATGTTTGGGATTAGAAATGCTTTGAACTTTGGATTCTTAAAAAGATTTTGAGATGTTTACACTAACTAATGAGATATCTTGGGGTTGAGACCCAAGTGTAAACATGAAATTGGTTTATCCTTCATATACACCTTGGACACACAGCCTGGAGGTAATTTGATATAATATTTTTAGTGCACCTGTGGTTTGAATGGGACCTGTTACATTAGGTCAGGTATGAAATTTTCCATTTGTGGCGACATATTGGTTCTCAAAAGATTTTGGGTTTTGGAGCATTTCAGATTTTGGATTTCCAGACTAGGGATGCTTAACCTGTAGTTTTAAAATAATGTCAGAAATCTGGGTATACTGGTGAGCATGGATATCACCCACAGCCATACCTGTCAGAGTAGTCAAAATAAAGATGAGGGGAAGAAAGGAGACAAGACCATTTGCAGGGCGGTGCCCAAGGCCAAGGGCCACAATTTTCCAACAGCCAGAGGATCCAGTTGCAGCTGGGCTCTTCAACCAGTTCGGGCAGTGATGGGCCTCTGGACTTGTGGTCAGCCAGGGGTTAAAGGGAAGAGAAGGGGTTCTGGAGCCAAGCCACCTGGCTTCAGATCCTTCAGAGCCTTACAAGCTCTGTGCCCCTGGTGGAGAGTATTCAAACTCTCAGTGTTCCAAATTGTAAAATGGGCATATAATGGGAATGTCATAAAGATGAAATTGATTCATACACCAAAGCCTTTAAAATGGCTTATCCATTACTATTAATATTCAAAATCTTTCCCCTGCTCCTCAGAAGATTCTCTGGGGACTGAGATGTTTAACCTCCACCAAGATCAAGCCCTCATTTGTGCTCCCTGATGGCTGGGAATTTCCAATGCTCTAGATTCCTTTCCTTCGTTGCAGGCCCTTGATATGCAGCATCACAGGAAGATTCGGGAGTGAGTGGAGAATTTTATTGTGCAAATGGAGGAAATGAGTCACAGAGAGGAGAGTCTTCCTGGTGGCTGGTCCCACCAAGAAGTTGGCAGCAGAGATGGCCTATCTTCCACCTCCCGATGCCTCTGTCCAGCACCTTCTCCATGGGCATCACACAGGGCTCCGACAGAAGAAGGAAGGAAGGTGGCCATGAACAGAATTGGAATTTTCACCAGGAGACTGACTTATTCTACCTTGAAAAATGCACAAAATCACTGGACATGCTATAAGACAGTATTACCACAGAGCGTAGGTGTATAACAGGCTTCACCATCTGGGTTTGTGAAAGTACACTTTTGATGCTTGCACAATGACAAAATGGCCTAATTATGAATTTCTCAGATGATACACCTGTCATTAGGTGACAGATGACTCTATTCCTTCAGATCTGGCAACCTTTCCCATTCTTTGGGGTCGTCAGTTACTGCCATGATACTGGCACAGATAGGCTTGGCCTTGAGGGTGCCAGCCTTGGAGGAGATGCCCGAGAGCAGAGACTGTGAGAAGCTGAAAGATGGGCATATATGGCCCCAGGACAGAGGGGAGGCACCTCTGCAGGAGGCTAGAAGATTGAGATGTGCTTTTTCTAGGCGAGCAACTACCCCCTCCCCCTGGCTTGGGGAGAATAACCCCCTCTCATCTTCAATATTGACCTTCAAAGAAAAAAAAAATCCATCTTAATACATTCTCAGTAGATCATGAAGCCGTTTATTTAATATTATTTGGATAACAAGCCTCCACATGAATGGGATTCGAATGTCAGTTGTCTTAGGGGAAAAAAGATTTATTGGTTGGTAAATATTGAGAAAGAAAAGCTGATAAAGAACGGCTTCAGCTGTGGCTTCTGCCGGGAGCCGGAGAACAGGCCTGTGTTGTATTTTGGGGCCCTGGGAAGGCAAAAAATTGTGAATGTCTTTCTTTGTTGGTGGGTGTAAAAGTGGAGCCCGCTACAAATAATTTCTTATTTCTGTTTGCATAGATTTTAAATTATGTAGCTTCCTTACCTTGTTAAGTATTAAAGCAGTCTTGTTTAAGGAAAAGTCACTTAAATAATGAAGCTTATGTATCTTGTTTTCAGACATCAATATCTGGCTTTGAGTGGCACAAAGGGATAAAGGCATGTGGATTCAGAGCTCGCTGGGATGCTTGGCAATTCTAATTCCACCCCAGGCTGCAAATGGACACAAAACTGTTGTGACTGTTGAAGAAGAGAAGGCTGGGTGAGCACGTGGTGCTGGGAAATTGTATTTTCTTCTTCGAGTTCTTCTGTTTCCGAATATTTAATCCTACTGTTCTCTTCTTTAGAGAAGGTCTCTTTAGTAAAGAATCTCTTTCCTGAAATTGCTTCAGGCAACACAGAAGCGGGATTCAGAAGCACCCAGGCCCAGGCTTGGCAGGGCTCATGTGGGGAAAGACTGCCATCTCGTGGTCAGTTAGGTTTTCTACAACCCAGTGAACAGCCAGGCTGCAGAAAGCCAGAGCTTGGGTTGAAAATGATGCTGGAAGCTTCTGCAGGACAGTTTGGATACCTTTAGAAACCACCCATGAAATAACTGAGTACCCTCCATCCAAGGTAGGTGCCAGTGAACATTCTGCATGCACCTTGTCATTTCCTGAGTCAAGCATGGGCTTTATGCATACTCTGTAGGCTAAACAAGAATGAGGTAGAAACGCGGGAAAATATAATTCCATGGTGAGAACAAAGAGAGGAACATGTATTTACCAATGCTTCCTGTGTTCCTGGCAGAGAGCTGAGGAAATAATGCCCAGGCTGAGGAAAGAAAGTAACTTGTGTCAAAGGTCATTGAATGCCAGTTTAGATGAGCAGAAGTGGCCAGAGTGACCTGTGGTCTTTTGTTCAACAGGGCATCCAGTTAGCCTCTGAGACAAAGCTAGGCCTAAGCAGGCAAGATACACAGATATGTGATTTTTTTATTTTTCCAAAATTAAATTAAATCTGATTGTAAAAACATTATACAGGTTATTTTTTAAAAAGGATATCAAACAATATATGATGTACAAAGAAGAAAATATAAGATTGGAAGCCTTGACACCCTACTCATCCATTGCTAGCCCTTAGTCGGCCAAACTTTCAGACAGTTCACCATGAATGTATACAAGCAGAAATTAAAATACACTTTATGAATGCAATCTATTCAGTAACCTGCTTCTTTTTAAAAAAATATTTATTTTTTAGGTGGATACAATATCTGTATTTTTTTTATTTTTATGTGGTGCTGAGGATCAAACCCAGTGCCTCATGCATGCTAGGCGAGCGCTCTACCACTGAGCCACAACCTCAGCCCAGTAACCTGCTTCTTAATTCAACACTATGTCTAAGGCTTCTCTCCAGGTCAATAAATACAGGACAGCATCACTGTTTTTTTTTTTAACAATTGCATAATAGCCATTGATAAGTAATATTGATTTGATTCCTGTTATGTGCTAGGCACTGTACTAAATACATGAGTGATCTTCATAATCTCATAATAACTCTGTAAGCAGAGGTTTTTATTATGCTCATTACACAGATGAGGAAAGTGAGATACAAAGAAATTAATCAGCACCATCAGGATGTCTGACTTCAGAGTACATGTTCTACATGAATTAAGAAGCAGGCCACTAGGCTAGAGATCTCACTCCATCATTTACATACCAGTTTTCCTGATGGACATTAAATTGTTTGCAATTTTTGGGGGGAATAAAACATAAGGCTTTAATGAAATGTGAGGGCATATACATCTTTGTACACTAGTAAATGTTCTCCTTAAGTGAATCTAAAAGTGCAGTGTCCAGGTGAAAGTATTTGCTCAATTTATACTTTGATGAGTCCAGCTTCCCTCCAGACAGGTTTACCAACCCATACTCCCACCAGCTGTATATGAGGAATTCCTGTGCCTCATGTTCTGTCAATACTAAGCTTTTTCATCATTTTCCCCTCTTTTTCTCTGCTTTATTTAAAAAATGGCCTTTGTAAAAATAGCAAGAATAAGTACAATGCACCCCTGTAAACACTTCACCTATTATAGATGCATCAATTGTGAACAATTTGCTACCTTTGCTTTCTCTCTCATTCTGTATTCATTTTTATCAAGCTTTAGAGTTAGACATCATTACACTCAATGCCTAAATATTTCATCATGTTTCTCTTAAGAAAAAAGGGCATGCTTCTGTATTAGCATAATATAACCATTAAACTTGGGAGATATTACACTGATAAACTACAGTTTTCCAACACAAAACCCACATCAAATTACAGAATATAAATTTGCTGGGTGCAGTGGCTCATGCTTGTAATCCCAACTACTCAGGAGGCTAAGGAAAGGGGGATTGAAAGTTCAAGGCCAACCTCAGCAATTTAGCAAGATCCTCAGCAACTTAGTGAGACCCTGTCTCATAATTAAAAATAAGAAAGACTGGGGATGTGGCTCAATGGTAAAGCACCTCTGGGTTCCATCCCCAGTACTAAAAGAAAATTACAGAACCTTAAATAGTTCTTTATAATCCAGAATAGAATCCAGGTTCATATTGAGTTTTGTAGTCATGTCTCTTTATCTCCTTTAATCCAGAACAGGTCTCCAGTCTCTGTGGTCTTTCATGACATTGGTAGTTTGAAGAGTACTGTAGTTTGGATCCTAAGTGTTCCGGAAAATCACATGTTAAAGGCTTGATCTCTAGGTGGTGCTTGGGAAGTGATGGAACCTTTAAGAGGTGGGGCCTAGTGAGAGGCCTTTAGGTCACTGGGTATGACCTCTTGAAAGGATTATGGTACCTTGGTCTCTTCCTCTTTTTCTCTGTTTCTTCCTGACCATAAGGGGAGTAGTTTTGCTTTATGTGGAGCAAAATTTGACTTCTTTCATTTAGAAAATCTTTGAGATTCATCTGTCCTTCTCTAATTTTTTCATTTTAATAGGCAGATAATCCCAAACTTGGCCAGTGGTGGTACCTTCAAGTTGAACCTGTGTTCTCGGAGCACTTTCTTGCTCTCTGGCATAATGAGGTGCTCCAGGTTCATCGTGCACTTTCAAGATGGAAAAACTCAGGCCTGGAATCAGTCATTTCCCCAAGAGCCTACCTGTCTTTGTTTATATGTTTATTTAATCTCTCTTACTATTACTAGTTTACAAATTTATCTACATTTGATATTTTTGGTGTACAGGTCCAGGAATTTTAACACATGTAGATTTCTGAAATTGCCCCTGCAATAGAAATATAGAACAACTCCAAATCATCAAATTATACACCTTAAAACACACGAATTGGAATTATTAACCATACCTCAATAAAACTGGAAGAAAAAAAGATACCTGTCAGTCCTGTGGTACTCAGAAACTAATCCTTGATGCCTGTGTTCCCCCTTCCCTGCTGCTCTTGTTCCTATCTTTATAACTTTACCTTTTCTAGAATGTTACATTGTATGAAATCCCACAATGTGTATCTTTTGAATCTGGCTTGTTTCATTCAGAATGTCTTTGAGATCCATCCATCTCAGGTGCTGTTGCAAGGAAAGAACTGCCACTGCCTGGGCAAAGAATCATTGTGAAGTGATGTAAACAGGAACAGGAAGTACTCAGAAATAGAAAATACTCAGGTACAGGAAGTGCTCAGAAACAGGAAGTACCAGGAGCAGGAAGGGATAGAGACCTTTTTCCTCTTCCAGCTTTAGTCTCCCTCTGTTGACCCCTGTTGGCAAATCCCAGTGGAAAGCAGCAGGTTGAACAGAAACTAAAGTTTCTAAACTAAACTAAGGCAAAATCTCAACCCTAGCATCACAAGCTGAGAATTGGACAGTGGGTTAAGAATTTAGAAGAACTTAATAACTGCATTGGCCAGGAGCCGTGGCACATGCCTGTAATCCTAGTGTCTTGGGAGGCTGAGGCAGGAGGATTGCAAGTTCAGAGCTAGCCTCAGCAACAGTGAGGCGCTAAGCAACTCAGCGAGATTCCATCTCTAAATAAAATACAAAATTGGGCTGGGGATGTGGCTCAGTGGTTGAGTTCAATCCCAGGTAACAAAAAACAAACAAAGAAACAACAACAAAAACTGTATTGTTCTTTGGATGTATTTGAATGACTGCATAACTTTGGATTAAATAAAAGTCCAAAATTTATTAATAATCTCTACAATTTCTCTTTCATTGGGTAATTCTCATTTATGTCAGACACATCCTTCTTTCCTTCCTTCCTTCCTTCCTTCCTTCCTTCCTTCCTTCCTTCCTTCCTTCCTTCCTTCCTTTCTCTTCCCCTCTCTCGTTCCTCCCTCCCTCCCATTCCCCACTTCCCTTCCTTCTTTTTTCCTGTTCGTTCCTCTTTGTGGATCATTTCTAACTACAAGATAATTAGGTCTCAGTGAACCTCTGGGAAAACTTGGCTTCTTCAAATGTTTCTCCTGCCTCAATCTCTACTCCTTTCCGACCTTCCCCATGCCCTTTGTGGAGGTATTGCAGGTTTTGGGGACAGTGACATTACATGTTTCATGGTACTCCATGACTCATGGCATCTCAGACTAAGATTCAGAAGCTCAGACTATATCCCCGGGTACAGCATATGAATGGGAATGAGGGAATATGGTCATCACCCATCTTGTATAAATGGCATTAAGGTAAAAATGAGACATAAGGCAGGTAAGTGATTTAAAAATTTTTGGATGCTTGTAGGAACGCTTTTCTGACTGAACACACATACATGTCTGATTTTGTCTTCTTCTGAAATTCCATTGGGGGAAAAAACAACAATGCTCTCATGGAGCCTTCAGAGAGGCTCTAAATTTGTCTGATTCCCCCCCATGCCTGTGCCACTCACAGAGAGAACAGTGGGACAGACAACTGCAAACTCCCCAGAAGTTGAGCAGTGTACATCCTGCATATCTAGATACAATAGCCCTTGTGGTTCTGCATATAGAAGTCTGAAATCAACCTCACTGAGCTAAAGTCGAGGAATGGGAAGGGCTTGTTCCTTCTGGAGAGTCTATGGAATAAGTTTTTTTTTTTTTTTTTTGCTTCTAGAGGTGCATATATTTTTGGGTTTGTAACCCCTTCCTCTTTTTTCAAAGGTCACTCCAATATCTGTTTCTGGTGTTACGTGGTCTTCTTTCTCTTTTGACCTTCTTGTCTTCCACTTATAAGATTCCTGATGATTACCTTTAAGGCTTTCCTGGATAATCCAGGATAATCTCCTCATCTCAAGATCCTTAACTTGATCTGAAAAGTTCCTTTTGTTATATGCAATTCTGGAGATTGAGGAATGGGTATCTCTGGTGAGGCGGGGGGTGGGGCACATTATTCCGTCTATCACACTTCGATTTCCAGCATGAAGGGTGGAAATGGGTCTAGGATGAGTCACATCATAACTGGGGTCTAAAAAAAGTAGATAGATAGATAGTGGGTAGGTGGGTAGGTACATAGATAATAGAGAACTTAAACCCAGACTTAGAAGGGCCTTGAGCTTTGCAACGTCAACCAGAAGGCCATGGAGCCTGTACACAAACTGGTAAAGAAAAAGGATCTCTAGCTAGAATTTGACTGTGAGTTATACCACTGCCAACCACGTGTGATAGTGGATGAAAGACATGTGCATGTAAACAAAGTCCCTAAAGCTGCTTTTGTGTTTCATCAAAATTAGGGAGTGAGCCAAGAAAAAGAAGGATAGGAGATGTGGGAATTTAGGAGATCATAACAGGAGTTCGCTGAGTGACAGCAGCCCTGAGAAAGGGGATGTCACATCTGGCTGTTCAGGATGTGCACTGCTCAGGAAGTGCCACTCTCATTATTTTCTCTGTGAGTGGCACAAATGTAGAGAGAAATCAAACCATCCCAGAGCCCCTCGGATGGCTCCCTAAGAGATGTCCTTAGGAAATTGAAATCAAGGGAAGAGATTTAGCCAGTTGATAGAATTTGTGACCAAATGAATGATAAGTACAAAGAAATCGAAGTAAATCAAAAGGAAATACTTATTAACTTTAGAGTGCTAATAACTATGAAAATCAGACCATAATATCTCAGTTCGGAGGAATATTTATGTATTCACAATAATTTAAGCAGTCATCATCAATCTACTATAAACTTTGAAATACATGGTGGGGTCAGGGTTGTGGGAAAGTGGTGTGTGTGTGCAGAGAGATAAGTTTAAAAATCAAGAAGTAGCAATGCAAAAATATTATTCAAAGAAAGACAGTTAATGCCCAAATCATCAGCAAAGATCTGGGGACGGGTGGAGGAGTTGTGGCTATTGTATTTCATAACAATTCTCAAAGTGTTTGACTCTTTTTTAAACAATATTTTTATTGGTGCATTAGTATACATGATAGTGGGGTTCATTTTGACATAATCATACATGCATGGAATATAGTTATCTCCATTTCAGTCCCCAGAATTTCCTGTTTTCCTCCCTTCTTTCCTTCTTCTGTTTCCTTTCCTCTACTCTACTGTTCTTCCTTCTATTTATTTAGCCTTTTTAAAAAATCAGTGTTTATGTTCACCGGGGTGTATTCACAATGTGCATAACATAATGTGGTCAATTTCAATTGGCAGTTTCTTCCTTTTCCCATCCCTCTCCCTCCCACTTCTATCCCCTTTCTCTATCTCAATGATTTCTTTTCTATTTTTATGGGATTCCCTCAGCCTTTCCCCCGGCCCCTTATTTGGCTCTGTTTTCCTTTTGCATATGAAAGGAAACATTTGACCTGTTAGATTCCTTAAACTGTGTGCATTTCTAACATTGCTCAAACTGCAAACTGCTAAAAGTTTTAAAATTCTCTTGACTCTGGGCAAGTCATTTAGTCTGTAAACTTAACTTGTGTGAGTGTGTGCATGTGTGTATCATGTCGAGCACACACAGACATGAGTTAAAGAATAAAGAGTTATAGATGTATAGAGTTAAATGCTAACATTACACACACACACACACACACACACACACACACACACACACACATATATATATATATATATATAATTGGTATCACTGTGAGCCTAATGTTTATTGCCATGGTATTCTAGACCTTTCTGTTAATGGATGTTTAAAGCTCACTATGCACAGAGTTACTGTTTGAGTCAAAGTAGCAAAACTGAGTCTCTAGTACACACCATATAACTCTCTGCACATAGATGTTGGGTTTTTGTTGCTAAGGCTAAAGTTCTAAGATTTGAACTAATATGGAAGTCTCCTATGCCCAGAAGAGTCAGAGGCCAAATATTTGTGTAGATGTTCCTCTAGAACTTGTCCCTCCAGCACACAGTTTGTTGTCCAAGCACTGGACACAGCACATCTGTGTTCTGAAAAGTACTGGGGTTGAGAATCAGACTCACAAGTGTTCAAAACCCTGCTGGGTCCTAGATGTGATCTTGGCTTATTCTAGGCTCCGCTGAACCTTATATTTCTTATCTGAGCATTTAATGAAATTATGTGAGTGTACCAGCTTGGATAATGTTCCCCAAAATTCACATCTGCTTAGAATGTGGCCTTCTTTAGGAATACAGCAGAAAGCAGATGTAACAAGGCAGGATGAAGTCATACTGGATCCTAATCCAATGGGCCCTAAATCCCATAACCAATGGCCTTATGTGTAGAGGGAGACACAGAGACACAAAGCCACAGGAAAGAGAGTCATGAAAGAAGAGGCAGAGGATGGAGTAATGTGTCCACAAGCCAAGGGATGGCAGGGGTTGCTGATGGCCACCAGAAGCTGGAGAGAGGCAGAATCTGCAGAAGGAACCAACTCTGCCAACTCCTTGATTTTGGACTTCTTGCCTCCAGAAGTGTGAGAAAATAAATTTCTGTTGTTCTGAGCTATCCAGGCCTGGGTAATTTGTTATGGCAACCCTAAACTAGCACAGCATGTAACAAGCCTGAGTGGGGTCAGGCCAGTGTAGATATGGGGCTGCTATTTGCTCCCCTCTTATTTCTAGGCATGGTAGCCCTGATATTGCTCAAATGAGCAGAAGCTACAGCCAGGTGTTCTTGATGGCTTTGTTAGTTAGCATCTTGTCACTATAACAAATACCAGAGTTGATCAACTTAAAATAAGAAAAGGTTTATTATTTTGGCTCAGAAGTTGGGAGATTCCAGTTCAGGAACAGGTGGACACGTTGCTTTCAGGCCTCTGGTCAGGGAGTAGCAGCAGACCATGGTGGGAAAGCATGGTGAAGGGAAAGAGAGAAAGAGGAAGGGGCTAAATTACAATCGTCTTCTTCAAGGTCATGCCCCCAATAATCTGAAGATGTCCCACTAGATCCCACCTATTGAAGTTTTCACCACCTCTCAATAGTGACACACTATGGACTTTGGGGGACATTTAAGGTCCAAACTATAGCAATGGCTGACAGCAGGATGGAGAATCCTGTCCCTGTACTGTGGCTGAGGACAAGAAGGAGTTTTCTGGTCTTGGTGATGAGGCACATGCTTGGCTGCTGCAGAAAGATTAGGATCTTTCTCGGACGGAAGCAGTGATGCCGAGTATTCAACACAGCTTTACTGAACGAACACTGACAACCAGGTCAGTCACTTTAACTTGGCAACAGCTGGCTATCAGCACGTCTCCCGATGGGCAGGAAAACTCGACCTACCTGATACTGAGGCCTGGAGTGGGAGAGATGGATGCTCTTTTAGAAATGTGGTTTTTCTGAAGATGTGTTGAGGATCATCATTCTGGATTTTGATGAGCAATGGCTTGACAGGTTTAATTGCCTAATCATGATGTAGGGGCAATAGAATTGGAACAGGAAGGCCTGACACTTAGACAGAGCCAACCCCACAGACCTGTCAAGGCTGGGCTGTACTGCCCTTCCTTCCTCCCACCATCTGAGCAACTGGAGAGGTAGAGGCAGGTGGACTGCAAAGTCTGGGCTAACCTGGGCCATTTAATGAGACCTTGTCTTGAAATAAAAATAAAAAGGGCTGGGATGTAGCTCAGGGGCAGAGTGCTTGTCTAGCATGTGTCAGGACCTGGGTTTAATTTCTAATACCTAAAAAAAAATTAGGTCCTCCATCATCACCTCTCATGTGTATCTTTTTGTGTCTTTAAGTAACCACATTATTAAATCTTCAGGGAGTGTAAGCAACATGGATTTTAAAATTTGACAAAGAACAGACTGGTTTCAAGAATAACCCATGTTACCTCCTGTCTGTGTGATTCTGAGCAAGTTGCTTTTTCTCTCTGGTTCTTCATTTCATCATCTGTAGAGTGGGGGATATTAATCACTTCTTAGATACTACAAAGGGTTTTGATAAGGACAAATATATAAAAACTGCTTTGTAAAATACTAAAGGAAAGGAAAGAAATTAAGATTTAAAGAGCACTTCCCAAGTATCAGGCACACAGTAGCTGCAGTGATAATTGCCCTCAGCATATACTTTCCTCTTCACATTGACATGGTGTTTTCAATTTTATGACTTCTTCTATGGAATTGGAAGCTGAAGGTAGAAGACAGAACAATTGCCTAAATCACTCAAGAGTAGAAGTATATAAATATGTTTCAATGGCACAGTCACTGGTCAGGTGCTGAAGATACCTCAACAAACACGGAATTACATTCCACTGGTGAGAAACGAATCAAAAAGACATTAATGAGTAAATCTGATAATTATAGTAAAATAACTGTGAAAAGTAAATAACATGGATGATATGACAGAGAGTACCTGTAAGGTGGGTCATTTCAAATTGAGGGATCGTAAAAGGCCTCTTTAGAAGCATTGCATTTGCATTGAGATCTAAGTAAGAGGAAACTAATCATGTGAGATTACAGGGAAAAGCATCCAGGAGATGGGAAAAGCAAGTACAAAATCTCCAGGGGGGTCATGAGGTTTGTGTATATCAGAGCAGAAAAAACTAGGGAGGTATTTGGAGAAGTGATTGGATCACGAGGGCTTTGGCCTTATCTATGGATTAAGCTATCGAGGGATTCATAGCTGAACGGATTATTGGGGGGTGGTGGAAACTGTAGGAAGCAGAACCTAATTGAAGGGAGTGAGTCCTTGGGGGTGCACCTTTGGGGACTATGTCTTATCCACTAGCCCCTTCCTCTCTTTCTGTTTCCACACAGCCATGATGTGATGAGTCACACCTTTCCGCCATGATGCTCTGTCTCAAAACAGACCTAAAAGCAATGGAGTCAGCTGACTCTGGACTGAAACCTTTGAAACTGCCAGCCAAAATGAATCTTCCCCTTTTAAAGTTGATTATCTCAGGTATTTTGTCACAGTGATTAAATGCTAACACACAGAAGATAAGGGCACAGAGGTAGACAGGTCGTTTGTGAGCCTTCATGGTGAAGGCAAGGGGGCAAAGTGAATTTGAGATGCTTTGGGAAGTCTGTGCACAAGTTTAGGCAGAGGAATGACTCCATCTTCCACTCTTGATGTGGATAGTATTATGTAATTCTGTATTTGTCAGACATCTTCTGACAAATACAAATGGCTTTGTATCCATTAAAGGAAACCAGTGAGCTGGTGGGAAGAATGTGAAGTTGGGTTCTCTTAGATCACACCATTTGGGGACCATTTGTTACACCCCAGGTTCCAGCACTATCTTGTTTCCCGTCACCAACTTTAAGCAAGGGTGTGGCTTTAAAGGTAGGGATGTCTGTAAGGGAAAAAGGTAAGAACAAAATCCCCTTTCCCTGGTTAATTGGACAGATCATCAAATCAGGCAGCAGTTGATCACTGAGGAAGACTTTCCTGAAAAATCTCTGGGAGCAAGAATCAACCGCATGTGGTTCATTCCACAGCCAAACAGTTCTGCTGCTGTAAACCAGAGCCCTCTACCCTCTACCTGTCAGGGTGGGCTTTCCCTGCTGGTAACAGACACATGGAATCCAGGCTCTCCCCATAAAAGACTTTCATTGATTTTCTCCTGAGAACAAATACATAAAAATATAAATAAAAATAATTTAAAAATGTAAAAAGCACCATGTTTGCAAAATAAATATTTCTGTAAAGTATTTCTATGTAATAATTGATGGCAATGTGTAATAGATTTGATTATTAATTTATCAAGCATTATATTAAAAATAAACAGAAAACTTGAAAAGTCATACTTTGCTAAAACTGTTAAAGTTAACTATATGCCTACTTCTGTTTCCATTTATTTATCTTCCCTAAGAGGTAACTACTATCTTAAATTTTATAGAAGTTCAATATTGCTCCTTCTCCTTTTAAAGAGCTTCCTTACATATTTTTTGTTTTGAAAAATTTTAAACTTATAAAAAGCTGCAGAATAGTACAATAAATACCCACCTGCCCTTCTCTTAATTTGCCAGTTGTTAACATTTTGTTCCACTCATTTGTTATCTGTCAGTTTATCTATCCTTCCTTCTACCATTTATCTATCACCTCTATCCTATCACATCTATTCTCCTCCATCACATCAATTTTATCTATCATTTATCTATCACATCTATCCTATCTGTCCCATCTATCCTATCTATCTATCTATCTATCTATCTATCTATCTATCTATCTATCCATTCATCCTATGCATCAATGTATCTAAATCCATTTTGTGATACTATAAAATAATACCACAGACTGTCTAGTTTATAAGTAAAATGTTCATTAGGTTTATAATTCTAGAGGTTGGGAAGTCCATATGGTTAGGGCCTTCTTGCCACATCATCCCATGGTAGAAGGCAGGACAAGAGACCAGGATTGAGAGACAGAATGACTGAGAGGGGGCTGAACTAACTTTTATAACAAACTCACTTTTGTGATAACAAATGTGCTCCCACAATAATGATACTAATCCATTCATGAAGGAGAGCCCTTATGGCAATGCCACCTGCTAAAATCCCCACTTTTCAAAACTGTTGAATTATGAATTAAGTTTCTAACACCCACAATTTGGGGGACACATAGCACTATTTATCTGTCATCTACCAAAATACATTATATCATATTATACCATGTCATATCATCATCAATCTGTTTTTGTTGAACCCATTTAAGATGTAGTTGCACAAGTATACCCTTTCATTTGTAAGTTTTCTGTGCATCTCTTAAGACCAAGGACATTGCCTACATCAAAATCAGAAAATTCAGCCTCATGTGACATTATCATATAATATACAGTCTGTATTCAAGTCCCCCTGTTGTCCCAGTACAGTTCTTTGTAACTGTTTCTCTGTTTGCTTGTTCCAGGATTCAACTCAGGGTCACAGATTCTATCTCTTGTTCTATCTCTTTAGCCTCCACTTCTCTAGAACAGTTCCTTAGCCCTGTTTCCCCATGCATTGACAATTTTGAAAAGTCCAGGCCCATTGTTTTCAGAATGTCCCTCAATTTGGATTTGTCTGATCGTTTCCAAATGAATAGGTTCAGATTAAACAAAACAAAACAAAACAAAACAAAACAAAAAAAACCCTCAACTTTTAAAACCCCTTTAAAGGCTTCACACTAAATGAAATCTGCTCTCAATTTGCTTTGACACCAGAGACTTTATTGCACAGGGGAATTGAGCTGGTGTGGCAAAGTCCACCTCTGGAATAGATTTGAGTGAAGTTGAGTAAGGCTGGTAGCTGAATTGTCTTCTTGACACTTCAATTGAGCTTCCAGGGGATTCAGAGATCTCTGTTATAGCCTGAGTTAACTCTTTGTTTCCATTCATCTCTGCAGTGTGCCTTCCAGAACTACAGCTCTGCTCCAGACTTACCAAGGTCATCATCCAGGAAAAAATCACCAGAAAGAGGCCTGGGAGCCAGAGAGTTGAGCCCCATGACTGGCAGATGCTCACCACATCGGCTGCTGGGACAGAGGCCAGCAAAGTGAAAAGGCATGTGGAATCCCAATAGGCAAAAAGCAATTTCCTGCACTGAGGCTTGGCTAAGAGACTGCAGTTTTACACCTCCCTGCATATTCAAAGGCTGTGGGGGGTGGTGGTTAAAGGCAAGACTTGAGCCTAATGCTTCATTTTCAGAGGCCCAGCAGCCAGAGGCCCTCATACCCTGCCCAGGCTAGAAGTACTGCTTCTCCTCCCTAAGTGTCCAGGACCCTGCTGTGCTCCTGGAGGCGTAGGGACAAGGCCCCCAACTCACTGTCTCCCATGAGTCTCAGGGTCTCACGCTAGGTGGCACAATTTAGCTGTAGGTCTTCTCAAGCAGAATTCTCCACACATTTTTCCCCACTAAAGGGCTTGCCTAAATCCCTGTTTCCATATATCTCAGAGAGAGGGTGGGGAGATGGGAAAAAGGAGAGAGACCTGCAGGATCCTTTGTTGTGTCTTTGGCATCAGAGGTATGAGCTTCCCACTCTATCCTCCACTTCCTGGAGACCATGCTTGAGACATTGGCTTCTCCATGATGAGTCCACTTAGAAAAACTTTCTGCTAATGTGGGTTGACCAGAAGGACATGAACTCCAGAGCTGGGTCCCCTCACAGTTGTGCCATCTCATGGCTTAACCCCTTCTAGTTTGGTCTTCTTAGCAGAAAAATGGAGATAAAATTCACAAAGCTGCCAAGAGGATGGCTTTAGACAATCAGAAGTATACTATGAATGACAGAGATCAATAGTCTGGAATCCACCTAGAGTCTTCAAGAAATCTACAGGTACAATTCAAAAGATTGGCAGACTTGGATAAGAAATAGAGTTACATCTTTATTTTCATAAAAATACCCAGCAACTCACTTCAGGGTAATGTTTGGAGCCAATCTTGAACCATACGTGCTTCCAAAAATGGCACTTACTTTTCAATATTTCATTAATATTGTGGGTCCAACATTTCATGGGAACTTACTATGTTGGTTGAACTCTGAGCATGTACCATGTACCATCTGCCTTGTACTTCAGCCGCCCCCTGTCCTCATTCACAGTTTGCTTTCCAAGATTTCAGTTGATCTCAGTCCAAAAATGTTACATGGAAAATTTCAAAAATAAGCAATTCATAAGTTTTAAATTGCATGCCATTCCAATTAGCATGATTAAATCTCATGCACTCCTTCTCCAACTCACCTGGAACATGACTTGTCCCATTGTTTAGTGCATTCACCCTGTACCCATCCGTTAGTCATTTAGCCATCTCAGTTATCAGATCTACTGTTGTGGTATCATAGTGTTTCTGTTCCAGTAATCCCTATTTCACTTAAAGGGCAAGAGTAGTGATGCACAAGAGGCACCAAGGCATAAAAATGTGATGCTATATGGCAAAGCTGCAGGACATATAGAGGAAAAAGACCATATACAGGATTCCATACTATCTGCAGTTTCAGGCATTCACTATAACCTTGGATTGCATCCTCCACAGATAGGGCAGGACTATTGTAACTATATTTATCTTATTTAATCTTACCCCTTCAAATAGTAAATGTTACACCATTCTACAAATAAGGACACTGAACTCAGAGAGGTTGCAACTTGCTCCCAGTCCTTTTCAAAGAAGGAAGAGGAATGAAGCTTCTCTGGTTCTCTTTTCTCTGGGATGGTCTGTATGATAGGTTGCCTTTAAAGATGGCACCTATAATTCCTCCCTGCTGTGTAGGCTCATGTTCCATTAACAGGTGGAGTCTGTCTCGCTCCTCCTTAAATCTGGACTGGCCTATGACTTGCTTTGACCAGTGGAATGATATGGATGACACTGTGTCAATGTCAAGCAGACCTTTTAGGAGATCTGGGAGTTTCTGCTTTTGCCTTCCTGGAACCGGGCTGTGACGTTGTAGGAAGTTCAGGCTATACCTAGAGATGGGAGCCATGAGAAAAGTTGGAGGATGAGACACCACATAGAGAAGGAGGGTGCCTTCCAGGCCTACGCAGCTAAATACCTTAGTAACTATAGCTGACATGATGTGGAGCAGAAAATCCCCCAGTCAGCCCTCAGAGTGGTGAGTCACAATACGTTGTTGTCTACATTTAATAATTTGTTTCGATTTAATAATAAATTGTTGTTTTAAATCACAGCATTTTTGGAGTAGTTAGTTGCACAGTGATAAATAACTAGAGTTGTCTATCATTTTTTTCACTAAAAATTAACTTCTTGTGGCCAAAGTTCAACTCTGAAGTTTTTCGAAATGACAAACAACTGGGTTATGTTCTTCCTGGAGCAGTGAGAGGATCCTTGTCTTCTGAGAAAAATCAACGTTCACTTATGTCTCTGCAAACTGTTCTCACCGTATTTGTTGGTGTTAGTGGTGGTGGCTTGAACTCAGAGCAGGAAATTTCCATTCAAGTCCTCTGATTTTGGTGGGTTGGAACACAGTTTACTTTGTACCTTGAGAAACATGTGTATTTTCTGGGGATAGTTTAGTGAATCTTGTGAGGCTCTAATGCAGTGGTATCCTTATGCTGATATAATATGAACAGAAAAGATGGACTGGAGACATTACAGAAAGATCTAGATGTGGCTTTGGCTTGGCAAGGAGCTGTATTTTAAGCCCTGACAAAGACAGGTGATCTAACAGATGCCTCATTGATAAAAAGTCTGCTGAAATGAGGTGCTTGGGAAGGTGGATTTGGAATGATGGTTCTCTCAGAATGTAGCTTCTTCTCTATGACCATTTTTTTGGGGGGGTGATGGGAGAGGTGTCAACTCTGTCCTTATATTTGCAGCACAAATGCTGGTGCTATGTTTGAGTTCCCTAAGCCAACTTCAATAAAGGACAAGAAAATAGAGTCAAGATGCAAAATGCAAGATCATTTCTCAAGCATCCTATTTTCGACCTGATGGCTTTTTCTTGAACGTTTTCTAGCTCCCAAAAGCCTCTTGGAAACTCAGGTGGAAGAACATACCCTCAAAAATAATGCTCATTTTTGTTTCCTCCAGGAGCCAATAGGTGGTGGTAACAGGCCAGCAAAGAAGTACCTGCTAAGTTGGGTTCAGACTCCTTGTCAAGGTAATGAGAGCAGCTCTGTGATTTAAGTGAAAAAAAAAAATGTATTGTAAGTCCAAATGCCTGTGATGTAGACACTAACTGCTCGAAACAGACTGGCTTAGTGAGGATGCCATTTTTCATGGATTGCTCATTTCCTTTAGCTAAAATTTCAATCAACCAATTATCTGGGTCATATAGCTGGAGTAGTCAGGCTGCCGCTGAGCATTTATCATATTAGGTGCAATCTTCAGGGGTTACCAAGAATGTGCTAGGTGTGGTTCTTGCCCTGGTAGGGGCTGGAAGTTTCTTGAGGATATGGTTCAATCCCAGAAAGAGGCACAAATATGCAAACAGCCTGAAGAATATAGACACAAACAATGCCATACATGGTGACTGTTAGGGTATGTGGGGGTAGAAAGGAAGAAAGATGTGATTGGAAAACTGGATACAGAGGGATGGGTATGAGGCTGGGTTTCTCAGGAAAAAGATGATGAAGGCATGAAATCTGAGAGGAATTTGGAAGAAGACAGGAGACTTGGTGGGACAAGATATCATGAAGCAGGAGGAAGCATTGCAAGAGTGATGGGAGTTTGATCATTTTGATCAGGTAGCGGATGAGAAATTTGGGGCCAGTGCAGCTGGCTGACAGGGGATGGTGACCAGGAGTTGATGGTGAGAAACTTCCAGTGGGGTGTCTCCTGTGCATTTGGTAGTGGCCATGCCAGTGTGGCTGATCTTAATGTCAGTGGCACGCCAGATCCAGAGGCACTAACAGGATTTCTCTTGCCTGACATGTTCTATCCCACATTCCTGTTCCTGAATACCTTTCAGCCTCTGAAGCTTTCTAGACTAAAATCTTTATTAGCAAAGGTGGCATCACAAAAGCTATATCATTGTCCCTAGGGAGCCTCCTGTAGCTCCCTCCCCAATCCCTGCAACTCTTTTATTTGATATGATTCTGCAAATGATTGTGTGCTTTATAAATCTTTTATTGGGTGTGATTTACACAGATACACACTGTGAAGAACCTCACTGGATTGACAGGACCAGAGACGCCCCAATTTGGGAGAAGTAATGTTTTTAAAATAATATATTTCAAATGATTTTGATCACAGGCTGAGGCTGTAGCTCAGTGGGAGAGTGCTTGCTTTCCATGTGGGAGGCACTGGGTTTGATCTTCAGCACCACATAAAAAAAAATACACAAATAAAATAAAGGCATGCTGTCCATCCACAATAAAAAAAAGTTAAAACAAACAAACAAAACAAACGTTTTTGATCACAAGTCATGTACAAAATATATTTCATTTACAATGTGACCCAATATATTATGTATTATATTATAATGTGTTATCTACAATTGAAATAAAAAATTGTGAAACTTTGCCTAATATTTCATTTTAAACAATGCTGGAAGTGCTATACTAAATCAATCTGCTGATTCAAGAAATTCTCTTTTTTTTAGCTTGTATTCTTCTCTCCCAACAAGGTACCTCTAGATTATCTTCCAAAAAAGTAGAAGCTCTCACTGCTTCAGAGACCTCCATTAATTTGCTTTTGGTGATGATTTGAAAAAAGAGTTGAACAGAAGTTTATTGTTGCAGCCTCTGTAAGAAAACTCTAAGAAGACTGAGAGAACAAACAGGACTTGTGGCAAAATCAACATCAGAGAACTTAAAAGCATACATTCTATTTACTCACATAGAGTTGATGTGATTATGTGTTTGACATTTAATACCTTTGCTTGCTCTATTTGGGAGAGCTTTCTCCTCCCACCAATTTCATTTTAGAAATCTTAATTTCAAGGAGCAGGCAGCTTCATGAAAAGTAGGTATAAATGCCATGAACTCCTAATGAGCAGGGTTATTGAGATCAGCAGATAAGATAGCTTTTAGACACATTCAGCTCAGTCTTGGGACCAGGTAACAGTCACCTGTCAATACCTGAGAGGGCTCCTCCTCCAGGCTCTCTGATAATACCTTGGCTGGAAGTGGCAATAAATCCAAATAGATTCTTTCTCAGAAGAACATACAGATCTAAACTTTTTCTAAATTCTGTCAGGCCTTTCCACAGGTGGACTGGTTTTCTGGATCTCTCTTGAGCTCTGTTTTTTTTGTTGTTTGTTTCAGTGCTGAGAACTGAACCCAGGGCCTTGCCTATGCTTTGCAAGTGTTCCACTATTGAGCTACACCCTCAGACCAGCTCCCCCACCTTTTAAAATTCTGCTTGTTAATAACTCATAGTCAAAAGAGTGTCAATTAAATAAATAAGGGCAATATACAAGGGTTAACAGGTTTTAGTTAATATGTGACAATGGAACCCTTTAAAAATACTGGCCAGTTGAGTCTCCAAAGCATGTGGCCCTGAATTTGATCCCTGACACTGAAGAAAAAGTTTGGCCAAGCAGCAATGCCACTTATATTCCTAATGACTAATAGTCAATTCTTTCTTGAATTACATAGAAATAGATGAGACAACAACAAAAAAAATAGTACTTTTCAAAAATCAACAGTATTACCCAGATTATATGAAAAAAATGTTGCTTTGACATGTTTATGTCAAGCACACTATTAAACATACTGATGCATTTTATTTCTCAGTATGTGGCATTTTCTCTCCTAATAACTATCCTGTTGTGACATGTGAACATCAGACATAAAAATACCCAATATGGCTCCCCCCGTTAAAATTCGAAGAATGCCATTTTTTCCCCTTCTTTTCTCATCCTCTCCAGCTCAGTTTTATACTGACCTTAAAACTTCTGGTATTAAACCTGTCATATGGTGCTGCACATTTTATTCCATCAGCATTTTTTGTTGTTGTTGTATTGGTGTGTGTGTTAGACAAACCAAACAGCCTCTTGTCTACAATGAACGTGCAAGGGCAAGTCTTTTGGAGGAGCGTGGGTAAGCGCTGTGAAGGGACTTAAATTTCGGCTTCATGTGCGTGATTGTTAAAGGCTCCCTGTCAGTCAGCCCTGCACAGCCAAGGAAATGGGGAGGAAAAACAGTTCCCGTCCCCTAGAGACATAATAGGAGGTGGAGTAAAGGGGAAAGATATCACAAAGAAGCCATAAGTGAGACTTCTTTGACCTAACAGAGCACCAAGAATCTGGTGTTGCTTTCCACGACTCCTGAGACATGCAAAAACTCAGTACAGCCAGCCTTCTATAGCCACAGGTTCTGTATCTGTGGATTCAACCAACAGGATTGACTGAAAAAAAAAAAAATATATATATATATATATATATATTATATATTTAAATAGCATCTGTACTGAACACATGCACTCTTTTTTCTTGTCATTCACAAAACAATGCAATAATATCTACATAACACATTGTTATTAGGTATTACAAGTCATCTAGACATGATTTAAAGTATACAGGAAGATATGCATATGTTACATGCAAATACTATGCCATTTTATATAAGGGACTTGATTTTGGTATTCAAAAGGGATCCTGGAACTAATCCCCTATGGATACTGAGGACAACTGCATATGCATATCCCATAAGTGCATATGTGCTGCACGTGTGTCCATATCCCATATGTGTGCTGTGAGTCTCTTCTTGGGCTACCTGAAAGTACAGGAATAATTTGACTCTTGTGGGATGTCTTGCTTAATTCCACTTGGGTTGTTTTTCTGAGGTTCACTGTGATCGTGTTTAGACTTCTAGGGTGGTGGGAGGCATCATCCTCTCTTTCCTCTTCAGAACACCTGCTAAAGATGAGCAGTCACTTATTGTTTGCAAACTGGTCCCTTCACCCATTCTCATGCCTAGACTAGGCCCACATTGGTTGTGCCTGGATTATGACTCCCATGACTGTTTCCTACATTGGTTTTCTAATTTATCCTCTTTCTCAAATAAAACTCTGGGCATGTCAGCGTTACAAGCTCATCTGCCCTTAGTGGGTACCCATTGCCTTCAGGGTAATATTCTAAAGCCTTAGAATAACAAGAGTCCCTTTAATGTCTGACCAGTCTTGCTTACTTATTCCCTTGTGACAACATACACACCTGCTCTCTGTGAGTCCGTGCTTCATTTCCTATGTAGGTATTATCTCCTCTCTTGAGAAGGTACCTGCTCCTCATCCATGACCATTCCCCATTGTTTTGTGGCAAGCTCCTACTTATATACACTCAGCACAAATATCACTTCTGTTAATCCTTCTCTGAGCCCTGCCCACTCCAAGCGCAACATGCACACAGTACAGCTTGGGCCTCTGTGTCTCTTGTGTGAGCACTTATGTGTCACGATTGCATTGTTGCTGGTTTGTATGATCGGCCTTCTAACTGACTGAGCTCCTTGGGGAGTAGACCCTGACATGTTTCTCTTTCCTCAGTGCTTAGCCTGGGGCCCCACATATAAGAAGCCCTCCATGAATTCCTTATTAAAGAATATCAGCTGTTTTGTTCTCTATTGTACATCCGGTATTGCCTGGCATAGAGCAGGTCCTTCATAAATATTTATGGAACGAACAAATGAGTGAACTAGTTAAATTACCTTTTTGGAGCTCTATTCTCCGAAAATAAATCCCTACCTTCCATTTGTTCTTCCATATACCTCAAAGGCATTTTATGTTCATGGGTCAGAAGATAGCATCGTTAGGATGACAATATCACCTAGAGTGATTTAAGGATTCAGTGATTTTGCAGAAAAAAAATCCTAAAATTCATAGATAATTTTAAGGAACCCAGAATAGTGAAAACAATCTTGAAAAAGGTGAACAAAGTTGGAGAAGTCACATGTTATGTGTTAGAATCTGTAAACAAGTCAAGATGGTGCCTGGCATTTTGCCAGAGGGAGTGGTTTGTGAAGTAACACCAGCGAGCCATTAAGTGTGCAGATTCCTTATTGGTTGACTGCTGTATTTAGTTTATGTTAATTAAGATAAGCTGTGTGTAATGTATATATACCCCTCCTGTCCTACAATAAACGGCTCCCACTCCTGCTGTATCAATCTACACAAGTTCCTGGTCACTCCCCGGTTATTTTGCTGCAGCCGGACTGTGGCAATTATGGCTTCAAAACTTAATATAGAACTATAGTAATCAAAACAGTGTGGCACTGGCCTAACAATAGACAGACAGACCAATGGAATAGAATTAACAGACCAGAAATAAACTCTTACATTGAAAAGTATGCCAAGACCATTCAATCTGTCTTCAACAAATAGCATTCTTAAACTGTCAACATACACGAGGAGAATGAAGTTGGACCCTTACCCAACACCAAGTACAAAAATAAACTACAAAAATTTTCAAAGACCTAAAAGTAAGAGCTAAAACTGTAGAACTCTTAGAAGAAAACAGGGGGACATTTTTATGTCCTTGGGTTTGACTATGGTTTCTACAATACGGCATCAAAAGCACAAGTAATGAAAGATAAAAAAGAAAAATTGATTTTCACCCAAATTAAAAACTTCTGTGCATTGAAGGACACTATCAAGTGACATCAGGAAAAATGGCAGAGAAGAAAGTTACAAGAGTCCATCTCCCCACCTCAAAAACAATAACACTGACAGAATCTGCCTGATGTAACTGTAGTAGAATTCTGAAATTTATTCAAAGACCTGAAACTTCTAGGAGAAGAAATAGAAGGTAAAGCATAGCTATTTTTGATGGATTTCAGCTCAGGAGCTACTGATCCCCTCCTGCCTTAGCCCCATGGCAACCTTGCATTTGCTTCTGGAAATGCTTGCATGTGGCTTATAAGAGCAAGGTTCACAAGTTTCTTCTTGTAATAATGGAAGTGGCAGCTATTTTTGTAATACCACCACTGTTTTTGCCATTTTGCTCTGGCTAAAGCAGTTTCCATAAGATTTAAAGGGCCAGTGTCCATTTAAAAAATTTACTTATATAGTCTCCCCCGCCCTTTTTTTTAATTTTGAGATCTAAACATTTAAGGTCTAGAATGTTAAAAACAATTGCATAGATGCAGGAATTTAGACAGTAATCATGCATGCCCAGAAAGAATATGAGGAGACATTCAGTTTACATGTAAATCTAATTCTTGGCACAGAAACAACTGAAAATAATAAAACACAAAGAAAAATTACAAACCACGGGGAAGGAGGAGAATCTGATTTTAAAAGTTACCCCATTCTAATATTCAAATGTTAATTTTTAAGCAAATTTCTGTGATTCATAAAAGAAAAAATCAAGTAAGTCTGTTTAGAAAATATCTCCGGGACATATGAACAGTGGACGTTACTAGACAAAGACTATAAAAGAGCTTAAAGACACATAATAGAAGAAAAAAATAGAAAAATTGGTTTTAATCAAAAGGATGTTCAAAGAGATAAAGGAAAATATGGACAGAGTAGAAATGATGTAGGAACAAAATGGAGGTATCAACAAACAGGTAAAAAAAAAAAACAGAAAAAGGAACAAAAAAAGAAAATTTGGTATCAAAAAAGTACAATAATAAGTGAAAAATTCACCAAAAGGATTTGAAAGTAGATTTGAGCAGACAGAAGAAAGAATCAATTGAACTTGAATATAGAAGTATTCAAAATTCTGAGACTGAGGAACAGAAAAAAAAATAAAAGACACTCGAGAAAAAAGAACAGAGCCCAAGGAATGCTATCAAGTGAGCCAACATGGGGAGGGATATTACTTGAATACATAATGACTGACTTTAAGTAATAAGTAATGGGTGAAATTTCTTGAATTGGAGGAAAAATATGAAAGATAAAATTGAACTCAATGGACTTTAAGTTAAAGATAAATTGAAAAAGTCCAACAGTGAGATACATCATGATGAAACTTTTGAAAGATAAAGAGAATATTGAAAGGAGTAAGAGAGGAAGAGTGTAAGCAGCAACATACAAAGGATCCTCAATAGTATTTATTAGCAGATATCTCATCCGAAACCATAGAGGGAAGAAAGCAGTGTATTGATATATTCAACATCCTGAAAGGAAAGACAAAAACAAAAACATTGAATCTTTTTTTAAACATCCATATTTTATTTTATTTTATTTATTTTTAGTTGTTGATGGACCTTTACTTTATTAATTTGTATGTGGTGCTGAGATTTGAACCCAGTTCCTCACACATGCTAGGCAAGCACGTTACCACTGAGCCACAAACTCAGCCCCCCAAACACTGAATCTTACATCTGCTAGAAATGTCCTTCCAAAATGAGAGGGAGGGAAGGGCATTTCCAAGTACTCAAAATACAAAGGAGTTATATTTTGAGTACTTGGAAATTATGATTTAGTTATGATTACTCCTTCCTTGCAATAGACATCAAAGGGAGTCTTTTTAGGTTGGAATGAAGGGCACTAGAAGTAATGTGAAGGCATATGAAGAAATAAAGATACCTGCTAGAGATAAACTCATGGGAAATAATAAAACCTCGTTTTATTGTAACTTCATTTGGTAACACCATATTTTATTTTTTTTATGGTTTAATAAACTAATACATAAAAAGTTATTAGTCTATAGTTTGGAGCACAAAAAGTATAATGGATAAACATGTAATTTTGTGACATCAACAATTGGAAAAGATCAGAGAAAGGGCTATCAGAGCAGTTTTTATGATACTGAAAATAATCTGGTATAAGGTTAGAGGGTTATGATGAGGTCACAAAAAAATCCTGAAAGCAGTAAAATAAGAGTGATTACTCACACACAAAGAATTCTCAATAGTTACTGTAACTGTATTAAGATATAGTAATCCCAGTGATTTGGGAGGCTGGGGCAGGAGGATCACAAGTTGGAGGCCAGCCTCAGGAACTTAGTGAAGCACTGTCTCAATATAAAAAAATAAAAAGATCTGGAGATATAGTTCAGTGGTAAAGCTCTCCCGGGTTTAATCCTTAGTATTCCCCTGCAAAAGAAAAGTGATAGTGACGTCGAAGATAGTTATTGAATATACAAAGGAGAAATGAGAAAGAAAGCATTTGACAACATAAAATCAAGTAAACTGAAGAGAAACCAGTGATGTAGAAAATGAGAAAAAAGCTATCAGGAATAAATGAGGAAATGGCCACATTGCAGAAATGTTCTTTTATTTTCAGTAATTACTTTAAGTGTAAATAGATTAAATTCTCCATTCAAAATTCAGAGACTTGGAAAATGGACTTAAAGCAATATCCAACCTTACACTGTTTGCAAGAGACTCACATTAGATCCAAAGACACAAATAACTTAGAAGTGATGGGGTTGGAAAACAAATTCTATGCAAATAGTAATCAAATGAAACCATGGCTATCTATACTAATATCAGAAAAAATGTACTTCAAGTGAAAAAATTTGTGAGACAAAGACATTATACATTAGAAAAAGTTGAAGACAGGAAAAAGATATCTTAGTTATCACTAATCATAAATGTTTTCTCACTTAATAACAAACCATGAAATATATGAAGCAAAATTTGACAAAACTGAAGGGAAAATAGACAGTTATATAATGATAGCTGGAGATTTCAATACCCCTCTGTTAATAGAAGATAGAAAAGTCAGGCAGAAGATAAAATAGAGGATTTGACCAACACAATAAAACTGACTAGATTTAATAGTCACATACAGATCATTCCATACAACTACAACAGAATACACATTTTTCTTAAGCACAGATGGGACATTCTCCAGGACATACCATATGTCAGGTTACAAATAAAATCTCAACAGATTTTAAGACATAGTGAAAATGGTGTAAATGTAAATGTAATGTAATATGAAACATAAATGTGGTGGAGCCACCACAGAAAACAGTATGGAATTTACTAAAGGAAACATAAACATAATTACTATTTGATCCAGAAATTTTACATCTGAGTATATCCAAAAGAGAATTAAAAGCAGAGACTTGAACAGATATTTTTTTATGCCAATGTTCATAGAAACATTATTCACAATAAGGTAGAAACAGCCCAAGCATCATCAACAGATGAATGAATAAACAGATATGATATATATGTATATATAATATATTATACATATATACCATATCTGCTGGTGTATATATACATATACATATACATATATATATATATGATAGAATATTATTCACCCATAAAAGGAAAGGAATTATGACACATGATTCAATGTAGATGAACCTTGAACATATCATATGAAGTGAAATAGCACAGACACAGATGTACAAATATTGAATGATTACACTTGTATGAAGTATATAGACAGGCAACTCATAGAGATGGAAAGTCCACTGGAGGTTATCAGTGTCTGTAGCAGGAATCATTAGGAGTTACTCTTTACTGTGTACAGAATTTCTGGGGGATGAAAAGGTTTTGGAAATACTGGTGTTGGTTGTAATATTGTGAATATACTTAGCACCACTGAATTGTATACTTAAAAATTGATAAAATAGCAAATGTTAACTTCTATACATTTTTACCACATTTTTACACTGTTTGTAAAAAGAAGATTCCTCCACATAAAAAAATTTAGTATCTAGAAAAAATGGTAGAAAATATTTGTCTGATCTTTGCATGGAAAAGGTTATTCAGGGGATAAAACTAATGAGGCTCATAAATAAAAAGTATAGATGATTATCTAAATAGAAATTAAAACATTTTTAATCCCCAAAAGGGTGTATAAACAAAATGAAAATGCTGACAGGAAAACACTGAAAAATCTATAACATATTTGACAAAAGTTTAATCCTTAAATTATAGTGTCATATAATTTAATAAAAAAATCACACCACATCCTCCAAAATTCATAGGGAAAGGGAAAAAAAGAGGATAATTCGCCAAAGAGTAACCACAGGTATTTAATAAACATTTAATACTATTCAGCCTTATTGGTAAACAAAATAAATTAAAATTTAAAATAACATGACCTACCAATTATCATGAAAATATCCAGACCTGGTGAAAGATTGCAAATTTCTCCACTAATTTTTGAATGCCTTTTGAATGGTGTGTACCAAAGAATCTTCTTATTTTTTTAAAAAGTAATTTCACTTCTAGGAACTTAGCCTAAGAAATGTTTTCCTAACAGCTGAGAATGTTTTGTGAACAATTATGTTCATTTCAGCACTATTTAAAATTGTGGAAAATTGGCAACAGGATGAACAACAGGGAAATATTTTGGAAAAGTATATTTCATCATGTTAGGGGAAAATTTTAGAAATAAAATTGGATACAGTGTAGGGTCACAATGAACTACAAAGTGTGCACAGAAATACACCAATATGTTTTTAACAGTCAGTGTTTGGTGGTGACACTTTGGATATTTTTTCTTTTTTTCTATTTTACTTGCCAAATTGTTTGTAATGAGCTTGTACTTTTGTAATGAGGACAAGAATTTAACCAATAGTATCGTATAATAGGAAAATGACCTAGAAAAATCACTGACTGTATCTTCATGGAAAATAAAATTGATGTGATCTTCTAATTAAATGAAAAGATTTTGGAAGAAAAGAAATTCTGATAGAATAAGAGAATCTGAATATTTCTATTTCAAGAAACCCATCTCCTAACTTTCCTAGAATCATGTAAATGTTCAGTACAGGCATAAGTTCCCCCCCCCAAATATTCTCCATTCACTGTTAATTGAATCTGTGGATGCAAAACCTGGGGATGAAGAGGGTTGACTGTCAATACTTATTGAGACCTTACCATGAATTTTGTATTGTTCACAGAGGGAAAAGAAAAAGTTTATTAATAACAGTTACTGTTGATTGATTAACAACATGAGTGCTATGGCTGTTACAAGCACCATAATTCCCCCTTTATAAAGACAGTAAGTAAAGACCTAGTAGAAACTTGCTCTAGTCCCATAGCCACAGAACATTGGTCCTTAACCCTTCCCATAGTCTTTTGACTGTGCCATGCCATGTTTTCAAAATAGTAAGTGAAGATGCACCATTTGGGATTATAGATATATTACCCTGTGACCAATCTTGCTTATGAATTATGACCCAGTCTTGGCTGAGCTGTCTTCCTTAACATACTCTCTGTGCTGTATGTGCCTCCTACCTCCAAAGTACATACTTTGGGCTCAACAAAACACCTAGGTCCCTAAGAGCAGTGCAGAACAGGCAGCTTTTCTCTCCATGCATGCTGGTCTGACAGGTTTGCTTTGGTGACAGATCCTATCTAGCTCTTGCACCTCTCCTGAGGGAGGGCTGTTGACAGAAAGGTGTGGAGGGATAGCATATTTGTCAGTGAAGTCACAAAGTGGTAAGCCAAGCTCTGCTGGCAGCTCAGTTTCTGTGGGACACAGGAGACACACGCCTTTAATTGATGTGTACAAAAAGCAACCAATGGGATCAGACTTTCGAGCTCTTCACCAGCTTAATCAGAGGGAAGATCATTGAGGTATCAAAACATTTGATACCAAAACATTTGAAACTCAAGCAATTCAGCCCTTGGGTACCTCATGTAGTTAAATTTGCATCATGGGCCAGAATGAAATAATTTCTAAGATATCCCACAGCTCAAAGAGTTTGTGATCTTCATTGCATAAGACTTAGAAAAGCATTTATAATTTAATATTAAATGAAAACCCAAGATATAAAATTGTATTCCCAGGATAATCCCAAAAGGATTTAAAATAAATTGCATTTGCATAAGAAAAAGATTGCAAGAAAATTCTCTAAAAATATTTACCATGTATGATGAGAGATGATGTAGATTTTATTTCCCTCATGGGTCTTGTAAGTTGAGTTATTAAATGTCTGTACTGTTTAAGGTGTTACTTGCAACTGAATGTATTCTAACAAACAGAAGAAGTTCTATTAGAGTCTCTGAGCAGGTGACATTTGAATGATGCAAAGAAGTGAGCCACATGAAAATAGGAGAAAGAACATTTTTGGCAAATGAAACAAGAATAAAGCTAGTCTGTTCCCGAAAAGCAAGAAGGAAAGACAGTGGGACTGGTGCAGAAGGAGGTGAGATAGAGATCACAAAAGTGGTAAGGTAGATAATGAGGAGTGTGGTGAGAGAGTTGGGGAGAGGTGTGTGGACCACACAGACCTTAAGGACATGTATTATCTGTGATTCTAAGTGCAAGTGGTAAGCCACTCATGGGTTTTGAGTAGAGTGACATGCTCTGATTTATAGTTTAAAAATCTAAATCTAATTGCTATATGTAGAAAGACCAGTAGGGAGCTATCATAGTAGTCCATGTGTAAGACAGTGGTAGTTGGACCACGGTGGCAGGTGTGGGGGTGACAAGAAGTGATTAGATTTAGGTTTTGTTCATAAAATAGATATGAGGTGTGGAAAGAAGAGGGGAATCAAGAATGGCTCCTATACTTATGCCTGAGCCATTGGATATGTGGCAGTGCCATATTCCAAGAGGGCAAGATCTTAGGAGGGAG
This sequence comes from Ictidomys tridecemlineatus, assembly GCF_052094955.1. NCBI lineage: Eukaryota > Metazoa > Chordata > Mammalia > Rodentia > Sciuridae > Ictidomys > Ictidomys tridecemlineatus. The sequence goes on along the minus strand of NC_135481.1, from coordinate 155,845,860 downwards.
AGGTTTATAGCTTGGGGGAAAATGGAAAATTTGACTTATACATATTGAGTTTGAAATGTGTAATAGACAACTGTGTTAGAATCTCAAGGAAGCAAGTGGCTGTTGTGTATGGAGCTCAGGCATGACAAAAGAGCCAGAGACATACATGTGGGAGTGATCAGCATCAAGGATGGTGTTCAGAATCGAGGGACAGTGATCACTAGAGAAACAGGGAGGGAGGGAGGGGAAGAGCCAGAGTACTGCACCCGAGTAGAAGAGGCTGAGAAGGGTCAGAAGGTCAGGGGAAACAAGGAGAAGCATATAAACCAAGTGTCTCAATGGGGTGAAAGTGACCACCTATGCCAAACACCACTTGAAGTTTGAGTAAGATGTGCCTACGAAAATTGTTCACTGTATTTGGCAAAATGAAGATCCATAATAACATCAAAAAGGATGATCAGTGGTGAGGATTAAAGAACAAAAGAGAAATGGAGTCACTGAATATATGCCGGTAGGAGCTTTGCTCTGAAGGTGAATGGGGAAATGGGATAGTAGGTAGAGAAGAACATGGAGTCTCAGGAGGAACTAGGATGTAGGAGCTAAGAGAAAGAGGGAGAGAAAGAGGGAAGGAAAGGGAAAGGGAGGGAGAAAATTAAAGACTAAGTGGTTGGATGAGGCAAGATCTGGATAGGAGAAGAGGGACTAAATTTGGGCAGGATACAGGTAAATTTATGCCTGGAACTTTAAAGAAGGATAGCATGTGGAATGGATGTTGCTGGCCAAAAAGTCTGGTGGTAGGAAGAGAGGCAGTTTTCCTCTCATCTGATTGATTTTGTGTTTTCAGGGAAAAAAGAAATGAAACATCATCTTGGAGTTTCAGTATGACTATGGTAGACAGTTTTCAAACCTTTTGATCTGAGGATCTCATCGTATGCTTAAAAATTAAAAGCCTCAAAGAATTTGTGTTTATGTGTGTTTTCTGTACCTAAATGTCCTGATTTAGAAATTTAAATTGAAAATTTTAATGTATTTATACTTTGAAAATAAGAATAATAATTCCATTTCATGCTCACATAAGATAAATAACTATTATCCAAAACAAAAATAAAATTAATGAGAGGAGTGGCATTTTTTTACATTTTTTTTCAAATTGTTTTTGTCAGCTATAATGAAAAATAGCTGGATTCTTATAATTGTTTCTGCAAAAACTCCACGGTACACTTGTGAGAGAAGCCAAATGGAAAAAGTAAGAAACTTCTTAATATTAATTACTATGATAGTTATTTAACCACATGGTCCTCCTGAAAAGGTCTCAGGGACCCCTAAGGGTCTTCAGACCATAGTTGAGAAATACTAGAAAAATGAAAGGTGATAAGATGGCTGGGCCAAGTCTGGACTAAAATTCAAATTACTAGAGCAATGACCCTGGGTTGACCAGAAGCCTCAAATTAACCTGTTTCTCGACTCAGCCTGTAAGTTCCTGCTGTCATGCTGTGGTCCAAAGATCTTTTGTGGTGCAAGGATCCCAAAGTCGGAAATATTTAACTAGAATATTTTTCAGAGTTTAAAAATTTTCCTAACATTTCCATAATCTCATGAAAGGGCAAACACAGCATGAATTAACTAGCACTGGTTGAGGCAAGAGCAGAACTTTGTGTTTTTAGCTGTGGTTTCTGATTTCCTTTGTCTCTGTTCCACTTAACCATTCTTGGAAGGTCTATTAGAGAGCAAGCCCTGTGGGAGAGGCTTGTCTATGGCTTCTTACTCTTTATGCATCCTAGGTAATGGAGAAGTGTTTTCCGAATGAGTTGACCCCAAGGGAGCAAATATATGGGGAACACAACCCTACTCATTAAAGGGCTCCCTTGCATCCATCAAACCCTTGTTGTAATACGCAGTTTAAATAAGTGTCTTTTGGACTTAGAGAGAAATGTTCCTATTGATCTGGTCTCTTTGGAGTTGTATTCACCCAATATTGTCCTCAGAGGGATCTAACCCATCTCGAGTTTTTATAAGTGTACTAATAATCTTCTTAATATTATGACTGAAGACGCAGGTGCAGCGAACTTTAAGTGCCAATAAATTTTCAATCTTGCTTTCTCAAGCAACTACTGTTTATTGAACTCTATGGAGTAGAATTCATTGTTATTGGTGCATGGCTTCTGTGAATTCTAGGTAGGATTATATCTATTTCTACCCTTTATACAACACAGTGCTTCTTGTGTGACCTCCACAAAGGCTGGAACTCATTTTTTTGATAATTTCTTTTTGTTGTTGTTGTTCTTTTTAGATATATGACAGTAAAGCATATTTTGATATATTATACATACATGGACTATAACTTACTTTAATTAGTATCCCATTTTTATGGTTGGACATGATATAGAGTTACTGGTCATGTATTTGTATATGAACATATGAAAGTTATGTCTGATTCATTCTACTGTCTTTCCTATTCCCACAACCCTCCTTCCCTTCATTCCCCTTTGTCTAATCCAATGAACTTCTATCATTTGCCCACATATTGTGTGTTAGCATCTGTGTATCAGAGATAATATTCAGCCTTCGTTTTGGGGGGGATTGACTTATTTCACTTAGTATAATAGTCTTCAATTCTATCTATTTACTGGCAAATACCATAATTTTATTCTTCTTTAAGAATAAAATAACCCATTGTGTATATATACCTCATATTCTTTATCCATTCATCTGTTGAAAGGTACCTAGGTTGTTTCCATAGCTTACCTATTGTGAATGGAGCTGCTAAAACATTGATGTGGCCGTATCATTGTAGTGGTCAAATGGTGGTTCCATTCTAAGTTTTCTGAGGAATCTTCATACTGCTTTCCAGAGTGACTGCACCAATTTACAGTCCTATCAGCAATGTTTTAGTGTACTTTTCTCCCCAAATCCTTGCCAGCATTTAATTTTACTTGTATTCTTGATAATTGCCATTCTGACTGGAGTGGGATGGAATCTCAGGTGTGGTCTTAACTTGAATTTCTCTAATTGCTAAAGATGTTGAAGATTTTTTTTCACGTATTTGTTGATCATTCATATTTCTTCTGTGAATGCCTATTCAGTTCCTTAGCCCATTTATTGATTGGGTTATTTGTTTTTTGTTTGTTTTGGTGTTAATTGTTTGATTTTTTTGGTCTATCCTGAAGATTAATACTCTATTGGAGTTGCAAGTGGCAAAGATTTTCTCCCATTCCGTGGGCCCTCTCTTCGTGTTCTTGATTGTGTAAAGAAGCTTTTTAGTTTGATACCATCCCATTTATTCATTCTCGATTTTCTTGCACTTCAGGAGTCTTGCTGAGAAAGTTGGTTCCTGAACTAACATGTTGGACCATTGGGCCTACATTTTCTTTTAGTAGATTCAGGGTTTTTGGTCGAATGCCTAGGTCTTTAATCCATCTTGAGTTGAGTTTTGTGCAGGGTGAGAAGTATAGGGGTTCAATTTCATTCTGCTACAGGTGGATCTCCAGTTTAGTGGAACTCATTTTTAAATGAGACACTCCTTACTGACCCTCTTTCCTATTTACTTTCTGATCTTATTTGTCTTCATTGATTCAGATCTGGATGCTCACTCCATGAGCTGACTGGCAGTCTTGCAGAACTTGTGTTTCCATACTCTTTAGATCAAGCTTTGTTTTTTTCCCCCTTGCCCAATCTGTTTCCTACAAATGGTTGGTGACATCAACAGAGGATGAAATTGTTTATGTGGCTCATGTGCTGACCTGCTCATAGATTAATCAGTCAGGAGTCAAAACTTTTTCAAATGTGTTTATCAAATGCTTAAGATACCACCTCTTCCAGAAAATCTCACCTGAGTCACCATCACATTCTTCTAAGAATCTCTAAGCACTTCTGATCACAAGGAAACACCAACACTGACAAAGAATAGGAAAATGATTTTTTTTCCCAAGAAAAAAGTGAGAAAGCCCAAATTGATGGTGACAGATTTTATTTGTGCCCAAATGTTCCACTTGACTTCCAACATTTCTCCATATAATTTGATGGCCATGAGAGACTCAAGTATACTTTTATTTCTTTTTTTTTTTCACTCATCTTCCTCTGCTTAACAAGGTCTCATCTGTTGAATCTAGTCAGTAAACTATGTATCTTTTAAATCACTGAATTATAGATCTTTACATACTGGTGCTAACACTATTACTATATGACTGTTATTGAGTAAATCCTCTGTGAAGCATTTTTAGCATTGTCTCATTGACTCCTTGCCACAAAACTATAAAGCCATCATGACTGTCTTTGTCCAATGTCTGAGGAAGCTGAGACCAAGAAAATTAACCAGTTCCCAAGATCATTCATCCCGTGCGTGGATGAAGTAGAATTTGAAGCCAGGTAGCGTAACTCTGGAGCCTTTACTTTAAATAATTCTTCTCTATTCTCCAAATATACTGAATGCTTTTTGTGTATGTATTGCACTCCTTTGTTGATGTACTTTGATTGATTTCACCAATTCTGTAATGTACATTTCAGTTGGTTCTTGTTTTCACTACTACTGTGTTGCAATGATCATCCTCGTGGCCAAATCTTGACAGGTTATGGGTGATGCTTTCCTTAGGACACTTTCATAAGCCTGTCTTTCTTAGCTTGATGACAAGGCAGCTCACACCCATGGCATTATATAATAGCATCCTTTACTCTTCACACTTGACACTGGATCTCCTCCATATTTTTATTTGTTGCTGATACGATAGAAAATTCTGTCACACTGTTGTTTTAACTTGTTAGCTAGAACATTTCATTGCATATTTGCTGTAATTCCTCAGGTGTGTTTATTGCTTGTGTCCTTGGCCCTTTTTGAGGTTTGCCTTTTTTACTATAGATTTTAGAGCTCTCATATATGTTTTTATTTTTAAAATTAATAAATGTAGGAAATAAAGTTGATAAAGACAAGAGTAGATTTATTCTGTGTTTTTCACAGCATCTTGCATTTTGTTCTCCCTCAATATTGATAATAAGCAAAAAATAAAGGATAAGAGTATAACCATTTTAACAAACAGTCACTTGGAAGATTTAACCTTCTCCAAAAGAGTCTCCTATCTTCTCTTCCTCTTCTCCAGTTTCAAAGAAAGGATAAATGTTGGAGAAAAGCACCACACTTACTCCCTAGAGGGCCACACACAGAACTCCAGCTTGGGCAGGCCTATGACATCTTTTCTTGATAACCAAGGCTGATCAAAAGGGTCCAGGCCTGGTGAGTGAGTTTTGAGTGTGACTCAAATGTAGTCTTGTCTTGCACTTCCTTGTGCTTATTGTTATGATCTGGTCATCACCATTGACAATTCCATAGTTCTGAGATGTAATTTCAGTGGAATGAAACTTGAACAGCTCGAGATCTCACAACTGTTTACGTGCAGCTTTCATTTCTAGGGGCTAAGTCTCCTGGGGAGACCAGCCTTGGGGAAGTTGAGAGCACAGGAGGGACCAGTGGTTCCTTAGGGCAATGGGAATCTGGGAATATAGATCTTTAGACAGCTCGCTGTTCATAACCAGTGGGCGGAGACCAGTGGACTGATGGTGGAAATTTGGCTTCTCTTAGAAGGCAGGTACCTCCATCCATTGAGATCCCTGGAGATCTCACAGATCCACATTCTTCTTCCTGCACTTTCAAGGGCCCTTGAACTAAACTGGCATAGGAGGGTTCCTCTTCACAGGCCATTTATTAAGGAGCACCCTTGGGACCTGCTCCTGTAGAAGAGTGGGGCAGGAAGCAGAAACTGGGCACAGGTGAAGTGGGGTTGCAATTCAGACCACGGAGAGCCTTGGCACACCCACCCCCCTCCAGGGAGCTGTGTAGCAGAACAACCCTGGCAAATTGCACTGGTCAAATGGCCAGGCTTTGCACCTCTTCAGCAACCACTCATTGGACCTGGAATAGCCTGGGAAGGAATTTGAGTGTGGTCTAGATGGTTCTCTGATGCAGATTCTGAAGAGCGACAGTGGGAAGCCCTGATGACATCCTGTCTCCGATAGGCTAACAAGTATGGAAGAGGAGCTGGGCAGCACCTCACAATGTCTTCTGCACTCCTTGTCTCTCTCAGATTCTCCTTCTCCTCCAGGTCTTCTTCCTCCAGGTTCTCTCCAACTCCAAGGAATCTTTGCTTGACTCCCTGTTCTCTTCCTTCTGCTTCTAAGTGTAGCTCCACTTTGGCATCTGCCTTAGCTCTTCCCATCTGGTTCTCCTTTTGCTCTACTTAAAATATTCCCCCAAGTCACAAACAAAAAGTGCAGGTGCCTGTCCCATCTCCCCTCAGCCACCTCTGACATCAGCTGCAGCTAGGAGACTTGAACCTCTGAGCTTCTTACCTCCAGAAGGCCTGCATCTTCCAGACCTTCTGCCTCAAGATTTTCTTCAAGGTCAACAACAGACTGTGACTCTTCCCCTTCCCCTCCTCATGGAAAGCAAGTGAGCAGGTTGAGAAAGCTCCAATATGCTAATTAGAGTCTCTAACTAGAGGATTCTCAATATTTTAACAATCGGTTACTTGTGACAAACTTCTGAACTGACCCAACAGTGTGTGCAGGGCTAGCAACTGGATTTGTGCACCTAGGGTAAGATAAAAATGTGGGGGTGGGGAAGTTAATGTCTGCTTCTCATGAGTCCAGCTGCCCTGACCCACAGCTGAGGGGTGAATTCCAAGTGATTACAACCTCCATACCTGCACACTCAGGCACCTGGATCATTAGGGAGCAAATGTGTTGATGCTTTGTGCTGCCCAGAGATGGTGTGGAGTGTACAGCTGATTCTGCCTCTCCTTATCTCATTCAAGCGCTCCTTTGGGGGCAGAAGGCAATGATGGATTACAGTTTCCCCTGATAATATGACTGGGACATTGCCCCAAACGGAGGGTGGCAGTGGTCATGGGTCAAAGGTAGCAAAAGGAGACTAGGGGTTCAGATTTTAGGCATAGGATCCATGTGTGAAATGATGCTCTAAGTCTCTGACACATGTCTCCTTGTTCCATGAGATTTCACTTATAAAACACAAATCCAAAAATAATTCTAAGAATTTCAAGATGGCTAACTCAGAGCAATAAACCTCAAGCTCAGGTTAATGCATCTGGTTGTGGAAATTCTTTTCTGATCTAGTTTCAGATTTCTGAGTGCCTGGTGAATACGTCAGCCTTCATCTCTGTCATTCAATAGGTTTAAAGTCAAACTGTTCATATTGATCTCCAAATTAGCACCTGACTGTCAAAAGTACCACTAGTCAAGAGGTGAATGTACAAATAAAGAAAATGTGGTAGACACACACAATGGAGATTTACTCAGCCATACAAAAGAGTGAAATTATGACATTTGCTGGTAAATGGATGAAACTGGAGAATATCATGCTAAGTGAAATAAGTCAGACCCAGAAAGTCAAGGGTTGAATGTTTTCTTTCATATGTGGAAGTTATATGAATAAACCACAATGAAGTTTACCTTTATGTATATCTATAAAACACCAATTTTTAAAAAAATGACAAATAAGTAGAAGGAACACCAGTAAAATATAGGAAAGAGAGCAGAAGTATGGAGGTAGGGAGGAAAATAGAAATAAAATGGGAAAAATTATATTCCATGCATCTATGATTTTGCCACAGTAACCCCAAAATTATGCATAGCTATAATGCACTAATAAAAACATAAACATACCATAAAGTATACCCCCACAAAAGTACAACCATTTTCTCAGGTTGGGTTTTATGTTTTTTAAAAATATTTTTTTTTAATTTTTAGTTACACATGACAATAGAGTGTATTTTGGCAAAATATACATGCATAAAGTATAACTTATTTGTTAGGCTCCCACTCTTGTGGTTGTACATTATATGGAGTTACCCTGGACGTGCAAACAAATACAAGGCTAGGAAAGTTATGTCCAATTAATTCTACTGCTTTTCCTGTTCCCTTCATCTCCCTTTCCTTCATTTCCCTTTGTCTAGTCCAGTGAATTTCTACTATTCCCCACCCACACCTCCTCTGTTGTTTTGGGTTAGCATCCACAAATCAGAGAGAACATTTGGCCTTTGATCTTTTGGGATTGGCTTACTTCCCTTAGCATGGTGTTTTCTAATTCCATACATTTACTGGCAAATACCATAATTGCATTCTCCTTTATGGCTAGGTAATATTCCATTGTGCATATATGCCGCATGTTCTTTATCCATCCATCCACTGAAGGACACCTAGATTGTTTCCATAGCTTGGCTATTTTAACTCCTTTGGGTATAAACCAAGAAATGGGAAAGTGGATCAAATGGTGGTTCTAATACAAGTGTTCTAAGGAATCTCCTTACTGATTTCTATAGTGGTTGTACCAATTTACAGTCCCACCAACAATGTGTGAGAATACCTTTCTCCCCACATCCTTGCCAACATTTATTGTTACTTGTATTCTTTCTAATTGTCAGGCTGGGTTTTAAATTGGAGCATCATTTTTGTTCCATCTTTCAGAAGAGTGTTGTTACATCCTCAACTCTGGTGTAAAGAAAACACACACACACACACACACACACACACACACACACACACACACACACACCCCTTCCTTTGAGTCCATGGGTCCCAGCATAACCTGGGCTTGGTTGCTGTATAGTTAGTGTGGTCCAAATCCAAAGGGCTGAGAATACTTCTGTGATTGGCATGCTTATAAAAGTCATATGACCTTCCAGAAGTTATGTCTTGTGAGTAACTAGCCTTTCATAGTTCAAGAAGGAACTTCACAGACAGGAGTATTATTTTCCCTTTGTCCTAACTTTAAAAGATCATTCATTATTACTTGGCTACCATTAAAGATCCTTGTAAATTTGTATTTACATTGATGTAGAATTAGCTCATAAAGATCTTTTTTTGAGGATGTTAGTGGTATCCTCCTTTTCCTTCCTCACCATCTTCTCTTTTTCTAATAGTTATATTTCTTGATTTCACTTGATCATTTTGTCGTTTCTCATTTTTACATTAAATTGAAGTGCTGGAATTTTAGAAGCGAGGCATGAGTTAAGTGACTTTTTATAATTCCATGTGTGAGGTGTCAACATACCTGGTTGAAATCTTCTGGTTTGTGCCTCCCCGTACTGCCTGGGAACTTCTCTTTCTTTGATCTCTTCTGTGCCTGTCTTGTTCAGGTTGGATTCTGACCTCTGCAGTTTATTGGGGGCAATTGAGAGCATTGTTAAGGGCTGAATGTCCCCTCCAAAAATTGTGTTGAAATTTAATTGCCATTGTAACAATAATATGAAGTGGACCTTAAAGAGGTGATTAGGGCTTGAGGGCTCCACCCTCAGGCCTGGATTTAGGCCCTGGAATGGGCATCGGACAAGTGGATGAGTTCAGCCTGATTTTCTCTTTGTCTTGCATGTAGTTTCCCCTCCTTCCACCTTCTGCCATGGGATGGCTCTCCTCAGACGCCCAAGGCCTGCTGTGGGACTTCCCACCCTCCATAGTACTAAACTAAATAAACTTCCATTGCTTATAGTATACTCAGTCTGTTATGGCAACAGAAAATGGACTAAACCAAGTGCATTGGTCCCCATCTTCTCCAGACCCTCAGATATAACTTGTTGCTATTGAAAAATGCAGATGCCCCTTTAGCAAGGGGACTCAGGGCTTTCAAATGGCCCACTGTTTCCTCATGCAAGTAACTGATAGCATACACATTTTGTAGCTTTGGGGTAGTTCATCTCCATCTGCTGATATTTTTGTGTTCATATTTGGGTTTGGGTTTCTCTATGCTTGTGTGGTTTAGTATTCTTTAAATTTCATAAGGATGCTATTGAAATATGACCCCAAATTCTTTAACACATCTTCCATAAAGTGGTAAGATTTATGTTTTCTCTTCCCCAGTACAGGTGGTTTTGGGGTCTTTCTTATAAACTATAGAATGGGTGATGCCATTGGGACTTGCCATTGTACCCTCTAGTGCTGCAACATGTGACTAAATCAGCCAGGGTCACTCCAGGTGAATTGGGCAGCCACTAAATAATCACACAGACACAGAAAGTACCTTTTTATTGGGGTTCAGTGACGGCTCCTCTGCCCCAACTCCCACAAGGGAGGCAAGAGAGGCAGGCAAAAGAAGAGAGAGAGCCTACCTGAAACCCTATTTATTGGGGAGAAGACACATTAGAAAGCTCCACCCAAATGAGGCAAGGAATTGGGTTTCCAGGGGGTGTAGCCCAGTCCCATTGGGTGACGCCCCCTCCCAGAGCTGTAATTCCTTGCCCCAGTGAAGGTGAGGTTCACTTGCTTTGATGCTGAGAGCAGAAGCCAGTTCTACACCTTCATTGCTCAAGTGCTCGGCTCCTTTGTGCTCAGTTCCTGTTCACGGCAGCCCCCGACACTATAGAATGGGTAGTGACATCACATAGGAAATTGTTGTGCTGTCCTGGGGCTTCCAAGGCCGGGTCATGACAGGACATGCAACTTCCAATTTGTACAGTGGGACATTGGCATTTTGAGACATGTGGGATGTGCAGAGATGCTGAGGTCACCATGCTGGAGAGGCCTTGTGTAGGTGTTCTGGTCAGCAGACTTGCCCTTCTGTCATCCCTTCAATATGAGTGAAGGTGCCTGCACATGACCCCAGCCACTGGAATCAATCCTAATCAAGTGTCCCAAGTCGAGATCTCAGACATGGAAGAGCTGAGACAAGCTACTTTCCATTTGCCCCACACAAATTCCGTGGGCAGAATCAAATGGCTATTGCCTTATACCACTGAGTTATGGGGTGGTTTGTTATACAGCAAAAGATAACAGAAGAGCAAAGATAGAGTTGTTCTTAACACTGTATTCTCAGTTGCATAAGAGGCCCAACGTGTAGCTGGAAATTTAGGACAATCTGCTCTCATTGTAACACTTAAAAACCTGTGATATTTATCTAATCAGGCTCATTCTTGCTTAGGGTGATGCCCCTAATTGTAAGGTATTTGTCAAATGAAAATAAAAATGAGCTGGGCAAAGTGGTACACACCTGTAATCCAGTGCCTAAGCAGGCTGAGAGAGGAGGATCACAAGTGCAGAGCCAGCCTCAGCAATTTAGCAAGGCCCTAAGCAACTTGGTGAGATCCTGTCTGAAAATAAAAAATAAAAAGACCTGGGGTTGTGGCTCAGTGACTAAGCACCTCTGAGTTCAATTCCTGGTACATAAAAAAAGCCACAATTCTTCATTGTGAAGAATTTCTGGTGGCCTTATTAGGAGGTCAATTTCCTTTCTTATTAAAAAAAATATGGAAACCCATATAGAAACCGAAATAGCCCCTAAAATACAGAAATCCAAAACAAGCACACACACCAATACAAACACACAGAGATGCAAGCACACACACATGAACACACATGCATCCATGTATATCCAAGGTCATAAATTCTAATCTAGCATTTTTGCCTAATGTGACTAGAGTTAGGTAAGAGCAGAGGCCCAACATTCTACAATGAGGAACTCTTCAAATGCCAGAAACTAAGAAAGAAGGACACAGTATTGGAAACCTGTCTGCTACAGCCTCTTTGCCTTGGCATGTCCAAGTCCAGCCCCTGTCCCTAATATGAGTGTCCTTCAGTTCCAGGCCCTTGGCTGGAACCCTCACTCTGCACTTCCCCCACGTTGTTCTCCAATCTATAGAGGGATGCTGTGGCACAGGGTCTGGAGTAACGGGTTGTCAATTCAAGCATGCAGTTCGATTATAGGTGGGAACAAGGAGTAGGAAGTGCTAGGGAGGGAGAGAAGGCAGGCTGTTTACAGGAAGAAACAGAGTCCAGAGGGAATGAGAATCACTAGGCCAGAGGAGCACGGTGAGTGGAATAGGAGGGGCCCTGAGTCTGGAGGCTGCAGGGTGGGGAACTGTGGGAAGCACGGTTAGTGGCTGGGAGGAGAGGATCTGGGCTTCAGAGAATGAAAGAAAGGGGTGGGGGTGGTAACAAGCCCAAGCCAGCCCAATCAGCAACTCCACAAACACAGGTGGTGAAGTCTTCTCTTCCCCAAGGTCGATTTCCTAGAACTGTTTTTGAAGCCACGGTGAGATTTGAGATTTTAGCGTCCAGAGAAATATGATAAGCGATGAGCACAGCTTCTCCCTCAAATCCTACGCTGAGCCTTTTGATAAGCCAGCCCACTGTCCTGAATTGGGGTGTAATGTATCTGTTTACAGTAGACCTGTCTTTCTTCCCTTCTGAGAAACCAGTCTTGTTCAAGGCCAGTATTTCTAGGCTGCACAGAGCATCCCCTGCGTGAGAGGCCCCCTCCTTCACCTTCCCAGGCCAACCTGACAGAGTGGGGCAAGGCATCCCTGGGTGGGACATTCTTGAACCTTTGCTCTATTCACTCTGGCTCCACATCAGGCACAGTGGGCATGTGTGACTTGTCAAGTGGCTTAAAGAGAATATGTGCCAATTACTTTCCTCTCTGCCTTGGAGCCTACAATCTAAAGTTTTGGGTTTTTTTTTTTTTTCCACCAGACTTTTCTACCAAGAGGTAGAACTTTGCACTCAAACATTGCCTTGAAGTCAGATGCAAACTCTCCTCTCCTGATTTTTCAGTTTTGCTTTCAATGGGACTGAATGAGCATGTGATTGATACAGAATGTATGTACAAGGGATTTAATGATATATAGTGATAATAAAGATTGTAACAGTTTATTTATTGCCTACCGTGTACCCGAATTCTTATCTAATCCTTACAATGTCCTTATGAAGGTAGATGCTATTATAAACCATCTTTATAGATGAGAAACCTGAAGCTCAGAGAGGTGAAAGCATTTTTCCCAAGGTCTTAACAACTAGGAGGCAGCCAAGCAACATTTGGTCAAAGAAAGTTTGGCCTCAGCATTCATGCTCTAGTTAAACATCATTATTTATAGACTGGGATTCCATGAGCCATCCAATTGGGCTCAATGTTTTGATTTTGAACTCATATTGCAAAAATTTCTTCTTACTTGCTCACACAGACTCTCCTTCACTCCCACCCCACCCCACTGCTGCCATTTTAATCAATTTCATTTTCTACAATCTAATTTATTTCAAAAATATAAGTATTCCCAAGACAATACTCCAAATACTGTTTTTCAGCAAAGTTCCGAGTTATATGGCCCCTAGTTCTCCAGGTATAACATGAGCAGAAAGGGAACATTTTAAAAACTTGTTGCAGCCAGGCTTGAATTTTTATATTTGTACTTCTTGGGAGAAAAGAATTCATTTTCATTAGGGTTGTAGTTACATGACTAAGCATTTGTCAAAATTTATAGAACTGGTGGAGTGTGGGGCACACATCCTAGTAACTATGGAGGCTGAGGCAGAAGGTTTGGAAGTTGGAGGCCAGCCTCAGCAACTTAGGGAGACCCTCAGCAACTTAGTGAGACCCTATCTCACAATAAAAAGTAAAAAAAGATTGGGGATATAACTCAGTGGTAAAGCACCCCTGGGTTCAAGTCCTAGTAATAAACAAACAAAACCTTGCAGAACTGTATGCCAAGAAAATTGAATTTCTCTGTATATAAACCAGGAAATTATAAAAATTAAAACGAGAGGATACAAGTATTTGTGCCTGTAATTCAATAGGAGAAATCACCAGAGCCTACTTAAAAGTGTCAAACCAGAAAATAGTACAAAAGTCCTCTTCCATAGCTCATAAAAAATGATGTATGTGCAAATTATTTTTCTGCTCTGTGAAATCTGAGGATCCGAGGCTCACTTGGCTCATTCAGTACACTGTCTCTGCTTCTTACCTTTTCCTGATGTTAAGCAAGCTTTAGCATTCCCATAGTAAGCATTGAGGAAAAATAGACCTGGAATGTACTTTTTAACTTCATGTAGCTGTTTGGAATTCAGGTAATGAAGGCATTATCACATCATCTCTGATAATTATCTTTAAGCCATCTGCAGATTGATTCCAAAGAAAGGGACATTGTCAACTGAGCAACACACCTCAGAGGCCTTAGGAATGCATAGAAAATATGAATTTATTTGTGGCTATGATCACAAAAATCTATCAATATGACTTTTGTCAATGAAGGTATTGAGTGGCCCTGTCATTCATGTGATAGGTGATGTAGAACTTGTCTACTCTGCTTGTGGGTGACACTAGTCTCAGTTTTTACTCTGAGTGGAGGAGAGATTAAAAAAAGCAACTTCTAATTACAAACATACATTGTCCAAAAAAAGAATATAAACAAGACATTACTAACTCCAATACTCAGAAATAACCTTTTAACATTTTAATAAATAGCATCAAACATTTTAATAACATTGTGAGCATTATTAAATATTTTATTTCCTAATGTGCATGTGAAGCAAGCACTCAATCAACTGAGCTATATCTCTAGCTCTATTTCCTATATTTTCAATAAAAATTTCAAACGATAAATTGAAAGAAGTTACAACTGACAACTTACAATTTACAACATCTGCATACATACAACCTTTATTTTATAATTAATTTTTTTCTACATTTGCCTTATTAGCTATCTATTCATTTCTTTATCATCAATTGATTTATTTTTTATAACAGATTCCAAAGGTCTTAGTCTATTTGGACTGCTATAATAAAATACCATGGACTGAGTAACAAATAAACAACAGACATTTATTTCTTATAGATCTAGAGGCTGGGAAGTACAAGGTCAATGTGCCAGTAGATTTGGTGTCTGGTGAGGGTCCACTTACTGGTTCAGAGATGGTGACTTCTTGCTGTATCCTCTCTTGACGAGTTATCTAGTTATCTCTCTGGAGTCTCCTCTACAAGGGCACCAATCCATTCATGAGAACGGAGACCGCATGACCTAATCACCTCCACTGTGCCCCACTCTCCAATACCATCATATTAGGTTCTAATGCATAAATTCTAGGGGGACACAAACATCTAGACCATTGCACCAAGTAAGTTATAGACACCAGTATATATCACCCTAAATCCTTTAGCATTCATATAATTATAACTGGTATTCAATTTTTGTTGTTGGTCTTATGTGTAAGGAACATTTCCATACAACGAAATGTATAGTTCTTGAGTGACCCATTTAAAGAATTCTGACAAATGAAGATATATGTGTAATACAAACCGCTGTCAAGGTACAGGCATTACCATCAACCTATAGGTTCTCTCATGTTTATCTCTGGTCAACCCTTTATTTATTTATTTTTTTCCAGTTATCGGCAGACACAACATCTTTGTTTTGTATGTGGTGCTGAGGATCGAACCCGGGCCGCATGCATGCCAGGCGAGCGCGCTACCACTTGAGCCACATCCCCAGCCCCCCCCCCTTGTTTTTGAACTGGGATTGAACCCAGGGCTCCATGCATGTGAGGCAAGGGCTTCACCACTGAGCTACATCTCAGCTCCTCTGGTCAACCCTTTAGGAATGCATGGAAAATATGAATTGTACCAAGCCAGTACTGCTCTGATATTTTCACTGCACATTGGTTTTCTGACATTGTTATGATTTTGGTTGCTTATTGCTCCACTGTATGGACATATAATAGTTTAAATCATTTCCTGTATTTAGACAGTCAGACTGTCTCCATGTTTTCACTGCTATGAGCTATGCTATATGGACTTCCTTGTGGGTACCCAAGTGGTCCCCTATACTTATTTGGTGGTGGTGTGTTGGGGGGTATGAAGTCATGGAAGAAAATTTTGTCTAGTTGCTCCCTTAAAGGTTGCCCCCATCTACCTTCCCACCGGAAAAATCTTAGAGTGCCCTCCTTGTCCTTGGTCACAGCTGGCTTGGTGCCTTATCCTGGCTGCAGAGAGCACTCAAGCTGCTCACTGAGATTTAGATACCTCGAAGATGGGGTAGGTATTCCTGAATGGATTCCAAATATTTCCCAAATGAACCACTTATCAGGGAAGTAGACAAGAAACAGGAGGTACATTCAGGAACCTGTGCTCTCTGGACCTTCTTAGGGCACAAAAGAAGAACGGACTGGTTTGTGGGACAGGCTTACAGGGAAGAAAAAGGAATCAAGTCTTATTTATTGAAAATGAAAGAAACATTGCATTCTCAAGAGCTTTAGGCCCCCAAATTAAATCGACACATGTCCATATCACTATCACAAGAAAGACACTCAAGTCTTTTAAACGCACTCCATTTATTTACTTTTCAAGACTTTGAGCTTCACTCTTGGAAAAATTCCCATGTTCTGTCAGTAGAGTAGGTGTAGGATAATGACTTTAAAACCCAGGAAACCATAAATTCCTTGCTGTCAGCATCGCTTGCATGGGTGGCCACTATATTACTCCCATTTTGCTGATGAGGGGATGAAAGTGCCAGGCTGTTAATGGCCTGCTCAGGGACAGCTTGGAAGTGGGTGTCAGGAGTGAGACTGGAGCACTGGACTCCCCCTCCTGCTGCCTCTCTCCTGAGGAACATGTAAATCAAAATAGAAGGGGTCAGACAGGTTTCACTTCTGGACCTTTGCTTCTTCCTGTAGGACCAGTTTTGAAGAGGGCCACCTCCATGGGAAAGCCATTCTTGAAGGAATTTGCCCTGGATTCTAGAAAAGCCAAGGTACATTATATAGATTTCTACATTGAAGTCCCCCCAGGACAGGTTAAGTTGTCCACCCACCAAAGGCACACAGGGATGAGTGTCATGCATCCTGCAGATGAGGCTCTGGGGAAGAGGAAAGGGGAGGCCAAAGACTATGTGGAGGCTCATGGCTCCCAGCAACCTTGACCACCAGATTTCTCTCCCTTCCTTGAATATTGCAGAGATGTGTACATGCACAGCCTATTGTGAAATCCCATTTTGGGCCAGCCGGTCTGATTTCCACTCACACTTTTCTAAGGCCTGGAGCTGAGAAGGGGCTCCCAGATGCAGATGTCTAGGAACTGATTCCAAGCAGCTGGTGGAACTTGCTTTCTGGTTATTCCACATGCCACTTCCATCTTCCCCTCTCTTGGAATCTACTGTCTATTTCAGACACTTGGTCTTCCACAGCCTCTCCCAAGTCAGACAACACCCTTCTGCCGCAGAGTGTCGGCCTGGGTTGAGATGGTGTGAAAACCCAGCGTCTCCCCACAATTTCCTAACTCCCCCAGGCAGTGACAGCCTCTTGGCCCACTCCACTGGCAACTGCTGCCTTGGGGTCCCATGATTCATCACGTCTTGAATGTGCAGTTGCTGCAGGGAGTGAGATCTCTTGGCGCTCTGTTCGACTGCCACATTTGGAAGTGATTTGGGATTCAAAAAAGCTGCAGATCGAGGAAACTCTCAAGAGTTGTTCTTGTCTATTTCTGGCCACCCACCTTCTGAGCCGAGAAAGTGGGATCTGGCCAAGTTGAGATGGAGTGAAACTGTCTGAAAGCAAGTAAGATGGTAGCCAATACGATGAGGGTGGGTGGGTGAGAATTCTCTTAGACTTCTCAATTCAGTGGGCTGTCAACTTGGACCCCTGGGTAGGGCTCCTCCATTCCCTCCTGCCCTCCTGTCTGCCAGGCCTGGCCTCCAGTTCTTATCTTTATATGATTGTTCTCCCTGAGCCCTGCACGTGCCTATGCAATTTTTGTTTCCATAGCGATCAGTCTGATTTCTCAAGCTGGATATCAGTTGGGGCTGGATACCAAGCCACGTTCCCCCTTTCTCTTCTCACAAGCTCAAGCATCCCTCTGCAAAACCTAAAGAAAGCCTTTTCACACTGTTGAGGGTCTTTGCAATTCTTCCTTTAAACTACCTTCCCTTCTGTTCTTACTTCTGAAATCCAACCAGATGTTGAACTTTCTCAACATGAGTTTCAACTGGACATCACCAACCACATGTCAAATGGGATGTTCGAAATGACTTTCCCTAAATGATCCAGAAAAAGTACCATTTTTCACAAAGTTTTTTTTTTAAATTCCATGATTTGGTTTTACATATGACTATTGTTCACTATAAAGACCAAGTTTTTCAATCAATCATGTTTCCTTTCTGACTCCCCTCTCCCCACGGTGCTGTCTCCCCTTCCATGTTCATCTGCCCTCCCCCTTCCCTCCAACCCCCGCCCTTTTGTGGGCTGTGCCAACCGTGCAGCAGGAGGAATTTCTGGAAGGAGGCCAAATTTGGCTTCAGATCATTTCTCTTCAACACACACTGGCCTCTGAAAACCAGATTCTGTTTGTCATTTGGTTTGCTCTCCCAGTATTGTGTCATTCCGATGGTAATGCTGATGGATTTCAAGCTTGCCTCGTAGAGTAACGCACAAGGTTTTCATAAGCACATTAATCTTAAAAGAAAAACTGTCAGATGCAAACAATACCCATATGACTGATGTTGTAAAGACACAAACTAACTCTTAACATCCATTCCCAAAGAATATTATCTTACAGAGGCCTTATGTTACCTTTAACTCCCTTTGAGAATATGTACCTGCATTGCAGAGCTTCATAACACCTAAAAAGCTTGCTTTCTGCACCAAAAAGCCAGGGATTAATGGCATGTCTGCTCACTTGCCAAGTCCAAATAATAGGCTTGGTCACATGGCAGTGTAAACAAGAAGATGATTATAAGAAATATGTAATTTCATTAGTTTTCACAAAATGTAATATAAGCAGTCCTTATGAAAACCAAATTGGAAAGTCATTATATCCCAAGATGAGGGACTCTCGATTCCACAAAACACTAAAAATTCATTAGCAGATGAGACATGCTGCCCAATTCTTTCCCTCATGGAAATGTTCCTAGCTTACAAGCAAATTTTGTGCAAGGCATTTGCCTATTTTTTTGTCCCCAAGTTTAGCAAGATGTGTGGTATGAATTAAGTATCTGATAGTGCTGTCAATGTCATTTGAAAGTGTGCCAGGCCATAATCAAGAAGAATCTAGTAGCTTGTTTTAATTTAATGGTGTTGAAGTGTTCCACTGTAATTAAGCATCTGAAAATTAAATAGAAACAGTCATTAGGCTCAGCGATACAAATCCACCAGACCAAAGAATATAAATTATTTCAAATAGAATCCCCTGAAGAGCAGTATGGGGTTTAGAGGGGGGTTGTTCTTCAACAGACAAGTCACTGGTGTTTAGGATCATCAGCGTTAATGAACACAGACAGTTAATCTGAGGGGTCGAGGCTTGTCAGCAGGGGAACCTAAGTTTGCTAGCAGTAGCCATATTTAGTTTACAATTTCTGGAAAAAGTTTAGGTCCAGACATTATGATGCCACCCTACTAATCCAAAGTTGATATGAATCATTACCTGTGACAGAGCTGTGTCCAAGCAAATTAACTACAGGAAAAGATAATGAAGATGGAAACCATCAGCCCTCACTGTGATGCCCCTAATTAGCTGTGAGAATCTTTTCTCCCTGTTGCTATTCATCACAGGGTTTAGTGCTGCTCAGGAATTCAGGATCCTTGCAACCTGAGAGAGCAGCAACATTTCCTTACTTTCAACATAAGAAAAGACAAGTACATGACTTTCTGTTCATTCTAAAGCCCACCTTTTATTGAAGTGAAAGATCCTTTGGGCATTTGGCCAGGCCAGAAGACTGCTGGCCCTTCATGTTACTCTCCAAAGCTTAAGGAAATACTGTGTATAAATATCAATGACACTTCCTAGGGTTAAAAAACTTTTCACAGGCCATTTTTATGTTTTTTTTTAAATCCACAACTGAACCATTGCATTTAGCAGGCAGGGTAAATCTTATTATATTCCTTCTACCAGCTAAGCCTGCTGGGACTTTGAAGATATGCAGGACTTTCCTTGGGACACACAGCTGGTCAATGGCCCAGCTGGCATAAGAACCAAGGTCTTCTGATTCCAAGTTCAAAGTGGTTTTCAAAATGCTAAATTGACTCCTGGTAGAAAACAGAGTAAAACTTATTGTGCTACTCTAAATGATTTGTATTTGCCATTAAGTAGCCTCTTTCACAATCAACTTTTATTTATGCACAAGGTTGAATTACAAAGACAGTGAGGATTTTAGAATTTTTTATTTAAATCCTTTGAAAAAAAGGATGAAAACAAAGGACATTTTTCTCTAGAAATATAAGAGACAGAAATTCGAAATTAATTTTAGAGGATCTGTGGGCTCATAAACCATCCATGGGACCCGAAACCTGCAATTAAAATGTAATAAGAAAGGAGCTAGGGGTGTAGCTCAGTGGTAGAGCATAGCTTGCACAAGGACTTGGGTTCAATCCCCAGCACTGAAAAAAATGTAATGGATGGATAATTGAAATCTTCAAATTACATCAGGTCCTCCCTTTATAAATCATCTCCAAGAGTCTCCTGTACCAAGTATTTTTGATGAGTTCATTTCCTCTCTTCCTAATAGCTGCCTCCTGGTGGGGGTGCTAGTGAGCACTCAACACATCCCTAGGTGGGATGCTGGAAGATGATGTTAGTCATTCAGAGCCTAGATAGCCTGTTGTCCAGAAATCAGTTCTGGGAAATCCTACGTGAGCATATTAAGAGAGGGTTAAAGGTTTCTGAATTGAGGACAGTGTCTATGCCCCACCATTTTCATTCCTGGTTAGCCCTAAGAATAAATGTATGCTTGGGAGCCAGATTCTAGGTTTAAATTCCTGACTCAGCAACATTCTGGTTTGTGTGGTCAGAAACAAGTTATGGTCTATGTGCCTCAATTTCCACATCTGTGCATTGAATTAACATTAAATTCAATGTTAATTTACCCTCCAAAAACTGTTGTGAACACTCAAGCAAGATACCTGCAAATCCTTAACACAAGGAATGCCTGGCACGGAGAAGGTGCTCAGCAAGCTTCAGCTCTCACTGTTAAGGCCAAGAAGGAGCATGCCAGTTTGGAACAATATTGTTGTGTGTGTGACCTTTGACCCAGAGTGAGGTGGCTGCTGTAACTTCTTCAGTAATCAGTAATAAATAAAGAGCATTCAGCTCACCTGGAGGTACCTTCATCAACTGTGTTTAGTCAGTGTAGGGGACTGAACATCTAAGTTGGCAATTTCCCCTACTTCAGTATGTACATGTCTTCAAACCACTGGTCAGGTAAAGAATGTCTTATAAATAAAGGATCTGTTTTCTTCAGAAGTGACTGAGTTGTCTCTTTCTTAACCTCCTTTGGCTATTTATTTGCTCTGTGCTTGAGGCTGCTATAATCTATTTCAACTGTTGCTCCTCTCACTCAGGGGTTTAATATTTGGTTTATAAAACTGTTTTCACCTTGGAAGTTCAGCACTAGAAACAGCTTCTATATCTATGTAGAAGGAATGTTCTTCCTAATTTTCTTTTTAATTTAAAAGCAACTTATCTGCCCCCCTCTAACCTTGCACTGGGGATACTCTATCACTGAGCTACATTTCCAGCCCTTTTTTATTCTGAGATGCCGCAGTCTGTCTGGGCACAATTCAGGAGCCACTTGTCAAAAGAAACTAACTTTATTTTTAGAACTACAAACGCCAAACAAAACAGCTCCTCAGGAAAAAAACCCTCAGAGCCCAACTGCCACCACCGGCTTCCACAAGCCTCTCACCCACACAAAACTCACCACCTCCCACAATCCTCCTGCTCTTGAGGCTGATTGGCTGGGTCGCATGGGCGGAGCCAAAGAAGTCCCCCAATGAGCAGTTCCGTGGTCTGAAAGGGCAGAGAAACAGCCCAATGAGCAGCTCTGTGGAGGAGCCAATCAGCTAGATGTTGCTGGGGCTGCTGTGAGCCAATCATCAGCCGGCAGCTGGAAGTTTGCTGGCAGCTGGAAGTTTGCTGGGGCCCCTTTGGCTGTGGCTCTCAACATCTCCCCCTCTCTGTTTAAACAACAAGCATGTGGCTTAGGTTGTCCAATACTACATATGGTCCTTACCCGTCTTTGGATGAGTTGACCTCAGGGCGTCAGCCTCCTGTCTTAGGTTGGTACCATTGGATCTTACCCGTCATTGACTACCGGTCCAGTATACAGCCACACCTGTGGAGAGGTACCAGCGGGGGGGGGGGGGGGTGAGGTTCTTTGCCTCACCTCTGTTGGCCCCCAAATTTTAGCTGAACGATCATGACAAGCAGAAGGGAGGAAGATACACCAAGCCAATTGACGGCTCCTTTTGGGAAAATTGTACCACCGATGACATCATCAGCAAAAATACCCCAACACTACCACAAGTCGCTGCACCAACAGATAGTTCACAATGCATACAAGTGAGTTCACAATGCATACAAGTGACACACAGTTTAGGCAAGTTCTGTAAGCGGTTCAGTGATGGCTATTGCAGAAACTGTAGATTAGTTTTATCTTTGTCTTCACCGGCACAGGGATGAAGATAGGAATTCTGGCAATAATGATTAATATTAATAATTGTGTAACATTCCAGAAGGCACTAAAAGAAAACAATTTTCTTAACAATTTACATTATCTTGAAGAGAATTATTAAATATAGTGAAAAGGATAGGTGAAAGTAAACAAACAGATCTGTTAACTTCCTTTTTTGTTTATATATTAAAAAATTTTCTTAACAATTTACATTATCTTGAAGAGAATTATTAAATATAATGAAAAGGATAGGTGAAAGTAAACAAACAGATCTGTTAACCTCCTTTTTTGTTTACATATTAAAACAATTCTTAACAGTTATTTACCCAATTTAAATTAAACCATTTAAATCACGTGAATAAAAATAAATATTTGGATCCATTTTTTCATGAGTGCTCATCATATATGATATATGGACATACGTACATTCAAACATATAACACAAAACACAAGTGTGCACACATAATATAATACATACAACACATAACATAATAGTAAAGGCCTTATAACTTTTTACAGGTGAAATCTCCATTGCAATGTTTAAAAACTCTATAGTCAAAAAAAAAAAAAATAGAACTGATCAGCAAAACATTAACCTAGGTCTGTATGAGCTCAAAAAACAAAATAGAACTTCATGATATGGGAAAGGGCAATAATAAAATAGATATTGAAAAAAGCATCCTGGTTCTGTCGCAGATGTAAGGATAGTCAAATTGGAGTTTGGGATATCAGCTGTTACGGATTTGAGCCAAATCATCTTCTCTTTGGTCTGTAGAAATTGCTTTAGTTAATCTCTCTGGAATCCAAATTGGCTGCTGTTCTCCCTGTGGAAACACACAAACAGGCCCCCAACTCCAGACAATCACTGGGTCAGGACCTTGGTTAATCTCTCTGGAATCCAAATTGGCTGCTGTTCTTCCTGTGGAAACACACAAACAGACCCCCGACTCCAGACAATTACTGGGTCAGGACCTTTCCATTGTCCTGTTAGAATATCTTTCCAAAGTACCTTGGGCTTATGTACATTTTTTTGGACACATATGCCTTTCTGCAGCACTAAGTCCTGATGAATCCAAATTTAAAAAGTTTAGAGTAAAAAGGGTTATTTTAAGTTTATCTTTGGGGAATATATACCCCTTCCCAATTCTGTCTTTTTGCTTTAATAAGTACATTTTAATAGTTTGATGAGCTCTTTCAACTATGCCTTGTCCCTGTGGATTGTATGGGATTCCTGTTATATGAGTAATGCCAAATGATGAGCAAAATTGTTTAAAAGAGGTAGAAGTATAACCAGGGGCATTATCTGTTTTTAACTGTTTTGGAATGCCCACAGTGGCAAAATTTTGTAAGCAATGAGCTATAACATCTTTAGTTTTTTCTCCTGTGTGAAGGGAGCCCATCAAAAATCCAGAAGAAGTATCAACTGTAACATGCAAATATTTTAATTTTCCAAATTCTGGCAAGTATGTGACGTCCATCTGCCAAATATGGTTAGGTATCAATCCTCTAGGATTGACTCCAAGATTAACTTGTGGTAAAAAGGTCACACAATTTTGACATTGTTTTATTATTTGTCTAGCTTGTTCCTTAGTTATTTTAAAACGCTTTTGTAAAGTATTAGCATTGACATGGAGCCTTTTATGAAAATTTATAGCTTCTTCTAGTGTAGAGAAAATATGTATGTCATGTGTAGGTTTATCTGCTAATTCATTGCCCAAACTAAGGGATCCAGGCAATCCTGTATGTGCTCTGATATGTCCTATAAAGAATGGATCTTTTCTGTCCCAGATTAAACTTTGTATGGTGGAAAACAAAGAGAAAACAGTAGAAGAAGGGAAAATCCTACCAGCATCTTCAAGGGATACTATAGCATTAACTATATACTGACTATCAGAAAATAAATTAAATACAGAATCTTTAAATATCACAAAAGTTTGTAATACTCCATTAAGCTCTACCTTTTGAGCTGATTGTTTGGGTACTAAAAATGTAAAAGTTCAATCAGGTGTATCTACTGCTGCTGTACCATTATTTGACCCATCAGTGAATATATTTGGAGCATTCATGATAGGTGTTTTTCTTGTCATTTTTGGAAAAATTACAGGATGCAATGACCAAAAAGACAATAAAGAATTAGATGATAAGTGGTTATCAAATGAAACATTAGATTTGCACATGATTATTACCCAAGTATTTAACTCATTAGCTAATTCATCAATTTGATTCATAGTATATGGAGTAATAATTTTATTAGGAGAAATTCCAAACACTGCCTTTGCTGTTTTTATTCTTTTGAGTATTAATTGTCCTACAGCCTCAGGATACCTAGTAAGAATAGTGTTAGGAGAATAAGATAAATGTATCCATAATAATGGACCTTCTTGCCAAAATACTCCTGTAGGAATATTTTTTGTTGGTAGTACAATAAATAATAAAGGCAAACTTATATCAATTCTATCCAAATGCATATTTTCCATATATGTTTCAATGATTTTTAATGCCTTTCTTGCTTCAGGCGTTAACATTCGGGGTGAATTTGGATCTGATGGACCTTTTAGGATATCAAATAAAGGTCCCAATTCTCCTGTTGGAATACCTAGATAAGGCCTTATCCAGTTTATGTCTCCTAATAACTTTTGAAAATCGTTAAGTGATTTGAGTTGATCTACTTGTATTTGAATTTTTGGTGGACAGACCATGGTTGAGGATAATAGAACTCCTAAACAATTAATTGGAAAATTTAATTGTACTTTATCTATTGCTATCTCTAGATTATAATTTTTTAATAAGTTTGTAAGTGTGGCATAACATTCTAGCAATGTGTTTTTAGCTTTGTGTTCTAATAATATATCATCCATATAGTGAAATATTTGTAGCTCAGGATTTTGATTTCTAAGTGGCTGGATTACTTTGTTAACATAAATTTGACACATAGTTGGGCTGTTAGCCATCCCTTGAGGGAGTACTTTCCATTCATATCTCTGATCAGGACCTTCATGATTTAGTGCAGGGATAGTAAATGCAAAACGTGGACTATCCTCAGGATGAATTGGAATTGAAAAAAAAAATCTTTAATATCTATAACTAAAACATACCAAGTTTTTGGCAAAGCAGACAATTGAGGAATCCCCAATTGAGCAGGTCCCATAATGACCATTTCATTATTAATGGCTCTTAAATCTTGCAATAATCTCCATTTACCAGATTTCTTTTTGATGGGAGTATTATGGGGAGATACAAAAGGTTGTATATGTCCTTCCGCTAATTGTTGTTTGACCAGATCATGGGCTACTTGTATCTTTTCTTTAGTTAAGGGCCACTGAGGAACCCATACTGGTCTTTCTGATTTCCATGTAATTTTTATTGTCTCAGTGGCCCTTTGTGAAAATCCAACCCATGTCTGTCTGTTCCTTGATTTATTTGTATTGGTGCTGCTATACCTTGTTCTTGTTTTTCTAATCTTTTTCCTTTCCTAAAACCTTGTCTAGCCATAATAGTGGGTGCATTTTGATTGATATTATTTTTTAATGTCCAACCTAATTGATCTAGGACATCTCGTCCCCATAAATTTACAGGAAGATGATCCAATACATATGGCTGTATAGTTCCTTCACATCCTTCAAGATCCTTCCAATCTAATACCATTGCACTTCTATCAGGATTAGTCGCCACTCCTAGGCCTCGAAGCGTTTGAGTGGCTTGTTGTAATGGCCAATGTTTTGGCCATTCTTGACGAGAGATGATGCTAAGGTCTGCACCTGTATCCAATAGCCCATTAAATTCATGTCCTTGAATATTTAGTTTTAGCATGGGGCGAGAATCTAAATTTAAAGAAAGCATAGCCCAATCTACACCTGTGGAGCCTAATCCCTTGGAACCTCTTTCTACAGCATGACTGGAAAATTTATCATGTAGGCTTGGTATTATTAGTAACTGTGCTATTCTATCTCCTGGTGAAATTACTGATATACCCTTTGGAGAACTGGCTATAATTTTTATTTCACCTTCATAATCGGGATCAATTACCCCAGGACTTATCAAAAGTCCTTTTAGAGTAGAAGAGCTGCGTCCCAATAATAAGCCTACTGTTCCTTTGGGAAGAGGTCCTTTCACCCCTGTGGGAATGATTTGAACTCCCATCTCTGGAGTTAGTGCTGATCTGGCGGAGGCACAGATGTCCAACCCTGCGCTCCCTCTGGTTTGTCTGATGAGGGATCTGATGTCCTGGGCACTACCCTGATGGGGTTGCTGGGTTCCTCCAGTGCTCCGTATATTACCAAAAGAAACTAACTTTATTTTTAGACAGGATCTTGCTAAGTTGCTGAGGCTGGCCTTGAACTTGTGATCCTCCTGCCTTAGCCTTCAGAGTATTTGGAATCAGGTATGTACCACCATGCCTGGCTTTCCCCACCACCTCTTTTAATGCAGGAAAACTTTTCAACATTTCTGTATTTCAACTGTCTATATTGCTATCATGACCTAAATTTTTGGTATAATGAATTTCAGGTTATTCTTAGCTAGAAATAGTAAAACACATTTTTTTAATGCTCTAGGGGATATTAGAGGGATATTCTTTATTAACTGAGCACCATTGAGATGCTGGCATGGGAAGCCATTTCTCTGTGGATACCCTTGTTTGGGGCAGCTCAGGCTTGGGAATGGAAAGGATTCAAGACAATTAACTGTGGTGGGGCACTCGGACCTCCTTGAACTGCCAAGAGCCAGCTGTTCATGTGGTTCAGGAAGAGGGACATCTACAAATGACTTTGTAGAAGCAATGTGCAGTTGAAACAAAAAAAAAAATCAAGAAGGAGTCCAGAGCTGACAACACTGAAGGATGTGGTCATGCATTGCTGCATCTGTGCCCCCTGCCTCTCTGTGGTTTCTGCTTTCACAGTGCAGTAATAGCTAGAATCTGCTAGCAGTTATCAGGAATGACACAATGATCTCTTTGCTGTCCAAAGTGGTATACAAAGAATTTGTGAGCCTAGAGAATAAATGTTGAAAAAAATGTAGTCATAGTAGGGTGTTTAATGTAATCACCATTATCAACAGTGAGAGGATTTTCCTCCAAAATGGCAGGCCAGCACCCATTTTGAAGCTCTAAACCTGGCATTTGTCACCATCATACCTAGTATCACCGGGCAGCTACTTCACACATAAAGCTTCCTTAACAATTTTGAACATCTGTCTTATTTTCTATTGTTTTATCAAGAAGTTTGCATATAAATAAAGTAATAAGGGAATACATAAAATTTCTATATAAAGTAAAATTACACAGTCACAAAAGGAGGATGTGGCTACTCCAGTAATCATGTCCAAAAACATTATCACAGTTGAATACTGAAGAAGGGCGAAGCATGGATATTATTGTCATATTTTATATTAGAGATGATTAAATCCTTATTAGCTGTGCTACCAATTAAATAAAGGACTTAATTATATCTTTTTAAAAAATATAGACAAATTGGTAAAGGGAGTCTAAGAAATATTTCCTCCAGGGATAATATGCACAGAATATTGCTGGACAAGTATTTTTAGTGTCTCCCATGCTTATTTAAGGATAAAATCAGGGCTTGGAAACTGTGTTTCATATTACATGCATAGATTTAACCTCAAAGTTTGGAACAATGTGCTGTAAGTAAGCAGGAATTGTAGGCCTATAAATTGCATGTGAGCAGGAAGTTCACATCTAGAAGGAGAAACAGAACAATTGACTGGCCTGTCCTTGGAGAGCCATTTAAGTTCAATCATGTTTGGGAATGAAACAATAAATGTTTCAGAAACAATTTTAAGATGACTACATAGTGTTTTATTTTCCTGTGCCCCACACAAGGGGGTTGGATGTCACAATAATGAAGCTTTTCCTACTACCATTTTCGAGTCTCCTGTTGGGGGATAGAGACTAGTCATGGAATATAGGAGGATAGATTGGACAATATTTAAAACGGAAAATATTGTCTCATCAGACTACCATTGTCTCATCATATTCATGTTGACGACCCAACTTACCTAGAAGCAGCCCTCAAAATGAGGAGTGTTTGGAAACCAAACTGTGTTCCTGTGTTCATGTGACTCTGTGCACAGGAAATTCAACAAATGCCTCCTGGAAAGTCTATACTTAAGGCCTCTAGAAGAACATAGGAGTGGCTGGGATTGTGGCTCAGCAGTAGAGCACTGGCCTAGTGCCGAAGTCTGGCTTGGCACAAATCAGGAGCCACTTGTCAAAAAGAAACTAACTTTATTTTTAGAACTACAAACGCCAAACAAAACAGCTCCAGGGAAAAACCCTCAGAGCCCAACTGCCACCACCAGCTTCCACAAGCCTCTCTCCCCCACACCAGCCTCTCAACCTCCCACAATCCTCCTGCTCTTGAGGCCGATTGGCTGGGTTGCGTGGGCAGAGCCAAAGAAGTCACCCAATGAGCAGCTCCGTGGAGGAGCCAATCAGCTAGATGTTGCTGGGGCCGCTGTGAGCCAATCATCAGCTGGCAGTCTGAAGGGCAGGGAAACAGCCCAATGAACATCACCGCAGAGGAGCCAATCAGCTAGATGTTGCTGGGGCCACTGTGAGCCAATCATCAGCCGGCAACTGGAAGTTTGCTGGCAGCTGGAAGTTTGCTGGGGCCCCTTTGGCTGTGGCTCTCAACAGCCTAGCACGTGCAAGGTGCTGGGTTCAAGCCTCAGCACCATATAAAAATAAATGAATAAATAAATAAGTAAACAAACAAATAAATAAATAGATAAATAAGTAAATAAAATAAAGCTTTTTTTAAAGGAATACACATTTTTAAAAAAAGAATATAGAAACTGATTTATGGCTTTGAACAGCTTCTGACGTAGTTAATGGGCATGGGTAAAAAATATAGAGAACATTTGCTAGATTATGTTAAAGCCAATCTCAAAATGCCATTTCATTGAAGGTATTTCAATATGTATCACTATGAGGAGATTTTAAAGACAAAACACAACCAGCATTCTATACTTAAAACAATGAACACTAATTTCTTAGTGTTTTCTAACACTTCAAGTGTCCATGTTTCTGAGATTAATCAATATGTTAGTCTGCTTTCCATTATCATTATAGAGTTCCTGGGGCTAATTTACAAAGATAAATTGTATTCCATGAAGTCACTGAATAACCAACTTTATATTATACTTTCTGTAAACTGGTGATCAGATTAGAGTTTTTTTCTTAAACAGAGATAGGAGAAAGAGAGAGAGAGAGAGAGAGAGAGAGAGAGAGAGAGAGAGAAAGAATTTTTAAAATATTTATTTCTTTTTTACTTCTTGGCAGACACACATCTTTGTTTGTATGTGATGCTGAGGATCGAATCCCGGCTGCACGCATGCCAGGCGAGCGCGCTGCTGCTTGAGCCACATCCCCAGCCCCTAGATTAGAGTTTTGATTGGATTCAGATTTATTCCCTGGATCGGGGGCTTCCTTCTGAATCATGGAGAAGCACATAAGCTCTGGCTGTTTTCCTTTTTTTTTTTTTTTTGTTAAGATTGATCATTTGGTTCAGATGCTGTCAGTCTTAATGATGGACAGGATTCCATTAGGGAGGATTGAAGACAATTTAGCAAGAAGAGTGAAGTAGGAGGCATCACAATACCAGACCTTAAACTATGCCACAAAGCTATAGTAACAAAAACTGCATGGTATTGGCACCAAAATAGACATGTAGACCAATGGTACAGAATAGAAGACACAGAGACAAACCCACATAAATACACTTATCTCACACAAGACAAAGGCACCCAAAACATACAGTGGAGAAAAGACAGCCTTTTCAACAAATGGTGCTGGGAGAACTGGAAATCCATATGCAGCAAAATGAAAATCAACCCCTATCTCTCACCATGCAAAAAAACTCAACTCAAAGTGAATCAAGGCCTAGGAATTAGCCCAGAGACCCTGCGCCTAATAGAGGAAAAAGTAGGCCCAAATCTTCATCATGTTGGATTAGTCCCCGACTTCCTTAACAAGACTCCTAAAGTGCAAGAAATAAAATCAAGAATTAATAAATGGGATGGACTCAAACTAAAAAGTTTCTTAGCAAAAGAAACAATCACTGAGGTGAACAGATAGCCTACATTTTGGGAACAAATTTTTGCCACACACACATTAGATAGAGCACTAGTCTCCAGGATATATAAAGAACTCAAAAAACTTAACACCAAAAAACAAACAAACAAACAACTCAATCAATAAATGGGCCAAGGAACTGAACAGATTCTTCTTAGAAGAAGATATACATTCGATCAACAAATATATGAAAAAAATGTTCAACATCTCTAGTAATTAGAGGAATGCAAATCAAAACTACTCTAAGTTTTCATCTCACGCCAGTCAGAATGGCAGGTATCAAGAATATAGATAAATTTTGGCAAGGATGGGGGATGGGGGTAAGGCACACTCATACATTGCTAGTGGGACTGCAAATTGGTGCGACCAATATGGAAAACAGTATGGAGATTCCTTAGAAAACTTGAATGGCACCACCATTTGACCCAGCTATTCTTTTCCTTGATTTATACCCAAAGGACTTAAAATCAGTATACTACAGGGACACAGCCGCATCAGTATTTATAGCAGCACAATTCACAATAGCTAAACTGTGAAAGCAACATAGATGCCCTTCAGCAGATGAATGAATAAAGAAACTGCGGTATATGTACGCAATGGGATATTACTCAGCATTAAAAGAGAATAAAATTATGGCATTTACAGGTAAATGGATGGAGTTGGAGAATATCAAGGTAAGTGAAATAAGCCAATCCCAAAAAACCAAAGGCTGAATGTTCTCTCTGATAAGTGGATGCTGATCCATAACAAGGAGGATGGGAAAAATGGAAGAACTTTGGGCAAAGTAGAGGGAAGGGTGGGAGGGTACAGGGGGCCAGGAAAATGGTGGAATGAGATGAACATCATTACCCTAGGTATAAGTATGACTGCATATATAGTGTGACACTACATCATGTACAACCATAGAAACGTAAAGTTGTGTTTCAATTCTGTACAATGAACCAAATTGCATTCTTCTGTCATATATACCTAATTAGAAATAAATAAATAATTTTTTAAAAAAAGATTGATCATTCGGTTCAGATGCTATCAGTATTAATGATGGACAGGATTCCATTAGGGAGGCTTGAAGACAATTTTGAATACTAACATGTTCTAGGTACAGCTAATAGAGTAATAAAGAAAATAGAGACCTCATATAGGAAAGCAAGGCTAAATGACATTAAAGGAGCAGATAATAATGAACATATATGGTAGGTCCTGAACTAAATGCTTTGCTTATATGTAAAAAAATTAGTTAAGTTTCTGGTGCATGGCAGAACTGAGGAATAAATGATATTATTGCTATTGTTAATTTGAACAACTTTAATCTGTTGCCTCCTAAAGGAATCTGGTAATCCAGTGAAGGGCAGGATTCCTTCCCGGGCAGAATGACCCAGTTGTTAGAACTGAGAAATGGGAGCTGTTGAGGGCTGAAATCAAGTCAAGATGGCGCCTGGCAGATTGCCAGGAGGAGTGGTTTGTGAAGCCATGCCGGCGAGCCATTAAGATGATGGAGATTCCTTATTGGCTGACTGCAGTATCTAGATGATACTAATTGAGTCAAGCTGTGTATAATTAGTTAGGTATATATACCCCTGCTGCCCCGCAATAAAGCAGTTCCCGCTTGAATCTTCAAGTTGCTTGTCACCTCCTGGTTATTTGCCCAGGCGGACTGCGGCAGGAAACATCTTTTGTAGTACTGAACCTGAACTATTTGTTGAGGGGTTTGGCCATAGGTGCTACAGAGTACGGATAGAGGAACACTGAAAGTTTCAGGCTGGAAAATAGCATGGGAAGAGGTATGGGATTGAAACTTAGGGTGATCACTTATACATGGGAAGAACAACATGGAATGGCAGGATTTTAGGCTAATGGAGCAAGCTGGGAAGACATTGGTAATGATCAAAATCAGATAAAAAATTATCTGAGTAGTTTCTCTACCAGGTGGCCTTTTGGAGAAAGAAAGATCCATATTTCACACCATAGACTTGGCTTAATTCTAATGTAACACAGATTGAAAATGAAGCCATGAAAATACCAGATGGATGCATGGAAGACTTTTTTCCTATCATAGAGGGAGTAAAGCTTTCATAAGTATAGCACAAAATCCAGAATCCATCAAATTAAAAAAACAAAACAAAAACAAAAACAGACTAATCTAACTTCCACGAGTCCAGACCTGCTACATGAGAAAAAATTGTTAAAAGGAAAGATAACTGAGAATGTGGGAAAAATATTTGCATCTGATATAACAGATAAAGTGTGAATGCCTCTTAGTACATGAAGAGATCCTAGAAATAATAAGGGCCAATAATCCAATATAAAAATGAGCAAATATATGCCACTGAAGAACTACAAAAGATCACAAACTTGTGAGAAGATGCTTGGTCTCATTCATAAGGGAAAAATGCAAAAATCTAGCAACAACAATATACCATCTACCCAGGTGGGCTAAAAAAAAATAGTTACTGCTAGAGTACAAAAAGGTACACTCCCTGAAGAGAACCATTTAGGAAATTTATCAAAATTAAAAATCCATATGCTCTTTGGCAGTTCTATGCCATAGATGCATACCTGTGTCCCCATAGAATAGTCAAAGATTGGATGCAGTTCAAAGGCTGAAAAGCCCCTTGTACCTTCGACAGTGGAACACTATGCAGCTATTAAAACAAAACAAAATCATGAGACTCTTCATGGGCTGATATGGAAAGATTGCCAGAATAAATGAACACAGCCAAGTGCAGAACAGTGTGCTTAGCATGCTGTCTTTGGAGTAAGAACCCAAAGAAAAAAAAAAAAAACCATGAGATCTTATTTGCATATATTTGCATAAAAAGATGCAAAAGAAACTGATAAAAGTGGTTCTCTGAGGGTGAATATGTTTCAGGGAGTAAAACCGGGCAGGGATGTGGACAAGGCTTCTCAAAGTAGACTTTATCATAGCTTTTGGACATTTGAATTATATAAATGTATGACCTACTCAGTGGACAATTTCTTCAGTGAGAAGGCCTGTATCCCAGTAGGTGTAACTGGGAACCAGGGTATCAGAGGCATGAGAAGCTACCTCATGCAAAAAGCACTTATGGTAGGCAGGTTCCACAATTTTGAGGGAATATATAAAATTGTCATGGAAGGCAGAGCCTTTGAGGGGGCATTGGTTTCAATAGGTGTTGACAGAGGTGGAGCTGGCGTCCAGAGGACAGGAGGAGGCAACGGGTCAGAGTTGTGATGTTTTGGATGAATTTGGACAGCAGCCGAAACCTCCTCCATCTAGGAGCAGAAGGCACCTGAGGACAAAGATGTCAGCATGTGGCAGGCTCCAGCTGCCTGGATGGGAGCCTAGACCTCACTCTGCAGGCAGTGAGATGCAGTTAAGAATTTGAGTCCGCAGTGAAGCCCATCAGAACTGCAATTCTGGTAATCCATTCAAACTGTTCTGTGTACCTAAGACAAAGCCCTGAGCCAGCTGTGAGGGGGCTGAAAGGACCAGGGCTCAGTACCCACCTGGCAGCTGGCATCCCTCTCTGGAGGAGGATTATTAACAAATGCAGGGGGCAATGTGCGGACGGCAGTTTTTTCAGTCTGAACCAGGTAACAGAAAACAAGTTTGAATGAAATGAGGTGTTTTAGGTTGAGACAGGGGTATGGAGAGTCTCTAGGAAGGTTGAAATGCTTAAATAAGAGACAGAAATGCTCATCAAGTAGGTGGTTAGTGTTTTAAAGATTTGAGAGAGGAGCAAGTACTGGAGGTGTGGGATTCCGGTCAGCACAGGTGAATCAAGGGATCTGCAAAAGTGGTTCCTGCTGTAGGAAAAGTATCCATTAACAACAGAACACACACAACATGATGTACAACCAGAAGAATGAGAAGTTAGACTCCATTTGTGTATGATGTGTCAAAATGCATTCTATTGTCACGTGTAACTAATTAAAACAAATACAAAATACCCCACGGGTTAAAAGAACTATCAAAATCAAACCAAATCCAAACCCAAAACAAAACAAAACAAAAAACAGACCAAGCACAGTGGCACACACCTGTAATCCCAGTGACTCAGGAGGCTAAGGCAAGAGGATCACAAGTTCAAGATCAGCCTCAGCAACTTAGAAAAACCCTGTGCCAAAAGTCCTGGGTATGTAGCCCAGTGGTAAAGCACCCTTAGTACCAAAAACAAAAACAAAAACAAAAAGAAATCAGCAAAAGATGCCCAACAAAACAGGACAAAATAGGAGGATGCTGGTAGACAGATGAGGAAAAGAAAGTACTGGATCCAAGTGGGATTCACAGGTAAGTCATTCTTTTAGGTCCCAGAGAGCATGCAGCTTTTTGGGTGAGGGGCAGGCAGTTGGAAATATATAACCAGGGCTCCAGGAAGGCAGCTGCATGTGAAGTTGGGATTATAGTGAAAATGGTTTGAAGCGGTAATTACAGCAGAGGTCATGGAAGGAGAAAAAATTAAAAATAAGCAAATATTGGGAATTTTAGGGTGCAGGGACCATAAAGAGGATTGAGTAAAGAAGCAGAAGGTAACCACGAAACTCAAAGAGAACCAATAAATTTCATCCTGAGGTTAACAGAGGAAGAAGAGATGAAGGAAATGGATGTGCTCCATTGCGGGGATGATGACCAAGGCTAGGCTAAGGGAAAACCTCATCACACTCTGATACAGCTAATGACCCCGAGGTCCCCACAAGAAGGATGGAGGAGAGGGAGAAAGGAGGAAAACAGGGCACTGACCTCCTCCAGGAATATCAGAAGTCAGAAGACTGAGGAGAGAGAGGACAAAACAGAGGTCCCTAAGAAGCAGGGTCAAGGTCTTCTGGCAGTTCTGAAGATGAGGCTGACCATATTGCAGTGCTGACTCCACAGTGTCATAGGCAGCCCAAGACCTGAAATCTGGCCCTTGCTTTTGGGGATCCTCCAGTTACTTGCAGCTGGGAAGAGACCCAGAAGACTGGCCATGATGGGGAGAAGACTGTGTCCCAAGAAAGTCAAGGCTGAAGAAAGCAAGCAGAGGTGATTCTGCTCATAGTCCCTGCTCATTGATCCCCTGGGGGGGGGGTCCTGGATGGGCCATCTTCCTGCTTCACTTCCCTCAGCAGCCCCTGAAGCCTGTCCCTCCACCAGAATTTTTCTTTCCTGTGGCTGTTCCCAAGACTGAGCGACTTGGCGGGTGGGAGCAGAGGAGGGAGAAAAACATTGTGAAAGTACAACTTAACTTATAAGAGAATTTTTAAAATGAGGTCCTGCTCTTCTCCAGGGGTAAATACACAAGAGGCCAGCAGGCTGCGGCTTGCAGAAATTCTGCCTCAGTGAATAACTGAGATCGATTTACAATTAGCCAAGCAAAATGCCTGCCTGGACGTCTTTCCCTTCTTGGCATTCCCAGCTCCCAGCTCATCTGGCTTCCTCTTGATTTTTGACTGCTTCACTAGTTGGTCTTGATCGCCATGCAACGATATATTTTAACACAATTTAAAATATGTATTATTCGAATTAGCTATGAGTAGAACAATAATCATTCATTGAGCACTTGCTGTGTAGAGGGCGTTGTTCTAAGCACCTTAGCATCTGTGCATCATTTGATCTTTGGGTGTCTCATGTAATGAGGTTCTACTGGGATCCCATTTTCCAGTCGGAAAAACTGACATTCAGAGATGGATGACCTGATCAGGTGCAAGAGGGGTTGAGTCAGGAGTCATCCTCAGTCTGCACAGTCTGTGTTCTGAGGTCAGAGTTCTGGCTCCCAGGTCTTGGCCATGAATATATAGCTCTCCTCTCTCTAATCTGCTTTTCCAGCCTCCCATAATGCCCCTACCTCGTTCCCTGCTTTCTCAGCGGCCACTTCCGGCATCATGCCCTGTTCCCCTGCCAAGCCAAACCCTTGTTGACACTTCAGCCCTGCTTTCCTGTGATCCTCTTCTGGCTCACCACCTTTTCTCTCCTGCCCCTCCTTAGCCCCTTAGGGCTTCCACCTGTCAACATCCACCCACTCTTCAAGGACCATCTTGGAAGCAAACTCCCACTCCCCACACCCTGTGGGGCTGGCCATTCCTGATGTCCTCCACCTCAGAACCCTGTTCTTACCTCCAGCGTGGTGCTCTGCTTATAGAGTTGCCAGTGCTCAAAGTTTGCCCTGTCATTAAACACAGGCTCCAGGTAACCAGGGTGGCATTTTTGACACTCTCTATTCTGTCCCTCAAATGGATAAAAAGTTTTTACCCCATGCCATGAAGAATCCATGTATGTTTCAATATCAAAACAATGTTATTTTCCAAAATCATAAGGTGAGATTTGAATTGCTCCCCTGACCCTCAAGCACCAGGAGGATTTGCAGATCCACGTTTAAGAAGAAGGTGACCAGAACATGAAGTCCTCAAGGGCAAAAACTGTGCTGATCCCTGCCTTATAAACCATGGGTTGATTATACAAAGAATTTCTTTATGTTTGCTTAAATAAACTGCATGTTAACACAGCCTCCAAAAGGGTCTGAAAATCATTTATTTCTCAGTAGATATGTTTCCCTTGTAATCGAAACTACTTGATTAATTTGCTCAATGAAGCTATTTTGTAGAGCTGGTACAAGCCCACCAACACAGTTCACATTCCCAAGTTCTAATTTGTGGAGTCCCTCCGAGGTTCTGTCGTATTTCCATTTCAGAAATTTACATGTGTTGGAAACAGAGCCAGACCACATTTTAAAATCACTGCATCTGTCCTGAAGCCCTCCCACCTCTGTGCTTGTTGCGTTTCTTTTGCTTCTCAGATTCTAAGAACCCCCCAGTGCTAATCTGATGTGGCCGCTGCAATTCTGCCAGGCTCCTCCTGGCTCTCAGGGTGCCACAGGCTAAATCATTTCCTTCCAGTGAGAACTCCCCACCTGCTTAGAACAAGTCCCTCAGCTAGGGCAGGAGGATGGCAGGCGGATGGCAGGCGGCTGGGAACCACCCAGCTCCCATTCCTGTGTGATTCAGTGGCAATGATTTATGTCTACGCCTGCATCTTTGTAGCAAGCAAACTGCCATAACAATCCCACATGATTGGCAAAGGAGAGACTGTTCATAGGCTGGGGACTCAGCCCTGGGAAGCTGCCTAAATGGAGGATTTGTGGCAGGCTATGTTCTTGGGATCCAATACCTATGAGGGATGAGGGGCAGGACTGAACAGGATAAGTTGGATTGTGACACAGGCACCAAAAAGTCGGATGATCCTACTCAGCTCTAGCATTGGGATGGCCTTTCTGAGCTGTCTTCCATTTGCGGCTTCTGTACGCCCCCCGTGAGGAGTCATTGGATTGTGGGCTGCCTCTAGGAAGGGAAGAATTTCCTTGGGTGTGATGATTCTTTTTAGCCTGGGGCAATGAGAAGGGTGTTCCATCAACAATGAAACTCCCAGAGAGAGTCTGTGTATCTTAGTCCTGGGTGGAGAGATCCTGGTCACACCTAACAGTGTCCACTATAGTACATAAGTGCCTGGCCCCACAATCAATGGAGGCCACCCATTACTATGGTACTCTGCCCAATTAATAAGGCAGAAATAACTAGTGGTCTATTTGTCCCCAGAGTACAGCCTGTTTAATAACAGAAGATGTCACAACTACAATCTTGGACTTGAGTCACTTCATGGATATGGGAAAAGTTAAAAATGTGGGGCAAACCATGACGGAGATAAATGTTTTGGGAAATGATAATTCTTGATGGGTGGAAGAGAAACCTCATTCTTGGGAGCACCCTGTTGCAAGCTGGGGCCTGTTCAGAGAGACAGTTCTGGAGACCCAAGCTCAAGTGTGGCTCATCAGGACTGAGCCCATTACCCCAGGGAACTCACTGTGAAAGAACATGTTCAAAAGGCAAACAAGGAAGCGGAAAAACTCCACTTAGGACAAAAAAGCAAGAAAGTAAACAGAGAAGTATAAGATCTTTTTTTGTCTCTGACAAAGGAAGAACTCAATGTTACAGTGGGCAAAGCTAGAGCAGATGGTAATTCCCATTTAGTGCTGGGCCCAGTGTCTCAGGTGACACTGCCTCAGTAAAAACCACAATTCTCCTGTGTTATTGGAAAACTCTGGATCCACTATGTATTTCATTCTTCCTCCATTTTCTGAAACTGGAGAGTGTATAGCTGTCACTGG
Source organism: Ictidomys tridecemlineatus (assembly GCF_052094955.1). Taxonomy (NCBI): domain Eukaryota; kingdom Metazoa; phylum Chordata; class Mammalia; order Rodentia; family Sciuridae; genus Ictidomys; species Ictidomys tridecemlineatus. The sequence continues at coordinate 155,807,479 of NC_135481.1, read as the reverse complement.
ACACCTCAGTCACTCACCTTCTCCTGGAAGGAGATTCTGCTGAGCCTGTCTTCCAATAAGTGTCACTTCAGGGTCTTGAGCCACCCACCATGAAATGCCTGACAACCATAAAAAAAAAAAAAATGTGGCAAGCAAATGAAAACATAGGAACATACTTCAACGGTGTTTTGTCCTTAAGATACAATGAGACACATCTTAATTTATAAATATTGCTTAGCAATTCACCCCCTGCATGTCTCACAGATGTCCTATAAATCAGACAAAAAAAGTAAATGTGATCTTTTTTTTAAATATAGACAAAATGGAGTTGGGGGTGTGGCTCCGTGGTAGAGCTCTTGCCTAGCATGTGCAAGACCCTGGGTTTGAGCCCCAGCACTTCCAAAAAAAGAAAAGAAAAAAATATGTACACACACACACTCGCTCTCTCTCTCTCTCTCTCTCTCTCTCTCACACACACACACACACACACACACACACACACACACACACATCTAATGAGAATAATGGCCAATGATTCACCACCTCTCATTTTCCATGGTCAAGTAATTCAGTCCTTACAATGACCCTATCTTAGAGATGAGGACGTAGAAACTCATTGAGGTGATATCTCAGTGAGGGCCAGAATCTGGATTCCAAACTGAGACTTTTGAATGGAATAAAAAGCTTAGATTTATTAATATTTTGAGTTTAAGGTTTGTATGCAATTTTGGACCCATAGATACTGAGCTTAAGGATGGATGTGAACCCCCTGAGTGGTAACTCCATGATGAAATATAAACACACACACACAAACACATGCACACACACATTCATGTGCACACAACACACACACACACACGCTCTTGCCAGTAGGGGTAGTAGCTCTAAACAAATCTAATCACAAATTTCTCCAACCTTCTTGGCAGTTAAATGCTAGAAGGACAAAGAGAAGCTGTAAAGGCGCAATGAGGGCCATATAGTTAAGTCCTCTTACTCCCACTGTAATGTAGGACAGTGTGAGTACAGCCTTAAACAACCCAAAGACCTCAAGCCCAAAGCTCTTAAAATGCCATTGAACCCCACCTGAGGCTATTTGTCCAAATTGAGGCTCTGCTATATGCCAAGCCTCAGCCAATTCCACAGCCCCTCTTCCAGAGTTACCTATGCCTCCGTTTAAAGAGAAACTAAGATGAAAGTGCCAGATTCGTTCTGCCCAAATCAGTTGGCTGACATTGCAAACACGAACACATGTCCAACATATGCAACCACCAGCCCTTCACAAAACGACCTGGGATATATTTTGTGTAACGTAATTGTAGGAGAGATTAAACCAAGGCAGGGTTTTGGTTCAACTAAAGGTGTCATTATGCAAAATGGAATGGACAGCATCCTCAGATGCTACCCGTTAGAGGGGAAGCAAACTTCTCCCCTGTTGGCCTGTCAGGAGGCAGTATTCCAAATGCTAAGTATTTCCCAGTCTGATGGATATTAATTCAGTTATCTGCTTTGTCAACATCTAAATGCCTAGATGTCCTGTCAAAACTCATTTTCTCAGTGTATCCCTTTATACAGTCTACAGCCTTGTAGCCCTGTTCAGCATCTGTCACTGCATTTCAAACCACCTTATAACCTTTAAGTTTCTGGTTGCAGCTAAGAAATACTGAAAGCAGTTTTAAGGATGTTTAATTTTTTTGTTATAAATATTAATTTGTGTGTAACATTAAATTATTATTTTTTATTGGTTGTTCAAAACATTACAAAGCTCTTGACATATCATATTTCATACATTAGATTCAAGTGGGTTATGATTATTTTTAATACTATCATAAAAACTATAATTTTCTTAGCGTAGATGAACATAAATATTTTTTACAAGATACTTAAAAACTGATAAGGTTTGTAAATTAGACAATTCAAGATCTCCTTAAAAGATATATGTATAGGGTTTTAAAAACTAAAGAAGACCTGTGAGCCCAATAAAAATTTTTTATCTGTTTTTTTTTTAGTCTCAGTGGTGGGCATACTCACAACATTTTACAGCAAAAAAGGATTTTTTAAAAACACTGCAAGCAATCCTGTACTGTAATGTTGTGCACATAAAGGTACTGCAGTGAGAAAGTTACACCCAGATTTTCTTGCAACTTGTTAAAAAGTGAAATAAGGTTATAAAACAATATACATAAGCTTATAAAATAATAAAAATCAAATGAAGTAATTTGGGTCTAAATATATATTCCCAAGTGAGGCTAATGAAAATGAAAATTTTTCTTTAATTTGGAAGGCTTTGCAGAGGATAAGTGAAGTGTTCTTCCACTTATCTCCTCCCTCCCCTTTTTATCTTCTCAACAAGATGCACCATTATCACAGGTCCCCATCTGGAGGAAAAACAAAGCTCAACTGTACAATATACTATTGCCATAGCCAGTGTGAAAAATGTTTCCTCTGCTAAGGTTCATGGCAATTAAATAATGTTAACTATGGCAATCATCATAAAAATACGAAACTATGTCGAACCCTTAGGACAATTCCATATTTTTCAGATGCCGTCAGAAGCTTGAGGATTGTGTTTACCCAGATCCCTCCATGTGTAGAGACCTGTGTTATTTAACATTGTTTTCTCCCCCATATTTTTTTTATTGATGCTATATAATTGTACATGGCTAATAACCTTCCCCAGTATTTCCCTTTTTCCTCCCCACCTCCCTCCCCCTAGTCCCTTTCCTCTACTCTATTTGTTTTAATATTGTTTAAAGGCAAGTTTAACTCCCATCTCCTTGGATGATTCAATTATCCTGACCACCCTTCAACCCCAAATTGGGTAGTGTTTGTGATTTGTTCGTTGCCACCTCTCCTGAAGTCAAATCTGTCAGTGCAGTACGCACTCGCGGCTAAGTCAATTGCTGACTCCAAGGCTGCCTCCAGCTCACTGTGCAGATGGTTACACTTAACCAGGAGACTGGGATCACCTGTGCAAGGGCAGGAAGATAGACAGCCAACCTCTGCAGCGAGTGGAGACTGCTAAGGCAGCCTGCTCATTTCTCAGCTGTTTCCAAGGGGGGGTCAAAGTAGTACAGTATGAAAGACATGGGCTGAACATGTTTTCCTGTATCATTATAAAGTGTCCACGAAGGTGAGACCAGTCAGCCCCCAGCCTTTCCTCTCATATCCTGAAAAACAGTTACAAAGCAAAAATATCACTTTATCCTATCACTTCCCTTCAGAGAGTCTCCTAAAGGAGAAATTCTCAAATTTTAATGCACACTAGAATCACCTGGGCAGTTCTTAAAAGTCCTGGTGTCCAGACTGCAGCCCAGACAAATTCAAGCAGAATCTCCAAGATTGGTCCTGAGGTATCAGGATGTTCTGTGTTTCCTCTAACCACCGTGGAGCATCAGTATTAAAACAAAACAAAACAAAACCTTTGGCAAAAGTAGGACTGGTTGAAGTGATCTTTAGTTGATGGCATAAGAACTGAACATCGATTCTAGATGTCTCTGCAGTGGCTTTATTGCAGTGCTGGGGACAAGTACTTTCCCTGCGGTGATGATGCGGGTCTTTCCTGCATACAATCTGCAGACCCTGTCTAATATTTTCCATACCGGGCAATGAGATCACAAACTCCAAAACACTAAATCAAAACCGGAGGCATTACGGGTCTTCAATAAAACTCCATAGCCCATACACAAGGGGGAGGGAAAAGAAAATTAAAACCATCACTGAACTGTGGACATATTTTATATGTAATGTATATATGATACATACATATATTTTGAGAGAAAAGGATATCCAACAATAATTAGTTAAAAGTGATGGGGTAGGCAAACTATGAAAAGTTGCTCACAAATAAAAAATTCCATCTGTGCTTCATCATAAAAAAACACTTGATTTTGGAACAGGGAAAGTGATATAAATGTTATTGTGGGGAGAAATAATAGCAATATGCATATGAATAATGAATGAACACAAAGGAGAACATACTTTGATGAGAATATGCAATTACAGAGGTTTTAGGACTTCTGAATTTACATGAAACAAAACACTCCACAACTTGGCAATAAAGTTTTTATTACAAAATAGTAATTCTAAATAACATGTTTCATATGAAAACAAAGTCATTGCTAAATAAGTATGTGTCATAATTTTAATCATGGAAGAAATAGGTAACCAAAAGCGGAGCCAATACTTTTGCTTCATTGTCCCTTTGCAGGAGGGGAATCTGGGCTCTGTCCAATTGCAGGTTGTAGTGTTCTTCTGTGACGGAACTAGTATCACAACAAACGTTCTGCAAATCTACTCCATTTTCAGGGGCTATATTATGCTCTTTTGTGCTGAAGTTTGGGGAGGACTGATCTTTAATAAGAAGTCAGACAAATCCAAGTAAACAAGGACTGGCAGGACATCATCTTTAATCAAGACAAATGACTTCATAAATGTCCCTTGGTTACCATGACGGCTCTCCAAGTTCTATGACTATATAGAAGCAGAAATTTCTAAAGCATTGCCCTTGCATTTGAGGGCAGCACACTTTAATCTGGTTCCAATTAGGCTAGCGTAGTGTGGATATCTCACACGTGTCAATATTTGCTGCCAAGCAAATCTGATCAGCAGGGGCATCCTTTAGGCAGCAGGAGACCCTTGCCTGCCCCTGCCTTTGCAAATCATTTCCAATACAGTCACACCACCATGCTCTCCATTCCCTTCCGTAAATGCAACTTTTTTTCCTTTGCATTCTGCCCCCACCCTATGAGTACTCTTAGTCTCCTTTTTTTCCCCCCAAGTACCCAGGAGATATGCCCCATGGAAATTTGAAGCTTCCCAAACATTTCTATTTTAATATTGCTTTTTAGACTCAGCACTATCATATAAACATTTTTTAGAGTTCACTGCAAAAGTGGAATTTTGACCAGTGCCTAGAGGCTTCTGCAGGTTTCTCAGTTAATGAAATGAAATAAAATAGATCTGATTGTATTGCATGGGTGATTTTGAATAAGGGAAAATTGAAGCTTATGTGACATGCCCATTTCAAGGCAAATGAGGGAGATTTACAGTAAGTGGAACTCTGGATTTTACTCAGGTGAGGATATACACACAAGAACAAAAAAAACGATATGAGCTCTTCAAAGACGCAGAGAAATTACTTCTTCCACTCTAAAAGCAATACCATAAATGTAGTAGTCAGGTCACCACATCTCAAGGTAAAAAGTATCTTAGATTTTTCGTCAGTTTAAGAAACTCAATTTCCAACAGTGTATTTCTAGTGGGAGTTTCAGAGCAAATCTATTTTCTGATATATTTTTTTCCCCTGTGCTTCTGAACGAAAACAAGGAACTCTGGCCGTTAATGTTTTATTATACAAAAAAAACATTTAGCTATTTTCATTTATTCATTTCATTTGGGAAAGTGAAAAATATATTTTTCTTTGCTTCCTCCCTGCATTTCCAAGGACACAGCCCGTCATCAGTAGCCAGGGTGGGTACAAATGGCGCTCCTGCCCACCCCAGATGACCCGTATTGCTTTCAGTAATGAATATTTCCAGCCCAGCAAACAAAAGCGGGCCTAGCAAAGAACCAACTGTGACCACCGTGGTCACCACCAGGCCTAGGAAATGGATCCTTGCGAAGGCGGGACGGTATTTCTTGCTTTGGGGGCTGCATTTGTTATTCTGCACCATCTTCAGTACTTTCCATTTGGTCTGTGGAGTCTGTGTGTTCGGTTTTGGAAAGCAGGTGCGGTGCGCAACGCATCCCGACCCACTCCCAACTGTGGGGAGAACGCACTAGCCTCAAGCTATGCAGCAGAGCTCGCAGGGGCCGATTCAGCCGCTAGTCTTTTCAGTCCCCTCTCCCCGTCCCTCCACTGCCACAGTCACTGCCCTCGGGGTTTCGTTAATGCAACATTCCGGTTTCCCGCTGGCTAGTTCGCTGTTTAATCGGCTCCCTCAGGGTTTGCAATTCCCCTTTTTGGCTCAGCTTCTTGCGGCTAATCACTTCTCAGTTCCCTTTTAATCAATTTTCATGTTATTCCTGTGTGGTGCTGCGGGATCTCCTATGCCAAACAATGTGTGTCTGTGGGCTGGGCTGTCAGTATGACCCTACACAGAAAGTACTTTCTGCTTTTTTTTTTTTTTTTTTAACCCAGATTGAACCTGGGGTGCTTAACCACTGGATCACATTCCCAGTCTTTAATTTTAAAAACTTTAATTTTGGTACAGGGTCTCGCTAAGTTGTTTAAGGCCTCATTAAATTGCTGAGGCTAGCCTCTAACTCGCAATCCTCCTGCCTCAGCCTCCCAAGCCACTGGGATTACAGGCGTGTGGCACCAGGCTCAGCTTTCCTTTAAAGTGTAAATTTAAAAAGAAAGTTTAAAGACTCGGTTTAGTTGACTTTAATTTCGAAAAAACTAAAGTCACCACCAATGCTCTTAAAAACAGCAAAAGCGCAGAGACTGAGCCAGGCTGGGATTAGCTCGGACTCCGCGATCCTGAGGCTCTTAAGAAGGAAGACTCAGAATCCCTGTCGCAGGGCGGCTGGAGGGACGAGAGTGCGTGATTATTCCCAGACTCTTCCCAGGGTCCTCTGGGAATGCCGCCTGCGTTTTCTGCTTTCGGTTGCGTCCCCGCAGATCCGAAACGCGCACCTGCGGGACCCGAATTAAACTTTTCATCTGCTTGTTTACTTTTCCCGTGGAGACTCTGAAATGCGTGGACCCCGGGGACATTCCAACCTGTTGCACTTTTCGTTTTGCACCCAATTCCCTGAAACTTTTTCATCAAATATCAAAGCGACGCACGAGGCGTGAAGAAACAGTAGCTTCAAGGATAGCACTGTTAACTGAGCCTCTAGGTAACTCGCAGCCTGAACTTCGGGTGCTGAGTTCATGGCTCAGGTGGTAAACCACTGAGGGTACTCACCCTCAAACCTCTCCGCTGCCAGCCCTCCTACCCCCAGCCACCCGAAGGGCATATACCCACTTCGCGCTTCCTCTTTGTCTCACACATTCGGCACAGAGCTTGCCTCTCCTCTCCCTGCCTTAGGGTACCTGGCTCAGGTTCCGAGGCCGCTTGGGGACCCTCACACCTCTTCTGCCTCCGTGGGCGTCCAGCCCCAGGCAGAGGAGTCAAGTCCTGCATGCATTCTCTGCTGGGTGGCTTCCGCGCCGCTGGAAGCCACACTTCACTTTGTCGCAAGTAGTATCCAGGGCACGAGAAAAACTACGGTGCCAAACCCAGCTACGCAAAACTGCGGAACCCGCGAGCTCTTTACCTCTTTGCTTTCAGCGCTGACCAGTAGCTGCCCCCAGGCCCTGGAGAGGATCAAGCTACATCCGCGGAGGTGGAAGAGACGTTTATTTTTCTTCCGCAATCCCACCTTTGGGTCACCTCTCCCTTGGTCTAGCAGGCTGCACTGGAACCCGCGGAGCCCAGCTGGGGGCCGACAGGGGGCGACAAACTGTAAGATTTTCCTGATGGCCGGCTGGGCAGAGGGCTGCAGAATGCTGAGTGGTCCCGACCCAGAGAAACTGGCTCCCGGGAGCGGAGGGGCGGGAGGGGGGTGAGGTGAGGACCCCGCGAGTTCTGTTATCCCGGAGAGTCTCCCAGGCGCATCCCTCCCAAATCTTTCCCCAACACTTTTTCCAGCTAGGGTCGGCCTTCCCTGGAAAGAAAGGGGTGACGTACTGACTTCATTTCTTTGCCCGCGCCCCGCGCTCTGCTTGGCAGAAGCAGGTTGGATGTTCTTCCGAGAGGGTAATTGGAGCGAACCAGCTCTCAGAACAGTACGACTTGCTTTACTTGGTTTTTGAGAGTGCCTGTCCACTCACCTACAGGGGAAAGAAACGACCTTAGCTGCTTTTGCGAATCACCAGAATGCACTGGATTGAAGTGGGGATGCTGTGTTTCTCAAATCTCAAAGACATCACGGTATAGGAATCCACCTTTCTTGGTATCCCTTGCCTGATTTGAAATTCGGACAACGAACCTCCAGTTCAGAGGTTAACAGGTTCCAAAATGCCTAGAGGGAACTGAACAGGTTATGTTATCTCCACTCTCCAAAGCCTCAGAATATCCAGCAGGTGTCCCGTGTAGTCAGTGTCCTCTGCTTGGTGCCTTCGCAGAACCCCTGACTCTAGCCTGCCCACCATAAATCCAAAGCTTTCCTTGGATCCTTACCCCAACACTGCACCGTTCTGACAGGCCTTATCTTCCATATGGGTTTTCCCCGCTCCCAGTCTTGCATCCTCTCGCTCATGCACTGACCCCCCAAACATCTCTCCTGTCCTGGCGAACCTCCCGGGGCTCCCAGAGGGTGCCAGAGTGTAAGGGTCAATTCTTTGGAACCTGCCCTTCCCTCTCATGGGTTAATCTTGCTCTTGGCCCCAGTTTCCGCCCCTCTGGGACTTCATGCACCATCTCCTGAGAGTCTAGGATTTATGGCTCAGACCCTTCAAACTGACACTTTAGGATAGGTTGATTAAGAGTCAGCGATGCTCTCTGGCCCCGAAGTCCAGAGGGGAAAAAGTCTGGGCCTCCACTCTCTCGGCTCCCCCAGCGGCGCCTTGGAAGACATCAGTGCGCAGGCGCAGCGAGAGGCCCAAGGCTACTCTACCTGGAAGGATTGTGTTTGGGGAGCTGGATGTTTTCTTGTTTTTGGAGGAGTGCTGTAAATGCTTGGAAGTACCAGGAATCCCTCCTAAACCCTTTCTATTTTGGCGCTTTCAGCGCAAAGCACTCAGAGTTTTGTCCCCCCGCTGGAAATTCTGATTTCCTTGGTCAGTTCAGGTGCAAAATAAAATATTTTCCCTCTCACTTGCTTTCTCCTGGCCCCCCTCCGCATGGCTTCTTCTAAGACTCTCACAGTTAGCAATACAGATTGGCAGGTTGAAGAAGAGTAGAAAAGATTTGGCGTTTGGGCTGGGGGTATAGCTCAGTTGGTAGAGTGCTTGTCTAGCATGAATAAGGCCCTGGGTTCAATCTCCAGCACCACCAGCACCGGCACCACCACCACCCCAAAAGATTTGGCGTTTATCGCCAAAGAATGCAGGGATCCCCAAACCCCGCTTAAATGAAGGTCAAAGAACCATTCTGTGGTTTAGCAGAGACCTCCTGGAGGCTGCAGGTGCTGGGGAAAGGCGAGGCCAGACCGACTCAGGATGAAGGGTCGGGATTACAGTACTTGAAAGGGACTATTCTTCTGGCCTATGCTGGAGCTTTGCCTTCGGCCTCCTGTGAATGGCCAGGACACACTTGAGGACCAGAGGCAGCAGATCGGAATCTCTTTCCCGTCTGCTCCCTATGTCACCTCTTTGAGGGAAATGAGTTCTGGTGGGTGGGCCGCAAGACAGAATCTGGAATGTGCCCCTCTCGGGTCATTGAAATTGCTGTCTATTTCAAGGGAGCGGGTGGATATTAGACATAAAAATTTCCTGAGAGCAGCGCTGGGGAGTAGACCAGAAATGGGATACCCAGGAGTCAGCTCCCCAGGAGCCCTGTATCAAACTAGATCCTCACTCTCCTCTTTCACCTTGACGCTCACACCCAGCTAGAGTATGACTCTATTCTTGCGGAGCTCCTGCCCAGGAGGGTACTTCACCCTAAACACCTTGCCTTGATCAACTTTTACCCTCTGATGTCTCATTAGTAACGATGGGTAGAGGTGGTAATAAAACTAAAACCCAAACTAGTACTAGTACTAACACACATAATCAGTTTGAAATGACTTCCCAATCATCCCCAAAGCCAGACAAGAAAGGGGCTGCAAAGGTCTGGGAGCAAGTGCCCTGTCCTAGGTCCAGCTGGGTTTGGAAATTGGGGCGGTGTGTGTTTTGGAGTGTGTGTGTGTGTGTGTGTGTGTGTGTGTGTGTGTGTAAAAGGGGGAGTGCTGGTTCCGGAGGGGGGTGGAGAAAAGCAGGGAGGACAGAAGGAGGAGGTAGAGTTTCAGGGCGGAGAGGGGGGCGCCTGGGCGCAGCGACGGGAACCAATGAGCTGCCAACTCGCGCGTCTTCTGCGTGACTGCAGAGATTGACGTGGAGGACACGTCAAATTGATTCCCGCACGCTGCAGCTTCCCGGTCAGACGAATTTCTCCCAATCGGATGAAGTTCACCCTGGGCCTGGGGTCGCGGGCGTGGAGAGTGTCCTGGGAACGGGCGACAGAGGCGGGAGCAAGTCCTGGGGCGGGCAGTGGCGCGCTCCGCGGCGGCGCACTGCGCGTCTCCAGCCCGCGGCCCGGCCGCCGCGGATCTAGGCTCGCGCACGCCCTCCCTCTATGCCTCTCCGGCGGTGGCGGCGCCCGAGCTCTCCCGGACTGCTCCGGGCCCAGCCCCCGCCGCTCCGGCGCCAGGCAACTGGTTGGCTCAGGCGCTATGGGTAAGAGGCGAGAGGCAGGCAAGGCGCGGGAGGGCTGGTGGGGTGGGTCGCGACTCCGCGCCTCCCTGCCCTCTGCTCTGCTTTTCCTGGGCAAAAACAGTTCTGGGTCCTGGACGACCCTCATTCTCCTCATATACCCAGCCCTCGAGGAGCAATTCCTCAAGTTGGGGAGGGGGTCTCAAGTAGGCGCGCCCAAAGTTGAATGCTAGAGCGCGCAGTGAGCCCCTCTGCGGTCCCCAAGACTGCTCAGCCTCTTAGAGCAGGACTCAGGCAGTTTGCCTTCGGACTCTGAGCTGTCTGGGGATCTGTGGGTCACCTTCCGAGGCGCGACTGGGTGTTGAGGGCTGTGCCCAGCCAGACTGCAGCAACTGGGTATAGTCCATCGCCAGGCGTGGACATCCTTGGCTAACCCACCGGTGTTTTCTCCCCCTCCTGCTCAATTCTCGACCGGCGCGTCCGCAGAGCAGACCTACGGCGAAGTGAACCAGTTGGGCGGCGTGTTCGTCAATGGCCGCCCCCTGCCCAACGCCATCCGCTTGCGCATTGTGGAATTGGCACAGCTGGGCATCCGACCCTGTGACATCAGTCGGCAGCTTCGCGTCTCCCACGGCTGCGTGAGCAAGATTCTGGCGCGCTACAATGAGACGGGCTCCATTTTACCCGGGGCCATCGGGGGCAGCAAACCCCGCGTCACCACCCCCAACGTAGTAAAGCATATCCGGGACTACAAGCAGGGGGACCCCGGCATCTTTGCCTGGGAGATTCGCGACAGACTGCTGGCCGACGGCGTCTGCGACAAGTACAACGTACCCTCGGTGAGCTCCATCAGTCGCATCCTGCGCAACAAGATTGGCAGCCTAGCGCAACCCGGGCCTTACGAGGCAAGTAAGCAGCCGCCGCCGCAACCTGCACTGCCTTATAACCACATCTACCAGTATCCCTACCCCAGCCCGGTGTCGCCCACCGGCGCTAAGATGGGTAGCCATCCCGGGGTGCCGGGCTCGGCGGGCCACGTCAGCATTCCGCGTTCATGGCCCTCGGCACATTCGGTCAGCAACATCCTGGGCATCCGGACGTTTATGGAGCAAACAGGTCAGTCGTGGTGCCTTCTGTAGCCCTCTACTAAAGGACAGACTTGGGAGCGGGCAGATATGCAGGTGATGGGTTATACTCGCCCTCGTTTTTTAGACTGGTTCTGGCTCAGGAAAGTGTTGGGGGGAAGCTGGGGGTCCAGGATCCTTCTGTGGGAGCCCTCGGACATCTTGAACTTTTTATGACAAATATGGAAAATATTTCCCAAGTGGAAGAGTAGTCGCCGACCACAAATCCGAAGGCCTGAAATTGCATTTTTTTTTTCATTTTGCAAAAAGAATGCAAACCCCTATCGCCAAATCTAAACCAAACAAACTTCTCAGGCCATTCTGCTACCCTATCTTTAGCTTTCAGGATCCCTCACAGTTACCCAGTATTCTGTCCACCCTCCCAGATCCAGGGGGCTCTTCTGAGAAAAAGGAGTCCTGTGGTCAGTCTTATGCAGTGTCCTAGATTTCTATCAGGTTCCCTTGGCCTTGCAAGTCCTGCGACAAGTACAAGGAGCTGGATTTGCCAGTAATGGCCACCACCTGCTGCAGCTACAGTCACAGGACTTGCCCTTTGACTGTAATTAAAACATAACCAGCTGTTGGTCATCTCTGGTGAAGTGAAAAGTGGGAGGTTTGGGACAACTATGGTGTCTGCCTATGGAAGGTCATGTGTGGACCAAATCTGGCTGTCTTCATACAGTTGGCAGGGGAATGGTGTTCTCTTATGGTAGTAGAATCAGTAGGAGGGTAAGAAGCAAAATCCATCATAACCCTGAGAAAAAAAGGGCAGCTTAAAAGAAACTTGAATGCTTTTACCCTTGTTTCAGTGGGGCAGACCTCTCAGCATACTGTTTTTCCTGGGGCTCTAACAGTCTGAGCTGTGGCGGAGTCATATTTTAACCAGCAGCCGCTAGGCCAGTGCTCAGATCTGGAGCTTTCCCTCTTTTCCCCCAAGTGCACATAGGCGCTAGGAGCAGCTGTGTGTCTGGAACACTTCACTGGGTCCCAGGATTGACTCCTCTTTTAGAGTAACAGGATAGATCTCTCTCTCAATCCCCTATATGCTTATTGAAACGTTAAAATATCTACACAATATTCGGCAGGCTGCCACGAATTTGAACTTGGATCTTTCAGAAATGCCGTCTTTGGAGAGTGGAATAGCTGCCTTGGCCTGGTGTGTCTGGTCCCTGTCCCCTTGGGCCGTGGTTTTCGTGGGAAGCGGGTCCAGGGCTGAGAGGAAGGGATAGTAGGCGCCTTCACCTTTCTTTCTCCTAGCCAGCTAGGAGTGAAAGCGAAACCCAGGTCCCGCTGCTTTTGTGCTTCCGATTGCTCCCTGGATTGTTTGACCATCTCCAGGTGTTCCAGTGGACGTCTAGTTGAGCCTCTGGATACTAGCCTGGGTAGTTGATTGTTGGCGCGCGTCTGGGTTGGAGGGTCAAGCCTAGATTCGAATGTGCGTTTTAATCCATTATGTGTCCCCAGCAGGGGCCCTGGCCGGGAGCGAAGGCTCCGCCTATTCCCCCAAGATGGAAGAGTGGGCCAGCGTGAACCGCACGGCCTTCCCTGCCACCCCAGCAGTGAATGGGCTGGAGAAACCTGCCTTGGAAGCGGACATTAAATATACTCAGGTAACCCGGACGCAGGGGAGGTAGGTGACTTGCACTAAGGGTCTCCCAGGAGAAGTCTACCTGGCAGGCAGATCTTGTGTCTGGCGCCAAGCAGAAAATTTTTGTACTTTCCTCGAGAGCCCTAGTATGGGGGCGGGGGGGGGGAAGCTGGCTTTTGAGGGGATTGATTTGCCTTTTGCCAAGGTTCCTATGCTAACAAAGCTGAAAGTTCCAGACCACACTCCGATGGTGTGTACCATGACTTCTTTATCTTTTATTATCGTTTATAACGTTTGAACAGATTTATAGAAATCATTTTACCAAAGAAAGAGTCCTTACTAGGAAAACCAGAGACTAGGCCTTGTGTAGATATAACTGACAAGGGCAGCAGGGTGAAGTGAAGGCCCCACTCCACAAGTCAGCAATCCCGTGTACTGGAGAAGATAGGGTCTTCTGACTCTCTACTGATTCTCTGTGCCTCTTTACCCCGCAGTCGGCCTCGGGCATCTCGGCTGTAAGCAGCTTCCTTCCAGCCTGCGCTTACCCAGCCTCCAACCAGCACAGCGTATATAGCGCGCCAGGCGGCGGGTACCTTGCCCCCGGCCCGCCTTGGCCACCGGCGCAGGGACCCCCGCTGGCACCCCCAGGGGCCAGCGTCACAGTACACGGCGGGGAACTTGCCGCAGCAATGACCTTCAAGCATCCTAGCCGAGAAGGTGAGGGGCTCAGGCTGGGAGGGGATCCGATGAAGGGGTAAGGAAGGGTGGAGAGGAGAAGGGTGAGCTACCAAAAAGGAGCGGTGGAGGTGGGGGGACAGCGCAAAGAGAAGGAGGAAGAGGAGGAAAGCCGCTGGGCATAAATTCTTGCTTTAAGTTTAAGGTTAAGATAGTAATCTTGTCCCTTCTTGAGCAAATTAATTTCCAACAGGTGTTCCTAAGAGACACCTGATGTTGAGGGAGGCCCTGACACATAGACAGTGGGGAAAGAGGGTCAGTTCTGCAAACAGGACTCCTGGGTTTGGATCTGCTTCTTGTACTTTGGCCAAGTTATTGCTCCTCTCTGGGTCTCAGTTGCTCCATTACCAGAAGAGCCTAGAAAGCACCTTCGAGGCCCACATTTCTGTGACCTGCTAAATTTTTATTTAATCCATGATCAGGGTCATGAGAGGCATCTTCTTACCCTGCCCATCAAAATTTGATTTTCCCCTTAATATGGGAAAAGTTTATTCACACATGAGTTTCCATTTTCTTCCTTGATGCAAGAAATGGTCGGATTTGCTAATTTTGAACCTGCCTGTGTTTAGATTCTGATCACCAGAGATTGGCAGTTTCACCTACTTTGGGGCCAAATAAGGGGGAGGCCGACATCTCAGGGGGTCCCAGCCTCAGCAGAGAAGGGGACAGGGCACAGGACCTGAAGGATGGAGTGAGGCCCAAAAGATACTCCTGAATTACAAAGAGACCTTTACCAGTTGATTTGCCTCACACCTGCTGAGTGTGTGTGGGGGTAGTGGTGGCAGGTGGTAGTGGACTGGCAGGTGACCTGAGTGGCTTCCTCCTTGTTGCCTCCTAGACAAAAATTGCTGTTTCCAAATAGTCTTGGTGAGATAGGATGGCATTTATCTATGTGTGTGTAGGGGGGAATTAAGTGCCATCCATAGCAGTGAAGGAACTTTCCTATTTCTACCTTTTCTAAAACGTACACATCCTGGAATATTAGCATATGCTGATTTGCCTAATTATAGACACATTTTTCCTAATTATAGACAAGCAAAATAAATTTACAAAAATTGAGAATTAGAACTTCTTTAACTTTTAAGTAACAGGATAATACCACTTGTTCATTTAGAGGAAAACTCAGATGAAGGAAATTTTAGAAAGAGACACCCATCCTCTGTGAAGCCCAGGGATGTCTGTTGAAATTAAAATAAAAATGGAATTTTTATCGTTGCACAAATAATTTTACTGAGAAGGTACATTTAAATTCAAAAAATAAATCTACAAATTTAAATGATTCCTGCTGGGTTGACCCCAAGGAAAGGAAGACTTAGAAAAAGGACCCAGTGTCTTTTAAAGATGCAGTCATTTTCCAATAGAGTCACTTTGTTTTGGAGGCACTTCAAAACTCCACAGTATAAATAAATTTGTGAAGTGTAAATAATTAACAATCCAAAGGTAAAATGTAAAATATTCTAAACTAATTCTACTAAATTTTGGAGGGGATGTAACTTTAACAGTTTGGCTTATTGTTGATTGACTTTCTTTAGTAGATATTACATTGGTGATTAAAATAATAATAATTTAATGTTATGATCCTTACAGTTCTTTAAAAGGTTCAGGTAAAGGATCAAGGACTAACTCAGGTCCATCAATAATGATGATTTATTAAATGTTTTTTTGTTCAAAGAGCATAAAATAATTATTTATTATGTGTCTATTTTCACAGCATGAGAATTATATATACACTTGGGTTATGAATTTTTTGATAGAAAAACTGACTTCAACCCCTGCCCCAACTGGTCCTTGAAAAGTAAAGTAATACAAATTACTGTCACTTATTTTCTAATCATTTCTTGAAATTAATATCTTCAAAGAAACCTAACCCATAAGATAGTTTGTTGTCACTAATTGCTCAGTTTTTTATGGTAAGAATAGTATTCACTAAATTTCTTTTCGGTAGAAAAAATTTCATTAGAAAAACTGAAAACAAGTCAATATCATGAATCCTCAGTAAAAATGCTTTTGATCATCTAGTGCATACACATGACAATGACACATTCACATATATATGTATATGTGTATATATATATATCTTGCATATATATGCACATATAAATATGTATATCCTTCAAATTATACATAGGTACAGTTAGACATCTTATAGTTATCAGAAGGAAAGCCTTTTCAAATGCCAAATTATGCATCACAATTTATTAATTTTATTTTGGGAAAGGTAATGGGTTTGGGTACTCTACTATGTAGGCAAGAAAATATGATCTACATTTCCCATCCCCTGAAGAAAGCTAAATCTTAGGAACTGAGCAAAGAATAGGAAAATCCACTTCATCTTCATGTGGAGGGGCTAATGTTCTATAAATTTAACAGTTATCCAAACGTCTTCATAGCTGGGGGAGACCCCCTCCTAAAGTGAAAGACCCCCACCAGACCCCCACCAGACATTCCCTCAAGACAGTTAGTATTTGCAGCAGTATTTTTAGCAACCACCTTACTGTCAGGGTTTAAAAATCCCTCACAGCAGGTTTTAGAAAGTCTAAAGATTTGGAAATCACATCTGTAAGATATTGTATACATACATATAAAGAAAATGTGTTGTCTATATTTGTTAAAGGTAACTTGCAGCTTTCCCCCAATTATCTCTGCTTCAAGATTAGTTTTTAGGAGATCCTAAAACCATCACTAGAGCGCTGGCATTCGTTCGCCATAGAACTCCCCTGCCAATGCCGGGCTCTTTTGACCTCGCTCTGGGAGACTACTTCCCAGATCACCCGTGCCTCTGTTGAAAGGTCCCCGTGCAGTGGCCAGTTGCGATCCCTGATCCCTGTATTTTTAAAAAGGTCTGTCCATATTCCTTACCCCACCCTCCCCTAGCCGAGTAAACGAGCTTGCAGAGCTCCTAAAACGGGTTTTTTGCTTCGAATCCCCCAGACAAACTCACCCACATTTCCTTGAGTCCTATGATAGGAAACAGAATGGAATGGAAGGGGAGAGTGGGTCCCAGGGAGGGATTACAACAGAAAGAACTAAAAACACAGCAGGATTCGCCCCTGAAGGTGGGGTGGAATCTAGCTGCGGGATTCCAGGTGTTTATTTTTCAGGAGCCCATTTTCTTGCTTGTCTCTAAGGTAATCGACCTTTGGTAGAAACACCTCCTCCCCCTCAGATGTTTTCTAAACAAATCCTCACTTTGAAGTGTGTGTATAGAGTGAAAAGAAAAGGTCTTAATACTTCGTTGACTTGGCAGTCACAACTGTGTTTAGGAAAGAGCTGAAAGGTGGGGAAAAGCCCAGGGGTCTCTTTCTATTGGAAAGGTCTGTGGACCTCTTTAAAATCTCTGCGAAACCAAATGTGTGTGTGTGTGTGTGTGTGTGTGTGTGTGTGTGTATGTTTCCCTGGCACATGAGGTGTGGGTTCTTAGTTCAGGCAGTCACAGCAAGTTGTGCCTGGGTCTGGGGTGAGAACTTCTGCAGGAGAGAAGAAGGAGGGGGCGGGTGGGTGTGGGAGACTTCTTTCTCAATCCAAATTGAGGCTTCTAAACTCTTCCTTTAAAGGAGGATTTATTGGCGGAAAAACAGAAAATGGAAAATAAGCCCCTTTAGGTATAAACAGCTTGTGCCTTCTTCTGGTGCAGGAGAAGCTGAGCGCCCGGGACCGGGAAAGGAAAAATAGGGTTGCACAATCATAGCGTCACTTTTTGGCTTCCAGTAGCAAAACTTGGGCCCCTTCCCAAAACCCCAAATAATAGAGCAATACACAGAATACCGCCTGATCTGGCAAGCTGACTGTCACTTAATACGGACGCCCGTCGGCCCTAGGACGTGCTGTGCCGGCAGTGGTGAGCGCATCTGGATCCCCAGATCTCGTGGGTACAACGAACTCTGCAGCTCCCTCAAAGCGTAACCTCTTCCTGTGTCAGAGGGCTTCAGGCTGCACCCAGCAGGAATATTTGTTTGGGGGCTCTTTTTCCACATGATTTTTCCCTGTGCCCACCTCAAGAGCGCCCGGAGCTGAGCCGCTGGCATCAGCGGAGATGATTACGCCTTGCACCTGTATGCTCGGTTGCGCTGCTGCTGCGAAGATGTCAGCTCTTGGCTTCTGTCCGCTCCTGTCCGCTCCTCTCTGGTGGAAGCCCCCATTGGATCTGAAAACCTCTCTCTTCCTGCATCAGTCACCTCCTTTACTAAGCCGGTAGTGACAGAGTTGAGAGGTAAAAGAAATAGCATCCGGTGTTCACCACCAGGAGTTAATGGTGGTCCAAGTGACCATTTATGAGATCCACTTGTCCAGCTCCCTTTATACTTGATTCCCTTAAGTTTTCAATTCTTTATAGATCGGTGGTAAATAATGAGTTAAAGGGAGAGGGAGGGCGGGCATCTGTGGGCTCTTGAGGCCTTTGGAGAGCACTAAGCAGCGAGCGCATCCAGCCCCGGTCCTGCAGGCATCCTGGCTCGCTCTTGGCAAGGTGCTAGGCAGTGACCCGATGATCCTGTGCTTCCTCCTACAGTGGCCGACCGGAAGCCTTCCAGTCCAGGGGGCAAGGCCCCCGATGCCCTCAGTAGCTTACATGGACTTCCCATCCCGGCCTCCACCTCCTAGGGGCAACTCTTCCCCAGCCCCAGCCTGAGCCTGAGGAAACTGCGGAAGGCTGGACGGCCCAGGGCGCGCAGCTCCGCCCTGCAGCGGTGGCGCAGGGAGACCCTAGGACACGCAGAGGAGGAACCAACCCGGGCCGGCGGCAAGGACACATTCAGTCAACCCCTGGCTACATTCTGCCTCTAGCCTGGGCAGCACAGTTTCTTTATGGGCCGGGGTATTTTGACTTTTCTGAACTTTGGCTTTAGACCGTTGCACCCTCGTGGAGATTCTTGCTCCGACTTGGCGTCCCTTGCCCTGCCAGACTCAAATTTCTTTTTCTTTTTTTTTAATCATCTTTTTTCTGCTCTTCCTCCCTTCCTCCTCCCACTTCTCTTTCTCTCTCTCCCCTTTTCTTTCTTTCCTTTTTCTTTCTTCCATCTCATCCTACTTTACCTTTCTCTCCCTCCCTTCCTTGGCTTTGCCCTCTCCCCCACCTCTTTCCTTCTATTTTCCCCCTCCTCCCCTTTCCTTTGGCTCATCCTGGTGGTCCATGCTCTTCCTTTTCTTTTTACCCCTTTTATCTATGGGGGCTTTATTTCCTTTCATCTGTACAGCTTCCTTAATCCTGTACCTTTCCCTGTCTGGAAAGCCCCAGACCAGTCCTGTGACAGTTCCTTCTCTGAAGCTCCCCAACCCTTTGAGTCCCTTAGGTCTAAGGGGTCTTGGAACTTAGAAAATGGACAGAGAAGCCACAGAACTCCCCCCACCCCCGTGTTATTTTTAGTGCTGAGAATAGAATTCAGGACCTGGTACCTGTGGGACAAGCCTTGTATCACTGAGTTACATCCCCAGCCCTGCCATAGCCTCATTTTATGCTTTTATAACCAACCAAAACACAACCTTGGTGGTCAAACTGTCTTCTTTCCCTAGTATATTGGTGGAAGTCTGTATTTTCTCAGTGCTTGGTGGCTGGGCTTCTCTTTACTTCTGAGATGATGTCACCCCAAAGAAGATTGGGGTAAGAGTAAGGGACAGAGTAAGGGACAATGGGGCTGTCGGTGTTTTCAGTAATTAGAAAACTAGGGATCCTGGAGGATCCCCCTCCCACCCCTCAACTCTCAAAACTTGGGTAAGTGACAGATGGTAAAGGTACTGGCATTGATTTTGGTGTTCAGGGACCAGAATGATTGCTAACTTAAACCACAAACTGCTTCCAGGTACCAAGGTTCATTTGGGCTTCTTGTTCAAAAAGGTGGGTGGGTGGGCTCAGAAAGTGTCTGCTAGAACTAGATACATGGGCTATTCACTGATTTCAAGTCCAGGCGCATTGGTGGTGGGACCCTGGGGGTATAATGCAATTGTGTAATCTTAAAAAGATCATTGGTGAAGAGTCTGACATCACCTGTTAAATGTGGATGCCTTTGAATAAAGGAAAGCATCTGAAACTTACTTGGTAAGGGTGAGCAAGTCTGTGTCCCTGTGTTGTTTTGTGTACTTATCACAAAGCTACCCCAGTCCCTGACTTCAAGGGATGAACACTAATAGAGGAAATTATTTAATTGGTTTATTTATTATTATTTGCAACCCTGGTTGGGCAACAGGTAGGAAGAGAAAGTGGAATGAGTATTTGTTAATGGTTGGGCACCCCTGATGTACCTGACAGCTCCTTTTCCCCTTTGTTATGGGCTTGATTTCTAGAGTCCTAGAAAATGCAGGATGAGCCATGGGGAACTGAGATAGACAATATGCAGAAATCATCCTAAAGTGGGCAAAAGGCAATGAACAACAACAAAGGGCTTCCCCCACCCCCAGAACATTTCTAACATTCTAAAAGCTAAAGGAAATTATCTCAGGTTACCAAATAATTTTTTTTTTCAACTACAAAGCAGTTTCTGGCTGGTGGTTTTGTTTTTCCTCCTCGTTTGGCTTTCTAAAACTGATGGAAGAGATTTTTGAATTGAAGTTATTGCTTGTAAGTGGAGCTGCCTGCTTGTGCTTGGTCTGCTCTGGACCCATCAAGAAAACCAGTGGGAAATGGTTTTCATTGCACCTTTTTTTTTTTTTTTTTTTTTTTTTTTTTTTAGCCACAGTACCTATTTTTTTTTCCACATAGATATTTTTCTTCTCAAGTTTTCAAAGCCTCTTGTCTTTGAAAAAAGTTCCATTTTATAGACAGGTATACTAAAGATCTGGGATTTAGTTTAATTTTTTAGACCATATAGCAAGTTGTGATTCACAGAGCTTGGAAATGAAAAATGGGTGACTTCTGTTCATTTAAGAATCAGGACTGAGACATGAACTTGGAGATGGGAGTTATCAGACTTCTGAGTGCCAGCTTCTCTAAGCTGGTCAGAATGATGTGAAAAAAAGGGTTTTCCCCAAGTGCCTGTGCCCTCAGCCTGCCTTTGTGTGATACGATGAATATCACATACTCAGTCATGACATTACAGACAGGATTTTTATGTGTCCATCTTGCTGCCTGGAGAAGTACTGGCATGCTTAGGACGGGCAAGACATCATAATACTTTCTGAAGAAATGAGAAGCATTCATACAACAGTCTCTATCTTTGACTTGTCACCACCTCATTTCTCTGCCACTTTTCACTTCTGTGTTCAGGCTGCTTAGGGTTAAGAGGGAGAAGACCTGGGAAACACAACCCAGAGTGATGAAAGGTGCCTAAATTTTCAATGGCAACTGCAAAGGAAAGTTTTTTCCACATCTGTCTTCTAGAGTCTTTATGTCCTGTGGCTAAAGGTGAGTTTTTCAGAGTTTTTTTTTCATTGACAGAAGACAGGTGGCCTTCAGTTACAGTGCAAGCAGACTTTGGCATTTCATGTAAGATACAGAGGGAGGAGCATACCTTTTCTTTTGATACTGGCTATGGAGAATCCCAATGAACTTGGCTTAAATTCCACTGCATGAACACAGAAGGCTGTGCCTCTCTGTGCGTCTGTGTTCTCATCTGTGAAATGCACACTTCAAATGCAGTAACACCTGCAATGACCTGGCCTGTGGGGAGACTGGCACTGGCATTGCTTCACCTCTCTTTAGGTGTTAAAAAAGGATTTGTTGCTGGGGTGGTGGTGGTGGACTGGGGGTGTAACTCAATGCTAGAGTACTTGCCTAGCATGCATGAGACCCTGGGTTCCACCCCCAGGAAAGAATGAACACACACACACATTTAGAGGAATCACTAGTAAGGTTGATGAGGTACCCAGGATTTAAATACTTTTCAAAGGATCCTATTGGAAGATTGAATATTTTTTTTCTTCACTCATATGAATCTGTGACAGTATTGCAAACTTCTAATAAAATTATATAGTACCATGTCAGGTAGAAAAATCTGAGAAAGAATCACTTCTTGGGCTGGGGTTGTGGCTCAGTGGTAGAATGCTTGCCTAGTATGTATGAGGCACTGGGTTCAATTCTCAGCACTGCATATAAATAGATAAAATAAAGGTCCATTGACAACTAAAAATATTTAAAAAAATAATCACTTCTCAAAGGTAGTTTATCTTTGCATTAGCCCCTGTCTTTTATTTTTTTTTTAATTTAGGAATAAAATTGAGATAGGTAAAAGGGATATTTGTATCATTTTAAAAATGTAGAGATCCCAAAGAAATTAAACAAAGACAGACATATCTGTGCTTTGATGGTTTTGAATCAATGAGAGTAATATAAATCCATCATTAAGCCCAATCAGCATTGAGACATTAAAAAGGGAACTAAGCTGGGCGTGGTGGCACACACCTGTAATCCAGGTGCTCAGGAAACTGAGGCAGGAGGATTAAAAGTTCGAGGTCAGCCTGGGCAACTTAGTGGAACCCTGTTTCAAAATAAAATAAAAAGGGCTGGGGGTATAAAACAGTGTAGAATGCCCCTGGGTTCAATGTCCAGGAAAACACATACATACATTTTTCAAAGAAACTTTCGTTTCTTTCTACTTTCATCTCTCTCCTTAAAGGTGGATATTTTATAAACACAGGAAAAAATATGCATGCAGTGGAGTATGTGTTTCTGTCCATCTGCTATTTAAAAGTGCACACCAAAATGTTGTGCAACACACACAGATATGGTGTGCAGATCTGCTCTCTGCATACCAACAGCTTTAGCACCACCACATTCACTTTATTCTCTTGAATGGATGCATATCAACAAGGGTTTATTAAAACCACTGTATTTGTTAAGAGGGCCAGCTTCGTGCTTTCAATGAATAAAGATAGGATTTTGTTGCCTTCATTGTTAGAGGAAGTACTTAGAGTGGATTGTAATAACTTCCCTGGGAAAGGTGGCTGCTTTTTGGCAAGGAGGAGGGAAAGCAAACCAAAGGAGAGAAGACTGGAGGGACAAGAGACACAGAGCTTTTGTCCTTTCGGAAGATATCTGGACTTTTTCTACAGATCACTGAAGGACACTGGGAGCTGGGGAAGACAATTTTCCTCCCCTTTAAAAGGGAGTCAGGCTCTTTTGTCAGAAAAGAGAAACAGAGGCAAAAGAGTGGGGGGAAAACAATAAATATTGACATAGATAAAGTTTGAATATCTAATATTGGTACAAACATCCCTTTTACCTATCCCACATCACTGAAATCCTCCATGGGAATTAACCTCTTGATGGGTAAATGTTGCTCCCTGACAACTTTATTTCCCTCATTTGCCTGCTTTTTTTTTTTTTTTGATTCCTGCAAAGAGATTGGGATTTATTTGATTGAACTGTGATCTGAGTAAAGCACACTGTGGGTTTCCTGGCATCAGCTCCCTGACTAGAATTACATTGGCCTGGGTTTCTTTTCAAAAGGAATTCTACCTGCTCCGTGTTATGCTGGATGATATGAATTTAGAATCTTGCCAGAATGTGCCTGAGGAACTCAGTTGAAAGGATCCTGCATCCAGACAGGCCATGTAATGAGAAACATTTGATTCCTTTCTTTTAATGGGTAGGAATTATGCACAAAATGCTATTTGGTCTTCACCTTGACCTTGCTGTCTGAACTATAGCCTCCCTCATTTGAAGAAATATCCTGTGGCTGAGCTATCACTAGCAAACCTTTGTAATCTCAACTTAAATTTTTTTTTTTCCGTTTTTGGATTTTCTTTTTCTTTTTTTTAAGGGCAGAACAAGGAGAAATCTCACTGTCTTCTTTTTCAAGGCCATAAAATGAGAACCACACATTTAGCCCCAATCCAACTTGGGAATTCTAAACACTTGGAACAATTGCACTCAATTTAGTCTAGTCCTTTCTTTGGAGTTGAAACCCCTGTTTCACTCTAAAGAGCATTTTTTTTTTTTTTTTTAAGAAGATGCAGCCTGTGATTCTCGTTGAAACACACATCTGTTTCTGGGCTGGCCAAATCCAAAAGTGGAATCCCAATTACAGTTTTCATGGGTGATAGAATTTCGACTGTATTACAATTTAACCACCTGGGTTGCCTCCACTCTTCTTTTTTTCTTCTTAAGGATGAAATAAGCCGATCAAATGTTCATTCAGCTATTAAATTACATTTCCATCCTGTAACATTTTATTTCCTTTTTCTCTGGTGAGATACACTGACTTGATGGATTATCTCCAGCGTCTTTTCTTATATTGACCACACAATTTTAGCTTTCAAGAGCTCTCCCAATCTCTGGTAGATGTGGTTTTAGCTTTAAAGATTTTATTTTACCCCAAACAAGAAAACAATTAAACAAAATCCTCTAACTAGGTAACTAGATGGTTTCAATCTAATGAAAAATGTTTTGGATAAGAACTAAAGATATTTGAATAATATTTAAATGAATTGAAGGAAATTGACTTTGGAAAGCTGAATTGGAACCTGAAACTTGTGAGATATGAAAAGTTAAAATGGTCCTTAAACTAACAAATTGTGATAGGATTAGTTTAATCTAGAAAATTAAAGGTATTATACTGGCCACCAGGGGGAGCACATATTGTTCCATGAGAATAAAGACAATGACAAAGATTATACTGAACACAAAAATATTCATCGTTCTGTCAAAGTTATAACCTTCCGTTTTAAGCATATACTTGCGAAATAAATACTCTTTTGTTGTTTATGTTATTAATATTGTTAGTAATAACAAGATATTTGGACATGTGGCGAAAAAAGTGGACTTCTCTATGTTGTCTCATCGTACAAACTGGTTGAGATGTTAATAGCCACTTAGAGATAAATTTCACCTCTAATTTTGAGTCTATACCTGTATTCAATTATTTGAATATAGATCAAGCAGTATGAGTTTTAAAAGCAAACTAATCTAAATTGGTATTTTTAGAAAATGAAATCAATTTCATTTATGTTTTGAAATTTTGATATTTTTGATGAATTATAAAACATGTGCCCCTTTTTAGTGATCCTCTTGAAATTTTTAATCATTTAAAGCCACAATTCAATATTTTTCTGTGAGGGTTGATATATTACAGAGGCAAGAAAGGGCAAGAAAATGACTGTCTCCTCATTTTTGTCTTTATTTTTAGGATAAAGTTTACAAAGAGCATTACAATTGGGGCGAAGAGAATTTTTTTTCTTAAAGACAAAAAAAAAAAAAAAAAGAAAAAAGAAAGAAAAAGCTGGGTGAGATAGCGCATGCCTGTAATCCCAAGGATTCTGGAGGCTGATGTGGGAGGATCGCAAAATTGAATCCACCTTTATCAATTTAGTGAGACCCTGCCTCAAAATAAAAAATAAATTAATAAATAAAAAGGAATGGGGATGTAGCATAGTGGTAAAGGACTTCTGGGTTCAATTCCCAGTTCCAAAAAAAACGGAATGGAAAAAACAAAACAAAACCCAGGAGCCTCTCTTACCACCTTTCATGTGAATTTTCACACATTTTTGAATTTATACTGCCAGCTGTGGAGCACCCTTTTACAGGAAACAGTATGGGGGGAGATGGGGATGTATGTGGTGACTGAGAGTTTTCTGGATTCAAGTTTTGGTTTTGCCCTTTGCCAATTGTTTCAATTTGGGTAAGTTTAGGCAAAACTTCTTGTCTCAGTCTCATCAGCTATTAAATGGGATGATACCTCCCTCTCTCAGCTGTTTTGAGGATTAAATTTGGTAATATTTTTAAAGAATAGACTTGCTTTGAGTCATAGTCAGCTCTTATTAGTGTTGCTATGATTTTGATTTTCTTTTTTCTGTATACCAATATTATGTATATTATATATACATATGTAATATACATTTTTTGTTGTTGTTGAATTAACTCATGTCACTGCCCTGCAGACCCTAATTGCTGTACAACAAATTTGTGAAAGAGCCAGGGCCCATCAAGACTGCTAATGCTGGTCTCCAAATTTACTGGAATAGTCAATAACACTAGAAGGGGCAGCCATTGTTAGCTACTAATTAAATTTGATAGCCCCTGGACATTAAGACTATTTGATGATTTTATGGCTATACCTATGAGGATTAATGGTGGGAAGGTAACCATCATTATTGCTCTGAAGTAGATTTTGTATGGAAAGTCCACTTAGATCAATTTTATGGGACCATTTTTTGTGTCATGTAACAGACTCCGAAACTGGTATACAGAAGCCTCTTCCTACTTGGGGAATAGGTTCATCTCAAGGTGACTGAAAGGCCTGTTATATTTACTGTTGATTTTAGGAATGCTGATTATGGGCAGCCATGTTGGGCCTTGACTTTTGTTTTTCTCTCTTTACCAAGTACACAGCTTTTGTTAAGACTAAGCTCCTCCCATCTCTGACTCCCTCCCTCTGGCTGGCTACCACTGGGGACACCAAGAGATAGCACACAAGCTTGATATCTTCAGGAAGCGTTACATGTAAAATCTTCCCCCTTTGGAAAATTCTGTCAGACTTCTAGGGCAACCAAGAGAGGAAATGCCCTGTCCCGCTCAGGTGTTCAAAGATGCTCAAGGCTGAAAACACATACATACACACACCGAAAACTTGTGACAAAATAAATTAAGGATAGCTGTAGAATTCAGAATAATAAAAACACCCACAAGTAGTCATTAGATCTTCTTAGCTAACAATGCTTTTTTGCTTCAGAGAGTGTTCATGAATGCATTCCACATGTTTGTAGTCTTATCAATCATGTGTAAAGGGTTTCTATTAATTGAATATGGCAGTTTGGTTCTGATTCCAAATTATTTGGTGTTTATTCTCACAAACCGGATGTTTTAAAAAGTAAATAAAGACATTAAAAGATTTATAAAAAGACTGTCACACATTCTGAAGTGCAAAGTGTAAATGAATTTTTATAAGCATATGGATTTCATTGCTCTGATAATATGCATGAATATAAAAATTAAAAGAAAATGTGCTGGCTACAATGTGTTTTTACTTCTCCTTTAGACGTTGAAAACATTCAGAAGTCCCTAATATTCAAAACCAAGGAGACTCCTCTATCCTATGATGTCATATGAACCACTGGACACTGATTAATATTGTCCCAAAATGGTGTTTTTCCTGAAAGCAGCAGCAGAGTGGCATTTGCAGGTTGAATTTCTATTTTTAAGTACAATCTATGGTTTATGGCCCAGACTCGATTCTTCTTGTATAAACTTCCAGAGTGTGCTCAGCACACTATCATTCTCTTTTACATTTGGATAATACCATAGTCAAGCCAAACAGTTTAGCCTTCACAATAATATTTACATAGAGGCAGAAGAGGTCTAAGTGAAATAAAAAGGGCAGAGAAGCATATAAGGGTCCTCATGGCCACATGGAATGGATTCTGTCAAGAATGTAAAATAACATTTATATCTGAGTTGCGATTGAAACCAATGAAAAATCAACTAGTTCAGTCAAGATTGTAGCCAACATTTTATTTTTAGTTGTCATGATAACATAGCCTTAGAAAATTATTCAGGTTATGCTAGGCTTAGTCTCAGAAGAAATTTTGGCTGCGAGAATTTAATTTCTTTTAGTTAAATAAAAACAAATTAGACTTTTTCCTCTTTTTTTGCATGCTCCATTTTGAGCTGTGATGTTATCAGTTGCTGTAACCATGGTAAGTAAAAGTGGTCCAGGAAAAAGGTTTCTTTTGAGAGTTTAATACAAATGAAAATAATAAATGGTCTACTTGAATTCCATCTGTTTTTATCAGTATGGAGCCTTTAAACTCAAGTCTTTCAGATTAAAAATGAAATTCCCATAACCTTATGCATGTAAGGTATTCAAAAATAAGTATTATGGCTTAAAAAGAGGTAATAGGCATTTAATTTTCATTAGATAAGGAATTGGGGAACACTTCTGAATTTTATCAAATTTAATATGAGTGAGAATAATAAATAAATGTCTTTTAAAAACTTTTGTTTAGCTATCTGAATCCTGCAGGGACTATGGAAAGCATAAAAAGTTTGATGTTTTATTTTGATATTTGTATGTAGGAGGTCAACAGGGAAAATGAAGAAGTTATTCATATATATACCTGAAAATGAATATATAAATATGTGTGCACACCGCCCCCCCCACTTTCCCTTTTGATTTTAGCTTCAATAATGTAGATAGTTTAATTTTTATTTTTCAGACTTTGCTTTGGTTTTACAGTTAGCCATGAAAGCTGACAAGCTGTGACAGATCATTTTAGTTTTAGTTTTAGTAGAATCAAAAGCAGAGAGCTTGCCCATAGCTGTAATCCCATTGACTCTGGAGGCTGAGTTAGAAGGGACTCAAGTTCAAGGTGAGCCTCAGCAACTTAGTGTGACTGTGCCTTAAAATAAAAATTAAAAAGTAACTAAAAGGGCTGGGGAAGTAGCTCAGTGGTAGAATATCTCTGAATTCAATCCCCAATACCACTGCAAGGGGGAAAAAAAAAGCAGAGAGTTAATCTAACACAAAAGCCTGTAACTGTCAGTGTTTAAACATTATTGGGTGAGGGCAAGGTTTAAATAAGCATCTGAAATGTGGTTACTTACAGGGAACCTGAATGCTGATGTTTTTGAAATTCATTTGCTGAATCCTTAATGTTCTATGCAAGAATGATTTTTTTTTTAAATTAGGCTTGACATTTAGTTAAGAACTAGAAAAACAACCTGCTGTTTACACAGAGAAGGGAAAAAAAAAATCCTTGTTTTCACATGAAAACAGAGCAACTTCATGGCCCTCAGCCCTGAAATGTGGACATGCAAGTGCAGATATATTCAGGAGCCTTGGGTTCTTTATAAGCACGAAGTACATTTTAAGGGTGTGTAAAGTGCGAGACCACCAGGGGAGACAACCCTTCATCTCCTTAAGTCCAGACTTCCACTCAACCTGTGATTGTGATGTCAGTGCATCCTGAAGGCTGAGCATGAGGTCCTGGTTTCCCAGCTGAATCTGAGCCCTTGTCTACTGCTGACTGGTAATGCTGACTGAGGAACTTAGTTCCTCTCTTCTAAGCCTCAGGTTCCCCTTCTGTAAAATGGGTCTGTATCGTGCCTGCCATGGAATTGCCATGAGAGTTTCCCCTGTGAACTCTATAAGCTTAAGTGCTTGGGGGATGATTGTTATTTGCATTTATTAATTATGTAATCATGTCTTTGGGCACTTTAAATGTATTAGATCTCAAGTTTTCACTTCAGATATTACACCTAAATTGTTTGCAGAGCTTTTAGTCTGATAATCTCTTCATTTTTTTTTCCTTCCAATCCTAATAGATTTAGATAACCGAGTCAAAAAAGAATTTTGTTATGTCCTTTTATCAACTCCTTAAGGGAAAAACTCGTGAAACATTTTTTGACTGACTTGATGCGATTGATCTAATAAGTCAAAAAGGTTGATCTTGAAGGCTTGCTGTGAATACTTGCTTTTTGTTACTATAATAAAACAAAGAAGAAAATCAGCTTATAAAGAGAAAAGTTCTAGTTTTGGATGTTTGAGTCTATGACTGATTGGCCCCATTGTTTTGGGTCTGTGGTGAGGTAGTACATCATGGAGGGAGCTTGTGGTGTGGCAAACCTGCTTTCATTACCAGTTAGGGAGTAAAATGGAGAAATAGAAAAAGAAAGACCAGTGTTCTACCAGTCTCTTTCAGGGAAGCTCCCCAGTGACGTAAGGACCTACCACTATGCCACCTCCCAAAGGTTCCATCACCATAGAAACCACACTGGAGACCAAGATTTTAACACATGGGCATTTGGAACATTAAGATCTAAATCACAGCACATGCTCTCTAAGTTCTGGGTAGGGCTGGCATCATGGACATGAGACTTGTGCCCTTGCATAGGTCCCATGCTTAGAAGAATCTCATGCTTATTTTGATGCTCTGCTGTTGCTCTCTTGAAAATTGTTAAATGTTTTTGAACAGGCTCCCTCCCCTTTTCTTTGTGATGGGTCTCACAAATTATATCATTGGTCCTGGTCCCAGGAAAGCCAATTTGAAAGGCAAAAGGGCCAAGATAGTGCTAGAGAAGATTGCATCAGGACATCTGCTTGGCTTGTGAAGATAACTATTACTTCAGAGTCTACAGGAGAGCAAGCACAGAATTTTCTGGATGACATAGAAGAAATTGACTTATTTTTCATCTAGAAAAAGTAAGTTTTTTTTTTTAAGTAACAGAACATGACACAAGACATAACAGATTTTTTTTTCCAAATTATATGACTCAGTTAGGAACATCTTTTGCCTTTAGTGAATAGCCATGATGCTGAAGGGAGGAAGGAGTTTTTCCATATTATATTCAGAACACAAGTCACAAAGGAAAAAGAGTGAGAGATTTGCATATATGCAAAAACTTTGGTTTATTTAAGATTATTATAACTAGAGATAGAGAATGAAGAAGATAATTGCAACATACTGTTAACATTCATTTAGAAGTTCCTACTAAAACTAGGAGAGGAGTTCAAAGTTTTCCAATGCAAAGAAATAATACGTTGAAGGAGATGGAAATGTTAATTACTCTGATTTGGTCATCATCCTTTGTATTGTGTATCAAATCATCTCACTATGCTCCATACATATGTACATTATTATGTCAATAAGAAGGGAAGGTGGGGAGTAGGAAAGACAGTAGAATTAATCAGACATGGGTTTCCTATCCTTGTATAGGAATACACGACCAGGGTAATTCCACATCATGTACAACCACAGAATAGGATCCTAATTAGAGTAAGTTATACTCCCTGTATGTACAATATGTTAAAACACACCTCACTGTCGTGTATATCTAAAAAAGAACAATAACAACAAAAGAAACCATAAAGATTAACCTCCACTTTTAAAATAAGTTGAGGAATAGAAAAAGAAGTTCTTAACAATCAGTCAGAGAAAGATGATCACTGCATTAGAAAACTGTCAAGTGAAACAGAATTTAGATAAGTCACAAAAAGGTGAGTGCAAATGCCCAATCAGCAAGTAAAACAAAGGTCCACTTTAGTAATACTCAAAGAACGGCAAAATGAAACCAGTTAACCATTTTTCCTTTGTTCATTGAATATATAAAAGTTTTGTTAGAATGTCCTAGAGAAAGGGGAATCAAGAGGAGGGAGGGAGGATGGGAATAGTAGAATGAATTGGACATAACTTTCCTATGTTCATACATGAATTCATGAGCAGTGTAACTCCAAAACATGTACAACAACAAGAATGGGAAGTTTGTATAATATGTCAAAATACACTCTACTGTCATGCATATCTCAAAAGAAAAATAAAAAAGAATGTTGGAGAGGCCTGGGCTGCAGGAACTTGGTGGTTGGTAGGGAAGGAGAATATGGTGCTGCTGTTTCTGCAGTCCAATCTGAAAGTGTCCTGGTGGGAACCTCAGGAAGCCGATTCAGATGGAGATTAGCCTGCCATGACCACATGCTGTTAAGATATGCACACCAGAAGGGAAGGAAGAAGGAGTGATCCAGGGCAGAACTGGGCTGTGATGCTGGTGGGGATAGCCCTGAAAGTGCACTGGCTGCCAAGAGTTGTCCCATCTTGGTTGGGAGGGCCAGGACTTTAAATCCCCTAAGTGGGCCACTTTGGGTAGCAGTTGACCCTCAGGATTGACTGCTATGGATTGGATGCCCAAGGCAGGCAGCTCTGTGGTGGGCCCTGTGTTTCAACACATTCCATCTCATCAGATGGGCAGTGCAGAGGACCCATGAGGTAAGGACATGTGAGGGTAGACGTGATTCCCCGTGCACTCCTGAGCTTCCCAAGAGCCAGTCAGCAGCTTACTCCTGTTCCATGTATGCACTGTACAGCACCTGTGTCCCCCTCCACCCTGAGCTACACAACCAAACTAAGGCTCACTTGCTGCTTCTGGTTGGATATTTTCCTTTTGAATTTTTTGCAGCTTCACTTGGCTTACTCACAGGTATCAGTTTATAGTATGCTTACCTTTTTATAAAATAACTATTTACCTCGTTTGACCCAATTATCCCACTCCTCAGTTTATTTCCAAAAGATATAAAATCAGCATACTACAATGATGAGCCTCATCAATATTTATAGTAGCACGATACACAATAGCTAAGCTATGGAATCAACTTAGGTGCCCTTCAACAAATGAGTGGATCAAGAAATTGTCATATGTAAACATGGAATATTACTGAGTCATAAAGAAGAATGACTTTATGACATTTCCAAGTAAGTGGACGGATGTGGAGACTTTCATGTTAAGTGAAATAAACTAGTCCCCCCAAACCAAAGGTTGAATGTTTTTGCTGATATAATCCACAATAAGAGGGGAGAAGGGAAGACTAGATATTCAGTAGATTAGACAAAGGGAAATGAAGGGAAGGAAGAGGGATGGGAAAAGGAAAGATAATGGAATGAATCCAAAATAATACACCATAGGGAATCCCACCATCATGTACATCTATAAGAATGGGATCCTAACTAAAATAAGATATATTCCACGCTTGCACAATTATATAAAAATGAATTCTATTGACATGTGTAACTAAATAAAACAATAAAATAACTATTTACATATGCCAAGGAAAGATCTGGAAATATACAAATCAAAGTATGGGAGACTGCATCTTAAGTGGCTAAGAGTATTTTTATAAATAAAATAAAATCTTT
Source organism: Ictidomys tridecemlineatus (assembly GCF_052094955.1). Classification (NCBI taxonomy): domain Eukaryota; kingdom Metazoa; phylum Chordata; class Mammalia; order Rodentia; family Sciuridae; genus Ictidomys; species Ictidomys tridecemlineatus. Next base: position 155,775,168 of record NC_135481.1, on the reverse strand, counting down.
GTAATTTGAATTTTTCCCAATAAAGATGATGTTAATTTAATAAGATGAAGTATGTTTTTTAAAAAATTTCTATTAAGAGTAGTGTAGGAGGAATGAAGAAAGAAATGACAATTGGAATCACACAAGTGTAAGAAATATAAAAAAATGTGGAACTATGAAATTAGAAGTCAAGAAGATTTCAAATAAAAAAAAAGTTAAAAACTCAAGAAGGTCAAATGTTTTCTCTGATAGGTGGAAGCTAACCTGCAACAAGAGGGAAGGTAAGGGAAAGAATAGAAGGGCAGTAGATTAGACAATGGGGAATGCAGGGAAGGGAGGGGAGTAGGAAGAAGAAATCCAGTGGAATGAATCTGACATGTACGTCTATAAGAATGGGACTCTAACTAGAATAAGATCTATTCCATGCTTGTAATATTGTATCAAAGTGGATTCTGTTGTTACGCATAACTAAAAAGAACCAGCCAACCAATCAACCAACCAACAAACCAATAGAAAGAAAGAAAATCAGTTGGCCAAGATAGATGGATTCATTTCTGGAATCTCAATTACCTCTCATTGCTCTATACACCTATCCCCATGGAAGTACCACATTGCTTTTATTACTGTAAATTTATAGTAAGCTTTGAAATCAGAAAATATGTGTCCTTCAACTTTATTCTTTTTGGCCATTGCAATTAATGTATTAGTTTCTACAAGCAAAAAAAAATGAGAACTGAGGTTTTTATAAGGGCTGTGATGAATTTATTTATTGATCTGAGGAACATTGGTATCTTAACAATAATACTTATCACAATCTATGAACACAGGTAAATTTTATTTAGAACTTATTTTTATTTCTTTCTTGTAGTTTTATGTGTACAAACATTACACTTATTTTGTTAAATAGATTCTTTCATTTTTATTATTCTCTATCCTGCTGTAAATGGACTTGTTGTATTAATATTATTCCTAGAATGCTCAATGCTAGTGCATAGAAATATTATAATTTTTTATATTGATCTTGTACTTTAGAGCCTTTCTGAGCTAATTTTGTAGTTTTAAAATATTTTGGCTGTGTGTGTGTGTGTGTGTGTGTGTGTGTGTATGTGTGTGTGAATTTTCCTCAATAGACTGTTCAATTCATACCATTCATGACACATAAATGAAAATAATTTTACTTAAAAAGAAGGATATGTTGGTAAAAAAGAACAGTAAAAAAAATAATTGGGAGGATATAAAAATAGGCAAGAAAAAAATGTAGAAAGGGATAATGAGAACATGTAGAAAAATAAACTCTTAAGTACAATTTTTCTCTGCAAGACATTAGATTGTCTAGAAGGCTAGAGGTTATTGAGAAAACACTCAGAATGAGAAAGACAAAGTGGATCCAAAAATTTCATCATCAATAGTAATAACACTTTAATCAATATAGAAACTTTTTTTTTTCAAAGAAAAAATATCTTTGGATTTTTCTCAGAATAATTTAAGACAAATAGTCTAGTCTTCTACAATTCAAACAGTTTTAGCATCAGTAGAGCCCTGGAACAATGGCATTTTATTAACAGAGGAGTAGAAAAACAATGAAATGGAAAATACTACTTATACTGGAAAATAACTTGACTAGCCTAATTTTATTAAGAAGACAGAGGGAAGAAAAAACATTACAGTGGAAATTTAGTTGTGTTTAAAAATTTCTCAGAAACCTAAGTCATTGGTTTTCAAATATTTTAAGTTGCAGAATGTTTCTTTCTTTTATTTTTTATTTATTTTTGTTCATGGGAATGAACTCAGGGGTACTTAACCACTGGATCACACCCCTGACCTTTTAGTATTTTATTTAGAGTCAGGGTCTCATTGAGTTGCTAAGTGCCTCAATAAGTTGCTGAGGCTGGCTTTGAACTTGAGATCCTCCTGTCTCAGCATCCCAAGTTACTGGGATTACAGGCATGCACCACAGTGCCCAGCTTGTTTTATTTTCTGAATGGAATTTTTCTGTACAAGTCTAGTGTATGTAGCAGGTAATGAGATGACATTGGCTATTCTGGGTCACGATGGGGTTCAAGCAGCATGTACTACAATAGTTATGCACCTTCCCATTTCCTTCTCTTCCTCCCAACACTCCCCTTTTAAGCCCCAAAGCATAGATATTACTATTAAAGTAACAGACCTGAGAGTCCTTGAGAACTGAGACCTCATCCCTGCACTCTTGAATGTTCCTTTCAGTGTACATAACTAAGCAAGTACAAGTTGAAAATCTGAATCCTGAAATGTTTTGAGTACTGACATGACACTTGAAAAATTTCACATGAGGAAGTACTGTGGGAGGAAACCTACCAATTTATGCTACACCATGTATGAATATACCAAAATGAATCCTATATATATAAATATTTATAGTGCACTAATTAAAATAACAATAACAATAATAATGGAAGATCAGTAGAGTAGAGCAAGCAAATCTTGGGAAGGGGGGAGAAGAGGGAAAGAAAAGGTACTGGGGAATGAGGTTGACCAAATTATGTTATGGGCATATATGTGTATGGCACAGTGACCCCCACTATTATGTATAATCGTAATGCAACAATAAAAATAAAAAGAAATTGGATTATAGGTGCTTAACCAGTAAAGTCTGTGCGGATGGTAAACAAAACAAAACAAAAACAAACTACAACAAACTTTGAGATCTGAAACCCCCTGGTCCCAAGCATTTCAGATAAGGAATACTCAACCTGTATTACATTTAAACTTTCCCCACAGGCCAAGAAACATGTCTTTCAATTTGTGGACAATCTCATATTATTAAGAAAAATAAAATAAAAATAGACATTTTTTTTCTTCTCATTAGGAAGATTTAATTTCCCACAGGAGATGATAAATTTCATTTACTGAAACAGGCAGTTATGTGTTGAATTGTGTTACCCCAAAAGATAGGTTGAAGTCTTAACACCCCACACCCCTGGTAGTGTGAATATGGTCTTATTTGGGAATAAGATCTTTGCAGATGTCCTTTAGTTAAGATGACATCATGACGGTAGGACCTAATCCCATGTGACTGGTGTCCTTATAAGAAGGGGAGCCTGCCATGTGAAGACGGAGACACACTGCAGGGTGTGGTGGTGCAACCCTGTAATCTGCAGCTACTTGGGAGGCTGAGGCAGGAGGGTTGACAGCTCCAGGCTAGCTTCTGCAACTTAGTGAGACTCTGTCTTAAAATAAAAAGCAAAAAGGGATGGGGATGTATCTCGGTGGTTAAGCAGCCCTGGGTTAAATTCCCAGAACAGAGCAGGGGGATTCACAGAATGAGACTTTGTTACCACAGAGACAGAGATTGGAGTGGTGCAGCTATGGGCCAAGAGATCAAGGAATGCCAGGGATTGAAGCTACCCCAAGCTTAGGGCAGATTCCGCCCAGAGTCACAGAGGTAGCATGACCCTCCTCACACCTAGATTTTGGGCTTCTAATCTCCAGAACTGGGACACCATAAATTTCTTTCTGTTATTTTTAAGCCACTCAGTTTGTGGTCATTTGTTATGGTATCCTTAAGAAACTAATACAATACATGAGATTTTAATACCAAAATATTTCTGTTGTTAGTAATAATCTTTAAAATGTAGGGACAACATTCACCCTCAACATCCTAAGTAAAGGTAAGCTTCTCAGAAACAATTGCTGTCTTAGTAGGGTATGGTTCTGTGCCTGGTACGTATTGCATACTCAATAATTTGTGGGTGAAGGAATAACAAAAGGTCCAAATGGAAGATTTGAGATGAGTCATGGTGGGGAAGGGTTATAACATAAATCATAACAGTGCTGGAATAATCGCCTCAGAAGGGGAAATTTCTGTCAGTAATCTAAGTTTTGGGTCTTGTGTGGCAGTAACATAATGTTTTTTGAGATGAAATAAGGAAGAATGGGGTTGTGGGAAACTTGTCTTTATACCATGACTTTGGTTTTATGTTACTTAAAGCTATGTGGCACCAGGAACATTTTAATAAGGGTTCACTCCTTAAAATTTAGATATAACCTGAACTTTAGCCTCAGCTATGGGAACAATGGAGGAACCCAAGATGATCTTTCCCCATGCTCCATTTGAAGGGCACATTCTACAGGTTAATCTGATTCTCAAATGGTACAAGTTTAGGCACTTTTTTTCTTTGGTTTCAATTTAGTATAGCACTCATTCTGAATCATTTAAACATTTATGAATGCTAGGCTGGGGATTGTAGTTCAGCGGTAAAGCATTTGCCTGACCTGCAGGAATCCCTAGGTTTGATCCCAGGCACCATTAAAACAAAACAAAACAAAACAAAACAAAAACAAAAAAACCCCAAACAAACGAACAACAACAATAACAAAAAACTGCAAAAGATGAAGCACAGCTCAGTAAGGTGGTCCAGGCCTGTAATCCCAGCCACTTGGGAGGATGAGGTAAGAGATCAAAAGTTTGAGGCTAGCCTGGGAAACTTAGCAAGATTGTCTCAAAATAAAAATTAAAAACTGCTGAGGATGTAGCTCAGTAGTAGAGTTCCCTTGGGTGTAATCCCTAGCATCAGAAAATAAAGTGCATGAGTAAGCAGATGAAATACATTTGATTTTTCTTGGGTACTATGCTGAGTGCTTTCACATACACATGTATGCATTTTTTTCTTTTGTTTACTTTTGGTGCTGGAGATTGAACTCAGGACTTTGCATGTGTTAAGTTACACACCAGATTTACACACCACTGATTTACACACCAGAGCCGTATGTATTTATTTTTTCCATCAGAGTGTTTATTATGTTGCTTTTTTCTTCTGTAACTTTTTTATTTGAAATAGATCTAGACTTGCAAAAAAGTTGCAAAAATGGTACAATAAATATTCACTGAGATTGCTGATTTATGTCTAAATACTTTAGTTTATTTCCTAAAAATAAGGACATTTCTTTCTATAACCACAATAAGATTATTAAAATCAGAACATTTACATTCATATATTATGATTAACTAGCTGATAGGCCTTATTCAAATATCAGCCATTAGTCTTTTTCTCTGAGACATGAGCCAATCACATTGCATTTAGCTGTGCATTTGTTTGGTCTCCTTTAACCTGGAGCTGTTCCTTGGTAATTGTCTTCCATGACCCTGAGACTTTCGAGTACAGGACAGTTATTTTGTAGAATGTAGCTGATGTGGGTTCTTCTGATGAAACTTTGTCATGATGAGATTCAGATTACATGGAGTCAGGTTGTCATAAAATGATGCTGTATCCATTACAGTTGATTCTGTTCTTTTTGTACTTCTAATAAGCTCCTGTTATAGGCTCAGCTATGCCCCTCAAAAATTCATGTGTTGAATTCTAACAGCCCCCAGTGTCTTAGAGTGTGATAGCATGTGGAGATAGGATCTTTACAGTAGTAATTTTTTAAAAATGAAGTAATTAGGGTCTTAATCCTGTATGACTTGTACCATTTTAAGAACAAAAAAATGTGGACAAAGGTGCAAAGGGAAGAGGATGTGAAGATACAGGGAGTGGATGATAATCTACAAGCCAAGGACAGAGGCCTATAAGAACCAGTCCTTCCTTCAGATTCCCAGAAGGAACCAACTTTCCCAGAACCTTGGTCTTGAACTTTCAGCCTCCATAACTGTGAGAAAAGAGATTTCTGTTGTTTAAGCCCAGCTAGGCGGTAGGATCTTGTTATAGCAGCTCTAGTAAACTAATAAACTTGTTAACTTTGGTCACTTGGTGAAATAGTGTCTATTTAGTTTCTATACTATGAGGTTCTATTTTCCCCTTTGCAACTGATAAGTATCTTGGGGGAGACACTTTGAGGCTTTATAAATATCAGGTTCCCCATCATACCTTACTCAGTATAGCATCCATTGATGTTTCTTGCCTGAAACTATGATTACTAGGGTGGTTGCCAAATGTACTTTGAAAATAAACTATTTGTCCAAATAAAATATATGCAGAAAAAATGCAACTCACAAGTTTGTAGCTCAATGGATTTTTACACAATGAGGCCTCTAACATGCTGCTAAAGTAAAACAAAATCTGCACAAAGTCAGATTCCACATCTCACTTGCCTTCAATCCTAATAACAACCACGATTCACAATACCAAATATTAGTTTTGTCTGATACAGAGACATTCGTGGCTAATTCATCACTGACACTGTTGTTTGGTTTTTTTCAATCAAGATTTATTTTATTACTCTTTAATTTCATCATATGAATATATCACTATTGATCCATTCCAATGTTGATAACCATTTGGGTAGTTTCTTGGGGCTAGTATGCACAAAACTTTGGAGAATAAATTTTAAGTCTTTTCATCCACATGTTTTCATTTCTCTTTGATAACATCTAGGAGTAGAATTTCTGGATATGTTTCTCATTTCCAAAATTACTGCTCCCACATACTCCCCCCTCCAGCAGTAAGTGAACATTCAAGTCCATATCCTCAGCTATGCTGAGTAATTTTCATCTGTTTCATTTTATCTATTTGAATGGGTGTGTTGTAGTATCTCATTGTTGTATAGTTTGTATTTTCTTGATGACTAATGACATCAAGTAATCTTGATTGCTTATTGGGTATTTGTATATTTTCTTTTGGAAGGTATCTGAGCAGATTTTTTGCTCCTACTTTAATGGGTTGTCATTGTTTTAGTTGTAAGAGTTATTTATATTTCTTATACTAGATTCCTAGGCATATCTCTTTTTATTTAAAATTTTAATGATTATACTATGCCTAACAATATGAGTCCCTCAACTATTGGGGTTTAGTTAAAGTGAGTAACTGTATCATTTCCCACTTTTCACCTCACAGCTAGCCTGACACATCTCACTTCCCACTTTGCAGTGTAATAGTGAAATTCCTACCACCTGCATCCTATTATGTTAGTAATTTTACTTCTACAAACATTGTAAACCTAATCTTTCAGTGTTACGTTTTTCTTTGAATAACTATGTCTTATGGAAATTATGAGAAGCAAACTCTGTTATTTAAGCTTACCAACTCATTTACCATCACTCAGGTTCTTCTTTATTTCTTATAGATTGACATTTCTATATAAAATTAGTTCCTTTCAGCCCACAGAATATTCTTTTTTTAATTGTTTTTTTTCAGTTATATGTGACAATAAGATTCATTTTGACATAATTATAAAATCATGGAGTATGATTTGTTCTATTTAGTCCTTAGTACTTCCCCTTTTCATCTCCTTGTTCCCTCCCCTTGACTCCACTGATCTTCCTGCTATTTACTTATAGTTTTCTTTTTAAATTAGTGTCTTGTGAATGTACATGATGGTGAGAGTCACTGAAGTATATTCATATATACATAGGAAAGTTAGGTCAGATTCATTTCACTATCTTTCCTTATTCCATCCCTTTTCCCATCCCTCCATTCCCCTTTGTCCACTTCATTGATCTTTCTTTTATTCTTTTTTTTTTTACTCCCCCTTATTTTGGATTAGTTTTTGCATATCAGAGAAAACAACTTTTGACTTTTTGGTGTGTGTATTTCTTATAGTACAGATCCATGGGTGATAAATTTTCTCATTTTTCAAATTTCATCTGGAAACATCTTAAAGTATACCCTCATTTTTGAAGGGCACTTTTACTGGACATCACACTTTGGGTTGACAACTTCCTCCTCCTGTCCCTTCCTGCTGGCATAAGAAATATATTGTACTTACTATTGTCCTTTGGCTTCTATTGTTTATGGTCTGAAGTAAGCTGTCATCTGTGCTACTTTTTTCTTTCATGTGATGCATCTTTTCCCCATTCTTCCTACTTTTGAAATTTTTTATCTTTTATTTTTAGCAGTTTTATTACACTATTCAGGTGTGCTTTCCTTGTACTTTTTCTATTTGAGATTTGCTGAATTTCTTGAATCTAAAATGGGTACATTTCATCATATTTAGGAATACTTGGCTATTATATTTTCAAATTTTTTCCTGCCTTATCCTCACTCTTTTCTTCTGCTGGGATCCAGTTACACATATGTTCAATGATTTGATATAATTTCTTAGGTTTCTGAGAGAATTCATTGTTCATCAATCTTTCTGTTTTTCTTTTTTATCTTTTTTTTTTTTGTGTGTGTGTGGTGCTGGTGATTGAACCCAGGGTCTTGTGCATGCTAGGCAAGCACTCTACCAACTGAGCTATATCCCCAGCCCTCTTTTTTATTTTTAGATCAGATAATTTCCCTTGAAGTGTCTGCAGAAAGTTTCCAATACTATTGATATTGGGGAATATAAATCTTTCAACTTTTTAAAAAGATTGCCTTGACTTCTTTGATCCTTTTCATTTTTATAAATTCAAAATTTCCTCATTGTATAAAAGCTCAGAATGTTGATTGGAATTACATCATATCTATCAATAATCACATTATAATTGAGGATAATTAATCACATTATAAATTGAGTCTTTTAATCCCCAAACATGATATACCCCACTGTTTAGGTTTTAATTCCTCTCAATTAGTACTTTGTAGTTTTATGTGTAGAGATCTTGCATATTTGTGTTAGACTTATTTCTAAGATTGTGGTGCTATTAGTAGCATCTGTTTAAAATCTCACTTTCTAATTGTTTACTGTTGTATATTGGCCTTGTTTCTATTGACCTCAGTTGAATTTACTTACTAATGCAAACCACTTATAAATAGATTTTTGAATATTTTTAAAAAGTTATTATTATATATTTATTTTGTAGTACTGGGGATTGAAACTGGGGGTGTTCCACCACTGAGCTACACTCTCAGCCCTTTTTATTTTTATATCAAGACATGGTTTCAGTTAATTGCTGAGGCTGGCCTTGAATTAGCCATCCTCCTGTCTCAAGCTCTGGAGTGGCTGGGATTACCAGGCATGTGCCACTGTGCCTGGTTGATTTTTGTGTATTTTGCATGTATACTTTCTGTATACAGTGAATAATGACTTTTGATTTCTTCTTTTTCAATATGTATTCTTTACATTTGTATTTTTTTTCTTCTTCTTCTGGTATTGGGGATCAAATCCAGGTGTGCTCTACCACTGGGCAACATTCCCAGCCATTTATTTATTTATTTAATAAAAATTTGAGACAGGGACTCACTAAGTTTCCCAGGCTGGCCTCTAATTTACAATTCTTCTGCTTCAGCCTCCAAGTAGCTGGATGGTAGATAGGTGTGCGTCACTGTGCCTGCTGTATTCTCTACATTTCCTTGTCTGCTTATTGTGTTCTAGAATGATATTTAGTAGTGGGCATCTTGTATCAATCCTTGTTGCAGGTGAAAGCTTTTAGTATCTCACCCTTATGAATCATGTTTGTTCAAGAGTTTCACATGAAACTTTTTTTGTTGGGTTATAATTAGGAAGTTGACTTATCTTTCTAATCTGCCAGAAATTTCTGTTTTCTCTTGTGAGGGTATTGAATTTTCCAAATGTTTTATTCTGTATTACTTTTATAGTCATATAATTTTCTCTGCATTCTACAATATGGTGAATTATATTTATTCATTTTGAATGTTAATTAACATTGCATTTCCAAAAGAAACACAAACTGATTATCATATAGTATTCTCTTTATGTATAACAATTTAAAAAAATATTTTGTTAAAGTTTTTACATCCATATTTACAAGTGACATTGGCCTATAAATTTATTTTTTCTTAATGGCTTTTTCAGATTTTGGTGTCAAGTTTATGCTGGTCTCATAAAGTGATTTAGGAACTGTTTCTCTTTTTCTGTGTATGGAAGAGTTTGTGTAAGATTGTGTTCTCTCTTTATTCAGTATGTTTTAGATTTCACTGATGAAGCCACCTGGGCCTGCACTTCCCTTGAAGAAATTTTGTTTTTACATATTTAATTTATTTAATGGGCTTTTAAATTGTTAGTCAGATTTCTATTTTCCTCACCCATAATTTAAGTACATTATTTTAAAAATAGTTGCTTTTCATGTCCTCTCATTCTCTTTTTAATGTTCTGAGATCTGCCGTAAACTTCTATTTAATTCCTGGTTTTGGTAATTTCTGTCTTCCTCCTTTCTATCTTTTCTTTCTTTCTAGATCTCCTGTTTCACTTTTGAGAATTTTATCTGTTGTATGTTTTCTGTCTCCTCAATTTCTGTTGTCCTCTTTGCCATTTCCATCTCTATGCTTTCTCTGGGTTTAACTTGCTGCTCTTGTCTAACTTCTGAGATGGTGCATTAATTTTACTTTCTTTCTTTTCTAAACTATCCATCTAAGGCCATAAAATTTTCTCTAATTTCGTCTTTAAGTGGCTCCTACAAAATTTGACATGCTATTTTAAGTACTACTTAGTTCTATGTAATTTCTGATTTCTATTATGATTTCTTTTTTGGCCTATGGAGAATTGAGAGTATACCAGCAGATTTTGTTAGTTATTTTAAAATATTGATTTATGACTTAATTATGCTGTGACTAGATAAATGCCATCTCCCCAATTTAAAACTTCTGAGATTTTTTAAAGATTTGCATATGACCCCAACTTACTTTTTTATCCCCCTTCCCCCTTTTTTAGAGATGTGGTTTTACTAAGTTGCTCAGGCTGGGTTCGAGCAATCCTCCTGACTCAGCCTTCCAAGTAGCTACTCTCACTTTTATCTTTACATTCACTTTTCTAATATTTCATATAGACTGAAAAACAATGTGTATTCTGCAATATGCTATGTATTCAGATAAGTAAAATTTATTAGTGTCTCCCTTAAATCTCTACCCTTACTGAGTTTTTTCCCCATTTAGTTTATGTAATGCATCATGATAGGTCTAAATGTATTTTTCTTTGAACACTTTTCTCTTGCCATCCATAGCCCTTTCTAAATCCAAAGATGATGTCTTGTGATATTTTGGGAAGGTCTTTGGTTTTCTTTTCTTCGAGTATTGCTTCTGTCACATTTTTGTTGACTTGACTTCTTAGATTCTAACTATCCTGTATATTCCACTTTTTGTCTGTGTCCCATGTTTCTCTCCCATTCTGTTGTATCTTTCATCTTTTTCTTTCTATGTCTCAGTTTAGTTTATTTCTTCTGATTTTTATTCCAGTCTTTTCCAATTCTTTTTTTTTGTGGTACTGGGTATTGAACCCAGGGGTTCTCTACCACTGAGCTACACCCCAAACTTTTTTACTTTTGATTTTGAGGGAGGGTCTCACTAAGTTGTCAGGATGGCCTAAAACTTCAGATCCTCTTGCCTCAGCCTTCCAAGTTGCTGGGATTACAGGCATGCACCACCACTCTTGCCTTACCCTGTTCACCAGTTTTAATCTGCTTTTTAGTCTGTTTAGTTTTTAGTTTTGATTTCTTTATTTTGAAGTAGCAAATCTATATTTAATTACCTAAAAATTTTAACCTATCTGTTGAAATTGTCCTCTGACATTTATCACAGTCATTTTAAAGTTCCTTTGTGACAACTTACTTACCTGGGTTTCCCACAGGACTGTTCTTCAAACTTGTGTATTGTCATTTGGTCTTATCTTCTGGAATGCCTGGTACATTTTATTCAACTCCATGCATGATAGTGATACATTTTAGAGATCATTTGGGACTCTGGGAAATCTTATCTTCTTCTAGATAGGCTTTACTTATGCTTTAGGTAAGCTTTGAAGGAAGGAAAGATGTGTTTAGTTAAGTGCAGAACCAGGATTTGGACTGGGTTTTCTGAAGGTAAGTCCTGTTTTCTTCTCAAGACTCCACTGCTCCTAGTAGCAACCACATCTAATATTTGATATTTAACTCAATTTGATATTTGGACTTGTCAGAGGGGAGGGAAGGAGTGAGGTGGGTCAGCTGAGCTTGGTGGTTCACCTCAGACAGTGTTCTCATCCTGAGTTTGGATGAAGTCACACTTCATATGACTGTCACATGAAGTCATGTCCTTCACTCATTCAGAAACACTACCTGAGATGTGCAGCCACACAACATATGAATATACCTGCGACAGATCCAAAGAGGCAGATACAGTAGGAAATTGTTTAGACAATATTGGCCTTTAGCAGTCAATTGATTAAAACTGTGCAAGAATCTTTACTGCCCGTGGCACATGTATGCAGTGATGTAAACTCTGTCTTTGGCCTGAAAGACAATTTACTAAGCCTGAAAGGAACTAAGTACACAAATGCTTTCCTCACAACACCAGAAAGTACAAGCCATGAAACTCTTGCACTGACATTTTTCCTTCTTTAGGAACTGAGTCAATGGAATTTATCAATGTTTTTGAAGTTAAACCTCAGTTGAAGGCTACCTGGAAAATGTAGCCTCTGGGGTGGGTGGGGAGAGAAGGTATAAGAATAAAGTGGGAAGTCAGTTTGCTAATTTTTTAGAGGAGGTAGAATCATAAGAATACTTTTTAGGAGACTCAGGATGGCATGGTATTGATTAGTTCCTTCATTTTTCACCCAAAAGTTGTGGAGGTTGACCAATGATTCTCATCAAGATGGAGGCTGGGATGAAATTCTTGCCCAGGTTCCTTTCCCTTACACTCTCAAGAATGGGGAATATTAGCTGTGCCCATAAATAAAAATATCTCTTCTGTGTTTTTCATGCATCTTCTAGTACATGCATGTAAAACGAGCAGACTCACTTCCCTCCTCACATTGTGATCTCCACTTTTCAGGAGGATGTAAGATTAGAATGAAAACTCTCAGTTCTTTCTCTTCCCCCAAAGAAAGGAGCTAACAAGCTTGTATAGAGGCTGTTGGTTTTGGGGCCTGTGCTGCCCAAGAGTGGGGTTAATTGGACTCGACAGTGAAAACAAAGCAAAACCAAACAAAACCCAGACCTCACATGGTCTTTTTTTCTTGGATGAGTCAAATGTGCCAGGATCCCCTGGCTCCTGTACTGTAAGTGACCCATGGAAAGACTTTCTCCTTTCAGTCTTCTGAAGCCCTGCACAGGGAGACCCAGCGACTCTATGTGAAACTGGAAAGGGAGCCAAGAAGATATAGGTGTCCCCACTTAAGGGACAGCATAGGAAGACCCGCTGTGGCCTCAAATCCAATTTACATCCTTCTCAAACTACTGCCAAATCACCTACTAAAAGCTATTATTTTGATCCCCCCTGGGTCACATACTCTGTAGAGAATTACCTTGAATGTAATTTCTGTCAGGAAGAACATCTGAACATCTGTCCCTCCTTATAAGACTTTTTCGTTTGCTCCCCACACTGGATGTGCATCTGCTGGCACTTTGACAAAAGTGGGAAATACTGTTAATATTTCTTGGTGTGCTGATGCATTTATTGAACTTGTAATACATAAAAGGTTGAATCATCACGTTGTAATCATAAAAAATTTCTATTTTTAAGCATGTCATCTTGGTTTCCTAGATGCCTAAAACATAAGTCTCAAGTCATTTATGTAAATGGATATAGCAGAACAACATTACAACTGTGAAGCAATAAGCGAAAGAAAGGAAAAAGAGAAACCACAGCGGAAACATAACTGAACAATCCAAGTGAACAGGCGTGAACAGAAGCACCATATATAATGCTGACTAGTGCTCAAACAGCCCCCTGAGCTCCTTGGAGAAAGGTGCTACCTAAAATATAAAGAAAATAGATATTTCTCCCACATTCCTCATATCCTTTTTCCGGTCTTGGTTACAAAATGAATAGGGCTTCAGGTTACTGTTTAACCAAAATTATATTACGGGGACCTTGAAACAGTGACTCTTGGGAACTTGGCGGTTGATCCACTAGCATCTCCTAAGGCCACCTTGTTTTCCCATCAGTTCTGATGCCTGTTTATCCTGGAAGTGAAAACTCTGGATTTCTGGAAAAGGAACTTGAAGAATATGCACCAGATTGCATCCTTGTCAATCACTGGGAGCAGTGACTTGGAACATTATTTGCCAAACCCAGGTCACAAGTCTTTAGTCATGGTGACGGAAATTACTTACTATTGGAAAACTGGACTCTATTTCTCTACCTTTATTTGTAATGGTTGTGCAAATTCTGCATGTTTAGGCTATGAAATTTTGGAACTTTGCCCACATATATTACCTATTACCTGTTTTCTTGAGTATGCTTAACACTTGGCAGGGAAGTTTGGCAGGTAAGGGGTACTCAATATGAAAGCACCAACAAGTAAATACAAACCAAACGTAAATACACTGATTGGGAAAGGTGTATGTGAAAAAGGTAAGGAGTTGACAACCTGAATGAAAGGGCGGAGGCCTGTGGTTTTCTTCTACAGGGCCTGGTACCAACTTGCCATCTAGTCTCTGGGCTTTACATATAAATGTACAAGTTTGTTACATCATCACTTCTATCTGGTCATCAACATTATCATATATGAAAGAAATTGTTCCTTAGTCTTTGATATAATGATACCCAGAATGGCTTGGAGCGATTCAGAAACCAAAAATCTGGCAGAACATATTCAGCAACAGCCTCTGTGGCTGATATTTGTTCCCCACTGAATCTCAAGGAAGCACCTGGGGTCCATTTGCCCTTCCTATAGAACCCCATGATGGTCAGCCTCTAAGAGGCCCTCCACTGATTATCCCTTCCTGGTGTCCACCCTCTTTTGTAGCCTCCTCCCACACCAAATATGGCTGCAATGTTATCAACAGGACACAACATGCAGATGTAACAGCATGTGATTTCTGAGGTTGGATCACAAAAAAGATGTGGCCTCTGCTTTGCTTTTGGTGGATCCTGTGCTCTGGGAGAAACCGGCTGCCATGTCATGAGGACACTCAAACAGTCTGGTAAAAAAAACCAAGGCCTCCTGCTCATAGCCATGCTTATAAGCCTCAATTTCCTTCTCTGTAAAATGTGAATCATAACAATACACATCTCACAGAGTTTGATGGGTATTCAATGACAGAACTCACACCAAATATTTAGTGTTTTTTCCAAATGCATGTTCTTGGTTAGATAATGTTCCATGATATGGGCATATTACAATTTAATCAGCACCCTTTAGGTGGGTACATAGATTACTTCCAGATTTTTTCCTTTTTTTAAAAAAATCAATCACTTTGCAATACTTATTGAACTTGTATATTTGCATAGGTCTTAGATTTATTTTGTGGGGCATTGTTTACTAGTCATGCATGCTGTGAAGTCTTTTTATTCCTTTTCATCCTCATCTCACCAAAATACCATCATCAAAAGCTGAAAGGTGAACCAACACCCAAGAGACTTTGCTGTTGTGCACGAGTCTATAGGACCCTGAGGACACACCATCTCCACCAATAGGCATTGAAGAGACAATGGTTTTGCCATGCAATAAGAAAGGACAGTTATAGGCATTTCTCCCTCGGATAGTCTCTGCACCCAAGGAAGAGGAAGACCTCTATTTCTATGGGCTTCCAACGTCAGTGCAAACATTAGTACTTTTAACATATTCTTGGTTAACTTAGTTATCAAGGTTTGGAAGTGCCTCTCAAGGTCCATGTGTTGAAGGCTAGTCCCTAGTTTGTGGTGATGGTAGGAGCAGAGGGAACTCTTAGGAGGCGGGACATAGTGGGAGGAGGTTAGTTAATTGGTGGCCTTTCCAGGGGATATTGGGATCCCAGGGCCTTCCTGTCTCTCTTTTTGTTCCCTAGCCACCTTGAGGTGAACAGGCCTCCTCGGCCACATGCTCCCACCATGATGTACTGTGCACAGGTCTGTGGCAAGAGGGCCAAACAACCATGGATTGAAACCTCTGAAACTCAACCAACATGACCTTTTCTCTTTTTTAAACTAATTATCTCAGGTATTATATAACAGTAACAGGAAGTAGAAAGTTGACTAACACTTCAGTATTCAGAACTGATATTTATTTCAACTTTTCTACATATGCTTAATCTTTCCTGTTAATCAGATCTCTGAAGAACGCCAGATTATTTTTTAGGCCCCTCAAGGAATGAATCTGGTTCCACATTATGGTGGATATCCAGGAGTTAACCAATTGTATTAACACTGTTTCTTGAACATTTTCCCCAACCTCATTCATGTTCAGAAACTATTTTGAATTAAGTTAAATGGTACATATTTCAGAATTGTCCATATCATTCACTTGGTTTGCCTGTGTGCTCTCATATCCTGCCACACGGATTTGTTTTTTGTGCTTTTCTGATGTTTTGATATATGATCATAAGATCACTTTCCTCTCTTCTTTTTTTCCTCCTTAAAGTTCTAGCTCTTATTATTAACTTATTCTTCCTGATGATAAAATGAGATATTAGAAGATAGGTGTGAAGAAATTGTAGATTATGTAGGACTCCGTCCAGGTTGAGCACACTGTTCATTCATTTCCAATCTTTCATTCAAATTAGTGCTTTTGTGCTGCTTCTCCTCCTCCATTTTTCTGCCTTCATCTGTATTTTTATGTTCTCCATTTATTTCCCAAGTTGTTTCCCACTTATTGATTTAATCTTTTCTATAATTATCATTTCTTATTTTAGAGTTGTTTACAATCTTTTTTATTTTAGTTCTTTAAAATTGAGGGTTGGTATAGGTACAATAAAGTTCATATACCATACAGTACAATATACCATTGTTCAGTTCTTAAGAATAGAATATTGAATTTTTATAAATGCATAGAACCATGTAACTACCTTCAAGGTCAAGAATCCATATATTTTTTTTCACACTCTTTCCTGGTTGTTACTCCTTTTCCACCTAGAATTAACCCCCATCATTTCTTCTGTCACCACATGTTAATTTGCCTGTTCTTTAGATTCATATAAGTGGAATCATGCCATCAGCATTATTTTGTGTCTGGCTTCTTCTGCCCCCAGGCTTTCGTGTTTCATGGGTACTAGTAATTTGTTCTTTCCTACTGCTCTGTTGCATTATATGCAAAAATGAATAACCATTTATTTATTCATCCTCTTGTTGATGGGACAATCATATTCTCACACTTTAGTAAGCTTTATTACCTATAAATACTAACTCTTCGTCAGAATGGAGAACTTTGCACCATGTTAAAATATGGCTTTCTAGAGTCTTCAATCAATTTTCTGATCTAACTTAGCAAAATGACATAACAACCAGATTTAAGCCATCCTTTGCAATTTATTGTCACAGAATTGACTTAAGTAGATACTTTTTTTTCCCAAGAGTTCATCTATGCTTTTATTTGGTAACTTACAAGCAACTTTTAATTTGTCCTTCAAAAGTTAATTGGTCGGCTGGGGTTGTGGGGTTGTGTGGGGCACTGGGTTTGATTCTCAGCACCATATGTAAATAAATAAATAAATAAATAAAAAGGTCCATCAACAATTAAAAAAAAAACTAAAAAAGTTAACTGATGTCTGCTTTGTACTTCCTTCACTTCAAGAAGAGAGAAGAATTTAGTCCTTGATTAAAACAACAGAACCACCACACACAAAGGGGAGGGGATGACCTTAACTATAAATAATCTTCCACGGTTACATCATTGCTGCAAAACTTCCAAGCTGTTTGTTTGTTTGTTTATTTATTTATTTATTTGTTTTGACGCTTTCTTTGATGGCTATAGAAGCTGATAGTTTTATATTTATATGTTCAACTTCTATGCTTCTCTTTCACTCATAGATCTCGAGGTGCCTGTAGCACCAGACCCGCCTCTGTCATGGCACTTTGTAGGCGTTCCATCGAGTTGGAGGCTGCCTCCCAAGGGGCTGGCTGGTAGACCATGAGGTTGATTCCTGCCTCTAAGCACCGCTCTGCCTGCGTCCACGTGTCTGGTTCTGTACAGAGACTTTTTAATGGCCCATTCGCGAGTGGATGCTGAAACCACAACCTGGCCATTGCGATGCTCACTGATCGCTTCTACAGGATGCTGAGTCTCTATGACTCGCAGCCTGTGCCAGAACTCTCCAGAGGGCCGCACTGTCCCCCAAGCCCACTCTTTCCTGGCCACAGCCAAGAGCTCCAGATCCCGGGGGTTCCCGTTGGTGCACGACAGCTGCATTTCCCACGGGCTCCACCTGGGGCTCCACCTGGGGCTCCACCTGGGCCTCCAGAGGTGCTGGGGGAAGAGGGCTGCACACCTGTCCCCCGGATTCCTGTGAACCGACACCAACTTCCAGAGCTGAGGCCCAAGTGCCATCACTGAGGAGATGGCCAGCAAAGGCTCACATCCTTTTTCTCACGGTGGTCTCCGCTGCTAACTCGCCATCTTAACTCAGGGAAAAGTACCCCGCAGGTCCTTGAAGCCTCTATATCCTAAGTAGGTATCTTTCCACTGTGAGGTAGACACCTTTTGCCTTCATTTTATTCTGGTGACCTCGAGACACTAAAATTTAAATATGCTTCACTCAGAATCTCACAG
The DNA here is from genome assembly GCF_052094955.1 of Ictidomys tridecemlineatus. NCBI lineage: Eukaryota > Metazoa > Chordata > Mammalia > Rodentia > Sciuridae > Ictidomys > Ictidomys tridecemlineatus. Next base: position 155,756,958 of record NC_135481.1, on the reverse strand, counting down.
GCAACCCTGGAAGAACTGTGGTCAAAGACAGAGAAGAGGGCTGAACACCGCAGTTTGCATGTCTTGAACATTTATCCATGAAATTACATTCCGGGTAATATTCTTTCCTTACATATAATGTCAGGTGATGTGAAAAAGTTGAAAAGAAGAGATCTATGCAAATTTTAAGACATGAACAGATGAGACAGAAACTGGCCCAAAGGTTTGTCAGCTGGCAAAACAGGTTCTCTGAAGGCAGGAACCAACAGACACAGCTCTATTTTCTTTGGAAGCCATTTATCACTGTCAAACATACACAGTGGCCTCTCTTTTAGCTGTGTTCAAACAAGAATACAGTTTGTATCCTGACATTTCCCTGAAATTGGCAAGTTGAATTTATCACCAGGGTAGTTTTCAAGCTTCACATCCACTATTGTAAAGGTGAGCGGAGTTTTTTAAGGGTGGATTTGTTGAACAATGTTATTTCCTTGTGAAAACCCATAACGTGACTTTTCAAACTTGAATTCTTCCACATCCTCTTGCTGTCTCAATAAAACTTGATAATTATTTTTTGTATTATATGCTTATTGAGTTCAACTTTAGTCTGTAAATAGTCACTTAAGTATTTGTGTATATAATTGTGGGTCACTGATTCTTAAACTATTAGTATTCATTGTATTTCCTCTTATAAATGAAGCTTATAATTTAAATATATGAGTCAATGGTTATATGTAGATTATTGGATTATGGAGTATTTTTCTATAATACACACATAATCAAATAAAAAATAAATATATGAGTCAAAGATGAAATAAAAACATTTTTAAAAGAACAATGACCTAAAGCTCAGCTTGGTATAGAAATGATTGTTTAGTCATTGACAAGACTGTGGTCTTGCTATATCTAAGGATAAAATGAATTGCTTTTCATAGAAGATAGGAAAATATGGAAGGATTAGAGACTTTTGTTTCAGAAGAATGGTAAGAAAATTACTAATATATTATTACATGTGTAAATCTCATATAGCCTCTATTTTCTTAATATAATTCCTAAAATCATGAAAAATAAAAATTTTTAGAAATACTCTTTTTTAAAATGTGGTATGTAGGGGCTTTAGCTGTGGCTGTGGCTCAGTGGTAGTGCACTTGCCTGGCATGAATGAGGCACTGGGTTTGATTCTCAGGACCTCACGTAAATAAATAAATAAATAAATAAATAAAAGGTCTATCAACAACTAAAAAAAAGTTTTAAAAAATGTGGTATGTATACACAATAGAATATTACTTAGCCATATGAAAGAATGACTTTATGACATTTACAGGTAAATGGATGGATCTGCAGACTATCATGCTAAGTGAAATAAGCCAATCACCAATCCACCAAAGGTCAAATGTTCTCTCTTATATGTGGATGCTAACACAGAATAGGGGTGGGGGGAGGGGAAGAACAGAAGTTCAGTGCATTAGACATACAGGAATGAAGGGAAGGGAGAGGGAAAGAAATAGGAAAGACACTGGAATGAATCTGACATAACTTTCCTATGTACATATATGAATACATCATAGTGAATTTCTACATTATGTACACCCACAAGCCTGGGATCCTAATTATAATAAGATATACTTCATGTTTGTATTATGTTTGTAATATGTCAAAATGCTTCATGTTTGTAATATGTCAAAACTGACATGCTATCATATATAACTAAAAAGAACAAATTAAAAATAGAAATACTCTTTTTTCTTATTATTAGAGTAGAAAATAAATAATTCTACAGTAGAAAAAAGTTCATGTAAAAATTTTAAAAATTTATGAAGATTAATTCCTGTATTTGAATTCTGGAGCTTGATGATGTGTAGGAGATATTTTAGTTTAGCATTTGCAAATCATGGTCCCTGGACCAAATCCATTCAGCTGCTTATTTTAGTGAGTAAAATTTGATTAGGTCCCAGACACACCCATATGTTTATAGATTGTCTGGTTGCTTTCTTACCATACAGTGTAATTAAGTAGTTATGTTAGAAACCAAATGGCTTGCAAAGCCATCTGGCCCTTTACAGAAAATATTTGCTGACCCTTGATCTAGTTCCCAGTAAAGATCTGATTATGCAGGAAAGGCATCTGGATTATACTATGATGTTCTTGGGTCTTACCCTCAAGGAAATTACTGCCTACTTGGGGAAAGATAAGACAAGGATATAAGTACAATGAAAAGTAAAAACTATGACTCATGCCAGAGGAGGTACAAAGGGATTTTGGATTTCTCTGGGGTGCTGGGAAATCATCACCTTGGAAAGAGTTAATTGTTGGATAGGATTCAATTATCAGTGTGATGGTTGGATAGGATTCAACTATGCCAAAATGGCTACAGAATTTTCCTATTCCAAGGAACACAGATAAAGAGGCTCAGCTATGGGAAAAAAATCATACATGTATGAGGACCACAAGCTGAACAACTGGGTTGCTAGGAGAGCATATATAAGAATGGGCTGGGATGATTTGGGATGATAGAGCTGGGGGGATCTGAATGCAGGCTGAGGCTTAAAGGGGTGTTATGGTTTGGATGTGAAGTGTCCCCCAAGGACTCATGTGTGAGACAATGCAGGAGGTTCAGAGGAAAAACGATTAGATTATGAGAGTCTTAACCCGATCAGTGAATCAATCCCCCTGATGGGGATTAACTGAGTGGTGACTGAAGCGGTGGGGTGTGGCTGGAGGAGGCGGGAATTGGGGCGTGGCTGTGGGGTATATATTTGTCGTATGGAAGAGTGGAGTCTCTTTCTCTCTGCTTTCTGATCATGATGTGAGCCCTCTGCCACACTTTTCTGCCATGATTTTCTGCCTTACCCTGAGCCTTAAGGAATGGAGCGGCCTTCTAGGGACTTAGGCCTCTGAAACCGTGAGCCCTCAAATACGCTTTTCCTCCTCTACAATTGTTCTGACTGGGTTTCTTAGTCACAGCAGTAAAAAAGCTAAAAATAAGGGGCTTGGAGGTGAACAGGGTCATTATGGACATTTAAGATGTCACATGCTTTGATTTTCTAGATAAATTTATCTCCCTTGAGTGTGGATTGCCTTGACTTCGTGACTTACTTCTGAAGCACAGAGGTAGGTGGGCAAGATGGTGTGTGACTTTCAAGATTAATTTATGAAAGGCCTGGCGGCCCCCTTCTTGCTTTCTCTTGGATTTCTTGTCTTGTCATGAGGAGACTCTTGTAGCCCTATGGAGAAGCCCACATAGCAAGAACCCGGGCCTTCCTGTAGTATTCAGCAAGGAATGTCCTCCTCTGTCGTTGGTCAGGCTTGAGCCATCCTGGGAACAGATCCTCCAGCCTCACATGAGACTTCAGATGATGTGTTTGTGACCAACATGTGAAATACAGCCTCATGAAAAACCCTGACTCTGAACTACCCCATTAGGTTGCTCTTGGATTTTAGATCCTCAGAAACTCAACAAGGTAAACAATGTCTGTTGTTTTAAGCCACCAAGCTTTGGGGAAATGTGTTGTGTAGCAATAAGTTATGAATAATCATTTTTATAGTGTTTCTTTGAGCAGAATAAACCTAATAATTTTCTTCATTTATTAACTCACCAGTCATCGAAGTGTGCTCAGCAAGGGCGCACAATGGAAGCCTTGGTCTCCTGGTGTCAGTGTGTAGGATGAACCTGGTTAAGGAGAGACTAGAAATGGACAGATGGTCCCACAGTAGTCTGGAGGAAGGTGATTGCAGCAAAGATTTTGTTGCTCCTCCCGTGCAGTTTCCTACAGGTTGACTTCCTACCTCTCTCCACCTAAGCAGGTTCTCTGGCTGCAAGGACATGCTCAGTTTGAGTGTGGGACAAGTTGTTAATGTCAGGGAGCTGATGTCCCAGGAGAATCCCTTAACCAACAAGGAGAATAAACTGGTCTATAAATTTCCCAACTTCTCACTCCAGAATTGGGCAACTCTGAGCTGTGCCCCTCACAGCCTTTCGGGGTGGGGGGCTATGGGATAGAACACTAGGTGCTCACAGCTGCAACTCTTTAATTCACATACTCTTTGTTGATTTTCTGTTTCATTTCCACCCTCCCTCAAAGTGCTTCCTGGAATCACCTCCCAAATTAATGAGGTGCATTCAAATCTTTGTGCTGGAATATGCTTCGAGGGAACCCTTATTAGGAGAGGAATAAAGGTCTGAATGGGAATGGGTCTCCAAGTGCCACAGCCCGGCTGGCTGGGCAAAAGAACGGGGGGGGGGTGATGAACAACTTGTGTAGATTGATACAGCAGAAGTGGGAGCCGTTTATTGTAGGACAGGAGGGGTATATATACATTCCACACAGCTTATCTAATTAACATAAACTAGATACAGCAGTCAACCAATAAGGAATCTCCACACTTAATGGCATTAACATAAACTAGATACAGCAGTCAACCAATCTCCACACTTAATGGCTCGATGGCATTACTTCACAAACCACTCCCTCTGGCATTTTGCCAGGCGCCATCCAGACTTGTTTACAGACTCTAACATCCAAGGATGGAAGAGAAGAGAGGGAAATGAGAGATGCCGTAAAGAGAGAAGCAGCAGGACTTTGCAAGACTTACAGTAGGGAAGCCATCTCAGAGGTTTTTGAGATGAAGCCACCTTTTCAATGCTTTGAATCTGAGATTTGTGAGGGTGAAGTGACTTGCCTAGGGTCTGAATGGGATTCTAAATCCAGCACCTGGGTTTTACCAGGACTGCACATTGTAGCTTTTGTTTCTTTGAGTTTTTCCAAAGCTATCGATGAGACTGAAACCGACATCCAGAGACTGAAAAGTCCAGGAACCTTCATTTCATAAATGACAGGGTCAGGACCCTACCTTATCTGTTGACTCCAGGCTAAAGTTGCCACTGGCTCTTTTTGAGAATTAGTTTATAAATTCAAAAGAAAGTGATGTGATCCTTGCTCCTTCAAATATCTTGATTTTATAATTCAAAAGTAGAAACCAACGTGGTTGTATGTGAGAATGGGTTTCAAAACAAATAGCACATTTACTCTTTCATAATAAGTAAATATTCATAATAAATTGTGAATATATTTATATTAGATTAATTTCACTAATTTAGTTAATGAATATGATAACCAAACACTTCATTGGGGATCCAAACAAGAAGTGATTTCATCTCTCCCAAGCTCAAGAAGAGAAACTTCATAGGTCAGAAATGCTAACATAAAGGTACTGGCACAGTGCTACCCCTAAATGAAACACTAAAAGGAACACACACATACACACATGTGCACACAAACCATCTTTTCCACTCCCACAAACAGGAGTGTATAATCCACTGTGCTTTTTATGGTCTTTAAAATATGGAACATTCTCCTATGACTTTTTTTTTTTAGTCAGTAATGGGCAGAAGAAAATTTATTTGTGATTAATTAGGGCTTGACTTAAAATTTTTAAAGTAAGGATAACAAGTGATTATGTGTAGATGTAAAGCTCATTTCATAAAAAGGTAGTTGTTTATGTGGCAAGATCCAAGAAGTCTGGGGAGACCTCACTGGCTTAAAATATCACTCTTCATCAAGATGCATGAATATCCAGCATTAGAGATGGATTTATTCTGGGGATGGAGGGCACTGAGGTCTCCCAGGTCCTCTACTTAAGTGGCATCCACTTCTGCAAAGTACCCACCTTACGCCAATCACCCACACTTTGTCAGGGAGTATGTGGCAACTAACTTTGTGCAAGGGACTGAATGAATGATGGCAGAGGCAGTGATGGAGAGTGAGAGGCTGGAGTGGTCAAGAAAAGGGATGTCACACCCATAAATCAAAGGCATTTCTGTATATTAGTGACAAATTCTCAGAAAGTGAAATGAGGAAAACTACCCCATATTAAAAAAAAAAAAACTACCCTAAAAAAAAATACTTGCGAATCAACTTAACAAAAGAAGTGAAAGATCTATATAATGAAAGAAATCAAAGAAGACCTTAGAAATGGAAAGATCTACCTTGCTCTTGGATAAGCAGAATTAATATTATCAAAATGACCATGCTATCAAAAGCACTATACAGATTTAATGCAATTCTCATCAAAATCCCAAAGACATTCCTCATAGAAATAGAAAAAGCAATCATGAAATTCATCTGGAAAAATAAGAGACCCAGAATAGCTAAAGCAATCCTTAGCAGGAAGAGTGAAGCAGACCTTAAACTATACTCAGAGCAATAATAACAAAAACAACATGGTATTGACAACAAAACAGACTGGTAGACCAATGGTACAGAATAGAGGACACAGAGACTAACCCACAAAACTAACAATTATCTTATATTAGACAAAGGTGCCAAGAACATGCATTGGAGAAAAGATAGCATCTTCAACAAATGGTGCTGGGAAAACTGGAAATCCATATGCAACAAAATGAAATTAAACCCCTATCTCTCACCATGCACAAAAGTCAACTCCAAATGAATCAAGGACTTAGGAATACAACCAGAGACCCTGTGTATAATACAAGAAAGAGTAGGCTTTAATCTTCATCATGTGGGATTAGGCCCCAACTTCCTTAATAAGGCTCCTATAGCACAAGAATTAAAACCAAGAATCAATAAATGGGATGGTCTCAAACTAAAAAGTTTCTTCTCAGCAAAAGAAACAATCTGTGAGGTGAAGAGAGAGCCTACATCTTGGGAGCAAATCTTTACCCCTCACACATCAGATAGAGCACTAATCACTAGGGTATATAAAGAACTCAAAAAGCTGAACACCAAAAAATCAAATAACCCAGGCAATAAATGGGCCAAGAACCTGAAGAGACACTTTGCAGAAGATGATGTACAATCAATCAACAAATACATGAAAAAAAGTTCATCATCACTAGCAATTAGAGAAATGCAAATTAAAACCACTCTAAGATTTCATCTCATTCCAGTCAGAATGGCAGCTATTATGAAGACAAACAACAATAAGTGTTGGCGAGGATGTGGGGAAAAAGGTACACTCATACACTGCTGGGGGGACTGCAAATTGGTGCAGCCAACATAGAAAGCAGTATGGAGATTTCTTGAAAAATTGGGAATGGAACCACCATTTGACCTAGCTGTTCCTCTTCCTGGTCTATACCCAAAGGACTTAAAAACAGCATATTATAGGAACACACCTCATCAATGTTTGTAGCAGCACAATTCACAATAGCTAAACTGTGGAACCAATCTAGATGCCCTTGAATAGATGAATGGATTAAAAAATGTGGCATAGGGCTGGGGATGTGGCTCAGCGGTAGCGCGCTCGCCTGGCATGCGTGCGGCCCGGGTTCGATCCTCAGCACCACATACCAACAAAGATGTTGTGTCCGCCGAGAACTAAAAAATAAATATTAAAAATTCTCTCTCTCTCTCTCCTCTCTCACTCTCTCTTTAAAAAAAAATGTGGCATATATACACAGTGGAATATTACTCAGCAATAAAAGAGAATAAAATTACGGCATTTGCAGGTAAGTGGATGGAGTTAGAGAAGATAATGTTAAGTGAAGTTAGCCAATCCCCCCAAAAAACAAATGCTGATTGTTTTCTTTGATATAAGGAGGCTGATTCACAGTGGGATAGGGAGTGGGAGCGTGGGAGGAACAGACGAACTCTAGATAGGGCAGAGGGGTTGGAGAGGAAGGGAGGGGGCATGGGGTAATTAATGATGGTCATTCTATCCAAAGTACACATATGAAAACACGGATTGGTGTGAATATACTATGTATACAACCATAGACATGAAAAATTGTGCTCTATATAAGTAATAAGAATTGTAATGCATTCTGCTGTCATATGTAAATAAAAAAGGTGACATAAAAAAAGGGAAAAGGGATGTCAGGGGTCAGAACCCAAACTCACCTACTTTAACTCGAAGCGGCTACACCAAGGAATCAAGACTAATGTTTTTTTTTTTTTTTTTTTTTTTTTTTTTTTTTTTTTTTTTAATCAGGTTTGGTGCAATTCATTGTTCAGTTGGACAGTGCTGTGAAGAAGTCCAGGTCTCCTGGGACATTATATTGGTCTACTGTATAAGGTGCGTTCTTGTTACCTATTCAAATGATCATTCTCTTGGAAAAAATACTCTTTGTATCTAGCTTTCTCCTCACTGCATTTAGAAACCTTTCTATTGCTCAATGATGTTAGTTCTGTAGCATTCATTTTCTGTCCGTCTTTACAGAATAATTTCACTGGAGCATTGGTGTATATTTTTATAGCATGTTTCTACTTATGTATCATTCTTCAAAGAAGCCTTCTGCTTCTGGTTTTCTACCTATGACAGGGATGCTAACTTTTCATTTAAACAATATATAAGTAAATAAGCAACTAGATAAGACACATTTTAAACCAAAACTAGCTAGGTGGTAAGGGTGGTAGGCAAATGATTGAAATTTGGTGGAGTGGAAAAAAATAATTTTGAAACTTGTTCTGGGAGGAAAGAACTTTAAACAACGTTTTGTCCAAATTGAACTGAATGTTGAGTTTTTTAAACTCTGAACACCTTTTATAAAACATTCAGATTTTCTTTGTGGGGAAGAAGTTATATGAAATGAGTTCCATTGGATCCTGCAGACAGTCTGGCTATCGCTGGATGGATAGAAGTTTTGGAGACCAGAAGAACTGAGTTTCAATTTAGATTTCTCCACCTACTGATAGAGATCTTGTTGTCACTTGGATCTCAGTGTTACTGACTCTAAAATGGGCTAACAGTACATTCCACGACGTTTTCTTGTGAGAAATAAACAAGGAAATATTTGCAAATACTTAGCACATAACAGGTACTCAATAATTGGTAGCTGCTAGTATTTCCTTCTCATTTGACGTTTGCCAGGGGCCATGAGGCTGTGGCCATTTGGACACAGCCATCCTGCAAATATTTTTTAACCAGCAGGGCTGCTGAGTATTGTGCACCTCTTGTATTTTTTCAACTTTTAATGGCTTTTTAAAATAATGCATATCAATGCACAGTTGACACAATATGTGTCAACATATTCAAGGGAAAGGCAATTATTGGAAGTGTCTGGAGGCTACAAGATATACTGACCCAACAGTATACTGAGCAGCGCCCCCTTGTGGAACATCACCTGTCCAGAGCACAAGTATGAACAAAATAGCCCTTACATACATCTGATGGTCCTGCTGTCCATTTGTCCTAGATATTTTTGAAAAGTGTAAGACTAAAACCATACTAAAACATAAAGAAAACTTCCACCTTCTTGGTTTTGCCTGTTGACACACTTTCTTTGAATTCCCTTTGTCACAGAAAGTGCTGACCATGAGGCCAGATAACATGGGAGGTTTGTTCTTAGAAGGGCTGATGGTCTGATGCCACTGATTACACTATCTTTTGATCAAAGTCATTGGCCACTGGAATGTGACCTTCTGACCACTGGCTGAAGAGGGTCAGTGCAATCGTGCATCAAATGCTTATTTGATGAGTTCAAATGGAAGGAACTGGCACCATACAGGTGTGCTGTGATATTCTACATTGACCTATGATGCTCTAACTAGATGGCTTCATTTCAAACTTCCTTTGAGGAGACAGTGAAGGACCAGCACAAGGGATATGATCCAGAAAATATACATGGTAGGCACTGGATTTTGTCAGCAATGATAATAATTAATATTTTTTGCATTTTTTTTACAATTTGTTCTTTTTACATATACATGACAGCAGAGTATATTTTAACATATTTATGCAAACATGTAGTACATCTTATATTAATTATGACCCTAATCTTTTGGTCATACATGATGTGGCAATCTACTGTTCATATATGCACATAGGAAAGTTGTGTCAGATTAATTCCACTGTCTTATGTTTCCTGTCCCCTAAATCAAGCTGATCATTTAAAAAATCAATTTTTATCCAAGAGAGACTAAAACTCAAATATTATCACTATTATGATTTTATTATGAAATTTGTCAAACACACAGCCAATATGAAAGCGTCTACAGTAAACTTTGTTATGCCCACCACCTAGATTCTACCATTATTAGACTTGATCCATCTTGTATATATTGGCATTTCCAAAGAATGTGGTGATTTATGATCTATAACAATCATGAGTTGATTTTGACTTCTGAGAGGTTGTTCCCCCCCCCCCCCCGCACCAAGTAATTATGAAACTATCCAGAGTAAATTAAGATCATCTGAACATTAATGTTCACTTGGTAATAAAATAAATACAGCATAATTACATGAAGAACAAAATTGCACAATCTTGGTCTCATCAAAATCCTGATCTCAAATAGACTATAATTAACTTCCTGAAAATGGAACTAGAAGAGCAGTCTGTCTCTTACTTGGGCCCTGGGGCTCATTCCATGGGTGTGCTTAATTTGTAAAACATTTGTCAAGTTTTGTATTCAATAGATAGTTTTATAAGTAACTAATGAACATAAAACTATACAACAATTTTGTATCTTGGGTGTCATATGCTCATCTTTTCCTTAGATAACTTCCTATTCACCCAATTATCCCTGAAAGCCTAGCATTCCCCCTCTGAGCCTCTTGTCTACTTGCAGGGACATCTGGGACTTATGTAAAAGTCCATGTGTGGTTTGGGGCTAAAGGATTTCTGTTTGTCAGTTTTCTCTATTGATAACACAAAGAATTTGAATTTCTTTGGAGGTGAATTCCCAGAGATTCTTCTGGAAAGTCCTATTAGAGAGGTGCAATAGGAGTGGGTTTGAAATCAGGGTCACAGTGTTAGCACTGGGGACACAATATGTTTATATCTCATCTTTCTTATCCATTATCTCCTGCCTTTACTCACAGTGCCCTAAGCCTAAAGTCACAGTAGCATGCTTGAATTTGTTTCAACTATTTTAAGAACTACCTTGGTGTGACTGATCTGATGGGATCAGAATATAGGTGGCAACCTTGGGAGCTAAGACAATTGATCACAAGGCATAGGAAATAAAAGAGGGTCACTGTACAAATTTACTGCGCCTGTGGCTACAGTTTCAGTTATTTTGACTTTGGACAGATAATTGTTTTCTTTTTTTTTTTCTTTTTTGCATATCCTCCTTGTCACGGCTGGTAAAAGAAATCTCTCTTGTAACACGAGATTTATAAAAACACAAGGTGTGGCCTCAGGTTCTGAGTTAGAAACAGAAGCTGGGAAATTTCATCTTCCCTTGTGCTGTTTCAGAGTTTACTGTAGCTCTTTTCTCTGCCTGTTGCTTGTTTGCATCCTTCCAGGTCCTGTTTGTAACAAATGTCCAGAGAAATTTGTGGGCACCAACTCCCCTCTTGGCCTCATTCTGTCCTCTGTGTCCCCCATTTAGGCTGCCATCTACCCTATCATGAGGCCATTGGGGGCTCGGTCTTGGCAAAGCCAATGCCTGGTCTTACTGGCCTCTCTGTAGCATTTGAGTGTATTGACTGCTTTCTCCTTCTGAAAATGCCATCAAGATGTGCTCACGTTGTATCTCTTCTGTTTTCCTCCTGTATCCTCTGCCTCTTTTGCTTGGTCCTCCTCTGCGAAATGTTGCCACATCTTAGACCTCTTGTCCTTGGCTTTCCTGTGCACTTTCTCCCTGCATGATGTCAGAAATCCATGGCTTTAAATACCCTTTACATTTTATGATTCCTAATTAATTTCTCCAGTCTGAATCTCTCCCTTGAGCACTAGGTTAATGCATGAAACTGCTTCCTTGATATGTCTGTTAAGAAATTCCAGCTACACAGACTAAGCAGAGAATTTTATCCATTCGTGGTCTTCCTTTTACACTCTAAGACTTCTTTATTTCAATAACTGACCTTGTTGTCTATTCAGTTGCTCTTATTCCATTTTAAAAATTCCCTAGACCTCAGTTTTTCATCCATTTAATGAGGCTACACTAATAGTACCAACTTTACAGCCTCAGTTTCTTAATCTATAAAATATCAATGATTATAATACATTTATTACCTAATTTCTTGGCTTGTCATAGAATAAAGTAAAAATGCTTTGCAATTTGTAGAGTACTGTGCAAATACAATTTACCTTTACATTGTTGAATGTCTATATACTATTATATAGTATATAAAAATTCTTCTCAGAATTTTTTAAAACAAATTGTCTTGTTTTTGATAAACTGGGACATTTCCCTCTGTTAGTTTATGAGAACATTGTATATAAATTGTCTTAATATATTTATTTGCTTTGACGTATAGGAAATGCATGGCAAAATGTAGAGTTCAAGTGTACTCTTCTTTTTTTCCTTAAGTTAGGGTTTCAGTTATAATTGCATTTTTCTCTTTTTCAAGTGTCTTATTAAATTTTTATATCTATTTTAGTGTGGTACATTCATCTTCCACTTAAAACTCTGTGTGTGTGTATGAGTGTGTGTGAGTATGTGTGTGCATACACATCTCTGAAGATTCTAGATAGAAATAAATGATGAATCAGTAAGTGAACTAGCAAATAAGTCCCAGATGGGTCACTAATGCAGAAGAACATTATTGTATTTCCTCACAAGTAACTTGAAATGAAAAATTTCGCTTATGTGAAAAAGGATTATTTCCTAAGAATTTCTTTCTGAACAATGAAAAGGAAATAATCATTAATTCACATTTGAGATCTTTCTTATTTTGTGCATTTATTATTTGAAAATTGATTTTTTTTGGTGATAAATCAAGTCACTCTTTTCACATTATTACAGAACCAGTTTACTTTTTAACATAGTAAGCACGGTTTGCCATATGTGGAACATTGGTAATACAAGCTGTAAATGGAAATAATCTCCTTTCTGTAATAATTATGGATATCGGTTGGGTATTGTAAGTATTCAGTTGTATGGAACCCAAAATTTAAATGATGGCAGCTGTTTTTTTTTTTTTTTTCCCTCAGGTGGCAGGAAGGTCAGAGAGGGAGAGAGCTCACAGTTAGCGCAGCACTCCTAATGTCATTAACTTCCCAGGCTGGTTTTCTGTGCCGGCATCCTAAATTGAGGATTTTTGTGTCACGTGAAAGACCCTTTATCTCCAGGCATTGAGATTGCAGGGAAGAAACAGCAACAGTGACAGTTCAGCTGAGTCTGAACATATTATCTGGAAAATATTAATTCCCTTAAAGCTCCAATTGGTACACTTCTCCTTGTATCTAAGTGGATAGGCCTGGGTCACATGACCACCCCAAGCTGCAAAGGAGTCTGGAAGGCTGAGTGTTTTTAACTTGGCACATTGTGGTCCCCTGCCACTTCAAATTAGCTTTCTCTTAATAAGAGAAGGAGGGGAAGAATGGATATTGGATAGGCAGCTAGCATGGTCTATCACATCTCCAACCTCTTTTGCTTGGAGTCAGATTTCTGAACACAAAAAGTATTTCTAGCAATCCGAATAGTGTTTGAGAAACCTTTGTGCCTTTTCTTCTTCTTTTTTTATTGTTTCTTTTTAGTTATAACAATAGAATATACTATGACATCATTTTAAAAGCATGAACTATAATTTGTTCTACTTCAGTCCCCAGTATTTCCCCTTCCCCTTCCAACCTCCCACTCTGTTTCCTTCCCTCTACACTACTGATCTTTCTGCTATTTACTATCACTTTTTAAAAACTAGAGTTTTGTGGATGTACCTGATGGTGTGATTCACTGTGATATATTTATATATACCAATAGGAATGTTAGGTCAGATTCATACCACTGACTTTCCCTATCTCATCCTTCCTCCCTGTGACGGTGGTTTTGAGAATTAATTGAGGTGTGTGCAAGTCAAGAATCTCATACAGATTTCCTTCAGCGAATGACTCCATAGACATCTAGCTGTTCTTCCAGATAGCCTGCTCTGCTGACTTCAGTAACTTCAGGCCTGCTGTGTCAGATGCACAAGCAATGGCATATCTAGAATTCTCTACCAGCTCTCGTGTTGTGCAATATCTAGTCTGTGTAATAAATTCATAATTTGTGACTGATACAGAAGTCATCATACTCAGGGAAATGATGTTCCTTCCATTTGGCAGTACAACTCTTTAAGGGACCTGGAGGAAGTGAACAAAATTTATTCAACTTCTGTCCTATGCCAGGTCCTGGGCTTGGTGCTGTTAATGCATTTAATCTTCCCAACAGGTATTATTACCCTTTTATAGGTGAGGCAGCTCAATTTTTCTTAGAGCTAGTTCCACAAATAATTTTTTTTGCCTTGTCCAAAATTTGTTTTTATATAGAGCATCTGTCATTGTAAAAATATTACTCTGGAGACAAATTTTCTGAGAGCAGTAAATACCAAAAGCCCAGCCAAAAAACTTCAGCACCCTGTTGAGATTGGAAAAAGGCAACATTGACTTATTTTCACTTAAATTTGTGACTTGGAAAAAGATCAACAGGGATGGTTTTCTCTCTAAGGCCTGTGGCTGCAAATTCTTTGCATGCCCATGTATTTCTCTGAAGCAAATGGTTGCCCAAATGTGCTTCAGATATGTGGCTTATGAGATTCTACAGCTGTGTGTTTATTTATCAGAATTCAGAAGATTGCAGTGCTAATTTGGTAAACATCACTCTCATGGAAATTAAGTTTACCCAGGTTGTATATTTGAATAGTAAGTCACAGATCAGGCTTGCTGGTTGACCAGCTGGCTATTTCTTTGTATTTGGTTGTTCTCATATCTTTTGCTACTCCAGGCTGGCATTCAAATGCCAGGTCCTGAACATGTTTTGAAAGAATACATTTGAATGCAATTACTAAACCTCCTTTAGAAGTCCAGCAGCCCTGTCCATTATAGTAATTGATAGTCCAGAAACTTATTTGAGAGAAAGGAATTTAATCAAGGCTAAAAGTAATTTATAGGGTAAGTCCGACATACACATACTTTCTCTAAGCCTTGGTTTGATTGGTTTTCATTTTTGGGATGTGTATTTGACGTTTGAAACAATTTTGGTCAATAATGCTTTCATTTGAGGCTGAGGGTTCTTTGACCTGTATATAGAAAATGAGGGAGAGGCAAGAGAAATTTGGTGCTAGTGGTGACTGTTGAACTTTCAGGATCATTAAAATATACTGCTAACTGCATGAAGTAAGCACATTTGACTCAGGTTTCTCCTTTGGGATGGTATTGGCCAGTTTCCCAGGAGACAAATCCTCTTCTTTTCTTTTCCCAAAGACTCTATCTCCAGTGAAACAGAGAGCTTCTTCTTTGGTCATTAGTGGCTGCACCATCTTCATCTCTGTGGTATTCATTTCTGATAAAATTCTATACAAATATCTTCTTACTGGGAAATATGCAGTTCTTCCTGAGCTTTTCCTGGGCTTGGGAACTTTTTGTCTTGGGTACCGACAATTTGCAAATTCTGTAGAGTTAATGAAACAGGAAGTACTCCCTGGCCAATAGTGGATGGGAAGTGGTGGATAAATACTGAACAAACATGAGGCCTATTCTATACAGTTCCTAATGGGCTGAAGGCCCAGTTGATGGAAGAAGGAACTTGCTCATTTTCACAACAACTTTGCTGGCTTCTTTCTCCTCTCTGAAATCCCTGCTCCTCAAATGGTCCTTCCTAGAAACATCTCTCAAAAGACTATGCACATGGATCTTTGTTTCAAGGTCTGTCTTGGGGGAAGCTCAAATCAAGACAGTAGGCTTTATTTCTGCCAGGCTGCCTTTGAGGGCTAACATTGAGGGGTATAAAGTGCTGATCAAAAGAGTATATTCTAAGTGGATTGTCCATCTACAGAAGGTACCAGCTCCCAATAGATAGAACTGTTTCCAGGCTAGCTTCTACAGAGGCAAGGAGGGGTGTGGGGTGTGGGCAGAGAATTGAATGCTGATCAGCAGGAGAAAGCATAATGAAGAACAGGACTTTAAAAACTGGGAGCAGAGGTTTAAGCCTACAGGACCATGTCCAGGAGACTATGCTAGGAGTTTCTTCTTTTTCCACCTATTTTCCTAGGCATTCCATCCTCTTCTGCCTCTTTACCCATTTATGAGCTGGCAAGTGTCAGACATCTAGCTCTATCTCTATACAATCTCTAGAAGGTTGTTTACAACATCTTCACCATAACCAAGAATCTCTGTACCCAGATGTTTTAGGGGTACCTAACTACAGCCTGTCTGGAACCAAATTCCTTACTTTCCCTTCATAATCCTTCCTTTCACTCCACTCTTGAAACGATGTCAGTTTTCCTTCTTCAGCATGATTTCCTGTATTCAAAAGGAAGCTCTACACTTCTGAGAGGCTGCTTGTTCCATAAGTTCTATACTCTGACATCTGCTTGTATATGTCTTCTGATTTCTTCCTGAACAAGTCTTCTCATCTCCATCACCTAGTTCCTACCCACATCATCTCTCATTTCAGCAATTCAGTAGTTCCAGGATTCTTTTCCCTCTCCATCCTTGCTTCATTTGGCAACCAGAACAGTTGGTGATGACTCTGGCCATGGCATTCCAACCTCCAGACCTTTGATGGTCCTCCATTATTTACAAACCAGAGTTTAAATAATTTAGTGTGGCCTTCAAAGCTTTCACATCCTGGTTCTGTTTCTTGTCTCACTATATATGTGCCTCAATGTTCCTTAGGATCTAGACCTGCATTTTTCAAAGTGCTTTTCAAGGAATGTGGATATTTGGAGATACTCTTCTGAAATAGGATATCAGGGAAAGAAATTGGAAGATACTGTTCACTCTTTCTCACTCTTGGGTATTCAAAGAGTTCACCAGCACATTCTAGACTCTGAGAAACTCTCCAATGAAGAAATTTGTTTAATTTTGTTTAATTCAATGTTTCCCAACTTATTTGATCATGGATTCTCTCTTTTCTGTTTTACAGAATAGCAGCTATCATTAATCTTGTGAAGAAATAGTCACTGTTCCTTGGATCCATGCCACAGTTTCTAACCACATCAGACTTCACATCTGAAACACGTCAAACTCTGGGACTGGAATTGTTTATTTATTTATTTATTTTTCCCTCAAGCTTTTATATTCATCTTGAATGGTATTATGTCAATGTCTCTTTCACATTTCTAACTCATTCTCGGGGTTATAGCTTAGATGTTGCACTGACCACACGGTCACCTCACATGCCCACCAGGATCCCTGCTCTTCAGTTATAGAAGTGCTTTCTTTTTGCCTTGTAGCGTAATTAACTAACATAACTATTCAACTTCAAGATATTTGAGGAAAATTATGTTTTCTTTGTTAAAAAATATTGCCTTCAGTGCTGTACAAGAATATTCAGAGTAAATAATTACTGAGGAAATTTTTTTTGGAATTGGTTTCACCATGATGTGCCGGGTTTCTGTTCTCGACTAAAAGGCTCAGGGGTCACTCCAGTTAACCTGGGCTAATTGGGCTGCACGAAATAACCACACAAGAGACACAAATACCTTTTTCTTTGGGGTCCTCTGACCTTAAGTGTCCACAGAAAGAGAACGAGAGCATGCTCTGACCCCTTTTATTGAGAAGCTATTCAAATGAGGCAAGGGGTCAGGTTTCAGGGGGCTGAGTCTATCTTCATGATGTCCACTGTCAGCAGGTTGACTGACACCTGGGTAGACCACACCCAAGGGCACAGTAAGAGAAGGGGACACACACAAGGCAGTTTCATGGAAGATTCTATCCTAAACAGGGCAAGGGGTTATATTACAAAGGAACAGGTGAGCATAGCTTCACCCATGGGGCTGTAGCAAGACACACCCATGCAACATTTCTGTGACTGAGCGCCTCAGCACCCAGTCGGGGAGTATGACTTAGTCATGTGTGAGGTTGGTCTCCCACAATGATGTTCTCATTCCCCATGACAATATGCAACAGGGAAGTGGGATTTGTTCTTGGCTCATTTTAGTTTGAATCCTTTCTGATCTCCTTCCCAGTAGTGACACTGGTAACCCATAGAGTTTCTCTGATCCCCAGTTTTCTTACAGGGCTATAGTGAGGATGAAGTGAGCCAATCTACAGGAGGGACTTAGCATGATACCTGGAACCTATTAAATCTCAAAACCAATAAGATGGTGATAGGGTTGACTCTAGTAGTGATAATGGAGAAGTAGTTAGTGGGCTCCAGGTGCCAGGCCCAAGATTAAGTGCATTATAAGCAAAATTTAATTTCATTCTCACCCCAGTCAGATGAGATATTTGTTACTTTTCTCATTTTACAGACGACAAAAGCTAGGCTCACCAGAGCCTGGGGTCTACTGAGCCATCATAGGACACTGTCCACCAAAGTAATAAAAATATCTTCAGTTGATATTTGTATTCACAAAGATTATACGACATGAAATTGAACATAAAACTGGGACATGGATAACTGGGGGATGGAAGGAGATTTTGGTGCTGAATCCTAACTGCGATTCACTTGCCATCACTAATTGTGAGGTCTGGGGGAAAGATAACCTTTTCAAAACCTCAGTTTCCTTTTTGTGTAAAATGGGGGTCATATGATATTTTGCCTCATAAGTGAGAATTAAATAGGTCAATGGATGTAAAATGCTCAGTCCAGTGTATGGCTCCTAGTAAGTTTTTTCCTGCTATCATGGTTGTTGTTAACTTTCTTAATCCCATCATTATCAGTATATGAGGATGTGTGACTTTAGATGAAAAACTGCCACCTTGTGGTTATGCAAATTAGAAGCATTGCACAGAAGTTGTTAGTTCATCTGGTCACTAGAGGGAGGGAAAGAATGAGTTCAACCCTGAAATTGAATCCAAGTTTCCTCTGAAAAACAAAAAGCCAAACTCTCAAACATCCTGCTTTAAAACCTACGACTGATGACAAAAGGTACCAGGAAATACTGAGCCCATAAGAATCTGGGAGCAGGTGCGACCACAGGCCTTTTTTTTTAATTGAATCTAGAGCCAAGGGTATGAGTCATCGTCAACTGCCCATGGAGCCCATCAAGGCTATGTCCAGGGCACAGCTCACATCTGGCCTCGCCTCTTTAGCTAATGCCTGTGTCTTCCTCAGCTGAAGACCTCTTCCCATCCCCCTTCAAAGCCTACTAGACTCTCAGTGTTCTTCCTTTGATCAGCCATTGATCCTACTGTGTGCATCTTTCTCACAACTGTCAGAGTTGCCTGTAATCATGGACAGAACATGGGGAAACTCCCTTCTGGAAACTCCAAGGGGAAATTCCAAGTGTGTTAGGTTGGCATTCAAGGCCCAATGCGTTTGATCCAGTTCACCTACCCAACCTCACTTCCACTTACCTTCCTCACATCTTTGACCTCAGTCTCCTGGGGGGCTATTGCAGTTCTGGTTTCTGGCTCCTGTGACCTTGTTCACCCTGTTTCTTCATTCTGGCTTGTGTTTCATCTCCTCTTCTGATTTCATTCTATTCTGGATGACCTTCAGTGCACAGGTCAAGTGCCTACCATTCCATAAAAGCTTCCCTGATTGACCAAGACAAACATTACATTCTACTTTGAAAGATTCCTCCTCCACCACTCCTGTCCTCAAAGTCTTTTTCTACTATAGCTGTTAGTATTTCCTTATTTATATTATGATCGAAAGTGGACATGTTTGTGTTCTAACTTGTGTTAGTCAGCTTTCTGCCCTTGCAACAAAATACCGGAGATAATCAACTTATAAAAAGGAAAGGCTGATTTGGCTCATGTTTTCTGAAGTTTCAGTCCATGGTCACTTGAACTTATTGTTTTGGATCTGCAGTGGAATAGTACATCATGGTGAGAATGCTTGTCAGAGGAAGCTGGTCACCTCATGGTATCTGGAGCAAAGAGAGAGAGGAAGGGGATGGGACTCTAATATCTCTTGAGGGCATACATCTAGTAATGTAACTTTCTTTCAGTGAACCTCACCTCCTGAATTTCCACTACCTTCCAATAGCATCAGAGACTGGAGACAAGAAATCAACATTTCAGTTTACATTTACCCAAACCATAGATAACTGTATTGTAAAAGCCTTGTAAGATTAAGAAACCAGGCCTATTTTTGACAGCATCCAAGAAGATCCGGGCTTGACCATTGTTCCTGTGATTCTGTCACTTTGATATCTTACAAGATATCTAATTTCCCTATTCATTCTATTATTTTGATTATTGAATTTATGCAACTACAGTCAAACTATGAGCTAATGGCTATTTCATTTCCTTTTCTGGCTAGACATAATTCCGAATCCTCCTTTAGGATTAGGTAGCCCCATGTGACAGAGTTCTAGCCAAGGAAAGATGAGCAGGAGTGATGTTTGCCACCTTGGGGTCTGATCCATAAAGCTGTCCATGTAATTATCCATGCTCTTTTCTGTTTCTGTAGCAGCTTTGGGGTGCCATATTTTTAAAGAATGTGGGCATGGCTGCCAAATTGTCCTTCTGGCATTCATACCCTGTATCATTCTCTCTGGCATTGAATATGGTGGATGTGTGCCACCAATAGGATACTGCAGAAATGACAGTGTGTGACTTCTAAGACTGAATCATAAAACCATGTGACTTCTGCCTTCCCTATATCTTGGTCACTCTCCCTGGTGGAAGACAGCTGCCATGTCATAAGGACACTGAAGTAGTCCCACAAAGAGGTCCATGAGGTGGACCACTGAGATCTCCAGCCCATAACAACTACAATCTCTTTGTCATATAAATGGCCAACTCCAATCTTCAGATGACAGCAACCTTAAAAGGGACTCTGAGCTAGAATCCTCCTAAATTTCTTAACGGATGGAAATTGATAATGCTCATTATTTTAGGTGGCTAAATTTTGGAGTAAGTTGTTATGCAGCAATAGATAACTGTTATACAGGGGGCCACAAATTTGAAGGGGCTTGGATCCCTGAATGATCCCTTGAATGGGACCTGTCCACTAGGATTTAAGGTTTTATCTCTAAGTGAGAGCCTTGAGGCTTAAGTTTCATTGGCTTCATGGTAAATATATCTATTAGACCCCAGTGTATCTATTTATTCAGATCTTTCATCTATGATGTTTAGTTAAATTTTGTAACTTTCTTCTTATGGATTTTGAATGATTTTTGTTTATTTTTATTTCTAGGCATTTACTATTTGGGGTGGTGATTGTAGATTAGATGTTATTACTATTTTTTTTTTTTTTTTAAAGAGAGAGTGACAGGAGGGAGAGAGAGAGAGAGAGAGAGAGTTTTTAATATTTATTTTTTAGTTCTCGGCGGACACAACATCTTTGTTGGTATGTGGTGCTGAGGATCGAACCCGGGTCGCACGCATGGCAGGCGAGCGCGCTACCGCTTGAGCCACATCCCCAGCCCAGATGTTATTACTATTATTATCATTTGCTAGTAGTAAGGAACTTAACCGATTCATATATGTTGATGTATATATTCAGTAACTTTGCTCAGCTCTTTTTTTTTTAAAGAATTATCTTTTTAAAATACTTTTTTTTTGGTTGTATATGGACACAAAACCTTTATTTTATTTATTTTTATGTGGTGCTGAGGATTGAACCTAGTGCCTCACATATGCTAGACAAGTGTTCTACCACTGAGCTACAACTCCAGCCCTCTGCTCAACTGTCTTGTAAATTTTTTTCTAGTTAATTAATTTTGGATTTTCTATGCACTCACTTCTTGTGCAGAAAAATAACAATTTTCCCTTTCTTTTCCAGTGTCCTATTTCTTTTTCTTGTTTTATTGTGTTGATAAGTTCTCCCAATTAGCATATCCTATGTTGAATGGTTAGTGTGAAAATAGTTAGGCCTTGTCCTTTAACATTCCACCATTAAGCATATTACTTACTGGTGAACAGAAGGTAGTACATCCTCTTTGATGTCTACTTTGCTAAACACTTTTGAAAAATTGCAAATTGTTTTTAAATTTTATCAAGTCAGTTTTTACTTTAAAATAATTGTATAATTCTTCTAATTTAATATATTAATGCATAAGCATAAAATAGATTAATGTAATTTAAATGGATTTTCTATTATTAATTTAATCTTTATTTGGATATATTATTATTTTCATATGTATCACTGAATTTAATTTGATATTATATTAAGATTTTTTGCCTGCATATTTAAAAAAGAGAAGAGTCTACGATTTTATTTTCTGGAATTGTATTTTCTTGTTTGGGGTATCATTGTTTATTTTAGTTAGTAAATTTAATTGAGCAACTTTCATTTCTTTCTGTTTCCATAAAGAGTGCCTGTTTTAGAGGGTCTGTTTCTTTAATATTTGGTAGAACCTCACCCATAAATCTATCTGGGCCTGGTTCTTTTTTTTTTTTTTCCCAAGGAAACAAACTTTGAATGTCTTTGTACTTTCTTCTAAGTCTTGTTTCTAATTTCCTTAAAGCTGATTTTTAATTTTTAAAATTTGTTTTAATTAGTTATACATGAAAGTAGAATGCATTTATGCACTTCGATATATCTTACATAAATGGGATATAATTTCTTATTTTTCTGAGTGTACATGTTGCAGAATCATATTGGTCATGTAGTCTGGTAATTCACAATAAGGTGGGGGGCACTAGGGAAGAATAGCTTTACCTTAGATTAAGTAAAGTTGATTTTAATAGTTAAAAATTTCTCTATAGTTCTCTATGTATGTATATATACATGCATATACACATGATATATATATATATATATATTCTAATCTTAAAGTTATTTTTTTTCTTTTGGTCCAGTTGCTTAATCAGATTTTGCAAGGCTTTGCCTGTTTTCTTAGCCTTTTAAGCAGGTTTGCCTTAATGGATTAATTCTGTTTGTTTTCACTTAGCAATTTTCTTTATTTTCATTCATTCCTTTAACCTACTTCCTGCATGTTTATTTTGATTGTTTATGTATATTTTATTTAAATAATTTTCCATCTTGAGTTTAAAGTTTAGGTGATTTGTTTTCAGTCCTTCTCTTTTCTGGATAAATGCATTAGTGCTATAAGTTTTTCTGAGTACTGTTTGATTTCATCAGATGCACTTTGTTATAAAATGTTGCATGGCTTTTTAATGGTGTATAATTTGTAGTTTGGTTTTCAGTAGCTTTTTGAATCTGTGTTTTAAAATTTCAAATAGTTCTTATTTTTCTCTTCTTTTCTTCTTTATCTTTTTTTTAATCTAATTTTACACAAATATGATCACCATATTGACTATATAACTTCTTACAATTTATTGGTACTGCTAAATTTTTAATGGTTTTTTTAGTCTTTTGTACATTATCAATGATTAGAACAGTCATTCAAAATTTCCTATTCTGATAATAAATTTGTGAATATCTATTCTACTTTTATCCATTTTTGTTTTGTAAATTTTGAGATTTCTTTTTAAAGTTCGTTCATGTTTAGAATTGTTGCAACATTTTGAAGATGACATTTTATTGTGATGTACTAGCCTTCTCCATACCTCTTAATACTTTTTGTCTTCAAATTTATTTATTCTAATTTTAACATAGTGTGCCCAGATATTTTTGGTTAATACTTACCTAGCATTTATTTCTTCATTTTTCTTTCAGCCTTTCCATGTCCTTAGTTTAAATTGTATAATTTATAAACACGTGGAGTTGGTTTAAGTGTTTTGTTTGTTTGCTTTACTTCAGGCTGACAAATTCCCCTTCTGTTGGTGAGTTTCATTAATTTTTGTATATTATGCTTATTAATTCATTTGAACATGCCTATCCTCATTCTGCTTTTTCATTTCTATTTGACTCATCTTTTCTATGCTTCTTTTTCTCCTTCACTACTGTTTAGATGGAGCCAAAGTTTCATAGTGTTTTTCTTATTAAACAGTTTCCCACTGTCTGAAGGTTTAGGTATTACATATTTACATAATTTCCATATCTTATTTCTGCTTTACATTATATATTTCATTTCTGTTATGTTAGTGGCCTCACTGTAACATAACCATGTATATCAAACATAACCTTGTTTAAAGCCCTTGCTCACATTTTTTTGGGGGATGTAGGTGGTAGGAGGATGGAGGAGAACCCAGGGAATCTATGGTTCCTAGTCTATGATTCACTCTGACTAGAGTCTAAGCAGCAGAGAATTGCAGGTGTCTTGACAGGGTTTGGAGAAGGAGAAGGAGAAAGAATTGAAGGAAGAGGAGGAGGAGGAGGAAATAGATAACACAGAAGAGAGATCTGGAAGAACAGGAGAGCAGAGTCTCAGAGGCACAAATGCACATCTTTCATGGGAAGTTTATGGACTTGCCAGTGTGTGTGTGTACGTGTGTGCACCTGGGTGTATATGCACATGTGCATACATGTGTGAATATGTTGATCCTTGTGTGTATGCTGGTGAGTGTGAGTAGTTGCACCAGAGTGAGAGCATTACTCTGAGTATTGGGGGCAGGAAGAGGCAGAGGATAGGAAAGGAGCACTAAAACTCTTGAACAGTGTACAAGGTTCCATTTTCACTGTATATTTTACAAAGAAAGTGAAGTCTGAAGGGGAAGAGGCAGTAAGGGGGCCCAGCCAGTGGGGGCCCTTCTCATCATGGGAGAAGAAAACATTAGAGGTGAGATCTGAATTGTGGATTCCCTTCCAGAAGACAAACAGATCAGGAGAAGTTGAACTCACTTGGCTCAGGGGATATGAGTTGAAAAGAATAGAGACTCAGGGAGGACAGACGGATGCAGTTCACAAATATCCTCTCTTTCACCAAGAAAATTCCAGTGATGTTATTTCTGAGACCTATCCTGTGCTATCGTAATTGTATTTTATATACTAGCTATCAGTACAAGAATCAATCTGTTGACAATAGTTCCTAAAAAAAAAATCAGGTCTCATCTCAGTGTAATCTATACCCTGATTAAATTATAAACAGATTTCTAGAATTCAATAGTGATAGCCCACATGGTGTAGAAAAGGAGAATTCAAATCAAATATGCTCTCAGTCAGTGACGAGAGTACTAGTGACATGTCAGCTTATGAGAAACAGACATGGTAAAATAAAATGCTCCAGTGTCTAGCTTACTTCTCTCCACAAGTCAGGGTTATGAAATCTTCTCTGAGGCTAACTGATGTGCAAAACGAAGGCAATGAAAATAATTTTAAAAATACTACTTTTGTTTTCATTCTAAACTGTTTTTGTTACCATTAGCACTAAAATCTCACCCCATTTACTTCTAGCTCAAAATGAAATGCACCCTTCCAATAGACATGAGCTTTCTTCCTAGTCTATTTCCTATCACAATCTGTTTTGCTGAGTGACAGAAGGGCTGGTACCTGCCTCATACCTAGGATACATCTTCAATAAAGACTATAATTGAGAAGTGAGGAAAAGATACTAATTTTCCAGCTATCATGTGAAGACTGAAAGGGACTTTACAAACTACAATTTTACCATATGGTAAGTCCTAGTACTACAGATACCCAGAACAGGAATGGAAATGACTGTGCAACATATTACAGAAAAAGTATAAATGAGAATAACAAAAATTTGGAATCAAACTTGTGTGTGTACTTCATTTAAATGTTTTATTTCCTGTTTATAAAAATGTCATTTTTCCCCCTTTTTTGGTACCAGGGATCAAACCTAGGGATGCATTACCACTTAGACACATCCCTAGTCCTTTTTTATTTTATTTGAATATTTGCTAAGTTGCTTAATGCCTCACTAAGTTGCTGAGGCTGGCTTTGAATCTGTGATCCTCTTGCCTCAGCCTCCTGAGCCACTGGGATTACAGGTGTGTATATCACCATGTCTGGCCTTTTTTTTTTTCAATCAAATAATTTGAAGTCACTTGGGAGTTCAGATGGTCCCTGACTTAACTAATGATTGTTCAGTTTAAGATCTTAACTTTGTGATGCTGCTAATGCAATAGGAATTCAATACAAAGTGAATTTTGAATTTGGATCTTGTAGCAAGCAGTATATGATATTGCTATGGTTTAGATATTAGCTATTCCCCAAAAGTTTATGTGTGACACAATGCAAGACCATTCAGAGGTGAAATGATTGAGTTATAGGAGCCTTAACCCAGTCAGTGAATTAATCCCCTAGTAAGGACTAACTGGGTGGTAACTGTAGGGAAGCACGTAAGGTGTCCCTGAAGGAGCTGGGTCATTGGTAGTGTACCTTTTGGGGTATATATTTTGTCCTTGTTGAGAGGAGCTCTTTTTTGTGCTTCCTGGTGTGATGTCTTAGCCACTCTCCTCCACCACACTTTTTTGCAGTGTTGTTCTGCCTCACCACAAGCCCCAAGGAATAGAACTGGCTGGCCTTCTATGGACTGAAACTCTGAAATCTTGAGTCCACAAATAAACTTTTTCTTCTTCAAAATTGTTCTTGTTGGATCTTTTGGTCACAGCAATGGAAAAGCTAAGCCAGGTGTGATCCTCTCTCTTGGTGCTGTGCAGCAGAGTGATCCACTGCTACCAGTCAGCCAGGGGATCCTGTGGTTACCATAGGAGAAAGAGGCTTTGCATTAGATATTTTGCCACATTATTGGTTAATGTGAGATTTCTGAGGACATTTAAAATAGAGTACACGAAGCTATGATGTTTGGTAGGTTAGAAGTGTTAAATGTATTGCGACTTAATATAGTCTCAATTTATAATAGGCTTATCAGGATAGAATCCTATCATAAGATCAGGAATATCAGTATCATGTTTTCTAATGCAGGGTTTACTGTGACTTCTGATTGGGGAAACCAAGGTAGACAGTTATCTTGCTACATCCTCTGGCTTTCACTGGGAATTCATGGTGTTAGTTTTAGCAGTTTTTAACTTGCACATTCACCTTTATCCCCTTCCTTTCTACCATAGCTGGACTTTATAACTCCTGCTGGTTCTTATTTGGTGACTACATATAAACTCCAAATAGCTGCTCCTAAGGGCCAAAGTTCACCCCAAGATCTTACTTCAAGCTCTCATCGTGATACCCAGGAATGTTCTACAGTCAGCCCCCCCTGTGTTTTTTGTGGGGTGTTTTTTGCCTTTCCTGGATGTGAGAGAATTTGTGTATAATATGTCTCTTGTGGTTGATCCTTCCCAACTCCTCCTTGGTGGAATCTGGTATTACCCTTATCATAACTGCCCTGTCCTTCCCAGACCCTTCTTGATCTTCACCTGTAGTTTGATGTCCAAATGTCCAACACACATGACCGTAACTGTGTGCTCTGTGGAGGAGGCAAGGTCTTCGAATATCATTCAACCATCTTTCCTGTGGTTGGATTCTGGTTGGATTTCTTGAGATGCTCTTGATTCATCCAGATATTATTCAGCCTATTCGAGAAGAAGTCAGGCTCTTTTTAACAGAGTCACTATTAGGATCAAAGATGGAGAAAGAAAACTCTAAATTCAAGAGGGTCAGAAATACAATGAAATTTTGGTGGATGAGGAGGTCTGTTTTAAAGTTTGGTCTTGAAGCCTCCTCAAGAGTCCCTAGTCTGGTCGTGAGGCACCTTGGTAGAAGAGCTGATGGAGTTAAAATCAGGAGGTTATTAAGAATTCTTTAATTCAGAAGGCTGTTTCTGACTAGGAAGAGGCTGACAGAAGATAGATAAAGATGACCTTCATGATTAAATCTTCGCTATTGGACCCATCCCACTGGCCAGCCCCAAAACTCTGGATTCTTAGATGTACCTTCAGTGTTTATCATTCCCTCTCCATTTCTGCCCCATTGCAGCCTGGCTTAGATTCTCACCTCTCACTTCCTTAAATTACCTATTTTCAAAATCTCTCTTCTATGTAATCTCATGCAGACACCAGCATTACTTTCTGAGAGACAGGTCATTGAAGTGACTGTCATTACAAATAGACTACCAACTTCTAGGTGTCTGGTGGAATTCCTCCGAATATCCTTAACCTATCAAACTGATTTATGAGGGGTCTATGTACTTGGATGTTTCTGGACCTTTGTATATGTTATTTCCTGAGCCTAGAGAATTTTTCTCTTCCCTTTCTCACCCATCACAAGACGTTACATTTCTCAAGATCTCTCTTGATTGCTTTGTTGTGTAGCATGCCTTCCCTGAGTTCATCAGTGAAGGTCACTGATGTTCCTTCCTTATTTCTCCTACACTATTTTTTTTATGGGTTCTATCTAACCTTTTGTTATCTTATCCCTTGACTGAGTGATGGTTTGGCTCCCAGTTCTACTCCTGTCTCAGGACACCTTGAAAATTAAGCTTTGCCTTGTTTTTTTTCCTCTTCTCATCTTTGGTTTTCTCCTTGCAGGGATGTCTACCTATTAGCAGATAGAAATAGGAAGAGTAAACATCCAACTCCCATCAGATCAGGGTTATGAGATGGGTCTCACCATTCTCAACACAAGGTTGTATTTCTATATTTATGCAAATATTCTAAGCCTTCCCCTTCTTTGTTCCTGCTTGTGATGTTGCCAGAAGTTCTTGGTGGTGAACTGTACCATCCAAGGCATGGTCCCAAAGTTTCCTATTTCTTGTCCTCAAATAGGCCAAACATCTCCCTTATCTTTTGGAATTCACTATGGAATCCTAATATGAGGAAGGTCTGAGGTTGTAGGTTACTTTTCTTCATTCCTGAACAGACCTCCTTTGGGGCATATGCTAACACCATTTGGTTTTCTTATAATAGTGGGCAAAATATAAAATTTTATAAATAAAAAGATGTCTTTAGTTTGTCATAAAGACATAAATTGGTTCTGAATATTTAAAAAATTGCCTTTATAAATTCATCCTATTTTTAAATATTAAATTACTTTTCCACAATTCAACTTATTTCTAAAGAACCATTAGGCCTACCCATTAGATGATAAAGATTTTTAACAAAACAACTTTTCATTGGTGAAATATACAAATGTGTATAAAACAGTATGATGAGGCCCCATATTCTTATTACCCTGTTTTTTTGTTCTTCCCTGTATTATGTTGAAGCTAATCTCAGATAACTTTCATTTGTATACTATATTTTGTCACATTCCTCTAGCAGATAAGAAAATAAAAACGACTGTGATACCAGTTGTTACTTAAACATATTAATAAATTCTTATTTTTAGATGGCAAGTTCTGGCAGGATAGACCTCTGGCATTATAATTGTTAAAACACCTGTAGTTACTATAATCTTGCACACACAAGTTGCTCAGTTCCCTATTGATTAAGTGGTGGATTGATTCATCAATTAAATGATATTCGCATCATTGGCTTTCTGGTTATCATGAATACTTATGGAAGATAGTTCTGTTTCATGTTGATTTCTGTTTGCTCTCAGTTAACTTTTTAGTTAATTTTACAATACAAGAGTTTTAAAGTCCAGCACTCTATATATTTCATGGACACTCTTCTAACACAATGTAACTGTTAAAAGAATCAACCCTGAAGCTAGTTTGACAAGCATTTTAATAATATAGCACTATAATTTCCATTGTTGGGTCAGCCAAGTTATTTAATTTCTCTAAGTCCAGTTTTCTTAATGGGAAAATGAGGTTTATAATAGTACCTACTTCCTGGGTTTGCATGGGGCTTAAATGAGATATGAAAACAAAAGGCAGTGTTGGGAACTTAGTAAGTGCCAAATAAATATTATCTATTATTTTTTAAGTCTGCAAAGTCTAAACCTTCTTCCTCCCCACTTTTAAATGCTGAAAAAAAATTGAAAATGTGAAAATCTCTTATAAAATGACTTAGGACCATTTGGAAAAGTGAGGAGATATTTATATTTTAAATCAGCACTATGGAAATATCTGTGCAAGCCAACAATATTGTATGCTTTCCAAGTATTTCAAAGAAGCAACGGGCTCCCGCTGAGACATGATCTCTCTAAACCCCCTCAAGCCTCCAAGATGGTCTTTTAAAAATCTCCCCTCTCTATTGGCCTAGGACATGTTCTGCCAGAAATCTGTCTGCAAACGATTTTCTTCATCATGTCACTAAGTAAAACACATCAAGATACCTGTCCATCTGTACAACTCTCCAAAGCTCTACTTGTACTTCCTGCTTTGACTGAAGAGGCATTTATGGCCCGTGTGAGAGAACAACTTTTCAGAAACCACATTGGAGTCCACAGTGCAGTGAAAGGGTCAGGAAGTGTCAGGCACATTTCCAGATTTCTCTCTGGCCCATATTGTCATCTAGCCACTGAGATAGTTTATCCAAAACTTGTTAGGATGATTTGGGTTTCACACAAGGTTATGCAAACACAGTACAAGTCTGATGTCTTTATTTCCCATGAATTTTTGTAGGGGAGGGGGAAGTGAAGCACATTTTAGTCTCAAATTCTGGAGCTTCAGGAACCCTAATGGAGAAATATCCAGATCTTTCAACCAAGAAAAGACAATAACTAAGGACAGCTACCATTTTTTTTTCCACATTCATTTACAGATTGGCCAAACTATCAACTACCCGCTCCTAAGTTCTTAGACACGAGAGCTATGGAACAATCTTTCTTTAAATCATGATAATGTTCCTGTGAAATCTTTCTCTTCTTGGGAATTAATAATTATCAAGTCAGATAAGTTGACAGGGCTTGTGCTGGAACTGGGAGTACAACAGGACTCACTAACTCAGAGGCCTCAGAGACTCACAGAGCAATTCTCAGAGATGGCAGTTTTCTTTAAAAATTATGTTTTTATTAGTGCATTATAATTACACATGGTAATGGGGTTCATGGTGACATATCCATACACGTACATAACGTAATTTTGTCAGTTTCATTTCTCAGTACCTGTTTTTCCCCCTCCCTTTCTCCTTCATCCTGATCCCCTTCCTGTACTGTTCTCCCTTCTATTTATTTTTAAAATTGGGGCATTATAATTATACATAAAAGTTGGATTCATAAGATACATATCAGATGCAACAATGCTGTGCAGTAAATACTATCAAAATAGTAGCATCATGAAACAACAATTAATGATGCTTTTCTTAATCACTGGATTTCAGGTCAGTGATTGCAATCACTGGACTGCTTCATACCACCAGTGGGTTCAGGCTTCCCCATCTGTCTCTCACCTGTGAAGTAGGGATGACCAAGGACATAGTCTTCTCATGGTGGGTGCAGATGTTTGAAGGAGTGAGCAGAAACATGTGATTCTGAACATGTGGGCTCTGCACTGGCTTACTATACTTTTGCCCACATTTCATTGGACATATAGTCCAATACCACCTGAGTGAAGAATTAAAGTCCATCCACAGTGACTCATGGCAAAAATGGGAAGGAAACCAGAGCTGTGAGCAGAGAATACTGTCCACCTGGTAATTTGCACAGTGCCAGCACAGGAGAGTCAAGGTGTGTCTCTTTCCTAGCATTTCTCATGTCATTACACATTCCAGCTCAGTGGCCCATGACTAAGGTTGTGCATTAGAAATTCTCAGACAGCCTCCAGTGCAGCCAAGGCTTATAGTTTTGAAAACTTTCTAATGACATTTGATTAGAAGGGTTAACACAGAACAATCAGATTTCATGAGGAGGATTGCTTGTTTCTGCTCACCCTTCAGTCTAGTGCAGTGCACTTCTGAATATCTTGGTTACATTTTCTTGATTTCAAGATAATAGTGCATGTTGAGAATTTTCCAAGGTGACAATTCAGGATTGTATTGTACCTAATCAATATAGCCTATTAGTGAGAGGCAACTACTTTTTGGATCATCAAAGTTACAGGAACATGATAATGCTCACATTTGAGTAGCACATCTCCAAACCTCTTGCCTCCTCATGTACCATCTTATAGAAAGAAGAACAGGTGGATACCTAGAGAGATTTCAAATGGCAAGGACTAGAAGCTAGGCTTTATTCTTCAGCTAAAGGGTTGTTCTTCCTTCTCCCCCATCTCTTTGAAGTAATGATAATGCAATGGTATTCTGGATTTAAATCTAAATCACATTTGGATTTTGATATAAACTACTTGGTTTTTCCTGATAAACTTTCAATTTATTAGCAATTTCTTCCAAGAACACTCTGATAAAGAGAAATAGGTGATAGTTCATGACCAACTTGCTGTGCAACCATAGACACTGTGCCCAAGGCATGTGGAATGGGATGTAGCTTGTGGCAGCTACATAACTTAGCTTTCCATTACTGTGGCAAAATACCTGAGACAATCAGATTAACAAGAGAAAAACATTTATTTTGGCTGCTTGCCCTGTTGTTTTGGGCCTACGGTGGCAACAGTCCATCATAATAGGACTGTATGATGGAGATAGGCTGTTCACATCATGGAAGCTGAGGGGAGAGAGAGAGAGAGAGAGAGAGAGAGAGAGAGAGAGAGAGAGAGAGAGAGAGAGAGAGAGAGAGAGAGAGAGAGAAGGAGAGGGAGAGAGAGAAGGAAAGAAAGAAAAGCCAAGGTCTCAATATCCTAATATCATCTTCAAGGGCACTCCCTGCCATAACCTAACTTCCTTTCTTTCTTTTTTTATTTAGTTGTAGATAGACACACAGTATCTTTATTTATTTTTATGAGGTGCTGGGGATTGAACCCAGGGCCTCACACATTCGAGGCAAGCACTTTACCACTGGGCTACAGCCTCAGCTCCTGTGACCTAACTTTCTAAGATTAGACCCCACCTCTAAATGATTCCACCACCTCCCAATAGTGCCAGGGCTAGGGAGAAAGCCTTTAACACATGGGCCTTATCAGGACATTTCAGACCCAAATTAGAGGGCCACAGATCATCCAAAGCTACTGCTTCAGCATCTCATTAGAAAGAAAATGAGAGATCAGCAAGGCTATGCCTATTTTCTTTTGCCAGGTATAGGAGGAGACACAGACTAACAGACACAGAGGAACAGTTTCTGTCCTTGTGAAACTTCAGTCTAGTGAGTTATTTCATTATATTTAAGCTAATATGTAAATAAATATATTCAGGGAAACATGAAAATTCTCTGTAGGCACTTTTCATATAAGTCATTTAATTGGGTCTTCCAAATAATTCTTAGTGATAGATTGATTGCTGTGGTTTGTATACGGGTTGAATTTGTCCCCCAAGGGTCCATATGTTGGCAGTTTGGTGGTGTTGAGGCACTGGCGGGACCTACTTAGGGTCCTTAGTTCAATTGGGGGGATTACTTTAGAAGGAGCTGTGGGATCCAGTTACTCCCTGGGTTACTATCTGGTTCCTCTCTCTCTCTTGCATGTGTTTCTATCAAGATACCATCCACCATGAAGTCCTCACCAGAGGACAAACAAATTGGGCCACCTGATCTTGAACTTTCAACCTCCAAAAGTATGAGTTAAATAAACTTTTTTTTCTTTAAAAGTAGCCTATCTCTAGTATTTCATTATAATCATGAAAACCTGACTAATACAATGGTGATCCCATTTTGCAGATAAGACCGAGACTTACTGAGTAATTTGATGAAAGGCCAATAACAAGTTGATAGATGAATCAGGATTACAACTCAGACCAGTCAGACCCTAAAATGTTTGCTTTCTCTACCACATAACCTATGGAGACTAGAGCACCCCATTTCAAGGGAACATGATTTAAAAATCTTTTCTTCAGCAGGGTCTTCTCTCCTAACATCTTTCAGATTCTGTGTGTTATTTGCTGCCTCGATTTGGCCAAGACTGCATCTTATAAGAATTTTAATGCCTCAAAGGAATTGGCATGGTGCTGTATACTTACAGATACTAACAGCAGCAGCAGCAGCAGCAACAATAACAACTATTTGTTTAAAAAACTGAATGCTAACATGTCAACAAAAATCGGGCCTTGCATTGCAAATCCCAACAGGATTGTGTTTGACATGATCTGCTGCTTCAGTTTTGGAAGGCCTCTGGATTACCCACACTATTATTTCTCTCCTTAAGCAGCAAATGTCAACAGATGATGGATCAAATGTGAAAATTAGCATCCAGATCACATTAGAAGAAAGCCCAACATCCAATCATTTCACTGCTCACAAAAATACATTCCTTCCCACTCCCTCCTCTTTTTAAGGACTTCATTGACCTTTTCTAAAGTTCCAATTTTCATTTAACCTCTGTGCCAGTCAAGATAGCAAGTCTGAGTCCCTAACCTTCTCCTTCACCTAGTGATCACCCTTTGAAGTCACTGAGCATGCACAGAAGGAAGCCATTAGCAAGGGGAGTCCAACCTATATAGCTTACCATAAATTAGAAGGCTAAAGGAGGCCTTTTCAACCCACTGCAAATTCACTCAGCCTGCCTGTTGGCAGTGCCTTCCCATTGATGACAGGTCACTAAAGAGTTCTTTCTAGGCAGTTCATTTCTGGTGGCAGCAATATTACTATTTGGACTTCTGAAATACTTTTTTTTTTTTTTTTTTTTTTTGCAATGCACAAAGGTACAAGCAGCAGGGATTATGGAATGAGAGTTTCACTGGAGCCCTCCAGACCGTTACTTATCCACTGGGGAGAGGATGTTGGCCAGATTTATGTGGGGGCTCCCTTCTTGAGTCAGAAGCCTCACAATGTCAAAATAGCAAAAAGCCCTTGAGAATTCTTATGTGGTGGCTTCAAGAATTCTTGGAGATCAGTCGGAGAGTCTGGAGGGGACAATGAAGTGTTGGTGGTAACTCATTAATTAATTCAGCAAACCATTATTGAGTGCCTACCTTATGCCAGGTACTTTTTCCCACACCTAGGGTACAGCAGTGAATAAAATATAAAAATTCAAGTTCTTCTGGGGCATATCTCAAAGCAGATGATGGTAGACAGACAATAAAATAAATAAATTAATAAATATGCTCCTCCATCTCTGATGGAACTCAGTCCCAGTGAGTACATTATAAATGGAAAATACCATCAAGTTGAAAATGCAGTGAATACGTTCAACCAGCAAACATCACAGCTTAGCAACCCAGTCCACTGTAGAGTGTCAGTTGTTCTCCTTATGATCACAAAGTTGATTGGGAGCTGCAGCTTACGGCCACTGCCCAGACTCTGGAGAATGGGGGGGGTACCATATGTTACTAGCCTTGAAAAATATCACAGTGAAAATTTTGAAGTATGGTTTCTATTGAATGAGTACCGCTTTCATACCACCTGAGAATGGAAAAATTGTATGTTAAGTCAAACCATCCGGTTTGGGGACTGTCTGCAGTGTGCTTGAAAGGGCTGAGTATATGGGAAAAGGACAGAGGGCTGGAGAGCACAGGAGCCGGAGAGGACAGGCCTTAGTCATGAACTAGGGGCTCAAGGTGTGACACTTGGAAGGTGTCATTTAAATAAGGACATGAGGAGGTAGGAGGTAAGTTTGACAAAGACAAGAGGCAGAACATTTCTTGGAGAAGGATCAGACAGAACATGGTCCAGATGTAGGAGGGGATCTGGTGTGATGCAGCACCTACAAAGTGAGAGAAGCTTGCTAAGCAAGGATCAAGATGCCCTAAACAATCTGGCTCTTTCTGATAACCTGGACATCTACTAGTAGGGTGCACAGATCTAAGTGCTTTTTAAAACAAACAAACTTATTTACTTACTTACTTACTTTATTTATTGTGGTGCTGGATATTGAACCCAGAGCTGTGGGCATGTTAGGCAAGGGCTCCAGCACTGAGTCACTCCCCAGCCCTATTTTATTTGTTATTTGACAAATAATGAATGTATATATTTATGGGTAACAAAGCCATGTTTTGATCTATGTATATTTATGTAATAATTACATCAAATGAATAAACACATCCATGACCTCAATTACTCATTCTCTATGTGATGAGACTATTTCAAATAGACTCAACAATTTCTAAGTAAGTTTTAAAAGACCTTTGGTTTGTCTTGCTAGAATGGACTCCATGTAGCTGGGGCAGAGGCTAGGAGTCTACTTTGGAGGCTACTGTAGCTGTCCAGTCATGTGATGATGAGGCTTAGGTGAGAGTGGTCATATGGAGAGGGTGAGATGTAGCCATTATCTGGGAGAAAAA
Organism: Ictidomys tridecemlineatus; assembly: GCF_052094955.1. Classification (NCBI taxonomy): domain Eukaryota; kingdom Metazoa; phylum Chordata; class Mammalia; order Rodentia; family Sciuridae; genus Ictidomys; species Ictidomys tridecemlineatus. Next base: position 155,721,347 of record NC_135481.1, on the reverse strand, counting down.
TAGGGTTTATTGAGAGATTGAATGTGAGCATGAAAGGAAGAGACATGTAAGAATGTCTCCAAATATTTTGGCTGAGAAACATGGAAAATGGAGTGGCCTTTGGTTGAGATGGGAAGACTGGGGTGAAGCAAGTGCTATGGTTTAGATATGAGGTGTCCCCCCAAAACTCATGATTTAGACAATGAAGAAGGTTTTAGAGGTGAAATGCTCAAGTTCTGAGAGTCTTAATCTAATCAGTGGATTAATCCACTTGAATCAATTAGCAGGGTTGTGACTGGGCAGGTAGGGTGTGCTGGAGGAGGTGGACCAATAAGCGTGTGCCTTTGGGGCTTATACTTTGTCCCAGTTGAATGGAGCTCTCTCTCTGCTTCTTTGTTGCCATGTTCTGAGCTGCTGTCCCCTGCCACAATTTTTTACCTCACCTCAGGACCTGAGCAGGGGACTGGGACCTCTGAAGTTGTGAGCCCCCCCAAAACTGTTACTCCTCTAAAATTGTTTTTGCCAGATATTTTGGTCACAGTGATGAAAAGATGACTGAAGCAGCAGGTATTTGAATGAGGACTTTAGTGTTGGATAAGCAATGGTTGAGTTTTTTTTTAAGACATTCAAAAGGGGACAAGAAGCAGACAAGTAGATGGGCAGGAATTCAGAGGGTGGTCTTGAATTAAGTGGAGGTATGACTGAAATATGATATATTATTTAAAATCTCAGGGTTGTTGATAGCATTATTAAGGGGGCGAATATAAAGGAAAGAAAGGAATCAAGGACAGATCCTGGAGCATCTCCTCATTATGAGGTCAAGGAGGAGAAAAGGGGCAAAGGAAGTTGAGGAAAGAGAGGGGGTGGAGGTGAGGGAAAGTGAGTGAGAGAGGGAGAGGATTGAGATGGCAGAAAGCCCAGGAAAGAGCAGTGTCCTTGAAGTTGGGGGAAGGGAAGGGTGTGACCAACCATGTCCAATGGTGCAATGTGAGATAAGCAGGAATCTTGGCCACTGGATGGAGGCAGGCAGCATCTCTGATGGGCACTCTTCTGGCACAGTGAGGGATGCATTAGGAGAGGAACTGGAATAGGCAAGACACGTCAGTTCTTAATAGACTTTGATCTAAGAGTCATTGCAAGAAAAAGTCCCATGATAAAACCAATCAGAAAGTACTGACCTAAATTTTGCAAATACTGACTGATCTTCCATCTTATGCTCGAGAAGACTGTGGCCAGAGACACACATAGAGAGTAAATGGCTCACCTAATTGGGTGAAGTCAGCCTTGGGGTCTCCTGGCCAGAGTCCCAAGAAGCCTGGTGCTGTCAGACAGCTGGTGGGAAGAGACCTGAGCTTGAGGGGGTGTCTGGCCAAGGTTATTGTGTGGACCTACACCATGGTTTTCACCTGCTCCCATATACCCAAACTTCCATTAAAGTCAGTAAGTGGACTTCTGCTATGAGAAACAATAACAATGTCTTCAGGGTGTCTTCACATTCACAAATCACTCTCTCATCTGATTTCTCCTTGAGACTAATGTAATTTCCAATAGAATAGTCAGGAGCAGTAGTGACAAGCACACACTTTGGGCTTGGGTTCCTCTTCCAGTTCTGCCATGTTCTAGTTGTGTGATCTATGACAAGCTACTGAATCTCCTCTTGCCTCAGTTTATTCATCTGTTAAATGGTTCTGATACTTGTCCCTATCCCATGGGGTTGTTGTGAACTTGAACTGAGTTAATACACAAGGTCCCTCATTTACTATGACTTGACTTACAACTTTTCAACTTCAGGTTGGGTGTGAAAGCAATACACATTCAGCAGAAACTGTACTTCAAAGTTTGAATTTGGATTTTTTCCCAGGCCATTGACTTGTGGTCTGATCTCTTGTGATGCTGAGCAGTACGGAGAGCTGCAGCTCCCAGTTGTCCCCATGATCACTAGTGAAAAAGCCAACTGTACTCTATTGTTAGCCTCCTGTGAATATAAATATTCAATAATTTACATGATATTTAATATTTCATTATTAAACAGGCCCCAAGTTAAGTGATTTGGCCCAACCGTGAGATGATGTAAATGTACTCAACATGCTGAAGGTAGGTTAGGCTAAGCTATTATGTTTTATTGTGTTAAGGGAATTATAGGCATTTTTGAATTATAATGGGTTTATTGGACAGAAACCTGTCAGAAATGAAGGAATATCTGTATATGAAATAGTTAGAATTGTGCTATTAATGCATTATTATTAATTAAGGCATCATTCACTTAAACAGTTAGAAATATCTGGAAATCTTGCAACAGGTTACCCAAATGACTTAAACCTGGCTTATATAGTTCTCTTTCACTGTCTGAACATTATTCCACAAGGGATGTTCCTCTATGATGATTTTTACCTATCTCATCCAGATTCTCACTTCTTGCAATAATTCAACAATTTTCTAGAGAAGTTGAGTGAGGAAGGGATTTCCTAAGTATATGCTTAACATTTCTAAAAGTCTTTTATTTTGTATTCTACAAGTTTTGAATTTACTCTTCAATCAAAAAAGAAGTGTGCTTGAGTTTACTGAAAATTGTGAAATTGCAATTAGTATAAATGGTGAGAATTTCACTTTGGTGTATAAAAATAATTTTAAATAATGTTTTTGTGAACATACATATTTACTTGTGACAATACTCTGGCGGATGACACATTCTAGAATATGGAATACTAAGCAGATATTTGAGGGTCTTATGAACTTGAAGGGAAGGGTGTGCTGACAGGATCCTAGGTTGAGAATCTGAAAGTCTGGGTTCTAGTCACAAAACTTGCTTCATTTTTGGGCAATCAGTCACTTATTGAGCCTCAATTTCCTTATTTATAAAGATAAGTTGGGACTGGGTGGACTTTCCATTTCTTTCTTTTTTTTATCATTTATATATTTTATTTTATTTTATTTTATTTATTGGTTGTTCACAACATTACAAAGCTCTTGACATATCATATTTCATACATTAGAATCAAGTGGGTTAAGTCCTAATATTTCTATTATTCTTCTAAGTTTGGGTACCTTTATGAGCAGAGAGTTGTTAATTTGGAAGGTGACCCCAGGAAACACCATGAAGGGAGTAAAGAAATGAGGTAGAAGAGAAGGCAGCCCCTCATGTGTCTATCATGGATCAGTTTATCTCTGTGGACCGTGGGAACTTCATCCAACTGGGGAGCCTTGGAAGATCATTGGACCTGGTGTTATGAGAGAGCTAGGATCTCTACACACAGAAGTCACTGGTTCAGGTCTGTTTTAAAGGCTTTTCTGGCATGCCTCATGGTGTCAAAAGGTACACAAAAGCCATTAGGTTGAGATGGACAAGTGCTGATAGCAGGAAGGTGGGAAGACCTCACTGAAGTAGCAGAGGTGATATGGATGGAGCCCTGTATATTTAGGTGGCATGGCCATGGGATCCCCTTGGATGAAATGTGTGTGTGTGTGTGTGTGTGTGTGTGTGTGTGTGTGTGTGTGTTTAGAACTGGACCCAAGGCTTTGTGCATTCCTGCTAAAAATGTGCTCTACCAGTGAACTACATCTCCAGTCTCTAAAACCTATATCTTATTGATAACCCTGAAGTGTCATTGGATCTGGCGGTTTCACTGAGCATTGCAGAATGCCAGCGTTTGGTAACATAAAGCTTTTCTTGTAAAGATATAAAAACATGTATTCAAATTATGTCCTTTTATATGAATGCAGGAAGTCCGTGTCATTCTCTTGGTGTCTTGCTGTCATGATGTTATACTCACTTGGATTCTGATGTGACTTTTTATTTTTTTTATTTATTTATTTATTTTTAGAGAAAGTGAGAGAGGAGAGAGAGAGAGAGAGAATTTTTAATATTTATTATTTTTTAGTTCTCGGCGGACACAACATCTTTGCTGGTATGTGGTGCTGAGGATCGAACCCGGGCCGCACGCACGCCAGGCGAGCGCGCTACAGCTTGAGCCACATCCCCAGCCCTGATGTGACTTTTTAAGAAAGAGAAAAGAGGCTGGCAGAATCAGTACACTGGACACCCACAAATCCTGGGTGCCATGAGAGTATGTCATGCATGGGACACATAGGAAGGCCATCTGTGTGTGTGTGTGTGTGTGTGTGTGTGTGTGTTGAGCAGTTGATTGGGTGCAACCACCCACAAAGAGTCAGGCAGAGTTAAGTGCTCCTGAAAAATTCCAGGAACTTCCCTGTTGTAGAGATTTTTATTTCCAGTCAAATATGTCTCTAATAATGAAAATCCATGCCAAAAATGAGGAAAGAAAGGCTGATCCAGGTTTCTGTTTTCTTTCACCTGTTTTTCAGTTTGGGAATGGAATTCACTCACTGAATGAACAAATCTTGCTTTAAGGCCTGCTTCATGCCAGCATGGGGGGAAAAACCACTGATATAATCCTGTCTCCAGGGAGATTTCTTTTTTGGTGAGAAGAGACAGATATTAGTCAAACAAACAAACATCTATATACATACTGTGTCAGGAGAGAGAAATCTTAGGGTAGGATGAAGATTGGGAAGGTATAGGAGTGGGGAGTTTTATTTAGGCAGTGTGGTCAGGGGGCGTTCCTTGGATTAAATCTTTTGAGGCTAGACTCAATGGGATGGAAGAAGACTGGAGCTAGGCATGCCAAAGTTTGTCAATGGAGCATCCTAAGCTTGAGAAAACAGAGAATCAAAGAGCTGAGACTCGGGCCAAGGGTGGGCTCATCAGCAGAGATGAGGACACAGAGGGAACTTAGGTGGCCAATAATTAATCACATGGAACTTTGTGAAGCTCTTACCTTGAACTGAGATTAGGGATACAACATTCTCTAACTTCTGTTTTAGAGAGCCACTCAGGAGCTGAAAGGGAGCGGAGCTGGGGCAGTAGAAATCAGCCTACTGGAAAGGGCTTTTTTTTTTTTAAATTTTTTTTCTTCTTCCCTGAACTTTGTTCACATCTGTATGCAAAACTGTCTTCTGGCTATTGGGCTATTGCCACTCAAATTCGTATATTGAAGCTCTAGCTCCAAACATGATGTATCTAAAAATGAGGCTTTTGGGGGGGGGTGGATAATTAGGTTTGGATGAGATCATAAGGATGGGGCCTTCATAATGAGATTAGTGCCCTTATAAAAAGAGATACCAAAAATCTCTCTTTCTGTCATTTGAGGGCATAGAAAGCACCTGTCATCTGTTGAACCAGGAAGAGGCTCCTCATCAGGCCCCAACCATATTGGTACTCTGAACTTGGACTTCCAGTCTCTAGAACTGCGAAAATGTAAATATCTGTTGTTTAAGCTTCTCTGTCTGGCTATTTAGTTATGACAGCCTGAGATGATTAAGACAATGGCCAAATTTAATTTCTTTTTTCCTTTTAAAAAAGGAGTGGGAGCTCTCCAGGCAGTAATGCTAAGGGTCTGAGGGAGACCACAAATTACCATGTGGAGGGAAAGGGGTGCAGAAGGGAGTCTATGGATCAGGAGAGGCCAGTAGAGGTAAGACCATGCATGCTTCATAGGTTGGAATGAGGGGCTCTGTCTTCATGGTCTGTGGATGGAAGGGCCCACAGAGGGTTTTAGGCCAAGGTGTTGGCTCTGGCTGCTAAGGAGGGAGAACAGGTGGAAGGAAGGCAGGGCTGCAAGTGAGGAGTCCAGATGGCCATTTGAACAAAGTGCATCAGGTATGAGACTTCAAAGGCCTGGACGTGGGCAGCTGCAGTGAGGAGGAGAAGATGGAGCAGGGGTATGGGGTGAGGAGGGAGTGGCTCTTGGGCCAGTCTGGCTTAGGTTTGCTTTTAGGGTTTGAGGTTCTGTCCTTCATGTGATCCTTCTTCCTGGTGGGGCAGTTAGAGACTAGTAGGTGACAAGGATATGGTGATAAGGTATCTGATGCTTGGGCACGGCTATAGTGATCAGAGACCCAAGTCTTCTTTTGGAATGTGGGGTTTTAAGAGTTAAGCATTAAAGTCATCTAGTGAGACATGGGATTTTTGATTCTAGACTGGTTCACCATCAGGAACATCACAGAGAGAGGTTCTAGAGCACTCCTAAAGCTTCTTCCATTGTTAAGTGTGTGTGTGTGTGTGTGTGTGTGAGTATTTATATAATTTATATTTCTTAACTATAAAAATATGTTTCCTAGTTTAACTTAATGTTGCAAATATGAACGGGTTCCAAAACCAACCACCACTAATGGCTTTTTGTGAACTTATTTTCATGTGCCATTGGATTTCAGACAGGTGAAGTCTAATTTTAAATCTTAGTTAAGGAAAAAAATGTTGCTATTCTGTTGCCAAAAGATAATTGCACAAAGCAGAGTTTGGATTTGAATATGTATATTTATCTCTATATTTATTTTACATTTCATTAATGGCTCTACATTTGAGTTTTTAAAGCACTGAGGACATTGCAAAAATAAATGATTTAACTGCTTTCAGAACCACAGAGGAGAAAGCATTTAGCTGTCATAAGTCTATCATCTAAAACAATTTAGACACTTTTTATGTTATTTTTCTGCTGTTGCTTTGAGGTAAGAAGGATAGAAACAGCAATGTTACTATTTCTATTGAATAAAAAGCTAAATGAAGGGTGTGTTACCTTACTTTTCTAGTTCAAATTACATAGTGCAATGTGATCATGGGACTTTGAAGAAGAGAAGGAAAAAGAATGAACTGGAGCCATGTAGAAGCTGCGTCTTGCAGAAGAGCAGATGATCTATAGTCCACTTAAGGATGGACTAGAGAATGAGGCCCATTTCCTCTCTTCCCATTGCTAAACTCTATTCAGATGCTGAGACATGCCACTGGATATTTGTTAACTTTTAATTTAGTAAAACAGTTTTTAGTTGTCCTAAGAACAATAAAAGATGTTATTACATTAATGTAAAACATTGAGAATGACGTTCAACCATGGTTATGACCATTAAAATTTTTTTTTTTGTAGACAGGTTCTTGTTATGTTGCCTGAGCTCAAGTAATCCTCCTGTTTTAGCATCTCTTAAATATCTAGGACTAGAGATGTGCACCATTGCACCCAGTTGGTTATGACCATTCTACAATGCCAGTCTTGATTTTTTTCTTGAGCAGGGTGTAAATAAATAAGTATATAAAGCAGTAATGTAAAACAAAATGAATGGCTGGAAAAGTGGGAAATGCTGGAAATATGTTTTTTTAGTATGATCAGTTTTTCAGAAAACTTTTTTATGTTGCAAAAATAACCACCCCCCCAACTCCACTGAAATTAATTTGCATGTGGACTTTAAAGCTATTAATAGTCTGTAAGTAATTTGCTCAAATATTTGAAATGTAGATGCTTTTATTCTATTTTAAACAAATATAACTTATATGCAAATGTTTACAAATACCAGAAAAATTGCAAGAATGCTTTTAAAAAAATTCTGAAGCTATCACTTCATTTAAAAGCTTTTCGCATTCATTTAAATGATTTCAGTTTTTGGAAGAATAGAGAAGGCATGAAGATTCTTGAACTCCTGCAAATGCAAACCTGCCACAGGCGCAGCTGTGGTTTATAAGACAAATCAGTGTAAGAACTGTTCTCTTTTGAACAACAATAACAATACAACCTCTCCAAACTGAAACTGGGGAAGGACTAGTAAAATTGTTTTTTTACTAATGTGAGGTTGGAAACATTGGCTTTCAAGTGAATTGGCCATGACCACATCAGCACTTGGATCCCACTGAGCTGAGATTGCAGGCAGATGTGATTCTGGCATTTGTATGCCCACATTCAAAAACTTTCCTCCTTTATCCTACCAGCACATTGAGGCTATTTTTGCTGGAGTGCCACAAATGATAGCCACACACACAGTACCTGAAAACATGCTGCTTGGCTTACTATGGGAACGGTCTACTGATGCTCTGGTTTTTAGAAGTACAATATTTATCCAGGTTATTTAACAAGTGCTCAGAAATGTGTGTTATGCTAGATAGAGGTCAAAGCAGCAGACTTCGGTTGTAGAGTTCATTAAACTCATTTTCATGGAGTGAATAAGGAGCTCTGTCTTTTTTGAGAGGGTCCATGGCACCAAAATGTACAAATTCAAATTAAGGAGTGAGAAAGTGGGCAGAACTATGAGAAAACCAAGACTTTTTGGCAGGATCCAGGGACTATCTCAGAGTTTCTTCAGGAAGTGTTTGCCGTGCTCATTATCTATTTTACTCACCTATATGCTTATCAATCTATTCATCTCTTTTCAGAAAGGCTTTGAAAGGAAAACAAGGGTATGCAATATTTCTAAACTAATTTCCTTAATATGTAAATTGTTCTTATGAATCAATAAGGAATTTCCAAATCATATGATCAGAAAGAGAGATATTTAACGTTTTCAAAGCACATGAACATAGGGGATAGGAAAGGTAGCAGAATACAACAGTCACTAATATGCCATTATGTAAAAATGTGAGTATGTAACAGGTGTGATTCTGCAACCTGTATTTGGGGTAGAAATGGGAGTTCAAAACCCAATTGAGTCAAATGTATGAAAGATGATCTATCATGAGCTCTGTAATGTTTTGAACAATCAATAAAAAAAACTCACACCATGTGAAATGAAAAATGCAACATATATTAAATGTGTACACAAAGATCTTGGATGACTCTACTCAAAAGACTTGTTTCAAATATGGATTACAATTGTATATGAGAACACATATTAAAGCTTGTTAAAGAAAGAATATTCCTAAAAGAAAATGCTGAGATTCGTTGGTGCAACAAAAAGGAATTATCTTCTGGAACAAAATAAAAATGGATATCAATGAGAAAACTAAATAAATACAAAGCTGAAAGCACATGAACAGTTTAGAAAAAAATTAACATAATTTTAAAAGATTTTTTACTTATCAGTTGGACAGAAGTCAAAAGTTTGAACATATGTCAATAGTATCCTGTGTTAATACACAGTGCTGATGAGCTTGTAGGAAAACAAACTCTAATACTGCTAATTGGAGGGTAGATTAGTACAAGGTTTTTGGGAAATAATTAGGAAATGTATTTCAAATTTTAAAGTGCAAAATTTAAGTTTAAAGTGTACCATTTTATTAAATTAAAATTTAATTTCTCCTCTCAGAAATTCTACTGGAATTATCTCAACAGATAGGAATTCCACATGAGCACACAACATGAATATGATACAGAAGCTTCCCTTTGGGGTAGTATATTGAATAGAAAGAAGCAAGGGTGGGAGAAGAATTTTGATTATTCTTTGCATACTATTTGTATTATTTAGATTACTTAATCATAGAAAGACATTTAAAAATGTATTTGTTAGATGCATAAATGACTCCAAACTCATATACACAAAAAAAGGTATACTCATACATTGTTGGTGGTACTGCAATTTAGTACAATCACTTTGGAGAGCAGTGTGGAGATTCCTCAAAAGATGTGGAATAGAACCACCATATGACCCAGTGAACCCACTGTTTGGTATTTACCCCCCAAAACTAGGATCATCATAATATAGTGATATAGTCCCATTGATTTTTTAAACTTTTAAAAAATTTACTTTTTAATTTATATATGACAGTGAAATTCATTACAATTCTAATTACAAATATAGAGCACAATTTTTCATATCTTTGGTTGGACAGCATATTCACACCAATTCGTATCTTCATACCTGTACTTTGGATAATATTGATCATCACATTCTACTATCATTCATAACCCCATGCCCCCTCCCATCCCCTCCAACCCTTCTGCCCTGTCTAGAATTTGTCGATTCCTCCCATGATCCGTTCCCTATCCCACTATGAATCAGCCTCCTTATATCAAACAAAACATTTGGCATTTGGTTTTTTGGGGATTGGCTAACTTCACTTAGTATTATCTTCTTTGACTCCATCCATTTACCTGAAAATGCCATGATTTTATTCTCTTTTATTGCTGAGTAATATTCCATTGTGTATATATGCCACCCCATTGATCTTTATAACAGTGCAATTCATAATAGCCAAGATATAGAAAGAGCCCACATGCCTGTCAACAGATGAATGAATAAAGAAACTCTGGTGTATATGCACAGTAGAGTTTTACTCAGCCATGAAGGAGAATGAAATTATGGCATTTGTTGGTAAATGGATGGAAAGAGAGAACACTACGCTAGGTGAAGTAAGTCAGACTCAGAAGGTCAAGAGTTGAATGTTTTTTTCTCATATTCAGAAGCTAGAGCAAAGTAAGGAAAAATAACAAAGAAGGAATCTGATGAAAATGGAAGATCACTGGAGAAAGATGGACTAGGAGGAGAGACAGAAAAGAGAGAGAGAAACTGTAGGATGAAATTGACCATGTTATTTTATGTACATAAACAAATATACAACAATGAATTCCACCTTTGTGTATACCTATAAAACACCTATTTAAAAATCCATAAATAAGTAGGAGGAAGACCTAGAGAAGGGGAACAGGGGGAAAGAGGAGGAGGAGAGAGAGAGGAAGTGCTGGGGACTAAGTAGAGCAAATTATGCTCATGTATTCATGATTATGTTAGAATGAACCCCACTACTGTGTATAATACACAAGTAAAAAATTTTAGAAGGAAGAAAAAAAAGGAAAAGAAAAAGTCTAAAAAAATCAATCCAGATGAAAATAATGACAAGAGAGTGACAAATTAGTTTGGAAAATAAAGGTGGAAATACATAAAATAAAGCCAGAAGTCAGCTACGTTATTTATGTTTGCTCAAGTTGGGCTAAAATTCCTAGCAGTCCATGAAATAGTGAAGGAAGGTTAATGATGTGATTATAATGTCTATAAAAAGGAAATAATTCCTTTGCCTAAAATATAACTACCTGGGTCCTGAGATCTGGGCAAAATTTCTCCTGATGGTCCTTATAGTTCTCTACAAGAACTAGGATACAGAAAATCATGTCCTCAAAACCAATCCCTGGTAAATTCAATTCCATCATGTTGTAGATTGGATGACTATTATGGACTCTCATTACTTCCTTGTCACGGAGTTGTTCATTCCTAGCCTGTGCCTGGAGATTTAGCATTATCCCCACCAGAGTAGGTAGAAGAACCCATCACACTGCACTCTCGGACATAGCTTCGTCTATGGACCTTCATTTGGCCAATGAAATGAGGAAAAAGTTGGTGAAAGCTGCATCTACCCAGAGGAGTCAAATGTGCTTGCACGGTTTGCCTTAGCCTATGTCTCAGATTGAGGACGTTTGGGCAGTTTAGCACCATAAACAAATCCTGGAATCCAGCTGAGGTCAGCTGAGCTGCAGTTCACCTGCAGACCTGTGTGGTTGTAATAAATGTTTCCTCTTATAAGCAAAGGTGATTTTTGAAACTGTTGGTCACTCAGCATTATTTCAGCAGAAGCTTAATAATCCTCTGGATAAGAGAATAAAAACAGTGAAAATATGTTCAGAAGGTGGCTCTTGAAGTCCTGGAGTGTCAGTGGGAATAGGCGGTTTCTATAATAAAAGGGTCTTAACTCCTAAAATCATGACCCTACTTACAAACTCTAAGACATTACTGATAATGCATGAAGTATTATATCAGGTGACCCAATTCTCTGTGAGTAAACTGCAAAAGCAATTACTTTGAGTAAAAGAAAACTGCCTCCGAATTCTGAAAACCCTGCACGATGCCTTTCGACCTTCATTGAAAGAATGAATATAAATAAGGTTGGATGAGGAAACTGTATTTGTGTGTGTATGTATGTGTGTGCATGTGCATGTATGTTTTCTTGGTGGTAGACATACTTGAGATAGGTGATTTTTCTTCCCCATGGTGTCAGGTCTGTCTGCAAAGAAATCTTGGTGCTGAAGTATGTCTAGGTTAAAGACTCAAACCAACTATAGAATCAACAATACTGAACCAACGATACTGAATACTGAGGTGTCTCCCCATCTCCTGCATCATGGACTCCATTCTCCTGGAATAAGTAGTGGTGCAGGTCTTAAGAATTGTCCACTGTGAGAGCTGAAGGCAGAGGCTGGACATGTTCATGGGGAATCAGGCTGTTCTAACAAGACTCCTTGATTTTATAGCACAGCCATGATTCTATCAAATTGGCTCAAAGGAAAGTCTTGGACAGTATTTTGGCATTTTTGTTTTTGCAATTATTTTTTTGAGTCTAGAAAAAGAAAAAAAAAGAGAATATTGTTTGGTTATCCCATGACTTTGGCTTCACACCAGGTCTATAAGTGAATGTGACAACAAGGTTTATTGGCTTTTGGACACTTTGCTTATCAAAAGACATGCAAAAACAATACTACGGCCTAAGAAAACATCCTTTTAAGGAGTTAGCAGGATAGTCCATAAAAAAATAAATTTTGGCAGATGCAAATGTAACGAGAGCCAAGGCAGGGAGTGTGGTGGATGTGGGGCAGGAGACCCAGCAGGCTCAAAGGGATGTTCACAGTTGTTCAGGAGCGCGCCAGCTCTTTCCAGGGCCTGCGGTTTCCACACTCTTTCCCCCAAGACGCCATCCATAGATCTCTAGTGTTATGTTTTTATTTGTGCTTTCATTTTAAACCCAAAGTATTTGTTAAGGTTTAGATATGAGGTTTTCCCTCGAAATTCATGTGTGAAACAATGCAAGAATTGTCAGGGGCAAAATGATTAGATCATGAGATGTCATGGTAGGCAGGTAGGGTGTGACTAGAGGCCATAGACTGCTGGTTTCTTTGCTTCCTTATGCAAGGTCTTGAACTGTTTTCCTTGGCCCTTGCCCTTCTGCCATGATGTTCTGCCTCACCCTGGGCCCAGAGCTATGGAGTCAGCTGACCATGGACTGAGATCTCTGAAACTGGGAACCAAAATAAACTTTTCCACCTTTATGTTGTTTTTGTTAGTTTTCTTTTTGGTCACAGTAAAGGTAAAGTTGACTAAAACAGTGTTTTTAAAAAGTTTTATTTAAAAATTTCCATTTTTAGTTGAAATAAAATTATACATATTTATGGGGCACAGTGTAATATTTTAATACATGTATAAATTGTATATATGTAATGATCGAATCAGGGTAATTAATATAGCCATTATTTCAAACGTTTAGTTTTTTTTTTGTGGTAAGAACATTCAAAATCCTTTCTTCTTGCTGTTTTTTTTTATTATGCATTAGAATTCATATTACACATACAGATCACGATTTTTCATATCTCTGGTTGCGTACAAAGTATATTTACTCCATTCATGTCTTCATACATGTACTCAGGGTAATGATGACCATCTCATTCCACCATCTTTTTTACACCCCTTGCCCCCTCCCTCCCGCTCCCTCCCCTTTGCCCTATCTAGAGTTCACCTAATTCTTTTTTTCTATTTTGAAACATAATACAATATCACTGACTATAGTCTCTCTACTAAAGTCCATGCCAGAACTTGTTCCTCTGTGTAACTTCATGCCCTGTGACTCAATTCTTCCCAATCCCCCTTTCCCTACCTAGTCTCTGGGAATCACTGTTTCACCCTCTGCCTAAAGTATATTTCTATTTAACCTAAAGTAGAGGGCTGGAGTGTAGCTCAGAGACATAGTGTCACCTAGCAGGAGTGGGGCCCTGGGTTCTATCTCTAGCACTGAAATTTTGAAGAGTGTGTCCTCATTCTTCCCACTCTGTACCTCTCAGCGCTGCTGGTCTGAGGTTGGTTCTTGTTGCTCCTGATGCACTGGGTTGTAGCTCTAACTTCTTCATGGTTTTCTTGGCTGTCCATTGCTCACAGCTTCTCACTGTTAGGAGCAATGCCGTGTGAACATCCTGGTGCACGTCTCCCATGGACTTGGGTGGGGATTTCTCTGGGGCATGTTCCTGGGGTCGTGCGATATTGTAGATTTAAGAGGAAGTGTAATTCTGCTTCTATTCCTCCTTCCCATTCTTCCCACACCAACTCCTCCAACCAATCTCCTCATTCCTGTTGTGACTTATCTTCCCGCAGGCTGGAGACCTCCCGTTCCTCTGCTTTTCCATCCTCTTCACATCTGATCATCTTTCTCTTGACCTTGCCTCTGCGAGGTGTCCGCTCCACACTCCTGGTTTGGCACTCCTACATCATAAGTCTGGGTCGGGTCTCCGTTACCCTGACATGGATGCAACAGCTCTAACTGGCCTTCCCTCCTCAGGGCAGTTCAGAGCTGACTGTAGGAACAAATGCACGTCTTGGATCTGGTTCGACCGTTGCTCTAGACCTTCAGTAACTCCCTACCTTCTAGGCTGGCATCCCAGAGCCTCTACAAGAAAATCTTTGTCTCTTGATGAAGATCTATGTATTTATTTGTCAAAATAAGGGAAATATTTGCATAGAACGAAAAGTGTTTGGTTTGCCTTTTTTTTCCTTAAAAGCCCTTCCTTCCTTCCTTCCTTCCTTCCTTCCTTCCTTCCTTCCTTCCTTCCTTCCTTCCTTCCTTCCTTCCTTCCTTCCTTCCTTTCTCTCTCTCTCTCTCTCTCTTTCTTTCTTTCTTTCTTTCTTTCGTCTCTCTCTTTCTATGTCTTCCTGTCGCTGCTTTAGTTGAGCTGCCTCTCTGAATTTTATTCTTCTGCATCTCAAATTCATCCTTAATGTCAAATTTTAAGCCTGAGAATGTGTATTAGAATTCTCCAGAGAAACAATTGGTGGGTGGAAAGGGAGAGGTTTCTTTTATAAAGAATTGGCTCATGCATTTCTTTCTGGAAAAGTCTGAAGCAGTTTGTAAGTTGGTCAGCAGACTTGAGTACAAAGGCAGGTATAGAGGGAGAATTCCTCCATTTTCTGGAGAAATCTTTTTTTTTTTTTTCCCCCCTTTAAGACTATCAACTGATTAGACGAGGCCCACCCATAGGCCAAGCCCACCATGGGTAATCTTTTTGACTCAAAGTTCACTGATTTAAATTCAGCTTTTTTTTTTTTTTAAGAACCAGGGATTGAACCCATAGGTGCTTTACCACTAAGTCATATCCCCAGCTCATGCCCCCCATAATTTTTTAAATTGAGACCAATTCTCACTAAGTTGCTGAGGATCTTCCTAAGTCTCTGAGGCTGGCCTTGGGGTTATGATCCTCTTGCCTCCGTCTCTTGAGAATCAATGGAAATAATTCTTCCTCCTCTTCCTCCTCTTTCTCTTTCTCCTTATTCAAAAATGCTTCTGGAGAAAACAGGAAAGTCACACACATGAATAACCCATGATGTGGTCTGGGGTCTTGCTCAATGGTGGAACACTTGTCCTAGGTTTGATTCTCAGCAATGCAAAGCAAAAATAAATAAATAAATAAATAAGATAAAAAGAATGAAATAAGAGGAGTTATAAAACAATCCATGATGCCAAGCTCCTGAGGAATACAAATTCTCCAACTAAGGGGAAATTCCCCAAGTTTCTTTCACCAGTATGAGCAGAAAGCCCCTCCACCTCCAACAAGTCCTCAGCTCACAACCTACCCAACACTGGGAGCAACCAATTCAAATGCAAGGGCTGCAGCTTCCAAACACAACCACCGTTTTCTATTGTGCATCTTCTCTTCAGTGGGGACATGGGCCCTGCATGGGGCACTTGTGGCAGGGATCCCACCGTGAAGCAGTAACAGATGTCTGTGAGCACTGTGTGGTGACAGTGGCTCAGAGCCCGCAACTATAGCTCTGAATAGTGGACTTCTGCTTTCAGCAACTGGCTGGGCTTCATGAAGATGCCTCCCACGGCTTGCCAGGAGTTGTTCTGGCTTTTCTGGGCCATGTCATGAGCCTCTTTTTGTCCACTGATGGGTGGACCATATTGCTCTCCCAAGACAGACAGCAGTACTTCAGTGGAAGAATGCACCGCACTTCACCATCTCTCACCCAAAGCACTCGCTACCTGACCCCTAGTGTACGTTGTGCGCGTGCAGTCGGACGTGGTGGTGTGTACTGTGTAGCTTCACCCCAGAGCCCTAAGTAGCGACTGCCATATTGGACGCCTCCACAGCGCTGCACAAACCCCTCAAACAACAGTAGTGGAGAAACAGCAGTCCTAGCTGCATCCTGAGGCCCTGATCGTCCAAGAGAGTGTGGCCCCACTTTGGTACCGGAAGCTCTGATTTAAATGTTATTTCCATCCCAAACACACTTTCACAGCAACATCTATACTGGTGTTTGCCCAAACAACTAGATACCCTAACGTAGCAAAATTGACCCACAAAGTCAACCCACCATACCATTCCCCATGCTAGGCTTGGGACCCATAGTTAAGCTTCCTGCTTGTCCAGGTGGGAAATGGCAGAAAAATGAAGACCTCACATACTGTTTCAATTATGCATATCATCAACATTCCTGCTAGTCCAACTGGTACATATTTGCCATCCCCACTTGTCGAGGACATACGGCGATGTGCATTTTTAGCACACACTTCCACTGATTGGCAGATGGTGTATCCATAACATGGCACACAGTGTAGGAAATGATTTGGCTCCCTAGTTCCATATGGTGACATATTCCTTTTGTGATACTAGAATATGAATGTGTTAAATTTTTGTGTGTGTTTCTGGAGGCATGTGTGTCACATCTGGGATTTCAAAAAAAGAAATTAGGGAACCAGATGTATATTCATATGATCATATATGTGTATACATATATACTACACATCCCTTTAAAATGGGAACAGCTACACTTTTATCCTGTGCTTTTATTGAAGGATCCTGTGAGTGAATAAAACCATAAGAAAACACATGGAAAAAGCAGCCAAATAGGTTATAAATATAATCAACATTGTTTTAACAACATCACAGAGTAGGGAGGGAGGAAATGGTGTTTTATTGATTATTTAGAATCTAGGCCAGGTCTCGTGCACAGCGTTTTCCATGTGTTATGTCCCCTGGTGTTGGGAAGGAGCATTTTCCTTCACCTGGGCAAAGGCTTAGCAAATGGAAGGTCCAGCCAGCATTTGAATAGAGTTCACCTTAATCTAAATGCACGAATTCTTTCCCCTCCCTTTACTCCACAGCCGCATCTCTGGCCATGGAGTGAACACTTTCCAGACACTCGGAAGCAAATTATTCATGAGGTTTCATGGTGATGATGGGCGATGTGCAGAGACTGCTTTGAAAGTCTTCCAGGCAAAATTGTGCTTTATGGCTTAGAACCCAGGAGCACCACTGAACCTGAATCATGATCAGAAGGGAATTCTTCCTCCATGCTCTCCCTTTCCTGCTTCAGCACACCCCTTTTCCACCAAGGGGATTTTGGAGGAGATACTTTAAGCCCCACTTCTCACCAGATTCCTTTGTTTTAGAGAAATTATTCCAAGTGCTCTGAGAGGGATAGGTGGAGGGAACTAAGTTGGGAGACTGAACATCTAATGGCGTTGGAGAAGATAATGCTTAGTGAAGTTAGCCAATCCCCAAAAAACAAATCCCGAATGTTTTCTCTGATATAAGGAGGCTGACTCATAGTGGGATAGGCAGGGGGAGCATGGGAGGAACAGATGAATTCTAGATAGGGCAGAGGGGTGGGAGGGAAAGGGAGGGGGCAGGGGATTAGCAAGGATGGTGGAATGTGATGGACATCATTATCCAAAGTACAAGTATGAAGACACGAATTGGTGTCAACATACTTCATATAGAACCAGAGATATGAAAAATTGTGCTTTATATGTGTAATAAGAATTGTAATGCAGTCCACTGTCATTTATTTTTTTAAAAATCAATAAAAAAGCATCTAATACAGGTAGGATGGTTGGACAGGAGTAGATTCAAAACTACTTATACAGCATAGTAGGACTTGGGATTGGCTGGGAAGATTGGCAAGTTGAGGGGAGTGAGGCCAAAGGCAGCTCCTGAGGTTCTGGTTTTGGCCCTGAATTGGATAGAGACAAGTGTGCATGGACAGATTGTCTGTTCACTTTGAACTATTGAGTGGGAGGCACCTGTGGGCTATATGGGTTGGAGCTGTTCAATGGGCAGTTGATGTGAGGTCAGGAGGGAGAGCTGACCTAAAGATGGAGCTCTAGGGGGCTGCAGTACTTAGTACCATGCCTGGTTCCTTATCTGTTCTCAATAGACAGTTGTGAAATGCATGGGGTGCAAGGGTGATTGCAGCCATGCTTGTACACTGGGCTGGGCTAGGCAGTTGACAGGTTTGCATCTGAAGGCTGTTTTTTTTTTTTCAGTCCAGTACTAGGGGCTGTTATCTGCTGAAGGTGGATGGGATGGATGGTGTATTTTAGGACTGAGCAGAGAGAATGTCTGAACTGGGCCATGATTTAAAGGAGGTGTCAATTAGAGACAAACAAAGGGAGCCCTGGTCAGTGCTGAGGGTCTTCTTGAGGTTGGATGCCTTACAAGAACATTAATCCTGGTCTCCTGGATGTTGTGTCATCAAGTCCTGGAGGGTTGTGAGTCCACATGGTGGAGGTTGGATGGATTAGCCACTGGTTTACCTGGGTTCTTGCAATGGAAGTGAGGCAAAGGCGTTGATTTGATTGACAGGGATGGGGCTGATGGAACATACTCTGTGCTCTCTCTGGGACTGGACAAGACAGGTCTGCTGGGGTTGAGATCTCACTGAAGAGGAATAAAAATGAACAATCAAGGGACAAGGTGGGGAGGAAGAGGGCTTATGGTGGTTGTGTAAGTGTGAATTTGAGTTTCAGCAGTTCTAGGGATGATAAGATCCAAGGTGTAGCCAAGAGTTATCAAGATGGGGTGGAGAGGAAGGTCACTGGAGAAGGCATCCCAGGTCCTGCAGGTGAGAGGTAGGAATAATGTTCTCTGTAGGTGCCATGTCTCCACAGGGAGATTGGTGATGGGAAGAAGGAAGGACGGGATAGAGCAGAAAGTTGTGACAGTGTGGTGCTGGCTGAATGGTGGAGAGATGGGCCTGTGGAGAGAAGGGGACCTTGAGACAAAGCCCTGGGTGCAAGTGGTTTATTTGGGAGATGGTTATAGGAAGCCCAGAAGGAGGGATCAAGGCGAGGAGAGAAGGGAGGGAAGCCAGCAAAGAGGACAGTAATGAGGCCACTCTGAAGGCAACTAAGGTTCAATCCTATAGGAGATCTCCTGGGAGTCTACTCATGGGCACCCATGCTGCATACGTCCAAGGTGGAAACTGCCTACCTGGATACTGCCACAGTAGCTGAAGGTATGTGGGCAAGCACAACCAAGGTCTTAGACTGTGATCCTGTAACAACATGCACAGATTGTGTGGCTTGTTGACAACAAAAACGTATTTCTCAAAGTTCTGGGTGCTGGGCAGTGCAAGATCAAGATGCTTGCAGGCTTGATGTCTGGTGAGACTCTGCTCCTTAGTTCATAGGTGGAGCCTACTCACAGTGTCCTCCCATGGTGGAAAGGGGATGGAGGTCTATGAAGTCTCTTTTGAGAAAAAATATATTAGTGTGTGATAATTATACAGAATAATGGGATTCATTATTACATATTTGTATGTGTACATCACAATATAATCTGATCAATTCTGTTCCCCAATACCTATACACATTCTCTCTCCCTGGTCACCTTCCTTTACTCTACTGGTTTTCCTTGTATGTTCTTTCTTTCTTTTTAAAAAATGTTTTTAGTTGTAGATGGGCAGAATGCATTTTTTCTATTTATTTATTTTTATGTGGTGCTGAGGATTGAACCCCATGCTGCACAAGTGCTAGGCAAGCGCTCTACTAATGATTCGCAACCCTATTCCCTTCCTTGTATTTTCAAGAGAACCCTCTTACCATTTTTCTTCCCCTTTCCTCTCTAGCTTCCACATATCAGAGAAAACATACAACCCTTGGCTTTCTGAATTTCGCTTTTTTCACTTAACCTAATGCTCTCAAGTTCCATGTTTTTGTGCAAATGACATAATTTTATTATTTATGACTGAATAAAACCCATCATGTACATTGCCACTTTTCTTCATCCATTCACCATTGATGGACACCAAGGCTGGTTCCATAGTTTGGTTATTGTGAATTGTGTTGCTATAAACATGGGTATGTGTGTATCACTACAGCATAGTGGTATTGCTGGGAAATATGGTGGCCTCATATGAAATTCCATACTGACTTCCATAGTGGTTGTACTAATTTACAATTCCACCAACAGTGTAAAAATGTTCCTTTTTTATGGGGTCTCTTTAACAGGGGGACTTTTCCCATTCGTGAAATCTCTCTCGTCATGTACTAATCACCACTCAAAGGCTACTTCCTAATATCACTCTGGTGGTTTCAACATGTGAATTGTGGGAGTCACAAAGATTCAGGTCTTAGTTGTGAAGGTCTTTAGTTGGGTGGAATGAGTCTTGAAGGAGCACTTGGTGGTCAAGAGAAAGAGTCAGAACTTGGATGTGATGCTGCATATAAATAGGTCACTGCTGTCCCTTCCTGGCTTGGGAACCCGTCAGCAAACCCTTGAGAGGCCTGGGACTAGTAAGGGGCTGTGGATGAAGAGTGTTTTCTTTAGAAAGAGAGTTCCTAAGGACTCAGGGGAGCTTGGGGAGAAGAGAAGCAATGTACTAGAATGGGGAAGGATTTCAGAGTGACAGGAGAATGCAGGTGCTGGAGAGGTGCCCATCTGAGCCACTGCTGAGCAGGACAGGGGTGCAATGTGGGCTGTGTTCTGCTGGCCGTGTGGTTTCTCAGTTTGTCTTCGGAGTCCTTGGGAGCATTGAATGCTGCTCAGAGGGCACCATGTTCAGATTGTGTTTGAGGGCTCCCAGGATAAATCCAGGAATCTCACCAAGTGTTGCAAATAGCAGAGACCAGGCAGCTGGAGGGGGCTGGTCTCTGGTAGCTCCTGGCTATGTGGAGAGTATTTTGAATCCCTGGGATAAAGTTCTGGTTTAAGGCCATGGACCAACATGCCCCAGGAGAATGGTTGGAGCCAGGTCTTCACATTCTGAGGCTGTTTATCCAGATTCTTGCCAGAGCGTGTAGCCTCAAATGCACTACCTTTCATCCAAAGCTAGACTAGGATGGATGAGGAGGACTTTTTCACTTTCAGATTTTTTTTTCTTTTTGGATACTGTGTTGAAATAGGACATTGTATCTAACCTAATATAAAACATATAAAACCAGATTTGTTTATTTATTTTCCCATATTTTTATTGGTGTATTATAAAATTATACATAAAGGTGGAATTCGTTGTCACGTATTCATGCATGTACAGAACATAATAATACAATTTGGTGACTTCCATTTACCAGCATGTTCCTCCTTCCTGGTTTCTTACCCCAGGCCCCTTCCTCTACTGATCTCTCTTCTATTTTCATGAGACGCCACCCCCTCCCACCAACAAACATTTTTTCCCCCTTTCCTCTCTAATTCCATGTATGAGAGAACACATAAAAATCTTCGACTTTCTGAATTTGGCTTATTTCACTTAAAATAATGCTTGCAATTTCCATTCATTTTCCTGCAAATGACATAATTTCACTCTTCATGGCAGAATAACTCCATTGTGTATATATACCACATTTTCTTTATCCCATTATGTGTTGACAAACACCTAGGCTAGTTGTACCATTTGGCTATTGTGAATTGTGCTGCTGTGAACATGGGTAGAATGTATGGCTATAATGTGCTGACTTTAATTTTTTAGGATAAATACTGAGGAATGGTATATCTGGATCATACTATGGTTCCATTCCAAGCCTTTTGAGGAACCTCCATACTGATTCAGATAGTGGTTGGACTAATTTACAACCACTTTGTACCTACATCCTAAAACCAGGTTTAGGCAGAGCTGCTGGGAGAAAGTGTTCTGCATGTTAGATTCACCATCTACCATCATCTTCCCAAAGGACAAATGGAATCATTTGAAAACCACCACTCTGATAATATACTTATCTACCCATTAACAGACCACCATCAGAAAGTCACATATTGAGACACTCTTGCGTTGACCACTGGCTATGTGTACTGGGTTTCATTTTGACTTGGGTTTGTTGAGGACAAAATGTGCTATTGTATTCTGAGCTCTTGTGTATGGTATTCTGAGACCCTTTTATAGGACATTAACAAAGTAATTCCTTATAGAAGTTCCTGTCCACCCTCACCACCCCCTAAAAAAGTTTTTCTTTTGAGTTGCTAGATTGCCAGAATTTTTCTTTCTGCTTTCTTTTTCTAAATTAAAAAAAGTGTGTGTGTGTGTGTGTGTGTGTGTGTGTGTGTGTGTGTGTATACCAGGCATCTTGTAACAACATTTTTCTCCCTATAAAGCTTAGCTCCAGGCTTGTGGTCCACCAACTCTAACCATTGTGCAGTAATTTTTGAGAATGATATTACCCGGAACCTCATTGAACTATCCTACCTTTATTTCCCCACTTTCTTTACTTAATCATTTTATTGACTGATTTGTGTAAATTGCACCGTATCATGCTTAGAAAAATGAAAGACTATCTTTGGAATTGTGGTGAACTTGGACAATTTGAGGTTTTTTAGGCTTGGCTTCCTGAGAGCTACACTCTGAGACAAGGATTTGAATGTAGTGGTTCGCTCTGGCAGTGGCAGGGGAGTGGCACATTGAGAGAGGGAAGGGAGGAAGCCAAGAAGTTGAGACAGTGAATAGCTTATCACTGTGGGCAGCTGGGGCCCAGTTATGCTGGGGACCTCTGAGAGAGTGGGTAGGACGTTCCTCAGAGTTGTTTCACAAAGGAGCAGGGAATTTGGGGTATTTATCCACCAAGTCCTTTTGCTCCTTGATAGAGGCCTGCTCCTAGGGATGTTAATTGCCCAGCATCTAGCCTGCCCTGCATGTGGGCCACACATGCTGCTGTGGCCAAGGAAAGCCTTCGGGCCAATAGTTCCATGTGTTTGTAATAGGAACCAGCATCCCGTGGGAAGGTGAGAGCCAAGGGCGTACGAACTGAGCACCAATGGTGTTGACTGTGAGGATTTTCTGGAAGAGAGGAGAAATAGATGCCTTTATTTCCACAGTGTCCTTCGCTCATTACTTCTTTGAATAATCTAACAGGGTGTTTTGGAAGTGGATTAAAAGGACTTGAGTAATTTGGGTAAGAACTATGCTCTTCTCTGCTTTGACACAACACTTGCTCACAAAACTTCACTGGTCGGATTTGCTCTCACAGTGCCAGGTCAGCAGGAGGTCTTGTCATTTCCTTGAGTCTAGAACTTCAAGAACAGGGAAGCTTAAACACGTGCTCTGTTGTGTCTGGCTTCTTTTGCTCTGTCTAATGATCCATCCATGTTGTTAAGCATGCCACTTTTTTTTTTTTTTGAATTGTTGGGTAGCATCCTACTGCATAAATACACCACAGTTTGTTTATCTGTTCTTCTTTTTAGGGGCATTTGGATGGTTCACAGACTTTGGCAATGGAAGGCATTGAAATTTGTAAAGCATGTCAAAAAAACACGAGCCTTAATTCATTCCCCTCCCTCCCTCCTCTCCTGCCTCCAATCCATGGTCAAGTCTTGTCTTTCTTCTGTTACTTTGCTCTCAGGTTTGTCTCCAACAAACTCCAGCTCTCTAGGCCAGATCATCTCTTGACCAGTCCACTGCCTCCTTTTGGGGAGTCCATGAGACTTCACCTTTCTGTTGTCCACTTGGTGGCCACAGTAAGCTTTGAAAGCACAAAAGAGAATGTCACTGTTTAAAATCTACAAAAAAGTAAAATCCAAGCATCTCACCTTTTATAAAATTTTTTTTGACCAGCACACAATATTTGTATGTATTTATGAAGCACATGTTTGCTTCATGTATGTTTTGGGTATTGATCAACCCAGATAACTGGCATATCCATCATCTGAAAGTTTTATCACTTCTTTATGGTGAATATGTTCAAGATCCTCTCTTCTGACCATTTTGATATACCTAATGCATTATTGATAAGATAATTGTATTCATCCTGCTGTGCCATAGATCACCAAAACGGATCCTTCCTATGAAATGATATGGTACCCATTAAGCAGCCCTTCCTCACCTCCTCTTCTTTCCTACTCTCTCCAGACTCTTGGTAACCACTATTCTATTCTCAACCTTTGTGAAACCAACCTGTAAATATTCAACTTATGAGTGAGATCATGCAGCCTTTCTCTTTCTGTGCCTGACTTGTTTCACTTAACATAATGATCTCGGGGGTCCATCTATGGTGTTGCAAGTGATAGGACTGGGTATATGTAAAATCACGTCTGAGATTCCACTGTCTCCTGCCGGCCCCTCCAACCTCCCCTCATTCCCTCTCCTGCTTTCTGCACTGCTTTTCAGTGCCAGCAGTTTTCCTTGGGTTCCTAGCTTTTTATTAACACACACGCACCCATCTTCAGTGCTGTTCCTTCCTCGTGATGGTTGGCTGGCTCGTCTTCCTTCTTCATATCTCTGTTTAAAGACATGAACTTTGAGTGACCGTCACTGAACATCCCTTCCTAAGTGACCCTCTACTCCATTTGGTCTTTGTCATTATACTCTGATGGGTCCTTTATCCTTCAGAGCTTGGCAGAACTTGAAGTTAAATATTTATGTTTCTACTGGTGTGTTGTCTGTGTCCCTCATGAGCCCATCTGCTCCATCAGGGCAGTGGACAGGCCTGTCTTTCTTACTAGAGGTACTCACTACCTCAGATTCAGTAATAAGCATTGAACTTTATGTAAAATCTTATCATACAAAATACTGTTTTACTAAAATTCCCTTCAAAACAGGGATGGGAATGACCCGTGAATGCAGGGATTTCTTCTCCTTGTCCAGCCATGGCTGTTCTGTTGCAAAATCCCATAAGTAAAATACACTACAGGAAAAGATACTGATAAAGCATTTTGAACTTGGGAAGGGAACTGTAGCGGATAATTGACTGAGATATTAATTTGTGTTTTTATTTTTTTCTGTTCCACAAATGAAACCAGATTTTTTCTTTCTCACCCCTGGGGCCCCCAAAGCATATTTTTTGCACATCTGAGTTTGTGGATAAAGATTCATACCCACCACCCGTACTTCATCCTGATAGGTAGATAAGTTAAATCAAATGTGATTTCTGCTTACTAAACACCATCGTCAAATCTTGAAACAACTCACTGGATTTATGAGTATTGTTTTAATTTATCCTGTGCTATTTTAACCACTACAGCGATAACAGTGTTCCGCATTCATTTATGAAAATAAGTTTGCCTCAGCATATTTTTAAAGTTTTAATTTTTCTTAGTTATACCACAAAGCCAGCCACTGTTACTTAATTCATTTCATATTTGTTGCTGAGCATAAGCAATGTTTCTAGAGTCACTAGGGAACTCACAAATAGATGGCCAGTAATGTGCAGGTGGGGTAGCAAATGATAAGTCATTAGCCAATGTCTGCAGGGAGGAAATTATTCGTAGGAATGAAGGCAGGATTTTTTTTGTGTGTGTGTGTGGGGGGACGGGGGGGGGGGAGCAATGTTAATCTTCAATTAACAGGAAATCATATCATAAATTTATAATTCATGTGTGACATAATTTACATGTTTTGTAAATTATTAAATGGTTCCCTAGTGTATATTTATTTATGCATACATGGATAGTATAATCTTACCTAATTCTTCAACATTTAGTAATTGTAACTTAGTCTGGGAAGGCTAAGTCTCCATTTCCATCAAAATAAAAATGATGCACTGTCAGGATTTCTGCAGATGTTAGCTCTAGAAAAATGCTTTCAACTCCACTGCCTCATTCTGCAGTGACTAGGGTTGTAGTAGTGACCCAACTGGGTTTCAAACCCTGTCCCTTAATCCAATCCACTGGTTCCACAAAATTGAGTTGAGAATGAAAGAACAAACACTGGAGGGAAAGGGGGAAGATGGAGAAGGAAGAGAGAGAAATCGATGTGAGGATACAAATTTGTCAGAACAAACTAAAGGGTCTCTGTCTTTCACACCTGTCTCTGCCTACTGATCTCACATTTGGAACCATATTGATATTCAGAATATTATAAAACTATTAATGAAGCATGGCTTTGGCTCTTATATTTTCCCACAGTGTTTTGGCTCTTATATTTTTCCACAGTGTTTTAGAGAGTTAGAAACTAGAAAAATATAGATTTCCTCATCAAATCAGGAAAATTTTTGAAGAAAATTTGGGAGAATTTAAAAATTCATCTCTTTGTTTATAACATTAACATGATCCATTTGCTAAGTCTGAAGAGCTATTTTCATAAAAATCTTATCCACTGAACTGATTTTTCCCTCAGATTTTAAAAAATTAAAAATATTCAAAGGCATCTGATTCAAGAATAATGTCAGTTATAAAAATTTTGAAAAATGCAAAAATACAAAAAGAAAGTTGTAATCACCCACAATCTACCTCACCAATCCTAGAAAAGTCAAATTATCTTTTTAAAATGAAAACATGCTTTATTTTGTCTTTATAACATTCAATGGAAAGTTTATTTAAAAAATACTTTTTGCAGGGCTGAAGATCAAACCTAGGGTCTTGGGCATGATAGGAAAGTGCTCTGCCACTTAGCCACCCCCAGCACTTAAAATGCTTTTAAATGGAGTCTTAAAAGGATCCACAGAATTGCAGGATACTACTGAGTACTTCGAAAAATGATGTTCATCTCATTCCACTATCTTTCCTACTCTCATGCCCCCTCACTTCCCCTCCCTCTCCTTTGCCCTACCTAAAGTTCCTCCATTTCTCCCATGCTTCCTCCACCCCCATTATGAGTCAGCATCCACATATCCGAGAAAACATTTGGCCTTTGGGATAGCTCAGTCAAATGGTGTTTCCATTCGAATTTTTCTAAGGAATCTCCATACTGCTTTCCAAAATGGTTGCACCAATGTGCAGTCCCACCAGGAATGTATGAATGTACCTTTTCCCCCCACATCCTTGCCAACACTTATTGTTGTTTGTATTCTTAATAGCTACCATTCTGACTCGAGTGAGATGAAATCTTAGAGTAGTTTTGGTTTGCATTTCTGTAATTACTAGAGATACAGAATGTTTTTTCATATATTTGTTGATTGATTGTATATCCTCTTCTGTGAAGTGTTTGTTCAGGTCCTTGGTCCATTTATTGATTGAGTTATTTGGGTTTTTTTGGTGTTAAGTTTTCTGAGTTCTTGATATATCCTAGGGATTAGTGCTCTATCTGATGTGTGAGTGGTAAATATTTGTTCCTATTCTGTAGGCTCTCTCTTCACCTCACTGATTGTTTCTTTTGCTGAGAAGAAGCCTTTCAGTTTGAATCTATTCCATTTATTAATTCTTGATTTTATTTCTTGCACTATAGGAGTTTTGTTAAGGAAGTAGTAATCTGACCATGATGAAGATTTGGGCCTACTTTTTCTTCTGTTAGGCACAAAGTCTCTGGTCTAATTTCTAGGCCTTTGATTCACTTTGAGTTGAGTTTTGTGCATGGTGAGAGATAGGGGTTTAATTTCATTTTCGTTGCATACAGATTTCCAGTTTTCCCAGCACCGTTTGTTGAAGAAGCTTTTCTCTGATGTATGTTTTTTTGTGCCTTTGTCTAGTATGAGATAACTGTTTTGATTTGGGTTTGTCTCTGTGTCTTTGATTCTGTACCATTGTTTTACAAGTCTATTTTGGTACAAATATCATGTCAGTTTTTTGTTACTGTTGCTGTGCAGTATAGTTTAAGGTCTGGTATTGTGATGCCACCTGCTTCACTCTTCTTGATAAGGATTGCTTTGGCTATTCTGGATCTCTTATTTTCCCAAATGAATTTCATGATTGCCTTTTCTATTTATATGAGGAATGTCATTGATATTTTTATTGGAATTGTATAAATGCTTTTATGACCATTTTGACAATATTAATTCTGCCTATCCAATATAGGGCAGATCTTTTCATCTTCTAAGTTTTTCTTTAATTTCTTTCTTTAATGTTCTGTAGTTTCCACTGTAGAGGTATTTTACCTCTTTCATTAAGTTGATTCCCATGTATTTTTTTGAGGCTATTGTAAATGGGATTATTCTCCTAATTTCTCTTTTAGAGGATTCATCACTGATGTACAGAAATACATTTGATTTGGGTGTTGACTTTATATCCTGCTACTTAGCTGAATTTATTTATTAGTTCTACAAGTTTTCTGGTGGAATTTTTCAGATCTTCTAAGTAGAGAATCATGTCGTTAGCAAATGGTGACAGTTTGAATTCTTCTTTTCCTATTTGTATCCTTTTAATTTCTTTAATCTGTCTAATTGCTCTGGCTAGAGTTTCAAGGACTATGTGAAATAGAAGTGGCAAAAGAGAGTATCTCTGTCTTGTTCCAGTTTTTAGAGGGAATGTTTTCAATTTTTCTCCATTTAGAATGATGTTTGTCTGGGGTTTAGCATAGATAGCTTTTATAATGTTGAGATATATTCCTCTTATTCCTTGTTTTACTAGTGTTCTGAACATGCTGTATTTTGTCAAATTATTTTTCTGCATCTATTAAGATGATCATATGATTCTTATCTTTAAGTATATTGATGTGATGAATTACATTTATTGATTTTTGTATGTTGAACCAAACTTGCATCTCTGGAGTGAAGCCCACTTGATCGTGGTGTACTATCTTTTTAATATTTTTTATTCAATTTTCCAGAATTTTATTGAAGATTTTTGCATCTTTGTTCATTAGAGATATTGGTCTAAAGTTTTCTTTATTTGATATGTTTTTGGTTTTGGATTCAGGGTGATATTTGTCTCATAGTATCAGTTTAGATGTGTTCCATCTTTTTTATTTCATGGAATAATTTGAGGAATACTGGTATTAGTTATTCTTTGAAGGTCTTGTAAAACTCAACTGTGAATCTGTCTGGTTCTGGGCTTTTCTTGGTTGGTAGGCTTTTGATAGTGTCTTCTATTTCATTGATTGAAATTGATCTGTTTAACTTGCATATATCATCCTGATTCAGTTTGGGTGAATAATGTTTCTAGGAATTTGTGGAAGTCTTTGATATTTTCTATTTTATTTGAGTATAACTTTTAAAAATAGTTTATAATTATCTTTTTTATTTCTGTATGGCATTTTCTTTTTTTATCATAAATTGTAGTAATTTGAATTTTCTTTCTCTTTCTCTTCATTAATGTGGCTAAGGGTTTATCAATTTTATTTACATTTTCAAAGAACCAACTTTTCGTTTTGTCATTTTTTTCAATTGTTTCTTTTTTCAATTTTGTTGATTTCAGCTCTGATTTTAATTATTTCCTGTCTTCTACTACTTTTGTTGTTGATTTGTTCTTTTTCTAGGGCTTTGAGATCAATGTGAGGTCATTTATTTGTTGACTATTTCTTCTTTTAAGGAATGAGCTTCATGCAATGAACTTTTCTCTTAGTACTGCTTCCATACTGTTTCAGAGATTTTAATATGTTGAGTCAGAGTTTTCATTTACCTCTATGATTTTTTAAATCTCCTCTCTGATACCTTTGCAATTCATTGTTTATTCAATAACATACTATTTAGTCTCCAGGTGTTGGAGTATCTTCTGTGTTTTATTTTACGATTGATTTCTAATTTTGTTCCATGATGATCTGATAGAATGAAGGGTAGTATCTGTACTTTTTTTTGTATTTGAAAAAGTTGCTTTGTGATATAACATATGGTCTATTTTAGAGAAGAATCAATGTGCTGCTGAAAAGAAAGTATATTTACTCATTGATGGATGAAATATTCTGTATATGTCTGTTAAATATAAATTATTGATTGTATTATTGGGTTCTATAGTTTCTTTGTTTAGGTTTTATTTGGAAGATCTATCCAGTGATGAAAGAGGTGTGTTAATGTCACCCAATATTATTATGCTGTGATCTGTTTGACTCTTGAAATTGAGAAGAGTTTGTTTGATGATTATAGATGCTCCATTGTTTGGGGCATATATATTTATAATTGTTATGCCTTGTTGATATATGGTTCCCTTGAGCAGTATGAAATGTGCTTCTTTATCCCTTTTGATTAACTTTGGCTTGACCTCTTCTTTATTTGGTATGAGAATGGAACCCCTGAATCATGTGAGTGGTATGTTTTTTCCCAATCTTTCACCTTCAGTCTGTGGATTTCTTTTCCTAGGAGATGTTTTTTTTTTTTTCCAATTGATTGATTTTTTTTTTTAAATGGAGAGGCAAAATAAATTGAAAAGAGAAAGGTAAGTCTTTGCAATAAATTGTGCTGGAGCATTTTGTATGGAGGACGAGAAGAAAGAGAGGAGTGAAAAAAGATGACATTTTTTTAAAAGAAAAAAATTGATAAAGGCCAATCGATGTTCATCTTATACAAAAACTGATTGCAGACCTGTGTAAATCCTAAATGTCTCAAGAGTCTGGAATAAAATAAAATGCAAAATATCTTGGTTTTATATTAGGCAAATATTTCTTTAGTACAATATCTAAAAACCCATTGTAAAAAGTATATTAATTTGATATTTTTAAAATTATAAACTAATCTGTAAAACATATAAGAGAATAAAAAGAAGGCTATAAAATTTGAGAAAGATTTGCAAAACACATTTGACAATGGACTTTTTATCAAAATGTACAAAAATCAATTAAAATTCAATAACCAGAAAATAAAAAAAAACATTTAAAAATAGAAAAATATATGACCAGATATAGGAGATGGGTCTCTTGAAGGCAGTATATATATATATATATATATATACATATATATTAATCCAATCTGCCAGTCTATGTCTTTCAATTGATGAGTTTAGGCCATTAACATTCAGGGTTATTATTGAGACATGGTTTATATTCCCAGTCATTTTTGTTTATTTTTTGGTTTTTAACTTGACTTGGTTTCTCCTGATTGGATTTTCCTTTATTGTAATACATCCCTTTGTTATTTTTCATTGTTGTTTTTCATTTTATCCTCATGGAATATTTTGCTGAGGATGTTCTCTAGTGTAGGGTTTCTAGTTGTAAATTCTTTTAACATTTGTTTATTATCATGGAAGAATTTTATTTCATCATCAAATCTAAAGCCTAATTTTGCTGGATATGATTCTTGGTTGGCATTCATTTTCTTTCAGAGCTTGGTATATGTTATTCCATGATCTCTACCTTTGAGAGTGTGGGTTGAGAAATCTGCTGAGATATGAATTTGTCTCCCTCTGTATATAATCTGATTCCTTTCTCTTATGGCTTTTAAAATTCTCTCCTTATTCTCTATGTTAGGCATTTTCATTATAATGTGCATTGGTGTGAATCTATTGTGATTTTGTACATTTGGTGTCCTGTAAGCCTATTGTATTTGATTTTCCAATTCATTCTTCAGGTTTGGAAATTTTTCTGTATTTATTTCATTGAATAGATTGTTCATTCCTTTGGTTTGTAACTCTATACTTTCCTCTATCCCAATAATACTTAAATTTAGTCTTTTTGTGTTAACCCCACAATTCTTGGATGTTCTGATCATGGTTTCTTACCATCTTCACTATATGGTGAACTTTATTTTCAAGATTATATATTTTATCTTCATTGTCTTAGGTTCTGTCTTCCAAGTGATCTAATCTGTTGGTTATGCTTTCTATTGAGTTTTTAATTTGGTATATTGTTTCCTTCATTTAAAGGATTACTGTTTTTTTTTTTTTTTAGTTTTCAGAATCTCTATCTCCTTATTGAAGTAATCTTTTGCTTCCTGTATTAACTTATGTAGCTTTTTATCCAAATGATCTTCTTTTGCTTATATTTTCTCTCTTATATCATCCTTTAATTCACAAAAAAATTTAATTATGTACATCCTGAAATCCTTCTCTGACATTTCTTCTGTTATGTTGGCCATGGATTCTAATAATGTAGTATCTTGGTTTGTTTGGGGCACTTTCTTCCCTTGTTTTTTATGTTGTTTGTGTGTCTTCCCTTCTAGCAGTACAGATTTGAGATGTTACAGTTTTTACCCTACAGACTTATAGTGTACCTGCAGGGTTCCAATACCTCTCCTTTAAGGGGTGGGTCAATATTAACAGATCCCAATACTAACAATATAAAGCCTTAAACCAAATAGACATTTACACTTTATTAAGACTTTTACACTTTGTCACAATAGACAGAAATGGTGAGTTCAGTTATTATCTACAACATAAACAGTAGGTTTGCAAAAGGGTCTACAGTTTCTAATGGTGGACAAAGATAGAACATGGGGGTTAAGTGTAGAATGAGATGTTAAGGCGGTAGGATGTGAGGCTATAGAGTTATTAGATCTTAGGAAGCGTGAAGGAGGAATCAAAAGAAGTTGCCTAGTAGCAGGAGTAAAGAGAGAAAGAGATTTTGGGAGAAAATTAAGTGGGGAGACAACAGAAAGAGTGTAACCAAAAAACATAAAAATTAAAAAAAATGTAAAAATAAAAAAGAACATACAACACAACTTTAATATACTATTCAGACATCCCAGTCCTCAATAGCCTAATGCATGAGAAGTACTTAGTTTCACAAATGTTGGGGATGTGAGGATGGGAAAAGAGAGAAAAAAGAGGGAAAAAAAAGAAAAAGAGAAAAAAGAATAAAGAAAAAAAATCACAAGGGAAAATTAAAGTATTGATTTTGATGAAGTTCAGTATCTTTCCTGCTTCCCTTCTCAACCAGTAGGTGGGTTTTCTATTGTTTGCTGATATCTCCACCCTCAGGATGGTTAAGGTTATTAGGGTGGGAGGGTTGTTCTTGGAGGCAGAACTCCTAGAGGTGGGATATAGCACTTGCCAGTTCCTGTTGGAAAACTGCACCCCAAGTATCTCCTTTGAGGCCTGCTTGTGTGATGTGGGATCATGGTCTTATCTCTTTATATCGACTGTAGAGCTCCCAATTCCTGGTCTCTAAGTTAGTCACTAAACTGTATCTCACTCACCCTCTCCCTTTCTTATTTATTTTTTAGTTTTCGGCGGACACAACATCTTTATTCATGTGTGGTGCTGAGGATCGAACCCGGGCCGCACGCATGCCAGGCGAGCGTGCTACCGCTTGAGCCACATCCCCAGCCCCCTTTCTTTTCTTTTCTTTCTTTTTTTCTTTTCCTGGAACTTTATTTATTTATCTTAATTGATTTCTTAAAAATTTCTATTTATTTATTTATTTAAAAAAACACTACAGCAGGATTCATTACAATTCTTATTACACATATAGAGCACAATTTTTTCATATCTTTGGATATAAAGTATGTTCACACCAATTCATGCCTTTTTACATGTACTTTGTGTGTTTTTTGCATTAATATTCTTATTACACATATATACCACAATTTTTCATATCTCTGATTGTATATAAAGTATGTTGACACCAATTCGTGTCTTCATATACATGTACTTTGGATAAGAATGTCTATCACATTCCACTATCCTTGCTAATTCCTTGCCTCCTCTCTTTCCCTCCCACCCCACTGCCCTATCTAGAATTCATCTATTCCTCCCATGCTCCCCCTCCCTACCCCACTATGAGTCAGCCTCCTTATATCAGAGAAAACATTTGGCATTTGTGTTTTTGGGATTGGCTAACTTCACTTAGTGTTATCTTCTCCAACGCCATTTATTTACCTGCAAATTTATTTTCTTTTATTATCTTTTAATGCTGAGAAAAATTCCATTGTGTATATATGCCACATTTTTTTATCCAATTCATTTACTGAAGGGCATCTAGGTTGGCTCCACAGTTTAGCTATTGTGAATTGTGCTGCTGTAAACATTGATGTGGCTGTGTCCCTGTATTATGCTGTTTTTAAATCCTTTGGGTATAGTCCAAGGAGAGGGATAGCTGGGTTAAATGGTGGTTCCATTCCCATATTTCCAAGGAATCTCCATACTGCTTTCCATATTGGCTGCACCAATTTGCAGTCCCACTGGCAATGTATCCCCATATCCTTGCCAACACTTATTGTTGTTTGTCTTCATAATAGCTGCCATTCTGACTAGAGTGAGATGATATCTTAGAGTAGTTTTGATTTGCATTTCTCTGATTGCTGGAGATGATGAACATTTTTTCATATATTAGTTGATTGATTGTATATCCTCTTCTGAGAAGTGTCTGTTTAGGTACTTGGCCCATTTTTTGATTGGGTTATTTGTTTTTTTGGTGCTTAGCTTTTTGAGTTCTTTATATATATATATATATATATATATATATATATATATCCTAGAGTTTAGTGCTGTATCTGATGTGTGAGGGATAAAAATTTACTCCCAGGATGTAGACTCTCTGTTCACCTCACAGTTTTTTTCTTTTGCTGAGAAGAAACTTTTTTGTTTGAATACATCCCATTTATTGATTCTTGGTTTTAATTCTTGTGCTATAGGAGTCTTATTAAGGAAGTTGGGGCCTAATCCTATATGATGAAGAGTGGAACCTACTTTTTCTTCTATTAGAGAGTCTCTGGTTTAATTCCTAGGTCCTTGATCCACTTTGAGTTGAGTTTTGTGCATGGTGAGAGATAGGGGTTTAATTTCATTTTGTTGCATATGGATTTCCAGTTTTCCCAGCACCATTTGTTGAGGATGCTATCTTTCTTCAGTGCATGTTTTTGGCAACTTTATCTAATATAAGATAATTGTAATTTTGTGGGTTATTCTCTGTGTCCTCTATTCTGTACCATTGATCTACCAGTCTGTTTTGGTGCCAATACCATGCTGTTTTTGTTACTGTTGCTCTGTAGTATAGCTTAAGTTTCTGGTATAGTGATTCCACCTACTTCACTCTTTCTGCTAAGGATTGCTTTAGCTATTCTGGGTCTCTTATTCTTCTGGATGAATTTCATGATTGCTTTTTCTATTTCTATGAGGAATGCCATTGGGATTTTGATCAGAATGGCATTAGATCTGTATATTGCTTTTGGTAGTATGATCATTTTGATAATATTAATTCTGCCTATCCAGGAGCAAGGTAGATCTTTCCATCTTCTAAGGTCTTCTTTGATTTCTCTCTTTAGGGTTTTGTAACTTTCATTTTATAAATCTTTCACCTCTTTTGTTAAGTTGATTCCCAAGTATCTTATTTTTTTGAGGTTATATGTCATCCTCTCCCTTTCTACTTCCCAATCAGGAACCTCTCTCTCTGGAGGTCTTGGGGCTGTGCTCTGTATCCTGTGCACCTGTCATGGAGAGCTGTTTTGTATTGGGCAGATCAAGACCTAGCTTTTTGTGCTATAGACTGGCCATGTAGCCACAAGCACTGTGCTGGGTTAGTGACTGTGGGGGAGAGGGTGAGTTTGGGGACTATGGGCACCTTAATATTGCTTCTAGGCCCCAGCTGATGTCCCAAGCTGGGAGTTGCCCCAACTAAAGGTGGCGATGGCCATAGAGAGGATAACCCAAGATGGCAATAAAGGTGTTCCAAGATGGAGGTGCCTGCTTTCAGAGATGGGGTGTCGGGGCAGGCTGGGTGGTGATGTTGGGCCTCAGGCTTGGAGATGCAGCTGTCTCCAGACCCTGTCCTGTGTCTCCAGGTTCAGGTTACTCTGTGGAGGAGACTATGGCAGTGGTTGCAGTGTCCCAAGATGGAGGTGACAGGTGGAGCCCCATGTTGGTAGATGGGGTTCCATAATGGGAGTAGCACTGGGGTCCTGTGTGGGAGTGGCGACCCTGCTCACAGAGGTGGATGGCAAGGAATCCTGTGCAGGTCTTGCTCAGTCACCATGGCCCAGTGTCCTGAACAGGAGCAGCTGTTGGGGTCCTCTAATAACTTACAGAGAAATAGTATTCCCACTGCTTGAATTCCAGGTCACTGAGTGATAAGGAATGCAGCTTCCCTTTTGCCTGCCATCTTGGATCCCCTGCTAGAATTTTGCTAAGAAGAATTTTCTTTCATTAACTATGTGGTTAATGAAAGAAATATAGAAATATAGAAATATAGAAAAGATAACTTAATTTTAATTTCTTTGCCATTTATCAAATTTCAGAGTAATGAGCTATTGTCCTGGCAACTACTAGTAGTAATTAAAGAGATTTTTATTTGTATGTTTTTGTTTCCAATGTTATGCATTCATTGATTTTCATATATTTGATGTGATTCAATTTTGTGCATTGGTGTCTGTTATAGTTCTGTCTTAGACCAATAATTAACATTTGAAGTCGATTTCTAGGTTCTCTGGATTAAGAACACACATTCAAGTTTATCCTCAAATGTGTCAGTATCAGGAATATTTTCATAACTAATCTCTTTTCAATAGATTTACTACATTAATTGACTCCTCCTGTAAAATACATATTGACTAAAATTGAAGGCTTGGCAAATGTACATCATGCTCAACATATCACATACTTTGACTAGTGTTGCTTTATAGAACTTTCTGGGAGGATGGAAATGTTCTGTGTCTTCACAGTCTGATATGGAAGGCACTATTCTCCTGTGATTATTTAATGCTTGAGGTACATCTGAAGAATTGAATTTTACATTTTATTGACTTTTGCTTTGTGTAAGTATGAACAGCCCCATGTGGTAGTGGATGCAATATTGGACAGCACAGTTCCAAAAATATCCATACACTTCTGTGTCCTTCAATGAAACTCTGTTCTTACCAGGACTCATGGCGTTGATCTCCAGATCTCTTTAGAACTGTACTGTATTGTATGTATATACTTCGTCTAAACCAGTGAAGTGAAAGTATGAAAAGGAAATACAAATGTGAAAATAAAAGAAAATCATTGTTTTGAACACTTTTGAAAGAATTTATGGAGACAAGACTCTAGAGATTTGTTGATTTGGTTGTATATAAGATAAAGCTGTAAGTTTAGAAAAATTATATTTGGGAAAATTATAAAATTTAACAATTTTTTTTCCCTGTACTCTGACTTTTTCACAAATGTGTTAAATTTTTCTTTACACTTAAAAACAATATTTAGATTTTTTGGACTAACCAAAGGTGGTTTATGGAAGAATGAAAACGTATAACTTCAATCAGCTGATCCATTCTCAAGGATAGGCTTCAATTCTTTTATTAAAAAATGAAAAATATATGTGTATTATTCAAAAATGATAAAACCTATGCTTGAAACTATGTTTTTCAAGGAATGATTAGTTCTAATAGCAGAAAGGACTCCCACATATTTTCACGTATGTCTTCTGCTCAGAAGATATTTTCTTTCATTATATTTTCTAACCATTATTGCTCATGTTGGCTCATGACTTTGGCAGTAAGCATGGAACGATTGCTGTAAGAGATTTAGAGTCCAACTCTTTAACCCCTAATGCATTTCATTCCCTGGAACCAGACAATTCAAATCCCAGAACTGGGGACTCATGGAAACAAAACCACTGGTTTTGAAAAATTTGAAGGATTATGAACAGAAGGGAGGGAAGAGTAAATAGAAGCCAAAGGTTGAGTTGTGGTCCTTGGCCACTTAGCAGGGCTTTGGCAATTTCAAGGAGTCACCAAGGGGTTGTTATAAGCAAGTCACTTAAGCTGGCCCCACTCCCTTTCATAAAGCATCAGAAGGATGCAGTAATATTTTAGAAACAATACTTTCTGTAGTTTTCTTATTATTGAATTACTACACACCAGGCCCTGCTCGAAATACTTCACATGGATTTTCTCATTTAAACCTCATGAAGTCCTTGTGGAATGGCTACTATTTTTATTCTTACCCTTGTGATGACTAAAACAAGGCACAGAGAGATTAAGCATCTGGCCTAAATCCCTCCACCAGACAGTGAAGTCAAGATTTGAACCTAAATTTTATAGTAAATCCAGAAGAAATCTAAAGACATTTCAACATTTTTTTTTTACAAAAATATGGAGAATGTTGTTGACTGGATGGTCATGTAATTGTGTAGGTGAAAAACTGGGCAAATGAACAAATTTGAAAACAGCTGATCCACAGAAATATTTCCCAATTCCAGGCTTAACTCACACTGAGCTAAAACCTCTATTGAAATGCCACAAGGATACACTGGATGCTGTCTTGTTTAACTCTCTTTTTTTAAAAAAAAAACATTTTTCTTTATTTACATTGTCTTTCACATTAGTAAACAGAAATGTATTTTCATTCTGGAACTCTTAGTAAAAAATTAATAGAGAAAAATCTCAAAGTGATTCTTCTCTTTACACTCCATTTATATGCATCTTTTTCCAAAAGAAGAAAGAATCAAATCATATATATTGTTCAGTGACCTCCTTTTTTATACAGCAGTGTGTCAGGGCTGAGGATGTAGCACTGTGGTCTAGTGCTTACCTAACATGTGGGAGACCCTGGGTTCTATCCCTAGTACTGGAAAACATCATCATTAACAACAACAACAACAACAACAACAACAACAACAACAACATGTCTTGGATTCTCTTATTCCAAGTCATGATTCTTGGAATTCTTTGTTGACACTTCATATGGATCTAAGTCACTCTTCTTAAGCACTTCTATATATGCAAATCCTTAATGACGTACAGAATTATCATAGTGAACTGGAACCTGACTTTGAGCCCCTATTTTCCATGGACTAGTCATGTGATCTTGGGCACTAGCAACTTAACCTCCCTTTGCCTCAGATAATAATGGGGATAATAATGACTCCTAAATCAGATAAAGGAATGTAAGCAAAGCCCTAGAACAATGTCTAGCATAGAGTAAGTTTCATCCAAATATTTATTATTATTGTAAAAATGTGAAATAAATATTTAACAACTTCCTTAGATTATTTCCTTTGACATGCTAGTTTGAACAATGCTGCAATGAACATCTTTGAATTTTAAATTTTGTATTTGTATAAGTAGTTTTCTGAAATATTATCCTGGAAGTGAAATTTCTGGAAAAAAAAGCCATAACTTTTGGTAGCTACAGCTAAATTGCCTTCTAAAAGTCTTACCTATTTTTAATTCTACCAATACAAAATGGGAGTGTATATCATCTGAATCTGCTCTGATAATATATATGTATGTATGTCCTACTGGTGGACAGAAAATGTTATCTCAATATCTCTTCAATTGGATGTATTAACATTTTCACTGCCCAGGTGGTTAAAGACCTGGCTTTTAGTTCAGTTTTTCAGTAGAAGTCTGGGAGCTCAACAAAACATCAACATGTTGGCAGATGGAGAATGTGACAAAATGGTACTTATGAGTGATCAGCACAAAGTCTGATATGTAGGTTCAAATGTTCAGCAGGACAAATTCAAGAAGGGCCTATGGTTTAACAGCAGCATGCATGGATTTTAAGCACAGAAAGGTTGGGATTAGTTTCCTAAATTAGCTCACATAAAGGGCCGTCTTCACTTAACTAGGTGGTTGATAAAAGAAAAAAAGAGGTTTATTTAGCTCATGACTGGGGGAGCTGGGAAGTCAAAGCCATTGACGACAGTGTTTGACAATGGTCTTTGTCTTGTCTCACACCATGGTGAGAAAATTGGAAGAGTATATTAGGTGCGTGAGACAGCACAAGCTGCAAACTTACCTATACAACCATCCACTCCTGTTAATGACAGTGATAACATTCACCACATGGAAGTCCCCCTCTCCCAACACAGTTGCCTTGGGATTCAGTTTCCAACACACAAAATTCAGGGGGCATATTCAAATTATAGCATTTCCCTGACAAAGGAAGTTCTGGGTCATACTGTTTTTTCTTTCTTTCTTTCTTTCTTTCTTTCTTTCTTTCTTTCTTTCTTTCTTTCTTTCTTTCTTTCTTTCTTTCTTTCTTTCTTTCTTTCTTTCTTTCTTTCCTTCCTTCCTCCCTTCCTCCTTCCTTCCTTCCTTCCTTCCTTCCTTCCTTCCTTCCTTTCTTTCTTCTTTTTTTCTTTTAATTTTGCTGTGCTGGGGATGGAACCCAGGACCTCATGCGTGCTAGGAAAGTATTCTACCATTGGGCAGCATCCATAACCCGCCCTTTAAATTTTAAGGAAAGGCCAGCTTCTTCTTGCTGAAGGTACAGAGAAAGACTGAACATATTTTTGGACATATTTTAGATTAATAATATCAGTCATTATAATAAACATCTAGTATCATTCTAGAACAGTGTAGCAATGATTGAATGAAAAAACCTAAAAGGTCTATGACTGTTAATGTTCTTCAAGGTTAAAAGGTTAAGGAAGAGGAGAAAGGTAGACAGGTGCTTCCTGGAGAAAGCAAAAGGATTTTTTTGGGGGGGGTGGTGATACTGAGGATTGAACTCATGGCTTTACAATTTTAGGCAAATGCTTTATTACTGAAATACACCCAGCTCTGCAAAAAGATTTTTCAATGGACCAAAACAATATCTTTTTTTTTAATGAAAGAAAAAAGTTACATATAGTAACATTTTCCCTTTCTTTGTAGAGTTCTGTGACTTGGACAAATACATAAACATACAACCATTACCACAATCAACATATAGAATAGTTCTATTACCTCTCCCCACCTCAAACTTCCTTGCTTCTCCTTGTAGACAAGCCCATCTCTTACTCCAATTCTGGAAACCACTGATGTGTTCCAAAATGGAAAGTAAAAAAATAAATGGAATGTTACAATACAGTCATGTACAACA
Organism: Ictidomys tridecemlineatus; assembly: GCF_052094955.1. NCBI lineage: Eukaryota > Metazoa > Chordata > Mammalia > Rodentia > Sciuridae > Ictidomys > Ictidomys tridecemlineatus. Next base: position 155,681,118 of record NC_135481.1, on the reverse strand, counting down.
TAACAACTTTTTGGACATCAGTGGACTGCATATATGATAGTGGTCCCATCAGATTATAATGGAACTGAGTACTTCCTATAACCCAGTGTTTTTTATTGTACCTTTATCATGTTCAGATATATCTAGATACACAAATACTTACCACTGTTTTACAACTGCCTGTAGGATTCAATCCTTTAATGTGTTTGCAGTCTAGAACAAGAGGTTATACCAAATGGCCTAGGTGTATAGTAGGCCATGCCATCCAGGTTCATGTAAGCAAACTGTGTTATGGCTGGCTGTCTCAAAGGCAGAAACATCATGGATGAAAGGTATGGAAGAAGAGAGCTGTCAGTTTATGGCAGCTGGGGAGGAGCGAGCGAGCGAGAGAGAGAGAGAGAGAGAGAGAGAGAGAGAGAGAGAGAGAAGCTGCGGAGAAGATGAAACTTTCCAAGGCATAATTCTAAGTAACCTACTTCCTCCAACAAGATTTTACTTTCCAGTAGTCCATCCAGGTATCAATAGATTAATCCACCAAATGGACCAATCCACTGGTGATGTCAGAGCCCACATGAACCAATCATTGCCCCAAAGCCCCCACCTCTAAACCATGCGGCATTGGGGACCATGCTTTAAACACATGAGCTTCTGGGTACCTGCCAGATCCAAACTATAACATACACTATGTTTGTACAACAATGAAATCACCTAATGATGCATGTCTCAAATGTGTCCCTATTATTAAGCGAAACATGACAGTACTTAGTCTTGAGTCAGCTTCTTCCCCTCAGCAGGATAGAGTTGACCTTGTGGCTGCATCGACACCCTACAATACAGAACACCAGGCAGTTTGTTCATACACACATCCACCGAAGGCCCTATGGGTTGATGCCAGTTTGGGGTGATTATGAAAAAAGTGCTATAAATATTGATTTACTTTTTTCTTTTGCCAATACAAGTTATCATTTTATTAGGGCAAATCCTCCGGTGTGGCTTACATAGTAGGTATATGTTTGACTCAAAAAGAGAATCATTATTTTAAAGGCACCAAATTTATATTCCTGTTTACAATTTTGGGAATGGAAGTACTTTCTTGGTCTAATTTTTTCACATATAGCTGTTCATCTTTCTCTCTCACAGCAGGTGGTGAGAGGATAGTGAACATCACACAGTTGTTTCAGTAATTAATTAATTTTAATGAGGTATATATATGACAGAAGAATGCATTTTGATTCATTGCACACAATTGCAGCACAACTTTTCATTTCTCTGGTTGTACACGATGTAGCATCACACCACATGTGTAGTCATACATGGACCTAGGTAATAATGTCCATCTCATTCCACCATTGTTTGAGGTTTTTAAAGACAAAATTCCTCTGTAAAGACAGGTAGCAAGTGTCTAGGAATTTTCTTGATGATATTTATGCAAAAAAATTGGTAAACATACCTGTTAAGAAATCACTGTGAAAGTGTGTAGGTGATTACAGCCTTTCATCTAAGAAGAATTCTTGTTTTGTCATGCCTACCTTTTCGTCCACAGGGAACAGTGATGGAGCAAATTGAAACATGGAAAGTACTGTATTTTAAACAAAATCAGGCCATTGTAGTGGAGGCTTATGCTAGGGTCAGAAAACTAGCACTGAAGGATGGCTAAATAATCACTGTTTTGTAGCAACATTATGCAGGCAACGGTTTTGAGAATGAATGATGTTTTTATGTATCATATTTTTATTTCTATCAGTTTGCATCAAATCAGTAGATGGGAGCGCGCTGAGCTTCTCCTGTTCACACAACTATGCAGATTTATTGTTTTGAAACAAATCCTACTTCTGTCTAAAATAAGCAGGAACTTTGGGGCAACCAGCTATTCTCAGGACAGGAATGTTTTAACATTTTATAGGCATCATAAGAACATCAGATCCCAAATAATAGACAAGAGCATGGAGTTCATCTGACAAAAAGGAAATATCTTTACCTATAAGTACAGTTTCATAAAGTTGCAGTATTGGTTTAATGTAGATCAAAAACTCACATTTGGGAAAGATATATTTATATTTAAAGAAAACTGATTTAAGTCAAATTAGCCATCCACTGTGATTTTTTTTTCTTTTTACCTTTTTCAATAAGGATTCATGTAGGGATGGGGAAAAGTTGACCCATAATTATCAAGTCACAATTAGATGAGAGCAAGAAGTTCTGGTGTGCTATTGCATAGTAGGGTGACTATAGATGGCAATTGTCACCTATATATTTCAAAACACTAGAAGAAAGTATACTGAAAGATTTTGCCATGAAGAATAATAAATATTTGGGGGGATAGATGTGTTTAACCTAATTAAACATCATGTGATGTATACATGTATCTAAATACAGCATAATACCTTATTACAAAACACAATATTTATGTTTTGATGTATCAGTTAAAAATAAACTTAAATTTGAAAGTAAAACAAGTAGTATAGCTTTTGGCTGAGAATGACAGAATTTTTTTCACATTAAGCAATTAATACTTAGGACATAAAATTATGTGCTGAAATATCTCTAATAGCAGTGAAAAGGAACTAATAAAGTTACCAAAATTGCTAGAGTAAATGAGTGTATTCAGAGCAAGAACATTATGAAGCATTCTGATCTGTGAGCTTGTCTTCACCGGTTTTCAAATAAACCCCCAGGAAGTTTGAGGATTAACATGAAAATTTTCCTACCTTCTTCTGTATATTTTATTGCTGCTGCTGTTACATTTTTAATAATTGGAGATCTGTGAAATTTAACTTTTAGTAGTATCAGAGAAAAATAATATAGCAGTAATAAAAATATTCTAATCAGTTTCACATCCTGAGCCAGTGTTTGAAAATGTTTGCATGATGAGATGAAAAAAATTGTGTTGTGACCTTTCATTTAGATGTGATAGCATCTTAATAGTGGGTCTTTGGCTAATACCCAATGTCAAATGGTGGAGACATATGAGAGATGACTAGTAATTAATCATGCTTTATCCATGAGCCAGGCAAGCAGACTCACCAGGAACATCTCTGGAAGCCTTATCAAATTACTAAAACTTGACTGGTTCTTCTGGATTTGTAAAGTGATAGGTTGTTGATTCTAGAAATCTGTAATTTAAGAGGATTCGTCTGCATAGTATTCAGCAAACCATAAGATTTAGAAAAGATTTTCCAGTTTCATAAAAAATACAGACACCATCCACTGTCATCTTAGCAGTCTGCAGAAGCTGCAGTTAGAGGGGTTGGTTCCTCAGAAAAGTGGGGTTTTCAAGTTCACCTAAGAGAACAGTGAGTTATTTACTGGAGCAAACATGCAGTTTATGATTTCTCCTTTCAAAAAGCAAACAAGAATGTAGCTTTGAGAAACAAATATATATATATATATATATAAAATATATATTTATATATATAAAACAAATATATATGTATATATAAAGTTAAATATATATATATATATATATATATATATATATTTACTTTTTTTACTTGGACATGGAATGACTTCTGGTTCTGCATTAGTGTACCTATTGGAACTCTGAAATCATTGCACTCTTTGGGGATTTTCCCCTCAAAGGTGGTATAACTGACTAAGACAGAAATTTGAGGGGAACGGACAATTGCAAAATGAGATGTCTATTTCTTTTATTTAGGTAAACATTTCTGGATTAAAGTGAGACTTCGTTATTCCTCATTTCTTTTAAAAAAATTCCTGTTATACACCTGGCCTCCCTACTTCTCTCTCTCTCTCTCTCTCTCTCTCTCTCTCTCTCTCTCTCTCTCTCTCACACACACACACACACACACACACACACACTTGTATATTGGCTTCTTTAGAGCCCTGGTGATCCCTCTGGGCTTAGAGACCAGATGGCCTTATAGTATTGTACTCTGGAAACTTGTTAGAAATACAAATGATCAGGGTTACTCAGATATGTTCAATTAAAATTCTGGGGATGGGCTGGCAAGCAGGGATTTAATAGCTTTGAGTGTTCCAAGGCATATACAAGTGTGAAAACTTCTGACCTTGTTAGTGTCATCTTACAAAGAAGCAAATTCAGCTTAAAATCTCTCTGGGATTCTGGGAGACCACTCTGCTCTTTGGCAGCATGGTAAAGCAGAAGTGGCAGGGAATCGAAATCAAGCATGATGGCACACGTGTATAATCCCAGTGACTGAGGAGGCTGAGGCAGGAAGATTGCAAGTTAGAGGTCAAGCCTCAGCAATTTGGTGAGGCTCTAAGCAACTTAGCCAGAACCTGCCTCAAAATAAAAAAATAAAAAGGGTAGCTATAGTTGGAGATGGCTCAATCCTAAGCAAAAACAAACAAACAAACAAATATTAAAAGAAAGAAAAGAAAAGGGGTAGGGAATTAACGTCTGAGGAGCAACCTTCATTGAATACATCAATATATCAATTCCCAGCCCCCCAGCCCCTGAGGGTAGGATAATTTTCTGAGGATTTTGCAGAGATCTCTCTGCAGATGGTCTCCAGTTGCCTCCAGAGAGCCAGCTTCATAGCTTAGCTTTTGTAGTTTTCCCATTCTTGTATTCCTTTCCATTTCCTTATAGGTTCTTCCTTGTTTTAGTGAGCCTGGTTTTTTTTTTTTTTTTTTGCTGCTGTGATTAAAGACTTGACAAGAACAATTTCAGGGGAGGAAAAGTTTATTTGGCAGCTCAGAGTTTCAGAATTCTCAGTTTATAGAAGGCCGGCTCTATTCAGGGCTCAAGGTGAGGCAGAAATATCATGGTAGAAGAGTGTGGCACAGGGAAGCAGTTCACAGGATGATCAGAAAGTAGAGAAACAGACTCCACCCACCCCCAGATACAAAATATATACCCCAAAGTTATGCCTCCAATGACCAGCCTCCTCCAGCCACATCCTACCTACCTTCAGCCACCAGTCAGTTAGCCCCTTCAGGGGGTTATTTCACTAATTGGATTAAGACTCTCACAGCCCAATCATTTCTCCTCTGAACCTTGTTGCATTTTCTCACACGTGAGCTTTTGGGGGACCTCACATTCCAAACCACAGCATTCTCCCCCGGGGCTGCCGAAAGCTCATAACCATCTCACAGTGCAAAATACATTAGTCCATTCCCAAAGACTCCATAGTCTCAACAGTCCCAAGATTTTCCAAAAGTTTAAATCCAAAGTCTCCTCTGAGACTCGAGCAAACTTGTACTATAAGCTCCTGTAAAAATCAAAAGCATCTTACAAGGATCCAATATTATAAGGGTAAATAGTAAATAATTCCATTCAGAAAAGAATAGGGTCATAGAAAGAAGAGATGGGGCCAAAGCAAGACCAAAATCCAGCTGGGCTGTGCCCAGCATCTGGCGTACATGTCTTTTCCAAAAGTCTTGTGTAGCTCCACCCCTATGGCCTCGTTGGTTGTACCTCAAATGGCTTTTCTGTTGGCTTGTCTCTGCTCAATTTCTACAGCTTTCCTCAGTGGACATCCCATGTTATTGGCATTTCTTAATCTTGAGGGTCCCCACTGCAGCTTTGGCTTCCTCTCACATCTCCACACATTGCCCTCTCAGGGGTTGTCCACAGGGACTTCAACCCTGGGGCACTTTGCCTAACCTTCTGGGCCTTCCTTTGGAATTTTGGTGAAAGCCTCTATGACCCCTAAACTCCAGCATCCCCCATGCTTGAAGAACCAGCACCTCATGGATTTTACCAAGGTCTACTGCCATCTGGAGCAGTAGCTAAGCATCCAGGGATCAGGGCTGCAGCAGCCTCTGAGTGCCTAGGTGACTGAGCTTGGTGAAAAAATTTCCTAAACAGCCCTGTGCAAGCAGTGTGCCCACTAGTCTCTTCTCAAGGATTTTTTGCTTTTACTCCCTTGGTGTGAGATGGGTGTGGTCTTGCCATTTTCTGAGATGCTTTCAAACCATTTTTCTCATTGTCTCTGTGCAAAGTTTTTAGCATTTCTTCAGTGACAGTAACATCTTTAACAACTGCAACTTCCTTAGCCCCAGTTTTACTCCCAACTTTCAAGTCCAAGTTTTTTAGATCTTTCTGCTCTGCTTTCTGTATTATGAGCTCCTGTAAAACTCAAAAGTGACTTACAAGTATCTGTAAAGTTGGCTAAAAGCCACCATCAATATCCATGAATGCTATGATGTCTAGGAATTTCTTCCATCAGATTAATAAATCTATTGCTTTTGAAACCAGCCTCCCAGAATGTCTCAGGACACAAACAAAATGCAGACAACTTCCAATTACCAATAGTCTCCCCCTTTTCCTCTAAACCCTTTTGAATCAATAAATGGAATGGTGTCAAACTAATAAGCTTCTTCACAGCAAAGGAAATAAACAAGAATGTGGAGAGCCTATAGAATGGGAGACAATTTTTGACACCTGCACCTCAGAGAGAGCATGAATCTCCAGGATATATAAAGAACTCAAAAAAACTTAACACCAAAAAACCTCAGATAACCCAATCAATAAATGGGCAAGTGAACCAAAGACACTTCACAGAAGAAGAAATACAATTGGTCAATAAATGTATATACAAAAAAGGTTCAACATCTTTGACAATTAGACAAATGTAAATTAAAACTATACTGAGATTTCATCTCACTCCAGTCAAAGTGGCGATTATCAAGAATACAAGTAACAATAAATGTTGGCAAGGATATGGGGAGTAAGGTTTATTCATACATTGTTTATGGGACTGCAAATTGGTGCAACCACTCTTGAAAGCAGTATGGAGATTTCTTAGAAAACTTGGAATGGAACCACCATTTGACCCAGTTATCCCACTCCTTAATCTATAACCCAAAAGACTTAAAGTCAGCATACTACATTGAAGTAGCCACATCAATGTTTACAGCAGCTCAATTTTCAATAGCTAAACTAAAGAACCAACTTAGGTGCCCTTCAACAGATGAATGGATAAAGAGAATGTTATATATATATATATATATATATATATATATATACATACACATACATACACATACCTACATATACACAATTGAATATTACTCAGCCATAAAGAAGAATGAAATGATGGCATTTGCTGGTAAATAGAACTGAAGAGTATCATGCTAAATGAAAGAAGACAGTTCCCCCAAACAAAAAGCTGAATGTTCCCTTTAATATATAAATGCTAAGACACAATAAGGGTGGTGGGAGGGAAAATGGAAATTCATTAAATTAGACAAAGGGAGATGAAGGGACAAGAGGGAGAAGAGGAAAAGGAAAGACAGTAGAATGAATCAGACATAACTTTCCTAACCTTATATATGAATACATGATTAGTGTGAGTCTATATCTTGTACAACCACAAGAATGGGACCTAATAAGTTATACTCCATGTATGTATAATATGTCAAAATATATTCTACTGTCATGTATATCTTAAAAGAAAAAATAAATAAATAATTTAATAAATAAAACTTTTTTAGCCCTGCTTTCACTATCCATGGTCCTACTATCATTTTGGTTTTTTTCAGAAGATCAGAATTCTCCATTAAGCTCTGCTTACAATGATTTAAATAATTTCCAGCTTACACTGCTAAACATCTCAAAATTTCTCCCCCAAATGCCAAAAAGCTCCAAAAGCTTCTGAACTACATGGTCAGGTTAGTCACAGCAATGACCCCACTGTTGGTACTGTTTTAGTCAGCTTTTTTGCTGATGTGACTAAAAGACCTGTCAAGAAAAATTTGGGGGGAGGAAAAGTTTATTTAGGGGCTCCTGTTTTCAGAGTTCTCAGTCAATAGAAGGCTGGCTCCATTCCTCAGGGATCAAGGTGAGACAGAACATCATGGCAGAAGAGTGTGGCAGAGGGAAGAAGATGAGGAGGAGGTAGAGAGAGACTCCACCTCCAGATACAAAATATATACCCCAAAGTCATGCTCCCAGGAACCCACCTCATCCAGCTACATCCTAGCCACCTTTAGTTACCACTCAGTTAATCCCATTAGGGAATTAGTTCACTAATTGAGTAAAGGCTCTCATAAATCAATCATTTCTCCTCTGAACCTTCTTGAATTATCTCATATGTGAACTTTTGGGGGACACCTCACGCCAAATCATAACATTACTGCATCCCTAAATAAAAATATTAAAATACTTGCCTTAGTGGAGGGCCCCAAATGAAGACACTCGCATTATCATAAGGGCTCAATAAAAACCAATTCTAGCTAGGGTGAAGTCATCATTCCATGACTTACTCCTGAGCAGATGCAGAGCTACAGTCAGGACTTCAGGAGCCAAGGTCCAGAACATGGTTTAGATGAAATCTAGTTTTATCTCTGAATGCCTGTGTGGCTTTAGGCTCATCCCTTTTGCTCTCTGCGCCAATTTCCTTGTATGTCAAACAGGCAGAATTACAATACTTGCTGAAGAGAGAGTCCCTAGGATAATTAATGAATTAAACTCGAAAAGTGGTTGGAAAGTGCCTCTCAGATGGTGAGCATTAAAATGTTACCATTTTTACTAACATTATCATTAACTTCTTGGTTGTTTTTTTTCTTGAAAAGTGATTTAAGTTCTGCTTCACTTCTATTAATTCCTTTTCTCCAATGAAATTCTCCAACATTCTTTTATTTTTCTGAAACCTGTTTATCATGCTTATTTTCTCTTAGGCCATGGGGCATCACATTACATGATACATTAAGAAGATTTAATTATTAGTGATGCTTTTAAGAGTCAGCATTTGCCAATTCAGAGCTTTATCCAAATTATCTAGGTGGATCTTTCAACAACCTTAGCATATGCACAATGTTATCTCTTCTCCATCTTACCACTGGGGAAACCAAGGCTTGAATAGGTAAAGTCCCTCTTCTAGTGTCACACAGCCACTAAGTAATAGAGGATGTTTAAACCCAGGATTCTTGACTGCAAACACTCAGTACTTAGTGCTAATACTGTACAAATAGGAGTACTTTGGTTATCCCTATGTTAATGGTTCTCTAACTTTCTTGTGCATCAGAATACCCTGTAAGGAGGCTAAAATACAAATTGCCAGACCCCAGCATAAACCATGTGTAAGTTGGGAGATCTGGGCACTTTTGTAGCAAACTCCAGGTGTTGCTGCTGATTCAGGGATAGCATTTTAACACACATTACTTTGCATAATCACCCTATTAGAATGTTTGAGGGAAGTAAATAGTATAAAAATAATTTGAAGGTATAATCTCATTCTCTTTGCATATTTTATTTTTTAAAATTTTTATTGATATTTAAAAAAATAAATGATTGCATTACAATTCTTATTACATGTTCACAGCACAATTTTTCACATCTCTGGATGTATATAAAGTAGGTTGACACCAATTTGAGTCTTCATACATGTACTTCGGATGACAATGTCTATCACATTCCACCATCCTTGCTAATCCCCTGCCCCATCCCTTTCCTTCCTACTCTTCTGCCCTATCTAGAATTCATCTATTCCTCCCATGCTTCCACTCTCTACCCCACTATGAGTCAGCCTCCTTATATCAGAGAAAACATTCGGGATTTGTTTTTTTGGGATTGGCTAACTTCATTTAGCATTATCTTCTCCAATGCCATTCATTTACCTGCAAATGCCATGATTTTATTCTCTTTTACTGCTGAGTAATATTTCATTGTGTATATATGCCACATTTTGTTTTATCCATTCATCTACTGAAGGGCATCTAGGTTGGTTCCACGGGTTAGATATTGTGAATTGTGCTGCTATAAACATCGATGTGGCTGTGGTCCCTATAGTATGCTGCTTTTAAGTCTTTTGGGTATAGACCAAGGAGAGGGATAGCTGGGTCAAATGATGGTTCCATTCCCAGATTTCCAAGGAATTTCCATACTGCTTTCCATATTAGCTGCACCAATTTGCAGTCCTACCAGCAATGTATGAGTGTACCTTTTCCCCCACATCCTCGCCAACACTTATTGTTGTTTGTCTTCATAATAGCTGCCATTCTGACTGGAGTGAGATGGTATCTTGGAGTAGTTTTAATTTGCATTTCTCTTATTGCTAGAGATGATGAGCATTTTTCCATATATTTGTTGATTGATTGTATATCCTCTTTTGAGAAGTGTCTCTCCAGGTCCTTGGCCCATTTATTGATTGGGTTATTTGTTTGTTTTTTTTTTTTTGGTGCTTAGTTTTTGAGTTCTTTATATTACATCTGCATCTAGAGATTAGTGCTCTATCTGATGTGAGGGGTAAAGATTTGCTCCCAGGATGCAGGCTCTCGGTTCACCTCACAGATTGTTTCTTTTGCTGAGAAGAAACTTTTTCGTTTGAATCCATCCCATTTATTGAATCTTGGTTTAAATTCTTGTGCTATAGGAGTCTTATTAAGGCAGTTGGGGCCTAGCCCCACGTGATGAAGATTAGGGCCTACTTTTTATTCTATTAGATGCACAGTCTCTGATTTAATTCCTAGGTCCTTGACCCACTTTGAGTTGAGTTTTGAGCATGGTGAGAGATAGGGGTTTCATTTCAATTTGTTCCATATGGATTTCCAGTTTTCCCAGCACCATTTGTTGAAGAGGCTATCTTTTCTCCAATGCATGTTTTTGGCACCTTTGTCTAATATTAGATAATTATAATTTTGTGGGTTATTCTCTGTTTCCTCTATTCTGTACCATTGGTCTACCAGTCTGTTTTGTTTGTCTTGACATTTTTAGGTGATATACTATACCAATTTATTTCTCTTTTATATGAAGTTGACCCAGAGAAATCATGCTGGTTGATGGTGCCTTCAATGTTACAGAGAAGGTTCCCCTACACAGAGTCTTGTTGCTCTTTGCACAGTATCTCCTTACTCTACTGTCTCCGGCACATAGCTTCCAGTGCTTGGTATAAGATGGCTGCTAGAGGAGAAATCATTACATCTGCATTCCTGCCAACAGGAAAGAGAAGGGACTAAAGAAAGTCATCCCTTCCTTTTTAAATGAAAAAAAAAGAAAAGAAAAGAAAAGTAATTTTGCTAAATAAGCCACACATAACATAAAATTTACCATCTTTACTATTTTTAAATATACAGTTCAGTAGTATTCAGTACAGTAATATAGTTATGTAATGGATCCCCAGAACTTTTCTCCTTTGACAGTCTTTAAGAAATTATTATCAAAAACCTGTACCGAGGCATAGTTTTAATGACTTCATGTATGAAAGACACCATGGGGATAAGACATTCACATGAAAAGTTCTTCATTTGGGGGGCTTGTTTTTCCTCATTGGCTGGTTCTAAGTAAATTATGTGGCTGCATAACAAATGGGTTTTTGGAAATATCTGGATCATTAGTGTAATAAAAATCGTGTACGGGGAGAGCCAGTCGCTCAGAGCTCAACTTACTTACACCTCTGTTGTATTTATTTTGGATTCTTCAAGTCCCCAAAGTTACCTCTAAATGAAATTTTAAAAAATTATATAGCAGTGGGCTTTTTTTTTCTGAAAACAATGACAAAAAACCATTTTTTTCCTTAGCAGTGGAAACTTATTTGAACATATTTTATGTACAAATGTCTAATACATAAAATGCCACCAAAACAATACTGCTGAGATTGGGGTGAGAGGAACAGGTAGAGGTCCAGAGCTCTACTAGTTAGCCTTCTTTCCAGGGGAGAGACCTAGAATGTAAAGCAGTTTACCTTATAATAGAAAATGTCTGAGGTCCTTTAAAACTTGTATGACATCATGCGTACAGTTAATTTTTGAAAACTTTCTAATTATTCTGCAATGCCTTATCTTATTTTTGAATACTAACTAGAGTCCTAGGACTCTGTACAAATAAGCCAGTTATGTAATTAACACTGGTTTGGGTGTTAAGAGACCTTTCAGCAGATCCTGGCTCTCCCAATAAATGGCTTTGTTATTTCGAGAAGTCAGTTAATCTCTTATTTGTAGAATGAGGGGCTGAATTAACTTATCTCCCAGGACTTGTTCCTTTAAGTTCTAATCTTCAATGGCTCCTTTTAATACTTGGATATAATGACTTTACTACTGATAGAAAGATTATTGTGGGAAATGTTGGCCAAAAGGAAATCTTTTTCCTGCATATCTGCTCTAATTCCCCTTTGATAAGCAGATAGACTCTTGGCTGAGCATATATTACATTCTACCTACCCTGTTTTTTTTCTTACCTTGCCCACTGGCTCTTGGTATTCTTCTTGACTTCTTCCCTTAGTATTGTCTACTGTTTGGTAGAGTAAAACTCTAGTTGTGGCTTTATTTGGGGGCATGTTCTGTGTGATTTAGGAACTGTGATTTTGTCATTACAATGGGTTGTACTCATTTCATATTTTCTAGGTCCTCTGAAGGGTTTGGCTTAAATCTATGAGTCCGGCTTTCATGTTGGTCTGCTTGTGACTTTGAGATTTAAAAAGTTTCTAATTCAAATGTACACTAACAATACTGGCTAATATTGATCTAAAATTTTTCTAAGAGGAAGATACACTAATACTAATAGCTAATAATAATGGCTGCCTACTTATCAGGTACTGCCTTTTTGTTTTTCATTTTTTTTTTTGGTAAGGAAGCAGGAATTTTATTAAAGTGAGAGAAAGATTCAGAACTCCCAGCTTCTGGTGTCCTCGGGTGCCTTTAACAAATTTCAGTTGACACTCTTATTTTGCATAAGAGGAAACTGAAGAATGAGGGGGGCTGCATCTTTTTTAAAAATATTTATATTTTAGTTGTAGGCGGACACACAATATCTTTATTTTATTTTCATGTGGTGCTGAGGATCAAACCCAGTGCCTCACATGTCCTCGGTGAGCACTGTACTACTGAGCCACAGCCCAGCCCTGCATCTTCTGCTTATGGTTCATGCAATCCTGCTACTGTTCCTGGAAAAGGCTAGACATATAAATTATGTTAACTCTTAGAATGAGCCATGAAAAAAGAGTGAGTTAGATCCCTATTTAGCAAATGGACAAACTCTCCAAGATGGATAATTAAGTGAAAAGAGTAAGATGTAAAATAGTGTGGCCCTCACGCTCTTTTATTCATATTGACAGCGTAAAGGGTTATGTGTGTGTAGCTGGTAAATGCATTTCTTTTTCTGGTTTGGAAAGAAACCCAAGACAATGTTAGTAGGGGTCACCGTTGGGGTAAAGATTTATTTAAAATTATTTTTACCCTTCACAATGTTTAAGCTCTTTTTCACTATGTGTGTGGTAGGTTACTTAATTTTTTTTAAAGTTGTCAACAAGGATTATCTGGATAGTGAGATTGTGAATCATCTTTGCTTTCATTTCTCTATGTCTCTGTTCCTGAAATATAATAAGTGGTTTGGATTATGGAGGACATTTCTGTCAATAAAGGAGAATGCAGAAAGTCTAGGCTGAGAGTAAAAGAACTTTATTGTCTTGGGGTGGTTGGGGTGAATCTGGGCTGGGTGCTGGTGCTGGTTCCTGAGGTTCTCAAAAAATCATAAACAGAATAAGGTCATGGGTCAGACTTTGGCCTTGTTTTGGTCTGTCTCATCAAAACAAAAGCTGTAAATTTTATCATCGCCTCAAAATATCTTTTCTCTCTTCTTTGGGGTTTTCTCTTAAATAAAATATATTGAAATTTTCAAGTCAAGTTCATAATTAAAAAAAAAAAAGAGATTCTAAAAGAGTGTCTTAAACTGGGTTCTTGACTTGTTTGCATCCCTGGTAGATCTCGCCGGGTAAGAGGGTGTTGGGGCAGGACCCTGGACATTTTCTTAGACAACTTAACCTCTTTGGTCCAGAACCATCTCGGATTCTGCTATCACCAAGTTAATGAAGGGAACGGCCCTGGAAACAACCCGGCCACTTCATGGGAACTGCCAGCTTTAAATGTGAGTACACACACAGCAGTTGGTTATCTCTTTGTGGGTTAAGTTACTCCATTCAGCATCAGCTTGTGCAGACAATGGGTGGGGGCCAGGGGCAGCAGAGTAATCCTTTTACCTGCCCCATCTGCAGTGACATCGGAATGAAGGGGCACTTTCAGAGCGTATCAGTTTCCTGGGTAAGTTCTACAAACAAGCCCACAGATCCTCAGCTTCATCATTGTGCTCCCACTCTGGGCAGAAGGAAGCCAGCCCTGCTGTCACTCCCACAAACTGATGAAAGACTCACAGAGGGTCCAGTGGAATTCCATTGTCCTGGTGTTTACTCCTGGTCGCCCAGCACCTCCACCGAAACACGGGCCACGAGGGGACTGGTTTTCACGCCAGGCACCACACACATCCTGAAAACCTAAAAGGCAGCAATTAAAACATATTAGAAAAAGCATCCGAAGGCAGATGGTTTTTTTTGTCTCTGTGTGAATAAATGCAACTCGCACATGCTGACACCTTGCGGTTATCCAATACCGCGTCTTGTCATTTTTCTTTCAAAGAAGCCCCACCTTCCATTTCTTACTGCAAGAAGCTGTGGTGACAGACGTGTAAGAATTTTATTTTCTTTTTAAAGGAACTTGGATGGCAGCAGAGCTGCAATGAGAAAGGTGACACAGAAGAGGGATGGGAGGGGCCAGAAAGGTGTGTCCAAATTCTTTTGTGTCCACCAGCCTCAGGAGCAAATCAGAGGCAGAGGTCAGCAGAGGGAGAAGATATACTCATGTCTCTTTGCTCCAGGGATATTAGCTTTGTCTTTTAGACCAGTTTTTCATTTTTACCCATATTTTCTTTTTTAAAAAATTTTTTTTAAATGGTACTGGGGATTGAACCCAGGGGTGCTCTGCTACTGAGTTATATCCATGGCCCTTTTTATTTTTTAATTTTGAGGCAGGGTCTCACTAAGTTGCTTAGGGCCTCGGCTGGCAATCCTCCTGCCTCATCGAGTAGCTGGGATTACAGATGTGTGCCACCTTGGCCGACTTCACCCATGCGTTCATGCCAGTGGAAACTTACAGAAATCTAGATAATACATTTGCATTCAGTCAATGTGTTTTTGCAGACCATCTCAAACTTCACAATGGTGGAGGACAGATAGGGAGACTGCAGGCCAGAGGTAATCCCACTGTGGAACTTTCTGTTCTTTCCCCAAGCTGGACCAAGTCTGATTATGCCAGCTTCCTCTTTAAAACCTTCACCTGTGACATAAAATCCAAACCCCTTAGGATTCTGGTTCCCGCTTTCCTCTTTCAATCCTCCTTGCCCTCTGTTCTGTTGTGGTCATCAAATATAGCATATACCCTGCATCTTGTTTTGACCCCTGTAGTGCCTTTACTGTGTTGGTCTGTCTCATCCCTGTTCACTGAATACATGCTCCAAGGCCATTTTGTCTGGGAAGTCTTGTGTGCACTCTCCAGGAAACATGAATGGCCTTTCCCTTGGATGTAGATTATTATCAATGATATTGTTTGTTTATGTGTTTGTCTCCTCTTCTCGAGGTCTCCAGGGAAACATTTTGATCACCTCCATATCTTCAGGTCCTTGCCATGTTCTTGGCAGTCAATATGTGTTACTGAAGTCAGTCAGAAAAGAGTCTCAATATTTCTCATGCACAGAATTAGAAAAAAGAGCAAAACAAAATAAGATGTCATGCTAGGGCATTTCAGAATAGAAAGAGAGATTTTATTTGGCATGCCTGAGTTTTTTG
The DNA here is from genome assembly GCF_052094955.1 of Ictidomys tridecemlineatus. Taxonomy (NCBI): domain Eukaryota; kingdom Metazoa; phylum Chordata; class Mammalia; order Rodentia; family Sciuridae; genus Ictidomys; species Ictidomys tridecemlineatus. The sequence continues at coordinate 155,665,603 of NC_135481.1, read as the reverse complement.
CAGGAATTCCTGGTGGTTCCTGGTAGATATGGTGTCTTGCGACTGGCAGGAAATCTCTGGAAGTTTCCCTTTGAAGATTATCTTATTGGTCTCAGTTTTTTTTCTTTTCTTTTTTTTTTTTGAAGATTTAAAGCATATATGTGCTAGTTACAAAAAAAATTAAATGAGAAAAGTCTAAGATAGGACAAAACAAAAACCCCAAAGCAAAATTTACCCCAAATCCTACCACACAAGCAACACAGCTATCCTTCATCAGAAATCCTTTTAGATATATGTCTGAGAGTGCACAAACACACTTATTCCCAAAACACGTTAAACTTCATATTAGCGAATCACATTTCACCAGCTCTAATGTGACCTTCTTTTTCTCAATGTATTAGATACTTTCATATCAACATATAGTGCTCAACATCATCTCTTTCAGTGGATGTAGAAAATTTCACTGAATAGATGTATTGCAGTGTTTCTCTAATGTTTGTTGATGGATCTAGGTGCTATTTCTAAGTTTTTACTATTAACTATCTCCAACACGACTATCATCCTTGTTCCGTGGAGTTTCATCCCAAGGAAATTCCAGGAAAGGCAATGTTTGAGGAGTCAAAATAACCATTCAACATTAAGTGGGTACCATCTTGGAGGAAGATGACCTCCCCAATTAGTCCAGTGCAGCCAGCTTTCTCTTCTGCTTGGCATCAGATAGCTATTTCTTTAAGCAAGCACTTGATGAAAGAGATACTGTGCATTTTGACTGGGACCACGTTTTGTATGAAAAGTGAACAGTACATTGAGTCCTAAGCCCTGGGACCGAGCTCTGGAGGACAAAGTCACCAAGGAATTTAAGTTTCTCTCTCTTTGTCTTATAGAGATCGTACAGTCCCTTTTGCAAATATTAAATATGAGCACAAAGTTTTGTTCTGTACATTTGCATAAATGGGCCAACGGGATGAAGATGAACAAGATGAAAAGTTCATCAATATGTCATATAAATAAAAATGGATGGAAGTGCTTATTTTTCCTAAATGGATATACTTGATGAAATCTTTTCTTCTTTATTTTTAAAAATTTCTTTGGTAGCTGTTTTATAATGCAATTATCTTCCCAAGTTTACTGCTGTTTATAGTTATTTGCAAATGGTCCCAACATGTTCCTGGCCAAGGTCATCTGTTGTAGTTTCCATTTTTTCTTAGTAATTCTAAGACCTCTTTGCATATTAATGAATTAACATTTTATTTTGTTGTATGCCTTGATGCATTGCATACATTTTTTTTTCTAGTTTTGTAGTTTATATTGATTTTATTTATGGCACCATGATCAAGTATAAGGTTTTGATTTTTATGTAGAAAAGTTTTCTTACTGTAGATCCTAACTAATTTTTTGTTCAGAACATTAGATTTTGAGTATTTTTTAGCTTTTAGAATTAGGATAAGAAGGGGTTTGTTATGTCAAACATTTTTGATCAATTTTATCTAATATTTTAATATCTCCCCAAATAGTAATGATCATTCTGTTTTAAAACATGGTGATATGCGAAGTATTGGGAACTCTGAGAGGCAGAACCTGGTAGGAGATTGCACTACTGGCCCCTTCTCACTCTGGCTACCTGTCTTGCCTTGTGACCTCTTCTCACATGAGTTCTTGTGGTTGTGATGCCATTTACCATAAGCTGGTACAGTCAAGGGGGCCCACACCAGAGCCTGCATTTTACTGTTTGAACTTTCAGCATTCAAAATTGTGAACTAAGTAAACCTCTCTTGATTGTAAGTATTCATCCTCAGATATTTTGTTATAGTAACAAACAAATGAAAGGATGCACTCACATGGGTTTGGAACCGCTGCTTACCCTTCCATCTCTGGGCATCTCAACGTGTCAAGAACATTAAAGATGAGCCATTTTGGAGTCAGAGAAGTCTCTTTTCACTTGGTTGGATCTGTGTTTTTCGAACTTAATATGGTCACAAAATTTTTAACATCCCCTGGGCCATCTTGCAATTCCCTGGAATAAGAGTTGACACTCATCACTCAATAGCTCAGTGGAATTCAGGAATGTTCAATCTGAATTTATCCCCACAGATGATTTTCTTCAATTCTGTAAAAATTTCAAGATGAATAAACAGCCCCAGAGAGGTGAAGAGCCAGGAATGGACATTTTCTGAGCTGTCTGGGGGGCGGGATTTAGACAACACAGACATCTGTTGAATGGCACTCTAGTTTTGGCAACCTGGCAGATGGGGTACATTCATTTGTTCATACTGATTCTTGAGGACTTCATATTACCTATTCTAGAAGGAGGAACATGGAATATCAATATACAAAGTGAGAAAATAGATTGAATGCTAAGTTGAAATGACAGACTGTAAGCAGTGGTGGGCTGCTAAACCAGTTATCTGGAGATAAAAAAAAAAATCCTGATTTGCAATACTTGCCAATTTATCTGATATAATTATTCCCACCATGGCTGGGTTTAAGCCACCTGCATGATGTGTTTTTAAACACAGAGTTAGGAAGAGATGTGCTCAATCAAAGGAAATGTCAGAACAGAGGCAGGTTGGTAATGGTTATCAATTATTATCAATCATCCAAAGAAGGCTCACGAAACAGATAACAGTCAGGCTGGAAAACACTCAGTAAAAAGATAAGCAGTAGAAAAATTAGCTCTGGAGGTAAACCAGAGTCTTAAATACTTTATGAATTTTCCATTTTGAGAAAGAAAAAGAAACCCCTGTATGATAAAAGTTACTTCATTTCAGGACTTTTAATTTTCTTCTTTTTTTTTTCCTTTAGGTACAGACAATTTTTCCCTATTTTTTTCTAAAATTTTAATTTTATAATAATTATAAATTTACAGAAAAATTGCACATTTTAAAGAGAATCCCTGTGTACTCTGCATCCAGTTTCCCCTATTGCATCACCTTTCATGGTTCAGGTACACTGTTCTTTTCTGTTTCAGGATCTTATCCATGATACAGCACAACATTTAGTTGTCTTGTCTCCCTAAGCTCCTCTGGGCTGTGATGGTTTCTCAGACTTTTCCTTGTTGTGATTGTTATTGTTTTTTATGACCTGAAAATTTTGAGGAGTGCTGGACCTAGAATTCCATCGAATTCCCTTTGATGGCAATTCCTTGATGTTAGCTTTACGACTGACATTGCAGTTAGGGACTGTGGTTTGTTGGGCAGATGAATATGGAGGTCCTGTTCTCATCACATGATATCTAGGACACATGCCAGCTCAGTGATGATGCTGAGTTTGATCACCTGAGTGACAGAGTGTCAGCCACTGGATAATCATTTCCCTTTTACCCACTGCACTGTCTAAAGATTTCCTTCATCCAGGTCTTGTTATCTTACACTTAATTTTTATTAGGTTTCTACTAGGTTTTGCTAAATTTCCCCTAGTTCAATCATTCCTTAATGCCACCAGAAGAGATCGTAATTACAGAGTCATATTACTTCTGTTACATCTGCTTTGCCAGATTGCTAGTGACTGTGTCCCATCTAATGCAGTCCTAAAGGAGTCTGAGTGCTCCAATATTTGATTACTTTGCTCAATACTGAATGCTTCTCCCTGACTCACTTGCTTGCTGCCCTCTGGTTCTTTTCTGTCTTCAGTGTTACCCTCAGCTCTCCTAAGAGCCTCTGTCTTAGTCTGGATTTCCCTAGAAGCAGACCTTGAGACAAAATTTGGGTGCAAATGGTTTATTCAGGAGCTGGTTCCAGGATATTCTGGAGAGTGAGACCTAGCAGGGAAGGCAGGTAGAACAGGGTTTAATGAGCAGGGAATTCTGAGGACTTCAGAGCTCAGTGGTACAGTGCTGTATAGGACAAACCTGAATCACCCCGAAATGAAGGGCAAGAAAGGTAGGGGTATTTATCCTCCCATCTGTCACCAATTGAGGTTACTCCTGGGGTAAAGAAATTCCTGAAATAGCAACTCTACCCCAGAACTCTGGTGGCCAGAGAAAGTGCTCAGGCAGAGGGTCACATGAGCTTTCAGTGAAGACTAGACTGCATGTTCAGAATTGGTAGGTGCTCAGGGAACATGGTGGACCACCCAAGCATCTGCTATAGCCTTTTCCCAAGATTTCTCAGGAAGTAGAGAGTCTATATGAAGCACCGGTCATGGAAGTGAGTTATGAGATCCAGATTTCAAATGAAAACAAGTCAAGTTCATATCCAGAAAAGAGATCTTCAGAGAGATCCAAAGAGAGCTTCTAGGTTAGGTGGTAATAATCATAATTACAGGGTAGTGGAAACACTAGCAGAAATAAAAGAAATGCTTTTATAGTCTGTAAAACTCTTTCATATATAGTACGCCATTTAAAAGAATTATATTTCCTAAGAACCACATGTGGTGTTTAGGATCTATATTATGTATTTCTGTAAAGCATAGGGAGTTAGCTAAGTTTCAGAGTTGGAACTGGTTACCTGCATCTAAGACTGGTGGCCTAGAGTTAAAGAGATTACTAGAATTCTTCTACCCACTTTAGGGGTCAGTTTGTGGCTCAGATATTCTTTACTCCACTTGTGGTAACAAGTCAAACCATGAACAGGACTGTCAATTCTGACATAAATCCAGTCATTTTATTTTGGTTTTGAGAAGTACTACAAAATAAGAAAATGAGACATAGCGTATCCTAAGACAAACAGATAATTTCCTTCTTAATGATCCAGTTTCATACGTTTCACAAATCAGCCCTGATGTTAAAACAAGGCATTGGTGTACTTTAACAAATTAGCAGAATGATAAATGTAGAGGTGAAAAAAAAACCATTAAGATTAATGGTATTAAAAAAAGAGCAGGGTCATCCTGGGGTTCTATTCTAAAAAATGGGCACCAATTTTTTAAAGAGAAACATGAAAATTTTTTTAAAGGACAGATTGCATGTTGTCACATTGATTTTTATCAGAAAGGGACAACACCTCATGGGCACAGGTGGAGAGGCTCTGCAGGTGGGATGAGGAAGCCGATGGCCCCATGAAGCAAGGACCAAGGTTAGTCCAGATGCTGTTTAAAATTTCAGTCCTCCACAATGTTTCCCCAGAATTTAGTATTCCTTTCCTGGTAAGTTCCTATATGTGTTTCAGAAATTCTTTCTCCCCTGTAACTTCTATTAAGAAGCCCAAGTGTCCCAATGGTTATTTTAAACTCTGTACTTTTCATTGCATGGGCTCTCTGAGGAGTTCCATGGAACAGGGTAGAGGAGAGTGTGGCTGCAGAGTCACGAGTCAAGACCCCTGGAGACCAAGCTGGAAGCAGGTCTGATTTTATTGCATAGTTATCAATCTATATATACTAGGGCAGTAGTTAAGCAGATTATAGCCAGTCACCAATACAATTTCATGCAAATTGTCGTTGCGGCAGTCAGTCAAGGAGTGGGCTGTGGAGCAAGTGCTGTCACTGCAACCTGCAGTTCTACGCCTACCGGTTAAGTGGTTTGCCGCTCATGCGCCTAGCACGAGGGGAGTGGTTTGCCACTCAGGCGCTCTTAACATATGCCATGTATGCAGTACTCCATGCACTTGTCCCCACATTTCTTTATTCTTTTTAAAAATTAATTAATTTATTTAAATTAAGTATATATGATAGATGAATGCATTTTGATTTATTGTACACAATTACAACACAACTTATCATTTCTCTGGTTGTACACAATGTGGCATCCCACTACATGTGCAGTCATACATATACCTAGGGTAATGACGTCCATCTCATTCCATGATCTTTTCTGCCCCATAACCCCTCTCCACACCTCTCTCTCCTTTGCCCCATCAAAGTTCCTCTAATCCACCCTCCACCCCCATTATGGATCAGTATCAACTTATCAGGGAGAACTTTTGGTCTTTGTTTTTTTGGGATTGGCTTACTTCACTTAGCATGATATTCTTCAACTTCATCCAGTTACTTGCAAATGCCATAATTTTATTCTCTTTTAATGCTGAGTAATATTCCATTGTGTATGTATACTACAGTTTCTTTTTTCATTCATCTATTGAAGGGCATCTAGTTGATTCCACAGTTTAGCTATTGTGAATTGAGCTGCTATAAATATTGATGTGACTGCATTATTATAGTATGCTGACTTTAAGTCCTTTGGGTATAGACCAAGGAGTGGGACAGCTGTGTCAAATGGTGGTTCCATTCCAGGGTTTCTAAGGAATCTGCATACTGCTTTCCAAAATGGTTGCACCAATCTGAAGTCCCACCAGCAATGTATATGTGTGCCTTTCCCCCACATCTTCGCCAACATTATTGTTGTCTGTATGTTTGATAGCTGCCATTCTGATTGGCATGAGATGAAATCTTAGAGTAGTTTTGATTTGCATTTCTCTAATTACTAGAGATGTTGAACATTTTTTCATATATTTGTTGATCAAATGTATATTTTCTTCTGAAAAGTATCTATGCAGCTCCTTAGCCCATTTATTGATTGGGTTTTTTTTAGTGTTATTTTTGATACCATTTCTGCACTTGTATTCAATCCATATTAATCCAAGTTGGGGCTTCCAATATGGAAGTATCTTAGCATTTATTGTCTGGGAAGCTCATCTTAGACTCTAAGCAGCCTATCCAGATAAGGATGCATGTCTTTGAACATGGCAAAAAACATTTCCCAAGTGCAAAGTACTATTTCAAACTGTAGCAAACATCAAAGTCACTGGAAGAGCTGGTTAAATACAGATGGGGCTCGGGATGTAGCTAGCATGCACGAGGCCCTGGGTCTCATCCCCAGCAACATTAACCATCACAAAAAATACAGATGGCTGAAAGTCACATACAGGAATTTTAACTCTGCAGGGCTTTACAGGGAAGGGGAGAAAGGGTGAGAATTTATAGGCCTAACAGCTTCCCAGAAGATAATAGATGTTATTGGTCTGTGGCCCACACTTGGAGTGGCCCTGGTGTGTGGTGTGGATTGCACTGAGACTTCCAATCTTATAGAAGCAGGTGACCTTTTTAGCACTAAATAAATTTGGGGAGTAACTGAGCATCAGAAAGATTAAGTTCACTAAATGATGGAGGAAGTAGGGATCTCTTCAACAGAAGTGTTCTTCAAGTATGAGTGGTTACCATAAACTGTTAATTATTTCTGAAAAAGAGGCACATGGTCAGCTTATGCCTTGGAATTGTGTACACATACTCTATTTAGTAATTTAGACACTAAATACATAAAAATACTTCCCTGGATGAATATTACAGAATGCAAGGAGACTCACAAAACTCTGAGCTCTGGATTCAAGACCAGATTTGTGCTTCCTACTTTTTTTTTTCCCCTGCTGTGTGACCTTAAGCAACTCATCTAACCTCTCTTAACCTTAGAGTTCATTCCAGTCAAGTGTTGACAATACAACCCACCTTAATTTATGCTCCTAGTTTCATTGATTGTCTAAGTAGAAATAAATGAGCGTATACCCAATTTGAGCTCTGTGAAGCCCTCTCTAGGTGTAAGGGGTTAACCGAGAGCAGCTTATTCCTGAAGAAAAGATGGGGGTGCCTCCATCTGAACTCAGGCTTAGCCCCCTGCCTGGAGAATTGCCATATGGTGCCTCACCTTGTTCCCTTTCAAGATGAACTCTCATTCAATGGGAAAAATTTCTCAGCCTTAAAGTCACAACTTCAAAAATGTAGAGGGGACCACATTTAAAAGGTCTGGCAAATTTTTGGTTGATTTAATTTTTTTTTTAAACTGCACTTTTAAAACAAACCCAAATATAGAGATGAAAGCCAAGAATTAAAATATACATACAAAATAGAAAACATTAATATTTCCAAGTACAATGAATTGAATAATCATCATAAGGAAACAATAAAATGTTAAATGACGCAGACCAGATGATCACTGTGAGGCTCCATGAGGCTGGGATATGTGGCCGGTGCAGAAGGACTAGAGACGGGCACTGGCTTCCACTTTCCAACAGCACAGAAGTAGTCCCTGATCTCTGCCTTGGTTGATTAAACAAGGTTCACCCCAAATTGGCAGAGGTGGGAGAGAAGACTGAAGGAGATCAGAAGGGCAGGACACCCTGTGTTACACTGTACCCTTGTCCACATGCTTTGATTTTTAGTCTGGTTGTCGACCTATTCTCTTACCCTAAAGGTGTTTCTTCTGCAAAAAAGCAGTTAAGAGGAGCCAAGATCTGAAATATCTCTGGTGCATCAGGAAGACGAGGAATAGAGTGGTCCATTGTACTGTCCTTCAAACCCAGGGTTCTCTCTTCTCACCTGTGACTCTGCTGTCAACCTGATGGCTAAGAGAGGCAGGTTTTACACATCAAGCTGGAAGAATCCAGCAAGAAGCAACAAAGATGGGAACTGACTTAGAGAAGAATGAAAGAGCAATGTTTCTGGGATGATGTCCCCCTCACACCTAATGTCACTGGCATAGGCACCAGAGTGCTCCAGGGTGGTTACCGAATTGTGTGGATGGATGGAGAGAGTCAGCTTCTGAAGCCAGCTGGATGTTGATGGGCTCAAAGGGGAGGGATACTGAGAGAGATCACTGGGTTGGATCTCCCCATAAATAATAGTGAATGCTACCTTTGCAAAGAAAGATGTTTTTCATTTACTTATCTAGGTGAAAAATCTTAAGAAGGGTGTTCAATATTTTCTTTTATAAAATGATTTTTTAAACTCTTTATCCTGATTTTCTTATACTTGAAAGGAATTCATTTTTGTAGCTTTATAGTGTTTATTTTTTAATAAGCTTCTCTGATTTTGGCCTTATTAATATGGAAAGAGATTACCTGGGTCTGGCTTCCCCCCCGAAGCCAACTCGGAGGCACAGTTTTTTTTAAATATATTTATTCTAATTAGTTATACATGACAAAAGAGTGCATTTTGACACAATGGAATATTACTCAGCCTTAATGAAGAATGGAATTATGGCATTGCTAAGTAAACAGATAGAGCTGGAGAATATTATGCTAAGTGAAATATGCCAACCCCTCCAAACCAAAAGCTGAATGTTCTCTGGCAAGCAGAGACACAGTTTGGATGGTAAGTAGTCTGTCTGGAAGGAGCAGAACAGCAAGGCAGGGAGAAGAAGGCTGCTGACTCAAAATACATAATTGAGTTACCCACTTTGGGGTGAGAAATCCCTGGGAAATAGGGTGAATCACACGCTATAGAGTAATTCCTAGGAGATATGGTGGATCCAGGGTGTCTAACTGGATAAGAGCAAATTCAGGCAGTTGGAACTAAGCTGGAGCATACCAAAGTGAACAGGGCTGGGGTGGGGAGGGTTCAGTGATGGTACCGACTGAAGAAGCAAATCATGAAGTGCCTGACTTCCAATGAAAGCACATATGTGATTCTGCAACCTGTATACTCAGAAAAATGAGATATTATATCCCGTCTGATTCAAAGGTATGATATGTCAAGGTCATTGTACTGTCATGTGTAACTAATTAAAACAAATAGAAAATAAAAATTAAAAAAATACTGAAAAAGAACAAGAAAGCACATATGTAGGCTTATGCTCAGGGACGGCCAAGAGCACAGGCATCTATCCCATATACGTCATAAGTGAAGATCCTAGTCCCTTCATCTCTCTTGCCCCTTACTTTGCTCTGTCTCCCTCTCTCCTTTTTTTTTTCTAAATGCTGAGGATAGGAGTAGGACCCAGGGTCTCCACATGTCCCATAACTACATCGCCAGCCTATTATCTTTCTCTCTTTCTTTCTCTCTTTCTCTTTCTCTCTCTCTCTTTCTTTCTTTTTTACTAATTATTATTTTAATTTACAAATTTATGAGATTCATTATAATGATTTGATACATATTTACAGTACGTAATGACCAAATCAGGGTAGTCAATATAATCATCTAACATTAAATATTAAAAAAAATTTTGATTGACACATCATAATTGTACATATTTGTGGGGTGCAGTGTGATATTTCAGTACGTGCACATAACATGTCCTGATCAAGTGAGGGTAATGTTTCCAGCTCCCTGTCACTAATTTATGTTTGAAGGCTTTGAGCTCCTTTCTTCTAGTTAGCCATACAATGTACAATAAGTTATTGTGAACTCCTGTCACCTCATGGTTCTGTAGGAGACTAGACGTTTTTCTTCTTTCCATATTTGGGTATCTGTAATCCAACGACCTACTCCACTCCTCTGTGACTCTTTTCCCCAAACTCCAGTAATCACTGCTATCCATTCTGATTGACTATTTTCAACATCCACATATGAAACAGAACATGCAGTACTTATATTTCTGTCTCTGACTTGTTTCACTTAACATAATGTCCTGTGTGGCAAATGATAGGATATCATTCTTTTTTATGGTTGAATAAAATCTTGCTTTGCTCTTGATGTTACAAGCACCTCCCCAGTGGATGGGGGCCACTTTCTCCAGCGTGCCCCCAACATATTGAGTTTGCCAGGGCAGGGTCCACACCCCAGCTTCACCCCCAGTGAGCTCAAACATTGAGGTAGTTTGCAGACTTTGGTTACATGATGACAGTACTGTTCCCCATCTAAAGGAAATCTGTTGAATGGAATTGACAAGTGGGAGCAGGTATTTTGTTAAGCAAGGCACACCCTGTACTTGGGGAAGCACGTAGGGAGGATGCTAGAACAGGTATAGACAATGTCAGCTATAATCACAGTATGTGGGGCTGGGGTGACCACAGAAACCATCAACCCAGCATCTTCATTTAAAGATTGAAAATCAAAGATATAATGAGACTTGTTGAGAAACTCATGGCTAGTTGGTGGGAGGGCTGGGTTTAAAATTTAGCTCCTCTTCCTCCGTGCTCAAACCAATTTGGACAGGCCACTTAAAACTGTCTGATTCATGACTGTGAGAAGGACGAAGCTGCCTTTGACCAGGAAGAAGGTATAATTCCCTGATACCATGCTATGGGGTGGCAGGAACTGAGAATTTTCTATGATGGAATACCAGGAGTTTATGATGTGCCTTGTGGCATTGCTAGGAGGGAAGGTTGGATGTCACTGAGAAATTCACTTATTCATCAAATTTTTACTGCAAAATCAAGTTGGTTAAACACTGTGCAGGAATTAAAAAAAAAAAACCCAAAACTAACTAACCAGTACTCACAACAGCGCATGTGGATCTTTGGTGTCCTTGAGTGAAAGAAATCAGAAAAGAATGAAATATAGTGTTTATAGCCCCCTGTAGTAAATTCAAGAACAGGAAAAACTATTGTGGTGGTTATTTCAGGGTAGAAGTTGTCATTGCCTAGGATAGGCCATATGGGACCCTAACTGGGTAATGGAAATGATTGAAATTTTGATTGGGAGTGGATACTCGGGTGTTTATATGGGTAAAGACCACTGAGCTATACATTTAATACTGGAGTTACTTTATATCCTTTATGAAATTATACCTCCATAAGTAAATAAAAAGATCAGAGCAATATACATAACAGACTAAAGCATCTTAAAAGGAGTTAAACCAAAATAAGTAATCTTTCCCATACATTCATTTATTCTTTCAATGACTGTTGATTAGTCCATATTCCCCTTAGTACTCATCCTTCCTACGAACAGTGTCATGCTGCAAGAATCCTCCAAGCATTCCTGCCTGAGTGATTTTGTTTAGGTGGGCCATGCTGGGTGTACCTGGGAGCCATGCCCTATGCAAGCAGCCTTCTTCTAATGACAGGAAAGAGTTGGAAGTCCAGTTCCTTGCTTCCTGGTGGGATGACTCTGAGGCATGTTCTGCACTGGCTCCCAGAGGATGGAGCTCCAGTTGCCTATAGACCTAACCTGCTCTCTCTCACACCCTGGATTGGCTGCTTTCCTTCCCATCTGTCTTCCCCTCTATCTCTTCTCTGCTTCTGGAATCACCTCCCAGATAACAAACTCCTTGCATTCACAGCCTTGTCCCACAGTCTGCTTTTGGGGGAACTTAAGCTGCTTGACTTCTGGGACTATAAAGATGGTGGAAACAAACCCATCTCTTGTCCTCATGCAACTAACAATGTGTTAGAGGGGAACATATAATTTAATAAACATTAAAAATGAAGGGGGGGCGAGTGCTGAGTTTGGAGAGTACAGCCTGAAAGAAACCACAGAACCAGCAGGGGATACTTACCTTGTCCAGGAGACACTCCCAGAGGGACGGGGACACCCTTTCTTCTCTTTCTCAAACTTCTTATCCCTCTCTACCTTCTTGCTTCTCCTCTATAACGAGAAATGAAAGGAAACATTTATTTATTTAGGTCATTTCCTTATGTTCCTATGAACATCAAGAAGTATTATATTGAATTTACTGCCCATGTTGGTTGATTGTCCCTCCGAGTTTTATAATCACAGAACCAAGACTTTAGCCTTTGGAATTGGTGCCGGATGTTTGGAAGCCATTCTTAATATTTTCAAGTTTGCTTCCCATCTGTATGACATATATTTCCCAGGAAAAATCCCATACATATTTCTTAGACCATGTGGGGAGATGCCTTTCAGGGTTGCTTGAAACTACCTACCAATCAGCAGCTGGCAGAAATGTGTAAAAGAACTATCATCTGGAAATGGGCAGCCGACTTGTGTTGTTAGAGCTGTCATCTCCACTCCTGCAGCCTTTCTGGGTGAAAAATTCTTCAAAGCACATTCATTTGAGGCCAGGAGTCTTCTCTTCTCTCTTTCTCTCTCTTTTTTAACGTTCTTAACCCAAATGGACATGCCAGGGGGCTCTCTAATCCTGGACCCAGGAGAACATCAGACAAAACAGTTTCAGATAGACTGTGGAGTCATTTCAACAGGGATCTTTGCAATTTCACCTATCAGGTGCTGTACAATTCGTGTGCAGAAAGAGCATGCCCAGGGAAAGAAGGTCATAGAATTAGAAGCACCATTTTTTTGGACAGGCCATTCAAGATAATTTTTACCTTACGCTAGATGGAATCAGTTAGTTTTATACAAATGTTTCTCTTCACTTTGTAATACAAACCTAGAAAATCATGTAAAAAAATACCAGAAGGTCTACTTTTATTTATATATGATGTTGGTCGAAACATGTGTACCTCCAAAGATCAAAGGACTCTGTCAAAAAGCAAATGTTCATGGTGAGGTCTGTAGATAAAACTACACTCACTTAAGACTAGTGTTTCTTATTTTTTTCCCTGCCTCATATTTATTTGTACAAACATCCTAAGAGAACACCAGCTTCATGCACATGGAGCCTGGGGTCATACCTGCCCTTCTGTTCTCATGAAGGTTGAGACCGAGGTCTTTATTATGGAGTCTTCATGGATGCCATGGGCACCTTTAGGAGCCTGAGCTGGAGACAGAAATGTAGCTGGAACTGGAGCTGCAGACTGGGCCTGGTTTGGCCAGCAGATCTTGAGACCCTGGGTAATGCGTGTGACAGCACAGGTTCTGACGTGTGGGTGGTCATATGGACAGTTGATGGAGCTTATGGATAATACCCTTGGAGACCTTGGGTTGAATTTCTTTGGACTTTACAAGGGCCTTGATAGTTTTGGCCTGTGTTCTCATGGCTTTGTCATTATTGGCTTAAATCTTCTTAAGGTCCTTCTTGCTGTGCTTCTTATTATTTTATAATTAGTGCATATTAATTATACAGAATAATAGGTTTCATTGTGTCTTATTCCAACATGCATGTAACCAGTATAACAAGCTCTGATCATATCTGCTCTGATATATCTCTCATCTGATCATATCTGCTCCCCATTACTTTTTCTTCCCTTTCCTTCTCCCCTCCCTCTGATCTCCTTTGTCTTCTTTGACAGTTTCCCTTCTACTTTCATGTTGTCTTTTTTTTGTTCCCTAGATTCCACACATGAAAGAAAATATGTGATACTTGTCTGACTCTGGCTTATTTCACTTAACATGATGATGGACAGCTCTATCTATTTTCCCACAAATGCCATGATTTCATTCTTCTTGGCTGAATAATTCTCCATTATGTATCTATACCACATTTTCTTTATCCATTTATCCACTGATGGTGGTTGTGCTTCCTGGCAAAGCCCATGTTCCTAAGGAACTGGGGTACCACCCTCTTAAAGGACTCATTACTTTGTGATTGTTTTTTTTTTTTTTTATACCTCCTTGAATGGCGTTCCTGTGCCATTTTCAGGTCTGGTTATGTGTGGTGATCTTTGTGGCCTTGGCCATGTCTGCACCATTAACTTGTGGCTCCCCAAGACTGAATTATTAAAAAAAAAACAGTGTTTTTACTGGATTAGGAAATAGTGATGGGAGAGAAAGGGACAGAAATTATTTGTAAAAACTTTTAGCTATTTATCTCTGATAAAAATTACAGCTTATTTTGTATTCTGTTGCTGCATACCATGTTATTTTAAACATAGAGGCTCAAAACAATACCTGTTTATTAGCTCACAGCAATTGAGTTCTCTGCTCAGGGTCTTAAAAGTCAGACTCTGTCTCTCTCTGGAACCTCTAGGAAGGATCTGATTCCAAGCTCATTTACATGTTGGCTGAATTCAATTTCTTGCGATTGTAGAGCTCGAATCCTGAGTTTCTTGTTGGTTGTCAGCCAGAAGGTCATTCTTAGCTCTTCGATTTCACCCACATTTTTGCTACATGGAACCTTCCATCTTCAAGCCAGCAATAGAAAAATCTCCCTCACAATTGTAGCCTTTTCCATCTGCAAATTTCTTCTACAAGTAGGAGCCCAACCACAATTCCAAGAGCTCAGTTAGATCTGGCTTACCAAGGATGATCTCTTCTTCAACTGATCTGTGATGTAGCTCCACTTACAAAATATCTTCATGCAGCACGTAGATGAGTGTTGGATTGGATAACTGGCAAGAGGCATTTGTCCATCAGAGCTTTTTATCTTGAGGGCCGTCTTAAAATTCTGCCTATCAAAGACAATATTCCTTCCTTCTGAGAACATTTATAACCACATTCTTTATTGACCACATACACAGCCCAGAAAAAAAATGTAAAGTAATGTAATTGGCTGTGCATCAGGTAATATGGTCTCATTGTAGCCAGCTATACTTATTTATGGATGCTGGCTGTCCTGTGATCATATACTCTCAGTATTGTCAGATCTTCTCATCTTGAAGAGAAGTCAAAATTTTCTTGAGTTTTAAAGCTATCAAGAGGATTCTTGGAAGATGTCAAAGTAAAACATGCCAGAAATCCATCTCCCTATGTATTAAACAACTGCATCAGCATAATCTGTTGGATGGGATGATTTTGGAATTCTGGAGTCTACATAAAACTTGCAACTTTTTGGGGAAGGATTAGATGGCAAATTATAGCCAACTTTGGTCAATTTCAGCTTCCTACACAATGATTCCAGAGAAAAGAGTCTTGTCCTTCAAATACGAAAAGTTTGTGCTCTGACCACTTTGGCTGCTTCTGATCACAGAATTATCATACATTGCTGGTGGGACTGCAAATTAGTGCAGCCATTTTGGAAAGCAGTATGGAGATTCCTTGGAAAGCTGGGAATGGAACTACCATTTTACCTAGCTATTCCTCTTCTCGGGACTATACCCAAAGGACCTAAAAACAGCATATTACAGGGACACAGCCAAATCAATGTTTATAGCAGCACATTTCACAATAGCTAAACTGTGGAGCCAACCTAGATATACTTCAGTGGATGAATGGATAAAAAAATGTGGCATTTATACACAATGGAATTTTACTTAGCACTAAAAAAGAATAAGATCATGGCATCTGCAGGTAAATGGATAGCATTAGAGAAGATTATGCTAAGTGAAGTTGGCCAATCCCCAAAAAACAAATGCTGAATGTTTTCTCTGATATAAAGAGGCTGACTCAAAGTGGGGTAGGGAGGAAGAGCATGGGAGGAAGATTACCTCTAGATAGGGAATAGGGGTGGGAGGGAAAGGGAGATAGAAGGGGAATAGCAAGGATGGTGGAAGGTGATGGTCATCATTACTTAAAATACATGCATGAAGAAGTGAATTTGGTGTTAATATACCTTATATACAGAGATATGATAAATTGTGGCATAAAGGTGTATTAAGAATTGTATGCAAAAAAGAGAGCTTATGTATAACGGCAAAAAAAAAAAAAAAGAATCAGACAATGGGACAGGTGTCATTGTCATTGCACCTTCCCACATTATCGTAAGACTTTCCATCACTAACTTAAGTGAGTTCCAGGAAAGGTAAAAGTCTGGCACCATTTTTTAAATTAATTAATTAAGTAATTAATTTAGTAAGGGCTCTTCTGGCAGCAGTCACAAAGCCTGCTAGACAAATTCTAAAAGATCTGCAACACTTGTGGTGTATTTTTCCTATTCCCCTCATTTCTGCTCGCTCTCTCTCTCTCTCTCTCTCTCTCTCTCTCTCTCTCTCTCTCTCTTCCTCCACCTTCCTCACTCCCCTCTTTGGGAGCCAGATTTTGAATACTAGAACTTTCAAAAGCAACTGCAAATATGGGAGAAATTAGAAACACATACATGTGCAGGGGAAGATACAAACTCAGAGAGCCAATCTTCTTCAAGTTTCTTCTTCAACCAGGAATCCTATTCATGGCAAAAGTAAAGAAAAAATGAAAGCATTCATAAATAAACAAAGCCTGAGGGAGTTCATTGTCATTAGACCTTCAGTGTCAGAACTGCCATATTCAAAGGAATCCCTGAAGGTTAAAAATGACATTAACTTAAAGCCAAGTGGATAAAGATCTCAGTAAAAGTCACATAGAAATCATAAAACTAGCATACTGTAATAATGATTGATAACTATACCTTTTGTCTTCAACATAATTTAACAGACTTAACATTAAAAATTTATTAGTTTTGGGGCTGGCGATATAGCTCTTGGTAGAGTGCTTGCTGTGCATGCACAAGGCCCTGGGTTCAATCCCCAGCTCCACCCACAAGAAATCATTAGCTTATGTTTGGGGACACACAACATATAAAGATTTGATTTTGTGACAATAACTGAAAAAAAGGGATGGAGCCATTGATGGAGCAACATTTTTGAATGTTATTGAAGTTAAGCCTATATAAATTCAAATGAGAGCATTTTAAACTAAGGGTGTGAAGTATCAGTTCTATGGTAACCACAAATAGGTAAAGTACCTCCACAAAAAAAAAATAAGCAATGAATTTAAACATTTCATCACAAAAAATCAATGAAACACAAAAGAAAACAATAATACAGGAAATGAGGGTCAAAAAGCTATAAGGTAGATTAAAAACATAGCCAAATAAAAATAGTCAGTGCCTCATTATTGTTAGTTACTATAAATGTAAATGTTTAAGTGTAAACATTTTAAACTCTCCAATCATAAGGCAGAGTTGACAAAATGGTTGATCTAACTACATGCTGCCTTTAAGATACAAAGATAAATAGATTGAAAGTTGAAAGATGGAAAAGGATATTCCTTACAAATAGAAACCAAGAAGGAGAAGAGATGGCACACTAGTATCAGACAAAATATACTTGAAATCACAAAGGGTTACAAGAAACAAAGAGGAACATTACACATTAATAAACATTTCAGTACAGTTTTAGTAATATAAACATTTAGGCACCTAATAACAGACTATCAAAAAATATGACTCAACATTGTAAAAGCTATCCATGCTAAACTCAAGGCCAAAATCATTCTAAATGGAGAAAAATTGAAAGCATTCCTTCTCATAACTGGTACAAGAAAAGGATGCCCTCTTTCACCAGTTTTATTCAACATTGCCCTTGAAATTCTAGCCAGACCAATTAGAGAGAGGAAAGAAATTAAAGGGATACGAATAAGAAAAGAAGAACTCAAACTATCACTATTTGCCAATGACACAATTCTTTATTTAGAAGATTCAAAATATTTCGTCAGAAAACTTTTAGAACTAATAAATGAGTTCAGAAAAGTAGCAGTATATAAAATCAACACAAATAAATCAAACACATTTCTATACATCAGTGATGAATGCACTGAAAGAGAAATTAGTAAAACTACCCCATTTATAATAGCCTCAAAAATATACTTGGGTATCAATCTAACAAAAGAGGTAAAAGTACTCTACAATTAAAAGTGTAGAACACTAAAGAAAGACATTGAAGAAGACCTTAAAAGATGGAAAGATTTCCCATGCTCTTGAGTAGGCAGAATTAACATTGTCAAAATGGCCATACTACCCAAAGTGTTTTACAGATTTAATGCAATTACTATTAAAATCCCAATGACATTCTTCATAGTACTAGAAAAAGCAATCATGAAATTCATTTGGCAAAATAAGAGGTTCAGAATAGCCAAAGCAATCCTTGGCAAGAAGAGTGAAGCAGGAGGCATCACAATACCAGACCTTAAACTTGACTACAGAGCCATAGTAACAAAAATGGCATGGTATTAGCACCAAAACAGACACATAGACCAATGGTGCAAAATAGAAGACACAGAGACAAAACCACATAAATAACGTTATCTCACACTAGATAAAGGCACCAAAAATACTCATTGGAAAAAAAGAGAGCTTCTTTAATAAGTGGTGCTGGGAAAACTGGAAATCTGTATTTGGCAAAATGAAATTAAATTCCTATTTCTCACCTTGCATGAAATTCAACTCAAAGTGGATCAAAGACTTAGGCTCTAGAACAGTGACCCTGTGCCTAATAGAATAAAAAGTAGGACCACAACTTTATCATGTTGGCTTAGTTACTGACTTCCTTAACAAGACCCTTAAAGTAAAGAGCACAAAAAGTAAAACACAAAAAGTAAAACCAAGATTCAATAAATGGATGACACCAAACTAAAAACCTTCTTCTCAGCAAAGGAGGTAATCAGTAATGTGAAGTGAAAGCCTTAATAATGGGAGTAAATGTTTACCACATGCACCTTATATAAAACATTAATCTCCAGGATATAGAAATAAGTAAAAAAATTCACTAAGGAAGCATAGAGTTACCTTAGATTAAGTAGAAGGAGTGAAGAGATGGGAGGGGATATGGGAATAGTAAGGACAGTAGAATGAAACAGACATTGTTACCTTATGCATATATATGATGGCTTGACAGATGTGATTCTACAACATGTACAATTAGAAAAATGAGAAATTATAACCAATCTATGTATGATATATCAAAGTGCATAAATGCACCCTACTGTCATGTAAAACTAATTAAAGGAAATAAAAAATTAATAATAAAATACTAAATACTAAAAACCCAAATAACCAAATCAATAAATGGGCTAAGGAACTAAACAGACAACTCCACAGAGGAAGAAATACATACGATTTATCAACAATATATGAAAAAATGTTCAACACCTCTAGCAATTAAAGAAATACAAATCCAAACTACTTTAAGATTTCATCTTACTCCAGCCAGAATGGCAATTATCAAGAATATAGAAAATAATAAATATTGGTGAGGTTGTGGGGGAAAATACACTCATATCTTGATGGTGGGACTGAGAATTGGCGCAATCATTTTGGAAAGCAATATGGAGATTCCTCAGAAAATCTGGAATGGATCCACCATTTGATCCAGCTATCCCACTCCTTGGTTTAATATACCGCTCTCAATAATAAAACAAGCAAGGAAATAGGGGACATGAGTAGTGCAATAAACCAACTAGATCCAATACACATGAAGAACATTCTACCTAATAGCAAAATAGAAGCTCTTCTCCAGTGCATTTGGGAGATTCTCCCAGCTAGATTGTCTGTGAGGCCACAGAGTCAGTCTCACTGTTAGAAGTTAGACAAAGTATCTTCTGCAGCCACAACAGGATGAAGTTATAAACCAAAGACAGAAAGAAAACTAAAAAATTCACAAATTAGTGGAAGTTTACACATTCTTAAGTAACCAATGCATCAAAGAAGATATCATAAAGATAACAATAACATACTTATATATAAATAAAAATAAAACATACCAAAATGGATGGGATATAGTGAAAGTTGTGTTAATGAGGAAATATACAGCTATATGTTTTCCCTGAAAGCACAAGAAATATCCAACCGTTACAACTTAAGGAACTGGAAGAACAAAAAGCCCAAAGATAAAAGATTGAAAGCAATAAAAGATTAGAGCGGAGATGAACAAACTAGAGACATCAACAAAACAAAAAAAAAGTGCTTCTTTTAGAAGGTCAATGAAAGTGACCCACAAAAGCTAGATGGACTAAGGAAAAAAAGAGGTGGACTTGGTTTTAGTCAGATTCCTCGCTGTGACCAAAAAACCCAACAACAACAATGTAGAGGAGGAAAAGTTTATTTCAGTTCACAATTTGTGAGGTGAACATGGTTGGTCGACTCCATTGCTCTGGGTCCAAGAAGAGGCAGAACATCATGACAGAAGAATGGGAGGAAATGTGGCTCAGGATGTGGCAACCAGGAAGCAAAGGGTACCATTCACCAGGGACAAAACATAAACCCCAAAGTTGTGCCCCCCTGACCTACTCCCTCCAGCCACACCCTACCTGCCTATAGTCACCCAGACAACCCATCCGTGGCTCAATCCACTGATGAGGCCACATCTTTCATATTTTAATAATTTCTCCTCTGAACATTTGGTTTGTCTCACGTGTGATCTCCTATATAAACCACAACAAGCTTCAAATTACTAAAATCAGAAACAAAAATAAAGATAGCAATGCCAGTTCCATAGAGATAAAAAGGGTTGCAAGAGAATACTATTAGCAATTTTATGACAACGGATTGGATAACTTAGATAAAATGGATACATTCCTAGAAAGATGCACCCTATAAAAAAAACAAAGAGAATAAAAATTTCAAATAGACCCTATAGCTAACTAGTAAGAGATTGAATCAGTAATTTAAAACTCCTGACAGAGTAAAACCTTGGATCTGAAGGCTTCTCTAGTGAATTCTATCAAACATTCAAAGCAAAATCAATACCAATCCTCCTGAAACTTTCAAAATATTGATGTGGAAGGAATATTTCCTAACTAATTCTATAAGGCCTACATAACTATGGGAACAAAGCCAGAAAAATACATTGTAAAAAGAAAACAAAAGCCCAATATTCCTTATAAATATTGATGCACAAATTCTCAAGAAAATATGAGAAGAATGACTTCAGCATCATTAAAAAAGGATCATATGCTATGACCAAGTGGGATTAATTCCTGTTTGAGAATGGCTCAACCTATAAAAATGAATCAGTGTAACTTATCACATTAACAACATGAAGAGCAAAACCCACATACTCATTTTAATTGGTGCAGAAAAAAGCATTTGAAACAATTTCATACCTTTTATTATAAAACACTCAAATGAGAGTAGAAGAAAACTATCTCAACATAAGTCATATCTTAGAAATTCACAGTGAATATCATACTCCATTTAAAGAAGTTGGAAGCTTTTCTTTTAAAACTGGGAGCAAGACAAGAATGCTTGCTTTCACCACTTTTATTCAATGTAGTATTGGAAGTTGGAGCCAGAACAATTAGGCAAGAAACAGTTATAAGGCATCCAAATTGGAAAGGAAGAAGTAAAATTATTTATATTTGCAAATAATATAATCTTATGTGTAGAAAACTCTATAAAGATTCCACAAAATTTTGTTAGAATTAATAAATGAATTCATCAGAGTAGCAGGATACAGAGTCAACACACAAAAGACATTTGTATTTCTACATACTAACAATGACCCATTAGAAGGGGATATTAAGTCAACAATTCCATTTGCAATAACATCAAATAGAATTAATCACCTAAGAATTAATCAATGATGTCAAAGACTTTTACTGTGAAAATGAGTGAATATTGCTGAAATAAATTAAAGGACACATAAATAAATGTAAAGATACACACAAATAAATGGTCATAGTTTGAATGTATTAATATTGTGGTGATGTCACTACTACCCCAAATATTCTACAGATTTAGTGCAATCCTTGTAAAAAATCTGATGTTGAAAAAGTAATCCTCATGAAATCCTCAAATAACCAAAAGAAATCTGAAAAAGAACAGAGGCAGAGGACTAAATATTCTGACTTTAAAACTTACTATAAAAGCTATAGTAATCCAAAGAGTGTGGTTCTGCCATAAAGACAGACATATGGGTAAATAGGAAATAATTGAGGCTCAGACATAAACCCTTTTGTAGATAGTCAGGTGATTTTAAACAAGGGTGCCAAGACCATTCAACAAAGAAAAAACAATGTTTAACAAATGACCCCGCCCCCAAAACGGAATAGCCACATGCAGATGAAGTTGGACCCTTATCCTATACCAAATGCAAAAATTAACTTAAAGTGGATTTAAGACCAAAATGCAAAACCTAAAACTGTAACTCCTAATGTAAAACAGAGAGATAAATCTTTACAGTGTTGTATTTGGCAGTGATTTCTTGGATATGATACAGGCAACAAAAGAAAAATTAAAGTTTGTTAAAATTAATAACTTTGGTGCATCAAAACCTCTATCAATAGAGTAAAAAGAAAACCTACCCAAAGAAATAAAATATTTGCAAATCACATATTTGATAAAAGATTAATATCCAAAAAATATCCTGATTAAAAAAGGCAACAGACTTGTATAGACTTTTTCTTCAAAGAAGATATATAAAAGGTCAATAAACCTATGAAAAGATGCTCAAGATCACTAATCATTTTGAAAATGAAACTTAAAAATACCATGAGATATCACCACCCCACATTCTTTGGATGTGCATTACCAAAACCAAACATATAACAAAATGGACAATAATGAGTGTTAGCAAGGATGTGGAGAAATTGGAATCTTCGTGTACCATTATTCAAAATGTAAAATGGTGTATCCTCTGAGAAAACAGTGTGGCTGCTTCTAAAAGTATTAAAAATGGAATTGCCATATGATCTAGTAATTATACTTCTCTGTATGTATTCAAAAGAATTGAAATCAGGATCTCCACAGCTGCATTATTCACCATAAGTAACATATGGTAGCAACACATGCATTCCTCAATGAATGAATGGATAAGCAAAATGTGGCATATACATACAGTGGAATAGCATTCAGCCTTAAAAAGAAGACAGTTCTGACATATGTTACAGTAGAGATGAACCTCTATTTTTTAAAATCTATTTTTCTATGTATTTTGTAAAATCCTGGGGGAACCAAGTAAAATATCTTTTTTTTTTTTAAAGAGAGAGTGAGAGAGGGGGATAGATAGAGAGAGAGAATTTTAGCATTTATTTATTTTTTCTTAGTTCTCGGCGGACACAACATCTTTGTTGGTATGTGGTGCTGCTGAGGATCGAACCCGGGCCGCACTCATGCTAGGCGAGCGCGCTACCGCTTGAGCCACATCCCAGCCCCCAAGTAAAATATATTTATGATCCTGATGAGACACATTCATCTTGAGTTTCCTTCTTTCTGTGGTCTTAAGAAATTTTTCTGTATTGTTTTTCTCTCCCTGATTCAGCCTTGGAAATATTCCCTGATTTAACTTATATTTCCCAGTTGTTCTTCAGAGGACCCTGTGAAGGCAGTGGTTGCCATGTTACTGTGTTTTGTATCCCCCAATGCCATCTACCTTTATGACCTAGTATCATTTGTTTTTTTTTCAAATATTTATTTATTCTAATTAGGTATATATGACAGTAGAATGCATTTTGATTTATTGTACACAATTGCAGGACAAATTTTCATTTCTATAGTTGTACATGATGTAGCGTTGCACCATATGTGCGGTTATATATGTACCTAGCATAATGATGTCCATCTCATTCCACCATCTTTCCTGCTCCCATGCCCCCTCCCCTCCCCTCCTTCCCCTTTGCTTCATCAAAGTTCCTCCATTTTTCCCATGCCCCCCACCCCCATTATGGATCAGCTTCCACTTATTAGAGGGAACATTTGACCTTTGGTTTTTTGGAATTGGCTTATTTCGCTTAGCATGATATTCTCCAACTCCATTCATTTATCCGCTAATACCATAATTTTATTCTCATTTAATGCTGAGTAATATTCCATATTCCACAGTTTCTTTTTCCATTCATCTACTGAAGGGCATCTAGGTTGGTTCCACAGTTTAGCTATTGTGAGTTGAGCTGCTGTGAACATTGATGTGGCTGCGTTACTATTGTATGCTGATTTTAATTCCTTTGAGTATAGACCTAGGAGTGGGATAGCTGCTTACCTAGTATCCTCTTCAAATGAGGTCTAGCCTTTGCCCATAACCTTTTATTTTATCTTCATGCAACACATATTTATTGGATATCTGTTAAATGCTGTTCCTGGAATAGTAAGTAACAGATGAAAATAAAAAGGAAAAAAGAAAAAAAAAGACATCATAGAGCTTATATATCAGTAGGAAAATAAATAAGACAGGTAAATATAACATTTGACCATTACATATTTCTCTATACTCAGGTTTTCAAGCCTTCCACTTGATCTCGTGTTGATTCCCAATGAATCCATGTCAGGTGGCACCTTCCTTTAGCTTGATTGTGAGTTTCAGGAAGATATGGAGTTGGGATATAAGGTTCATTACAAGAAGGAGATTCCCCCCAGAGGAAGGTAGATGGTAAAGACATGCAATAGCCTTATTGCTTGGCGTGGTTCCCACCACCCTGCAGGCCTGGGCCTGGGGTGGGGTGCTGGCTGAGTTAAACTGCCCCATATATGGAAAGACATAACACTGCTGAGAGAGTTAAGTTTGTCCTTTAAAATAAAGGTCCCCTGTAATCCCAGAGACTTGAGAGGCTGAGGCAGGAAGATGGCAAATATGAGGCCAGCCTCAGCTACTTAGTGAGACTCAACACCTTTGTGAGATCCTGTCTCAAAAATGAAAAATAAAAAGGACTGGAGATGTGGCTTACTAGTAAAGTGCCATTAGGCTCAATCCCCAATACCAAAAAATAAAATAAATAAAAATTAAAAAATAAAAGGAGGAAAAAGGTTGGGGAGAAATAAGATAAATATATTTGTAAATGCCATTCATATTGGTTAATAGGATGCCATTATTATATGATACAGCTCAACTTTTAAAAAGCTCTTAATTTGGGTTACTTTTTATGTTGGTATGATTTAGACTTTCCCAGAACTGTTTGATTTCATGTTCTGTCCTTGGAACAGATGTCCTCAGCCCTGTCTGGGCCTGTCTCACCAGTGTTGATTCCACCTGTGTGGCTGGGTCTGCTCCTAAGACCTGCCCTTCCCAGGCTGCCTCATACCTGTATTTACCTACCATGCAGGAAAAGGTGATTGCTCCAGATTTGAAGATGCCACTTCTGCAGCTTAGAGGCAAATTTAACAAAGTTTCTTGCACTGGAAAAGGTAGACACTTAGTGAGTTCCTGTCTTGATGGTTCTGAGTTACCTAAGGACAAAGATAAGATTATTATCATTGCTATTCCTATTGTTATGCTTATCATTATTGAAGTAAGTCATCCCAGCAAATCTGCTCCAAATGTTTTGATGAGCAATCTACAAATTGGACTTTATCAAAATGATAGCATTTATAACTCTCTTTCCATTGATCTTTTCAGCAGGTGTTGTCTACAAGAGATGTTTCTCATGGAGCCTGAGATGTTCTCCAACTTGACAATTGTTTACTTGAAAGTTAAATTTATAGTATATTTAAACATTTATATAAATTTACAATGAAGAACCTGCCCTAGATATGAATTGAGAAAACAAGGCTGAGGCCTGGCTGGGAGAGTTAAATGAGGCTTTTAAGATAAAGGTCACGTTTTATCCATGACTTGGGAGGCTGAGGCAGGAGGATTACAAGTTTGAGACCAGCCTCTGCAACTTAATGAGAAGACCCTCAGCAATGTTGTGAGAAAAAGCACGTGGAAGGTTCTCATACAAACTTTTTTTTTTTGTGTGTGTGTGTGTTTCTATTACTATACATCTAGTTTGACCTGAAGTGAAAGTTGTTTGGTTGTTTCACCAAGGAAAACATTTCAATTTTGGTCTTCCAATTCAGGAGAAAATGTGTACAATGAATGTCAGTTTTCAATCTGCTTTATCAGAAAATACTTTAAATGGAAATGTTCATTATGGAAAAGAGTGAGAGTAATAGACTAAAATGTGTTATTGATATATTTATAACATGTATATGAAATAAAATAATAATGTAAGTCTTGTAATAATGCATTCAAGATTTGTACCTCGATGCTAACAAATAATGAAAGCTATGTATGAGGAAATCTGTATTAAGAAATATTAACTATTATGAATTTTATTTTAATTATTTTATGTACAATATCTTAAAACGATACATTATAGTAGAAATATGTACATATTTTGTGATTCCACTTAGGTGAATTTCAAGAATGTCCATTTTTTTTTGTACAAGGAATTGAACCCAGGGGTGCTTAACCATTGAGCAACATCCACAGCCCTTTCTATTTTTAATTTTGAGACAGAGTCTTGCTAAGTTACTGAGGGCCTCATGAAGTTGCTGAGGTTGGCCTTGAATTTGAGATCCTCTGCTTCAGCCTCCTGAGCTGCTGGGATCACAGGCATGTGCCAGCAAACCCAGCAAAGCCAGTGTCCTTTGATGGACATCAAAGTAGTGTTTATCTTTGAAGAAGTTGCTGACTGTGGGCACAAGAGTCCTAGAGGGCTGGAAATGTCCTGCATCTTGTTTGAGGTGTTAGTTAAAAGTGTATCAACACAAATCACTATGTTGAAGGCTGTGCACTTCAAATATGTGTACCCTATTGTGTACATATTATATCATTATAAAATAAAAATAAATACAAATACACTCCTTCTCCCTTAGCATGATTTGTTACATTAAATTTTTATTTGTAGTTGGACACAATACCTTTAATTAATTAATTAGTTAACTTATTTATTTTTATTTATATTTGGCAATGGAATGCATTATAATTCATATTACATATATAGAGCACATTTTTTCATATCTCTGGTTGTATACAAAGTATATTCACACCAATTCATGTCTTCATACCTGTACTTTGGATAATAATGATCATAACATTTCACCATCATTAATAACCCCATGTCCCCTCCCTTCCTCTCCCACCCCTCTGCCCTACTTGAGTTCGTCTATTCCTCCCATGCTCCCTTTCCCTATCCCATTATGAATCAGTCTCCTTATATCAAAGAAACATTTAGCATTTGATTTTTTCGAATTGGCTAACTTCATTTAGCATTATCTTCTCTAATTCCATCCATTTATCTGAAAATGCCATGATTTTATTCTCTTTTGTTGATGAGTAATATTCCATTGTGTATATACACCACATTTTTTTTATCCATTCATCCAGTGAAGGGCATCTAGGTTGGTTCCACAGTTTACCTATTGTGAATTGTGCTGCTATAAACATTGATGTGGCTGTGTCCCTGTAATATGCTGTTTTTAAGTCCTCTGGGTATAGACAAAGGAGAGGGATAGCTGGGTCAAATGGTAGTTCCATTTCCAGTTTTCTAAGGAATCTCCATACTGCTTTCCATATTGGCTGCACCAATTTGCAGTCCACCAGCAGTGTATGAGTATACCTTTTGTATGAGTGTACCTTTTCCCCCACATCCTCACCAACACTTATTGTTGTTTGTATTCTTAATTGCTGCCATTCTGACTGGAATGAGATGAAATCTTAGAGTGTTTTTGACTTGCATTTCTCTAATTCCTAGAGATGATGAACATTTTTTTTCATATATTTGTTGATTGATTGTATATCCTCTTCTGAGAAGTGTCTCTCCAGGTCCTTGACACATTTATTGATTGAATTATTTGGTTTTTTTTTTGGTGCTTAGCTTTTTGAGTTCTTTTTTTTTTTTTTGCTTCTGCTGTATCTTTTTTTTTTTTTAATTTTTTTTTTATTGGTTGTTCAAAACATTACAGAGCTCAAGACATATCATCTTTCATACATTCGACTCAATTGGGTTTTGAACTCCCCAAATACATAATACAGACTCACTTCTGTTACATACTCACATTTTTACATAATGGCATATTAGTGACTGTTGTATTCTGCTACCTTTCCTATCCCCTACTATCCCCCCTCCCCTCCCCTCCCCTCCCAACATCCCTCTCTCCCTCCTCTGCTGTTGTTCAATTCTCTCCCCTTTTTTCCCCCCACCCCCTTGCCCCTCATAACCTCTTATTATTTTGTGTATCACTGAAGGTCTCCTACCATTTCCATATGTTTTCCCTTCTCTCTTCCTTTCTCTCCCCCCATTCGTCTTAGTTTACTGTTAGTCTTTTCCTCATGCTCTTCCTTCCTGTTCTATTCTTAGTGGCTCTCTTTATATCAAAGAAGACATTTGACATTTGTTTTTTAGGGCTTGGCTAGCTTCACTTAGCATAATCTGCTCTAATGCCATCCATTTCCCTGCAAATTCTATGATTTTGTCGTTTCTTAGTGCTGCATAATACTCCATTGTGTATAGCTGCCACAATTTTTTTATCCACTCATCTATTGAAGGGCATCTAGGTTGGTTCCACAGTCTAGCTATTGTGAATTGTGCTGCTATAATCATTGATGTGGCCGTATCCGTATAGTGTGCTCTTTTAAGGTCCTCAGGGAATAGTCCAAGAAGGGCAATAGCTGGGTCAAATGGTGGATCCATTCCCAGCTTTCCCAGGAATCTCCATACTGCTTTCCAAATTGGCCTCACCATTTTGCAGTCCCACCAGCAGTGAACAAGTGTGCCCTTTTCCCCACATCCTCGCCAACACTTATTGTTGTTTGACTTCATAATGGCTGCCAATCTTACAGGAGTGAAATGGTATCTTAGGGTGGTTTTGATTTGCATTTCTCTGATTGCTAGAGATGTTGAGCATTTTCTCATGTGCTTGTGGATTGATTGTATGTCCTCCTCTGAGAAGTGTCTGTTCAGGTCCTTGGCCCATTTGTTGATTGGATTATTTGTTATCTTATTGTTTAATTTTTTGAGTTCTTTGTACATTCTGGATATTAGGGCTCTGTCTGAGGTGTGAGGGGTAAAAATTTGTTCCCAGGATGTAGGCTCTCTATTTACCTCTTTTACTGTTTCTCTTGCTGAGAAAAAACTTTTTAGTTTAAGTAGGTCCCATTTGTTTATTCTTGTCATTAACTCTTGGGCTACGGGCGTTCTATTAAGGAATTTGGAGCCCGACCCCACAATATGTAGATCGTAGCCAACTTTTCCTTCTATCAGATGCAGTGTCTCTGTTTTTATATCTAGCTCCTTGATCCATTTTGAGTTAACTTTTGTGGCTGGCGAGAGAAAGGGATTCAATTTCATTTTGTTGCATATGGATTTCCAATTTTCCCAGCACCATTTGTTGAAGATGCTATCCTTCCTCCATTGCATGTTTTTAGCCCCTTTATCAAATATAAGATAGTTGTAACTTTGTGGATTAGTCTCTGTGTCCTCTATTCTGTACCATTGGTCCACCTGCCTGTTTTGGTACCAGTACCATGCTGTTTTTGTTACTATTGCTTTGTAGTACAGTTTGAGCTCTGGTATCGCTATACCTCCAGATTCACACTTCCTGCTTAGAATTGCTTTTGCTATTCTGGGTCTTTTGTTTTTCCATATGAATTTCATGATTGCTTTATCTATTTCTACAAGAAATGTCTTTGGGATTCTGATTGGCATCGCATTAAACCTGTAGAGAACTTTGGGTAATATCGCCATTTTGATGATGTTAGTTCTGCCTATCCATGAACAGGGTACATTTTTCCATCTTCTGAGATCTTCTTCTATCTCTCTCTTTAAGGTTCTGTAGTTTTCATTGTATAAATCTTTCACCTCTTTTGTTAGGTTGATTCCCAAGTATCTTATTTTCTTTGAGGATATTGTGAATGGAGTGGTTTTCCTTATTTCCATTTCAGAGGTTTTGTTGCTGATATACAGGAATGCCTTTGATTTGTGCGTGTTGATTTTATATCCTGCCACTTTGCTGAATTCATTTATTACCTCTAGCAGCTTCTTTGTAGATCCTTTTGGGTCTGTTAAGTAAATTATCATGTCATCTGCAAATAGCGATAATTTAATTTCTTCTTTTCCTATTTTTATGCCTTTAATTTCTTTTGTCTGTCTAATTGCTCTGGCTAGTACTTCGAGAACTAAATTGAATAGAAGTGGTGATAGAGGACATCCCTGTCTTGTTCCAGATTTTAGAGGGAATGCCTTCAGTTTTTCTCCGTTTAGGATGATGCTCGCCTGAGGTTTAGCATATATAGCTTTTACAATGTTGAGGTAAGTTCCTGATATCCCTAGTTTTTCTAATGTTTTGAACATAAAGGGATGTTGTATTTTGTCAAATGCTTTTTCTGCATCTATCGAGATGATCATATGGTTCTTGTCTTTAAGCCTATTGATGTGGTGAATAGCATGTATTGATTTCCGTATATTGAACCAGCCTTGCATCCCAGGGATGAATCCTACTTGATCATGGTGCACAAGTTTTTTGATATATTTTTGTATTCGATTCGCCAAAATTTTATTGAGAATTTTTGCATCCAAGTTCATTAGAGATATTGGTCTGTAGTTTTCTTTCTTTGAAGTGTCTTTGTCTGGTTTTGGGATCAGGGTGATGTTGGCCTCATAGAATGAATTTGGAAGAGCTCCTTCTTTTTCTATTTCTTGAAATAGTTTGAAAAGTATTGGTATTAGTTCTTCTTTGAAGGTTTTGTAGAACTCCGCTGTATACCCATCAGGTCCAGGGCTTTTCTTGGTTGGTAGACTTTGGATGGCTTCTTCTATTTCTTCCTTTGTTATTGGTCTGTTTAAATTGTGTGTGTCTTCCTGTCTCAATCTGGGCAAATCATATGCCTTAAGAAATTTATCGATATCCTCGCTATCTTCTATTTTATTAGAATATAGGGTTTCAAAATACTTTCTAATTATCTTCTGTATTTCTGTAGTGTCTGTTGTGATATTGCCTTTTTCATCCCGTATATTAGTAATTTGAGTTCTCTCTCTTCTTCTTTTTGTTAGCATAGCTAAGGGCTTGTCTATCTTATTTATTTTTTCAAAGAACCAACTTTTAGTTTTATCAATTTTTTCAATGGTTTTTTTTGTTTCAATTTCGTTTATTTCTGCTCTAATTTTAATTATTTCTTGTCTTCTACTACAATTGCTGTTGTTTTGTTCTTCCTTTTCTAGGTTTTTGAGGTGTAGTGTGAGTTCATTTATTTGTTGGTTTTTTCTTTTTTTGATGAAAGAACTCCAGGATATGAATTTCCCTCTTAAAACTGCTTTCATTGTGTCCCATAGATTCCGGTATGTTGTGTCTGTATTATCATTTGACTCTAAGAATTTTTTTATCTCTTCCTTTATGTCTTCTGTAACCCATTGATCATTCAATAACATATTGTTCATTTTCCATGTGGTGTAGGATTTTTCCTTCCTTTTTTTATCATTGATTTCCAATTTCATTCCATTATGGTCAGATATGGTGCATGGTATTATCTCCACACTTTTATATTTACTAAGATTTGCCTTATGGCATAATATATGGTCTATTTTTGAGTAGGATCCATGTGCTGCTGAGAAGAACGTGTATCCACTTGATGATGGTTGGTATATTCTATATATGTCAGTTAGGTCTAGGTTATTGATTGTGCTGTTGAGTTCTATAGTTTCTTTATTCAGCTTTTGTCTAGAGGATCTGTCTAATGGCGAGAGCGGTGTGTTGAAGTCACCCGTAATTATTGTGTTATGGTCTATTTGACTCTTGAACTTGAGGAGCGTTTGTTTTATGTAGATTGCAGCTCCATTGTTTGGTGCATACAAATTGATAATTGTTATGTCTTGTTGGTGGATGGTCCCTTTTAACAGTATATAGTGTCCTTCTTTATCCTTCTTAATTAACTTAGGTTTGAAGTTGATTTTATTTGATATGAGTATGGCCACTCCTGCTTGCTTCCGAGGGCCATGTGAGTGGTATGATTTTTCCCAACCTTTTACCTTCAGCCTGTGTATGTCTTTTCCTATCATATGAGTCTCCTGAAGGCAGCATATTGTTGGATTTGTTTTTTTGATCCAGGTTGCTAGCCTATGTCTCTTGATTGGTGAGTTTAGGCCATTAACATTTAAAGTTACAATTGAGATATGATTTGTACTTCCAGTCATGCTTCTTTATTTATTTATTTTAGTTTGGCTAGTTTTACTTTTTTGGTTATTTTCCTCCTCCTTTACTGAGATATCTCTTGTTGTTAGTTTTGGGCACTATTTTTCAATTCCTCTTCTTGTAGTATATTGCTCAGAATGCTTTGCAGTGCTGGTTTTCTTGCTGCAAATTCTTTTAGCTTTTGTTTATCGTGAAAGATTTTAATTTCGTTGTCAAATCTGAAGCTCAATTTTGCTGGATACAGTATTCTTGGTTGAAATCCATTATTTTTCAGCGTTTGAAATACATTGTTCCAGGATCTTCTCGCTTTCAAAGTCTGTGCTGAGAAATCAGTCGTTAACCTAATTGGTTTACCCCTGAATGTAATCTGTCTCTTTTCTCTGGTAGCTTTTAATATTCTCTCCTTGTCCTGTATGTTGGCTATCTTCATAATTATGTGTCTTGGAGTTGGTCTATTATAGTTTTGAATGTTTGGGGTCCTGTAGGCTTCCAGGATTTGGCAATCCATTCCATCTTTCATCTCTGGGAAGTTTTCTACAATTATTTCATTTAATATGCTGTCCATTCCTTTGGTTTGAATCTCTGTGCCTTCTTCTATCCCGATGACTCTCAAATTTGGTTTTTTAATGACATCCCATATCTCTTGAATAGATTGCTCATGGGATTTAAGCATCTTTTCTGTGTTGACTATACTCTTTTCAAGTTGATAAACCTTGTCTTCATTATCTGATGTTCTGACTTCTACTTGATCAAGTCTATTTGTAATATTCTCGTTTGAGTTTTTAATTTGGTTTATAGTCTCCTGCAATTCTAGGATTATAGTTTGATTCTTTTTTAAGATCTCTATCTCCTGGTAGAGCTCGTTCTTTGCCATTTGAATTTGTTTGTTTAATTCATTTTCAAAATATATTTTTATTGCTTGGACTTGCTGTCTCATGTCTTCTCTAATATTCCTTTCCATTTGAGTTAGGTATGCCTTGAGTTCTTTCCCTATCCCTGCTTCTGATGTTTCTATGTCCTCTTGTAGAATTAAGTTGTCTTGCATTGTTTGTACTCCTTTTTTCCCTTGTTTTCTCATGTTGTCCCCGTTGCTTTCCAGCTCTATTTGATTGTCGTGTTTCTACTCTCTTCTATAGATTTGTTTTGGTTCTGTATTACTCTGATGCCTCTCCTTAGTGTTGTTAAACTATGCCTGCTGTCGTGGATTCCACTGTGAAGGAAGATCCGACGTCCGAGCTCCAGTGACGACACTACTTTGCTATGACCGGTCCCATTTCCTTGCCTGGGTATCCTGATGAGGTGGTGTGACTGGACTGTCTCTGTTTGATTTCAGCTCCCAGTCGCGGCAGGCAGGCGGTCTCTAGCCGCCCAGTATCACAGGCCGAGGGCGGGTGATCGGTCACCTGCGGCCGGGTGTTCTCCTACCGCCCAGCTATGCGGGCAGTGGGTGAACTGTCGCCGGCAGGCCTGCAATTTCCAGCTGCCCAGTCTCCAGGGCCTTGCCTCTAGCCTCCTGGTTTCTCCTGCTAGCCTTCTGTAGCCGCAGGGCAGGCCGCACGAATCAGTGGGCCTGGATCTCCGGGGTCCCACAGTTGGCGATTGGGATCCCAGGCACTCTGTCCTTTGGATTTTTCCTGCTTGCCCCTCCCCCAGCTCTAGCTAGACAGGTTTCGTTTTGGCTGCAGATGGGTAGGGGGGGTTGCAGGTCAGGTGCCTCTAGTTCCCCCCTAGTCTTTATGCAGGCTCACTCTGATTCTCCCTCCCCCGGCAAGCCTAGGAGAGAATTTATGCGAGTTCCCGATGTATGGGGGATGGGCTGAGTGCCACACACCTGTTTTGTTGTTGAGATCTGTCGGAGAATGGCGGTGGATATATCAGCTGTTCAAGATGCTGACTGCTGATTCCCTTGGTGGAGTGTCCGCTGTGGGGGATGAGACTGTACCGCTTCCTTCCCCGTCTAAACTCCCGTACTCAGCCCAGGGGTCAGTGCGGGCTTGGCTGGTGGGATTCCACCTGATCGCAGCCGAGCCTCTCCCTGCTTGCTAATTCTTTTTAAGTTCTTTATATACCCTAGAGATTAGGGTTCTATCTGATGTGTGAGGGGTAAAGATTTGCTCCCAATATGTAGGCTCTCTCTTCACCTCACAGATTGTTTCTTTTGCTGAGAAGAAACTTCTTAGGTTGAGTCCATCCATTTATTGATTCATGGTTTTAATTCTTATGCTATAGGAGTCTTATTGAGGAAGTTGGGGCCTAATCCCATATGATGGAGATTAGGGCCTACTTTTTCTTTTATTAGACACAGTGTCTCTGGTTTTATTCCTAAGACCTTGATCCATTTTTAGTTGAGTTTTGTATATGGTGATAGGGGTTTAATTTTATTTTGTTGCATATGGATTTCCAGTTTTCCCAGTGCAATTTATTGAAGAGGCTATCTTTTCTCCAGTGCATGTTTTTGGCACCTTTGTCTAATTTAAGATAATTGTAGTTTTGTGGGTTATTCTCTGTGTCCTCTATTCTGTACCATTGGCCTACTAGTCTGTTTTGGTGCCAATACCATGCTGTTTTTGTTATAATTGCTCGTAGTATAGTTTAAGGTGTGGTATAGTGATACCACCTGCTTCACTCTTTCTGCTAAGGATTGCTTTAGCAACTTCATGATTGCTTTTTCTATTTCTATGAGGAATGTCATTGGGAGTTTGATTGGAATTGCATTAAAACTGTATAGTGCTTTTGGAAGTATGGTCATTTTGATAATATTAATTCTGCCTATCCAAGAGAAAGGTAGATCTTTCCATCTTCTAAGATTTTCTTTGATTTCTTTCTTTAGGGTTCTGTAATTTTCATTATATAGATCTTTCTCCTCTTTTGTTGATTCCCAAATATTTTTTTGAGGCTATTGAGAATGGGGTATTTTCCTTGTTTACCCTTTCTGAAGATTTGTCACTGATATATATAGAAATGTCTTTGATTTATGGGTGTTGATTTTATATCTTTCTACTTTGCTGAATTCATTTACTAGTTCTAGAAGTTTTCTGGTGGAACTTTTAAAGTCTTGTAGGTATAGAATCATATCATCAGCAAATAGTGTCAATTTGAGTTCTTTTTCTATGTGTATCCCTTTAATTTCTTTCATCTGTCTAATTGGTCTGGCCAGTGTTTCAAGAACTATGTTAAATAGAAGTGGTGAAAGACGACATCCCTGTCTTGTTCCAGTTTTTAGAGGGAATGCCTTCAATTTTTCTCCATTTAGAATGATGTTGGCCTGGGGCTTAGCATAGATACTCTTTATGATGTTGAAATATGTTCCTGTTATCCCAAGTTTTTCTAGAGTTTTGAACATAAAGGGGTGCTATATTTTGTCAAATGCTTTTTCTGTATCTATTGAGATGATCATATGATTCTTTAAGTCTATTGATCTGATGAATTATATTTATTGATTTCCATATGTTGAACCAACCTTGCATCCCTGGGATGAATTTCACTTGATTGTGGTACATGATCCTTTTGGTAAGTTTTGTATTTCACTTGCCAGAATTTTATTGAGAATTTTGGCATCTATGTTCATTAGAGATATTGGTCTGAAGTTT
This sequence comes from Ictidomys tridecemlineatus, assembly GCF_052094955.1. Lineage (NCBI taxonomy): Eukaryota > Metazoa > Chordata > Mammalia > Rodentia > Sciuridae > Ictidomys > Ictidomys tridecemlineatus. The sequence goes on along the minus strand of NC_135481.1, from coordinate 155,630,080 downwards.
TCTTTTTCTGATGTATCTTTGCCTGTTTTTCGAATCAGAGTGATATTGGCCTCATAGAATGAATTTGGAAATGCTGCCTCTTTTTCTATTTCCTGAAATAATTGAAGAGTATTGGTATTAATTCTTCTTTAAAGGTCTAGTAGAACTTGGCTGTGTATCTGTTTGGTTCTGGGCTTTTCTTGGTTAGTAGACTTTTGATGACATCTGCTATTTCGTCACTTGAAATTGATCTGTTTAAATTGTGTATATCATCCTTATTCAATTGGGGGAAATTATATGACTGTATAAATTTGTCAATATTTTCTATTTTATTGGAGTACAGGTTTTCAAAATAATTTCTAATTATCTTCTGTATTTCTGTAGTTTCTGTTGTGATATTTCCTTTTTCATCATGTATATTAGTGATTTGAGTTTTCTCTCTCCTTCTTTTGTTAGTATGGCTAAGGATCTGTCAATTTTATTTATTTTTTCAAGGAACCATCTTTTTGCTCTGTCAATTTTTTCAATTGTTTCTTTTGTTTCAATTTCACTGACTTCAACTCTGATTTTAATTATTTCCTGTCTTCTGCTGCTTTTGGTATTGATTTCTTCTTTTTTCTAGGGCTTTGAGCTGTAATGTTAAAACATTTATTTTTTGACTTTTTCTTCTTTTAAGGAATGAACTCCATGCAATGAACTTTCCTCTTAGAACTGCCTTCATAGTGTCTCAGAAATTTCAATATGTTGTAGAACACAGATTGTTCTCATTCACCTCTAAAAATTTTTAAATTTCCTCCTTGATGTCTTCTGCAATCCATTGTTCATTCAGTAGCACATTATTTAGTCTCCAGGTGTTGGAGTGGATTTTATTTCTTTTTTTAACATTGATTTCTGATTTCACTCCATTAAGATCTGATAGAATGCAGGGTAGTATCTCTACTTTTTTATATTTGCTAAGAGTTGCTTTGTGGCTTAGTATATGGTCTATTTTAGAGAAGGATCCATGTTCTGCTGAGAAGAAAGTATATTCTCTCATTGAAGGATGAAATATTTTATTTTTATTTTATTTTTTTATGAAATATTTTATATGTCAGTTAAATATTTTATATGTCAGCAAGTTATTGATTGCATTATTGAGTTCTATAGTTTCTTTGTTCAGCTTTCTTGTTAAAGTCACCCAGAATTATTGTGTTGTTGTTTATTTGACTCTTGAGAAGAGTTTGTTTGATGAACATAGATACTCCATTGTTCGGGGCATATATATTTATAATTGTTAAGTCTTGTTGGTGTTTGATTCCCTTGAGCAGTATGTAGTGTCCTTATTTATCCTTTTTGATTGACTTTAGTTTGAAGTCTTCTTTATTTTATATGAGGATGGAAACTCCTGTTTGCTTCAGCAGTCCCTGTGAGTGGTATGATTTTCCCAACCCTTCACCTTCAGTCTGTGGATGTCCTTTTTTTAATGAGATGAGTCTCTTGGAGGCAGCATATTGTTGGGTCTTTGTTTTTGATCTAATCTGTTAGTCTATGTCTTTTGATTAGTGAGTTTAGACCATTAACATTCAGGGTTATTATTGAGACATGATTTGTATTCCCAGCCATTTTTGTTTATTTTGGTATTTAACATGAGTTGGTTTCTCTTCTGATTAGATTTCCTTTAGTGTAATCCCTTCTTCTCTGATTTTCATCATTTTTTTTCCATTTCCTCTTCTTGGAATATTTTGTTGAGGATGTTCTGTAGTGTGAGCTTTCTACTTGTAAATTCTTTTAACTTTTGTTCATCATGGAAGGTTTTTATCTCATCATCAAATCTAAAGCTTAGTTTTGCTGAATATAAGATTCTTGGTTAACATCCATTTTCCTTCAGAGCTTGGTATATGTTGTTCCATGATCTCATGGCTTTGAGGGTCTGGGTTGAAAAATCTGCTGAAGAAGAATTGGTCTCCCCTGATATATGATATGATTCTTCTCTCTTGCAGCTAAGATTCTCTCCTTATTCTAAATGCTAGGCATTTTCATTATAATATGCCTTGGTGTAGATCTGTTGTTATTTTGTACATTTGGTGTACTGTAAGCCTCTTGTATTTGGTTTTCCAATTTGTTCTTCATGCTTGGGAAATTTTCTGATATAATCTCATTGAAGAGATTGTGCATTCCTTTAGTTTAAAACTCTGTGCTTTCCTCTATCCCAATAACTCTTATATCTCATTCGTTTTAATGCTGTCCCATAATTCTTGGGTGTTCTTTTCATGGTTTCTAACTATCTTCACTGTGTGATCAACTTTATTTTCCAGGTTGTATCCTTTTTCTTCATTATCTGATGTTCTTTCTTACAAGTGATTTAGTCTGTTGGTTATGCTTTCTATTGAGTTTTTTATTTGATTTATTGTATCCTTCATTTCAGGGATTTCTGACTGTTTTCTTTTTCAGGGTCTCTGTCTCTCTCTTGAAGTAATCTTTTGCTACTTGTATTTGCTCTTTTATCTCTTTGTTGGAGTGATCAATTTTTGCTTGTATTTTCTCATTTAGGTCATTCTTTAATTCACAGATCATTTTAATTATGAACCTTCTGAACTCCTTCTCTGACATTTCATCAACTTTGCTGCCCATGGGTTCAATTATTATAGTGTCTGTTTGTTTGGGACACTTTGTTCCTTGTTTTTCCATGTTGTCTTCCTTTCTTGCGGTGTGGATCTGAGATATTACAGTTTCTTCTTTATATTCTTGTAGTACCTATGCAGACTGTCTGTACCTCACCTTACTATTGGGTTTCCAGACTCTGCTGGTGTCCCTCAATGAATGCTACTGCATCCTGGATCTGGGTCCTGCGCAAGTGGGTGTGGGTGGATCTGGACCAAGGGGCTTGACCTCCTGCCAGACTTGACCTCCATGGTAGTCTTTTGGTCAGAAGGGGTGGTCCTGCACCAGTGAGTAGGCTCTGGAGGGTGTCTGTACCGCAGGGGAGGGGTGGACCAGGCTTGTTGTGCACCTGGGACCTGCAGAAGATGGTGTAGGTGGATCTTGACCAGGGCTTGACCCCCCTGGTAGTCTGCTGGTGGAAGGGACGATCCTGCACCAGAGGTGAGGCTCTGGTTGGTGTCTGCCCAGAGGTGAGGCTCTGGATGGTGTAGGTGGATCTTGACCAGGGCTTGACCCCCCTGGTAGTCTGCTGGTGGAAGGGACGGTCCTGCACCAGAGGTGAGGCTCTGGTTGGTGTCTGCCCAGCCATGGGAGGGGTGAACTGGGCCTACTGAGAGGATGGGTTCATGGGTCCTGTGAGGGCTGGTGTGGGTGGTCTGTGCTGGATCTAGGCTCCTGAGGTGGTCTGCTGGTCAGGCTGGTCCTGCACTAGAGGCAGGAAGGGATAGTCCTGCACCAGAGGCTAGGCTCCGGCAGGTGTCTGCCCCGCAGGGGGAGGGGTGGGTGGAACTGGGCCATGGGCTTGACCTCCCATGGTAGTCTGCTGGTTGGAAGGGCTATTTATTTATTTTTATGTGGTTCTGAAGATTGAACCCAGTGCCTGGCATGTGATAGGCAAGCACTCTACCGCTGTGCCGCAACCCAGCCCAGATTTGTTACATTTTTATTTATACAAGATCTACAAACTTCATATTACAATGACTCACTGCAGATTTTTTAGCAGTTTTTTACTTTCCTGGAGATTGAGATTTTAGGGGATGCTATGGAAGGTTCTTGTACAAAGCTTTTCATCATGTTAACACTTTCAGAAAAGCATGCCAACTGAAAGATAGAATGAAATGTATTTGTCACTATTTGTCTACACAGCTTTGTTTATTTAGGCTGCATTTGTTCCAATTTCCTGCTGGATAATTACCAGTTATGAGGTGAATTTAGTTTTGTGATACATTTCTGTAAAAGAAAGCCATTTTTTGCATTTTAATGATTACTTCCATATCCTTGGGAGTCCAGGATTATCTGAAGTTATCATAAAATTTACACACATATTTCAATAAAATGTTAAATTCAGCATTGCCAATAATTGGCTAATGATCTGAAACATAAATGCATGATTCAGTATTTATGATTCTCTCTCTCTCTCTTATTTTTCTGTACCTCCACACTGGCAGAGGCTCTGGAGTCCTGCTGCATAGGAACAGTGCAGGGCAGAAATCAGAGACAGCCTGGGGACTTCTGGCTTGGTTTTCAAAAGCTTCAAACCACTGAAGTGGTGAGAATTGTCGGAAGAAAGAGTTTTCTTTCTGAATAAAAGATTTTGAGTCAAGGAGGTCTATGATTCTCTAAGAAGGTGGTTCTGGCATGTTCTTGGGAGACTTTCCAAAAGGAAGCAGAGTGAGTTGTCAGCAAAGGCAGAACTCACGCACTAGATTCCACTGTTGCCAGAATGGAGCTGAGAGTCCTTCCATCCTGAGGAAGGATGGGCACAGTGATGATGGGTGCCTCTGTCACATCCAGGGTAGGACAATGACCCAAGAGAGGACCCACCATCTGGTCTCCCTCTTTCCCCAAGGCCTTGGTTTTAACCCAGGCCTGGAAATGGTTGAGGAAGCCCTAAGACTACCTTAGATTAAACATATTAGCCAGTAGATGGGATGGGGCACTTATGGTAAAAAATTAGTTCAATCAAAAAGAAAGAGAAAAGACATTTCTAGGACATCTGACTTTACAGATGGAGATTCATATCTGCTATGCTATGAAAACATTGTTTCCTTCAAAATGCCTAACAGTGTAATTTGAAGTTTTTCTAGTACCATGTGTTTTTGGACTCCAAGGAAGAGATATAATGTATGAGAGTGTTATCTTTGACAATGGGAAATTGAAAAGTATCTGTTGGGTACTTGGGGAGCCATGCACAGAGTTTGCAAGTCAGATATGAGTGTGGATGGTGGAGGTTTGAGTATTGAAGGAACTGACAAGTTGGGAAATGACCATAAAGAACTGCCATCTGGGAGATGGGACCCTATCAGAGTCTGGGCCTGGACAAAACAAGCAGCAGTCATGGTGAACCAGAAAAATCCCAGGTTCTGCACACCCCGGGTTCTGTAGTTCCAGCAACACAGACCAGTGGTCAGGAAATGACTCATAATCAGAACATGTCTGATTAGATCTTAAAAATCTTGACTAGCAGTTGTGAAACATATCAAAGAAGGAAACAAACAGGAAAAAAGTCCAAGACAGCAGAAAACCAAACAAAACTTCCAATTTGGGGTTAGAACTGGTGATTAGGGTTGGAGGAGGGAGACACAGGGGTCAGGTGCATTCTGGGAAGTGGCTACATTTGATTGGGAAGTCCTGGGCTCACAGCTGAGCTCACTTCCCTGCTGGAACTGAAGCATGAGGGTGATTACAGCATGGCTGTTATAAGGAACATAAGGACCTATACCCCAGTCTCCAGCTAAAGGAGGGAGGGGCCGTGTTAGGAGCTCAAAATGGTTTTCTAGGTATTTCCCTCAGTCGTGGACCAGATAAAAGAACAAGTTTAAGGAGGCTGTTGGAATTGGATGTGTAAAAATGAGAAGCAATTTGATGGTGGTGTCAACCAAGATCCCGTGTGTGTGTGTGTGTGTGTGTGTGTGTGTTCACACTTGTGTAATGATGACCACAACTGGGAAGCTAGCCTGGAAAAAGCCAGAAAAAGACTTGGCTTTACCCCTATCCAGGGAATTTGGGGAAGAATGTTCTGTCTTGGCCAGGAGGTAGAAGAAAAACGTTAAGTAAGGGATGGTTACTTTCAAGGAACAGGGAGAAGCTGCTAGATCATTCTAAGAGCATGATCAAGTCAAGTTGGTACAGACAATAATGGACTTCGTTGTATGCTAGCATTTCCTTTCCTCATTAATGTGCTTCTTAATAAAATTAAATTAATTACAATGAATTTGTTTTTTTACCTTAAGAAGCTCACCATGTGTTGTTAAGGACTATTGGCCATGTTCAAATTACATCAAAGAAAATGAAAACAAAACCCTAAGTTCATGGTTTTTGTAAATGAAGTTCTTTGTAAGTCTCCTCAGTTCCAAAATTCTGTGATTTCCAGTTTACAATCTGAAAAATAATGACAAAATCAATAATACATTGTTTACTGTCTTCTGAGATCTCAATGGGAAAGATATGCAAGGTATTATAACAGTTGACCCCCAAAAATGTGCACAAATAGATTGGAGAATGAGCCGAATCAAGTAAAAGAATGGTTTGAATAATACCATATTGATAACAGATAATACAAACTTTTTTGATTAGGCTTCAGAAGAATCTGAATAGAAATGCATTGTTTGGAATGTGTGTGCTTTGGTCTCAATAAAAATATCCGGTTGCAGAGATATTTCATGTGGTTTGAACTAACAGGCAAAAAATTAAAAATTCATTGGTATACGCTAATTCATGTAATTGTATATTTTGGAGGTAAGTCTGATGGCATCGGTTTGCTGTAATGGTACTGATTGGAAAATGATCTCTTGGAGAAAATTTATTGCTGGTCATAAGATTTCTTTGGTCTAGAAAAATGCTGGGTTTAGTAAAATCTGTAGCACCAAATGAAAGTCTGCTTTAATAAAAATATGAATCTGAGAATTGTGGTTTTTACTAAGAGGCCATTTGATCCATTAAAATTGTATTGGTTTATTCTTCATGTTGGCTTTTCCTGAAATCCATCAGTTTGAAGCATGAAGTAAGCATTTGCCAGGTATTGCTCTGTAATGAAAAAAAGACCCTTAGTAATCCTTAAAACAAGTCTTATTAATCAGCTGTGACTTGTTCTTTTGTAAGATTCTCAGGATGGGAAAGGAAGGGGCTTCTTTGGCTTTTGTTGAAGATGGCAACACAGTAATTGTATTGTTACAGAATCCACTTGGCATCACAGAACTCAAGTGATGGAAAAATATCTACAGAATTAGGTCATGTAGTCTGCTTGGGCTGCCTGCACCCGTGTCTTCCACACAGAGCTCCCCAGGGCTTTGTCTGGGCGAAGCTGGGCTGGATCTGTGGCGGGGACGCTGCCACTGTCCTTGGAACAGGATCCCTTGGTCTAATTGACCTTATTGTTAGGAAATTGTTCATAAAATTAGGAAACTCGGAGCAAACAGAGAACTCAGAGCTCTTCCCTTGCAGAGGGTAACGTACATATGGAATGAGTTACTGAGAGAAGTGATTGAGGCGAAGAGCACAAATGAATTCAAGAGACTCCTAGGTTTATTTCTGGACATGAAGGAGGAGGGAGGCATTAAGGGAGGCAACTAACAGGAAGGTAGGGTTAAGATGCATTTTGGAAGGACAGGCGTGCAAATAATTTTGCCTATTCTTCATTTTTTAAATTTTTTTGAGGACTTTTCTCAATGAAAAGGTACTTTGCTCAGATATTCTCATCTATTTGAGACAAGCAGGCAAAGCTGGATCAGATTCTGAATGACAGTTCTGATCCTGTCAGTCTCTCTCTAGGGTACATAGTTTCCAGTGCAGATATTGGGAGGCATGCTCCTAATCCAGAACAGCACAAACCAGCAGGAGAAGAGGAGAAAGAGACCAACACCTTCAGTGGATTTCATTCTTAAACATGCACAACCAAGGAGGAACCCCAAATGCCTTTGAGTTTTTTTAACTCTGTGCCTCTCTCTTGTTTTAGATTGGGAGAGGGCACTGAGGACAGGTCTTGGAATAGACCGAGTATATGGAAGATCCTCTTTCTTCCTTTATATTCCAACATTGAACTTGAACTTCATTTGTTTTCTGGGGGTACAATAATGAAGTGCCACAAAGTAAGGGGGATTAAACAAAAGAAAATGACATTCTTACAATTCTGGAGGCAGAAGTTCAAGATCAAGGTGTCAGCAGGATTCGATTCTTCTGGTGGTCTTCTGCTTGGCTTTTCATCTCCTTTTATCTTCACATAATCTTCCGTGTGTGTGTGTGCGCGCACGCGTGCGTGCGTGTATTCTAGTCACCTCTTCCTTCAAGGACAACAGATACATTGAATTATGGCCCACACATAGGACCTAATTTTTACCTTGAATATCTCTTTAAAGAACCTATTTTACAAATACAGTTATATCCTGAGGTACTGAAGGTTAGGACTTCAAAATGAGTTTTTTTGGGGAGAACATAATTCAACTCATAACAATGGCTGAGAAAGTAACTAGAGGGCCTGGAAGAGATCTGCTGTATCACCAAGGGAGAAGCCACCAAGCTGGTCTGGGGCCTCTGTGGTAGCCTTGGGGGTTTAGTCCAGCAGGGATATTAAAAGGGCAGACGAGGGAGAGCTGAGCTTCCAGTTCCTAGCACTGGATACTGAGAGCTTCCAGCCACCAACTCTAATAAATCCTGAAGCCAGGGGTCTCCTGGAAGTGAAGGTGCCTCTGCCCTGTGCTCAGGCCAACTGGTCATCACCTCCTTCCGTGCTTTATAGGCAGCGCGAGCAAGGGAGGAGGGAAGGAATGCAGCAAGGGGGAAACATTAAATGGTGAGAAAACTGCCTTGGCTGGGATTTTAAAAGCTAGCCATTTTAAGTAGGAAAACATTATATGGGGAGCAATGCAAGCAGGAGGCTGCAGTGGATACTGTGGATCAGGGAGTGAGGAAAAGCTCAGCACTGGTTAGTCCTCCAGGAGATAGAATTTATTAGTCTAGAAAACAGCTCCAGACAGGAGGCCCTTTTTGACTTTAACGACTGGGAGTCTGAGTGCACGGCCTTGCTCTGAACATGGTACAGACCATGGGCTCCGCACACAGAAGTGAAACCTAAATGCCAGCAATGTCATCTGGGCTCTTGCCATATGGAGGTTTCATGTTATGTTCATTTGTCTCTACTTCCCCGCGTCCTCTGTTTTCCACCAGACTCCCCATCATTTTTCTTATTTAGTTTGTGAATTTGTTCAGGTGGAGGCTCAAAGAGAAGGTTAAGGGCAGGCAAGATGGAAGATACAAGTGTCCCCAAACATACAAGGGAAGGCAGACCCCTTATGATGTCTACCCTGTATGCAACTGATAGTTTTTTCTCTTTCTCCTAATTCAACTTGGGTACCCAAATGTTAAGTCATCTCTAGGATAAGAAGTGGGTGGCAATGCACAAATGGAGTCAGGTATTGATGGGCTGAGCTGAAAGCTTGAGTGGTTTCCAGTGGATTCCATATCAGGCTGCAGCTTATTTCCATTGGAGAGGTCCTCATTGGTCCTTGGGGCGATTAACCCAAAATTGACCTGAACTCACCAAGGATATTTTTCCATTCCACACAGCTTCAATATCCAGTTCCATGAAAAATTTAGCCCAAATAGGGGGTCCTTGTGAACATGCGTTACTGGAACGAAGTTCATTTCCTCCAATTGTCTCTTTGAGTTATCTTCACATGGAACAATACTTTCCAGGGTAAATCCCCAGCTAACATTTATAGATTGAATGATCTGATGGCATGAAAGAAGATGGGGAAAGCAAAGTGGTTGATCACTTAAAATCTTAAATGTTAAAATCTCTAATGTTATAGGAAAGGCAGCAGAATACAACAGACATGAGTATATCAATATGTAAATCAATGGAAGTGTAACTGATGTGATTCTGCAAGCTGTATACAGGGTAAAATGGGAGTTCATAACCCACTTGAATCAAAATGTGAAATATGATATATCAAGAACTATGTAATGTTTTGAACAACCAACAATAAAAAAAAATCTCCAATGTTAGTGCCAGAGGCCAGTTTCAATATATCTTCACCATCTACAAATTAAACCAGAACAACCCCTTTTTCCTTTCCCTAGAATAAGAAGTTGTCTTTCCTGTTTCATAAAATAGGGAAGTTTTATAGGGTTTGTTAGTATGGATTTTGTGAGGATTAAATGGGAGCAGTCAGCATCTGGCATGCAGTAAATGTTATGTGTACCATTTCATTATTTTTATCATCACTACAGTTATTATCACTAAACTTAGATTAAAAGGCTTTCAATGTTGAGATTTCCTTCAAAATCACTGGAGAACTCGACAGTGGGTCCAGAGGGAGCTAAGCCTCTTTATGAGATTTCTTTAGCCTGAGAGAAGAGGTATTATCCAGAAAGGAAGAGATCCCAGGGCTCTGTAGTGAGAATTGAGTCTTTTCATTTGTTGAAATCAGGAAGTAGCTGAAACTCACAAATTCCTAGTCACTTGAGATTTTCTGTCTGTTTTATGGACCACAGTTAAGCATAAATTAATCTTGGGAACATATTGGAGTTTACTTGTAAGTGTCTCTCGACCATTTTATAGCCCAAATCCCTTGCACCCCCCCACCTCCCCCCCCCAAAAAAAAAAGAAAAGAAAAAAGAAAAAAAGAAAAAACTGCCTCTGCTGTTGATTTCTACTTGCCTGAGGCTCTTTATGGAAACTTCTATAGTCTCCGAAAGGGTCAGAGGATTGTACCTGTCTGAAAGCACTAATCACACTTGAGTGAATTTTCTTGAAGACGGCCCAGTAGTTCCTTAGCTTTGAAGATGTCGCCAATGTATTTTTATTTATAGTCTGAGTCAAATATTTGGCAGGTTGGTTCAAAGGAAAATTGTACAGGGATAAAGGCGTACCAAATGTGGCTTGTGAGCTAGATTTGTCTATCTTTTACCAAATGCATCTTTACAAATGGGGATCAAATGTTTCCTCCTCTACAACATTTTTGCTTGTCATCCTAGTACACAAAAGTATGACCATGAGACTAGCAAAGTAGGAAAGACTGAAAACCACCAAGGGCAGTGTCCTTGTTTCTAGTACATTGGCTACCAGATACGGACGGATATCGAATGTGTTTGCTAATTCATCTGGCCCAGAATTATTTGTTCAGGTGCTATTTTATGTCTGGCCCTGAGATAAGGACTAACTAGCGACCGAGCCACGTTCTTATCACAGCTCTTTGGTTTTAAGGAACAGAACATGATTCAAGCCTGCTCATATATCAAGTGGAGTTTGTTGAGGGGACACAGTGGTAGAGCAGGGGAAAGGAGAACTGCAGATGAAGATGGGAAGGCATTCTAGGAACTGGGGAATTCTCAGGGGCCCAACAGCTATTCGTGCTTTCTATTTTTGTTTCTCTGTTTCAGTCTTGGCTCTCTGACTCTCCTTTTCTTGAACCACATGGAATCTCTTTCGTTTCCAAGACTGCTCCGGCTCCCCGAGTCTCTCCACAGATCCACTTTCTTAGTCCCTTCCTACTGCTATAACAACAAAACATTGACTGGAATACAACAGGAATTTACTTCTCATGGTGACTGGGAAGTGTGAGATCAGGAGCTGCTCAGGGTTCTCTGGCTGCAGTTTTACATGGCAGAAGGGATGGAGTGCCAAAGAAAAGAGAGTGAGCACTGCAGTCCCATTTAGCAGAAGAGGGGAAGAGGGCAAAGCCACTCTATTAAGCATTTTGTTGTTGTTTTGGAAACTGGGACTGAACTTAGGGACACTACACTACTTGACCACTTAGCCACATCCCCAGCCCTATTTTGTATTTTATTTAGAGACAGGGTCTCCCTGAGTTCTTGGTGCCTTACTTTTTGCTGAGGCTAGCTTTGAACTCTCGATCCTCCTGCCTCAGCCTCCTGAGCTACTGGGATTACAGGCATGCACCACTGCGCCAAGCTATCATGTGTTTTTATGAATGCACTAAACTATTCAAGAGAGTTTGATTGCTTCTCCAAAAGGCCCCACCTCTCAATCCCACCACAGTGGGAGTTAAGTTTCAACATGAATTTGGCAGAGACACATTCAAACACATCCACCTCCTCTGTCTATCTGATAGAGAACATGGGTGTAACTGACCATCTCAGATCTGGGAGATCTTCCCACTGAAGAAGAGTGCACTACTGTCACTTGCAATCTTGAGCTGAAAGCTCATGCACTCCAAGGCCAGTCATGGAATTACTAATCTGTTGGTGATTAGCCCACGAATTACAAACTTCTCCTTGTAACTCACCCTGTTCCATTTGGAGGACTGTGAGTGATGCAGATGTAACTCAGACATGTGCGGTCGGTGGCTGTTGAGAAAGAGAGGCAATTGGTGGAGAAGTTAAAGATTGGGTATGTAGTCTACTGTCTTCCAGAAAGGAGTTCTCCTGGATCTGGTGCTACTGCTTGATCTTTAGGTACTCTGATATGAATCTCATTGCTGAAAGGTTGATGAGGTCATCTTGGACTAATGAAATTTAAGAAAATAAATTTAAATATCTTCTTGCCATATGCCAGGCACTTTAAAAAATTGTCATGCATTGGGCTCATTTAATCCTTATAATCCAGTTGGAAGACCCTCTTATTATTCTCATATTCATGTAAGGATATTGAAGTGTAGAGAGGTTTAAAACTTGTTTAAGGACATAGAGTGAGTGTAGAGCTCAAATTAAAACCCATGAAGCTGGGTTGCAGAGTCTGTGCTCAGCCACTTCTGTCCATAGCCCACAGTGATATGAGTGGGGACTTTAACTGAGTTAGAAAGTCAGCAATTTGAATCCTGTTCTTACCCTCTGAATCTCTGCTCTCTGATTCCCAAAAATTACTGAATTTCCCTGAGACACATGAGCAATGGAGATCTTCCTGGAAGACTGAGTGCAGGAGACAGATTGGAGGAGGTATGATCAGGAGTTTCTACAGGCTCTGATGGATGCTGGGACAGAGATGCATCCACAAAGAAAGTAAGCTTAGAAAAGAGAGAAACATGTACAATTATCATGTGTCAACTTTTCTTAAAAAGGAGATAGACCAAGGCAGGAAGTAACTCTTAGTGATGTAGATTCAGGAGCTATTATTTTTTCTTGTCTGTTGAGAAGGAAGTTCTGACCAGGTAATGGGACTAATGCTTTAGATGTTAGTTTGTGTTGATCAAGACAAGATAGCAAGGGGGTGTTTTGTTTTGTTTTTCACTGAGACAGTGGGACTCACATTGTTGAGAGATGTGGGTCTGAGGCTGGCCCCTCTTTAAGTGGTACTAATCTTTTCTTCAAGAAACATCCCAGTTCCATCCTGATTCCATATACTAAATTGACTTGGGATGGGGATGCCAAAAGGTTGCAAAGAAGTTTTTATCGTATGTAGTTTGAAAGCCTTCACAGCATATTTTTCTACTTACAATTGTAGAATAGATTGACCTAGAACTTTATGAAGGCATCAGTGAGTTGTCCTAGCATCACCTTTTTTTAAAAAATTATTCTTTAGTTGCATTTGGACAAAATACCTTTATTTTATTTATTTATTTTGTATGTGGTGCTGAGGATTGAACCCAGGGCCTTGCACATGCTAGGGACGCGCTCTACTGCTGAGCTACAACCCCAGCCCTAGCATCCCTTTTTATATAGTATTACTCTTAATTTATTTTGGTGACAACTCTTAGAGTTGCTACACTATACCAAGATACCAAAAGAGAAAATATATATGTCTCTTATTTAAGTTGGTAGAATCTGCAGATATTCTATATACTTCCATATCAAATTATATGAAATCAAACACTCATTCCATTCTACATATCTGGAAGTATTTGATATAGCACATTTCCAGTGGTTTATAACCTCGGATACTGGACACTCACTAAAGTGAATTTTTCTAGATTAGTTATTTCTCAGACTCAATTAACAATCTTAAAATTCAAGGTAGCTTTTCATTTACACGTTGTAAAGAACATAAAACCAACAGTGCTAATTCCAGCAATTTGGTAAATTGGTGTGGGAGGATTGCAAGTTCAAGGGCAGCCTCAGCAAAACCTAATTAACCCTGTCTCAAAATAAATAAAAGTTAAAAATAAGAGGGCTGGAGATATAGCTCAGTGTTAAAGTGCTCCTGAAGTCAGTACTTCAAGTTTATGTAGCACAGCAATCTCTGATCTAATCTCTTTGCAAAAGAGATTATATATATATATATATATATATATATATATATATATATATATATATATACCATCCATAACCTAGGAATATAGAATATATATATGTATGTGTAAATATAGTTGTGTGTGTGTGTATATATATATGTGTGTATATATATATATATATATATATATATATATATATATATGTATGTACATTCTATATTCCTAGGTTGTGGTACATATGTTTGAATGTTAATGAAGAAACAGCACACTAAGTTGTCTTTAGTTGTGTAACTTTTGTTGAGAGGATATACGTCTTATCTAATTACCTCATTAACCTGGGAGCCAAGAAAGATGGCTTCCCATTGACTCCTGGAGCAGATTTTGTTCTTTCTGCAATCATTCATTCTGTTTAAGGACACCTTTGTGTTCTTATCCAGCATTGATTAAATATGGGCATTGAAGAGCATTAGTATCTTCAGTTAGCTAACAGGACAATACCCTTCACATCAGTGAAATAGATAATCCCTATAATTTATAAACATAAGTCAGAATTTTAGAACAAGGAAAAGTCTCTGAAATTATTCAAAAATTCTCATCTGTGGATGAAAAAACTGATGCATGTCACTCAGTGACTTAGTTAAAGTCACCAAGTTGTGGTTGAGTGAGGCCCAGGTGCAATGCACTTCACAGTATGGAAACATTTTACAGGAATCTGCTTACTCCTAGCTTTGGTTGACCTTTGCCGACCTCTGCCCACATCCACCTGATGATCTATCAATTTTCTCTGGCTTAATTGTTATGTCTTCATCTTTTCTTCATTGGGAAAGTTATTTTATAGTTCCTTTTGCTTTTTTTTCTTCCTTTCATTCAAAATTACTTTGAAAGAAGTGAAATATAATAGGGACTTCACCAAGTAAATATTTTCTATAATCAATCAAAGAAATATTGAGCACCTAGTAAAACTTATTTTAGTGTCAGGACCAATGAGATATTTTTGAAACCCTGATTTTATCATCAAAAAGCTGATGGTAAGTACTTACCAAGAGAAAAATAATATAAAATCTCCTTCAAGGATTTTGGAGATTAAATCAATTAATCTAAATGTGGCCCTTTCATTAAGGTCAGGTACTTGGTGCTTAATAATGTGAATGACAATGATTTTCATCATTATTACAATCATACCACATACACCAAACATTTCTAAATAAGAGTACTTACAAACTGACCTGGATATGGAGGCACAGAGTTTCTTCTGTACACATGCATATTTCATGCTTTCTCATTTTGGTGCCATTCTCTAACCTGCTCTGACTTGGGGCCACTCTTGGTTTGGATGCCTGAAAGCAGAGCCTGACCCAAGATCTAGGTTGCAGATGGTTATCCAGGTAGTGGTCTCAGGCAGTAGGAGTGAGGGAATGGGGAGAATGAGGCATATGCGTGAACATTAATGAAGAAATCAGCATACCAAGTTGCCTTTAGATGTGTAACTTTTGTTAAGAGGAAATAAGTCTTATATAATTACTTCATTAACCTGATAGCCAGGAGAAATAGCCAAGTAAGTGTGTATTATTAACATTCTACTGTAGACAAAGGGGTGCAACTAGCCTGGTTTTGGGAGAAGTTCCACAAATGCATCTTAGTTATCTGCCTCAATGTTGGGGCTTCCACTGACTGACAGTTACTCCAGGAACTGTTCCCCTCTACCATAGCTGATTGCTTCTGGTGTGAACCCAGGGAGTGGAGCAGACCCTGGGCAGAAGACATGTGCTCATGCAGTGGGTTACTCCCTCACACAGTACTGTGCTTTGCAGCTGTGACTGATATCAGTGGCAGGCAGAGATGTGACCTGCTAGGCCTCTGCTAGGGGAGCAGGTAATAGCTCAGAACCACCTGGAGTGTGAGAGTGTTTAATTTTGGACTCTGCACTTATCCCTCCTCACCACCATTATACACACACATTATAAACAGGACACTTTGGGTTTCTTGGGAAATTATGAATTTATGTATAATTTAGTAAATAATGTTTGGATTGTGTAAATGAGTTGAACAGCTGAATTCATAGAAAACTTTCACACTTATTATGCAGTTAAGTACCAGCTTTTCTCCTAGAGTGATGGGGCTTTTCACAGACTCACCTCTGCTGGTCAGAGAGAAGGGGTGGGATCAATGGAATATCTAGATGGATCGTTCCTCTCCTACTCCCAACCTTGCAAAAATGCCAGCTGTGAGGATGACAAATGTCCCACTTGCTTAAGCTTGGAAGTTTCCACACCAAGATTTTCTGCAGGAATGATTTGAAAGCTTTTATTATGTCACCCTCACAGTTACCAACATCTTCCGTGCTTCCTCAGTGTTGTTTGAGGACCTATACAATGTTCTAGCGCCAGCATCAGCATTTATGGGGGATACAGAGATGGATACCACGTGGAGCTTCCTCTCCAGGAGGTTGCACTTAGATATGGGCTAGGATGTCATATGTATAAGTAGGATGCTGTTTTAGTCAGCTTTTCATTGCTGTGAGAACTACTTAGAGGAGGAAAAGTTGGTTCAGAGGCTTAGATATGATCAGTTGACTCCTTTGCTGGATGTGAGACAGAGCATCAGGGTGGAAAAGTGTGGCAGAGGAAATCAGCTCAGCTCATGATAGCTGGGAATCAGAGAAAGAGCATGAAGCCAAGGACAAAATATAATCCCCAAGGCACACCCCTGTGACTTACATCCTCCAGCCATGTCCCATATGCTTATATTTACCACCCAGGAATCCATTCAAATTATTAATTATTTCACTCCACTCAAGATCCATTGAGGGAGACTCGGACTGGCGCCATGTGAAAATGCACATACTTGTGTGTCTGTCCACTGATGCTGACTGATGGCTGGAAATTTGGCCAGAACTGAGTTAGTCCACTGACATGTGGACTCCTAATGCAGCCTGGGCTTCCTCACAAAGGATGGCTGGGGCCCAACACAGTTATATCAACATTTGCTCAGCATCTCCTCCAGGCCAGGCTGTGCTGAGAGCAACCCCAGGTAGGATCTCAGAGAGAGTAGCTTTATTACAGGTAGCTGAGAAGCTCAATTTTCTTCTTCTCTCATATATAGGCTATATACTTAGGATTTATACAATTTCAGAGTATGTCATTTGTTTATAAAACATACTTTCAGAAGATAAAAAAGGTAACTGATATGATACTAACATGAACATTAATGTTGATATGTGTTTTTCTTAAATACTTGATGCAACAAACAACTCAGGTGACAGTAGTATGTTTCCATGCTGGACACTTGGACGTGAATATGATCACTATTGTTGCTGAAAAGAAAAGAAAAGAAAAAAACCCAAACCCTTCCCTGTAGGCAGACACCTACCTTACATCAAAGGAAAAGGAAACAAATGTCAAGCACCTGAGTTGTTACAGTTTTAGCATCCAGAGAATGATGCAAAATCCTTTCTTTGGTGGCACAGAAGGGAGGGACATGGGAACTCCTAATAATGAAGGTGATGAATATCTATCCACTTAGTGGGAACCAGCCTGCTGCTGCGGATGACATATTCACATCCTGCAGCATTTGCTCTTTAATTATCTGTAAACTAATTTTAATGAGCACTACAAAAGTTGGCCAACCCTTTCTTTAAAGGGGAAGAAATGGTTGCTGGCATCTTAGAAAGCTTTTTGAATTATTTGCTTTAAATCCTTTAAGTAAACAGATTAAACTCCTATTTGAAATGAAAGTAGCTGTTTACTCATGTAAATGCATTGTTTTCGATCTGCTGTTTAAAGGCAAATAGATTAAAGCACATGGAGAGTCTAAAGGGCTTTGGTAAAGAGTATGTTGAAATTCCTACCTTTTTCTAAGGCATTCCCCCCCCCCCCCCCCCCCGCCCATCATCAAGGCTTCCAATAGCTTTTCAAAGATGAGAAAGAAAAGTTTTCCTCTCTAATCAGTGAGATTTCACAAGCAGGCAGTGGCTTTGGTGTTTTCATTTAGAGGGGGATGGGGACAACTGGTATCTTGTCCTTCTGCCAGTGAATCCCTGCTGGGCGGCTGAGATTTGGCAGTGGGCACCTGGGCAGGAAGGCATGGAGCAGCATCAGTACATTCCAAGATTTTTTTTTTCACTGAGAGATTTATTTTAAAATGTCACTTTATGAATAAGAGGACAATCTATCCAATGATAGATTTTTTTAACAGCATTTTGGTATTTAATTTTTAAATAGCAGAATGGATGATATGATATGAATGAGCTGGCACTGAGGTCAGTGGAGGTGGTTCTCAAGAGCTGTCCAGGAGTTAAGAGGCTCACCAAAGTCTGTTCTCAAACTTAATAAAGGCCATTTTTAGAATTCTTTGTGGAGTGATGAAGATATCTTCCCCTCCCCCATCACACATACATTTCACAATGCAAATGTGACTTTTAAAGAAAATGCATGCCTTCCTCTGAGTTTGGGAGCAAATGTGTTTCATTCTGATAATAAAACAGAAACCCCAAGTCCCTAAACCTAGCAATGGCTTTGCTGTCCTGGGAGGTCCTTGGACTTTTCTAGAGCCAAGCTTGGCCATGATACCCAGTGCATCCCCAGGTGTCACCCATTGGTGTTCTGAAGCCCCTACTCAGTGGGGAATTCCAATTCCAGGGCTTTTATGGACATTCTTGACTCCAACTTAGGTCATTTGTCATGTAGGTATGAAAGACCCCTGGAGTCAGGTGACATATTTCCTTCTCAGCAAAGGTATGGCCCAACTGAGGCAGCTTTAGGTTTCAAATTGAAAACCTGGACTTCAACCCCAGCTTCTCTGTTGTTCATCTATTCTGTCAACAAACACCAAGAGCCAACTGCATGCCAGGTGAGGTCCTCACTGCTGAGATTCATTGGAGAATCAAAGGGGATTTTGATCTCAGGTCTCTGGTCTGACATAGCACGGCCAACCTGGAGTGGAGGGTCAGGTTTTACATTTAAAATGTCCATCATAGACTAATACTTTCATAGAATACAGTACAGAAAAATGACAATAAAGGTGAAATAAAAAATAAAGACATGTAAAACATAAGCCTGAATTTTATTGTTATTAGATTCTAAAAGTATGAAATTACTGTGTAAAAGTGACTGTTTCCTCCCCATTTCTGTGCTTATCTCATGGTCTTGAGCATCATCAGTATAGTGGACTCTGATCCGGGCAGAGCAAACTTACTACTTGCTATTTGTATAATGTGGTTTGTCAACACCAAAACTCATATTGAGGCTCAATTACTCAATATAAAAGCTCTGAGGTGGTAGGGACTTTACGTCCTAGGGGCACCACTCTGAGAAGGGATTAATACTTTTCTCCAGGGAGTGAATTCTTACTTTCCTGTGGCTGGATTCGTTACAAAGCAAGTTTAGCTCCTCAGCTTGCTCTTTTGCTTCTTACTTGCCATGTTATCTTATATGTGCTTCTGCTATGGTGCCATCCACCATGATGTGACATAGCCAGGGATGCCCCTCTCAAGAGCTGAGCAGGTGTTAGTACTATGCTCCTGAAGCTCTAGAGTAGTGAGCTAAAACGTCTTTTTTTTTAAAATAAAGTTTCAAGCCTCAGGCATTTTGTTATAGCAATACAAAATGGACTAGAGCACACCCAAACTCCACAAAATGGATGGAATGGAGTGAGTGACTATAATAGACATTGTTGGATGCCTACTCAACAGGCATGGTCTCCTCTATCTCTCCTGACAGCCTTCAACTTCATTATGCACTGGAAACATAATGCTGGACACTGGACATTGGCCCTGCATCCAGGTCTCTGACTGGTCCTCCAGTCTAAGGGTAATCTCTTACCCCTTGCCCACAGATTTTCCAGGAAGAGTCATTTTCTGGGTCCAGGTTGATAAACTTTCATTCTTTGCTGTGAGTTTCCAGAAAGATTCTTCTTACTCTTTCAAGATAGCTTCCAATAGTAAGCCTACTCCCTCTCACATCAGACATAGTAAGGAATCAGGATGTCCACATGCTGGACCATGAGTGGCATGGGCTTTTGGATGGAATGGATACTAAATGGCCAAGTCAGGAGGAGAAAAGAAACAGATCTTGATAGTATTGCAGATTAGTTCCCATCCCTCCTGTCAAAGGAACCAGTCTGGGTCCTTTTAGGTTTGTGTGACTTGTGTTTTCTGTTCTGTGCTACCTGAAACATTCCAATGGACACACCGGTTTTTAGGGTGACCACTGAGGTGATACAGGAGATAACTTTTAATATGTCTCAACCAAGGCTGATGTTGAAAGTTCTTAGCATGAGTATTATCAGGGCAGGCATTCAAAAGACAGGGCCAGCTGGCTATTCAGGTGACTGGCTGATTTCTAGCCCAGCCTGTGAAAGAATGGTGTTGGAAATCATTGCTAACAGTTTTCATTTGTCTTTCTCTTCTCCTCATGTAGGACAGCAGCAGCTTGTGTGCATCTGGATTTCTTTGTTTTTACCAGCTTACTCCACAGGATTCTTGGACTTACAAACCCATATTATTGCTCCCTCTTCCTTGTTGGGAATGTGTGTTTCCTTGAAACATCGGTAATCTTGGTAAAAGTGAGTGAGATGAAATTCTTTGTTATGAGGGGAGAACCATATGCTAGTGTGGCTTTTCACTTCCACCAGCAAATCCCAGAACAAAATTGGGAGTGGGATAAATTTGTTTTCAGCCTTCTGCCTTCATTCCATTTCTCTCTCTCTCTCTCTCTCTCTCTCTCTCTCTCTTCTGTCCTATACTTGCACTCTATATCCCTTGAAAAGTATTTCAAACTAAAAGTTTGGGAACTTTAATTAAATTAAATTTATTTTCCTTTAGAGAACCGGATTTTTGCATTATAAGAGGACCCAAGGAGAAGGAAATTGCTCTACCCATACAATGGAGTTACGCTGTAAAGTATGCATCATGAAGGAGCATTGGTGGAGGTCTCAGAGGTGTCTGCTCATCCATAATCTCTAAAGCATTTTAATTGACATAATAATTGTGAAATTTTAAGGGGTATGGTGTGATATTTTGATATATGTATACCATGTGTAGTCATTACACTAAAGTAATTAGGATTTCTATTCCCTCAAATACTTATCATTTCATTGTGTAGGGAACATTCAAAATTCTTTCTTCCAGCTCTGCTTAAATACACACACACACACACACACACACACACACACACACACAGAGTTAGCTGTAGTCACCCTACTGTTATAGAACACTTGAACTTGTTCCTTAATGGTAATTTTGTACCTGGTAACTAATCTCTCTTGATTCTTTTTTCCCCCACTCATACTTACCAGTCCCTGGTGACCTCTGTTCTACTCTGTACTTCCATTTAATCACTAATTTACTTTCAAATAAGAGGAATAGGGTATTTGTCTTTCTGTTATTTCACTTAATGTCTTTCAGGTTCATCCATGTTGCTGCAAATGTCGAGATTTCTTCTTTTATGGTTCAAGAATATTCCATTTTGTGGTTTCCTTATCCATTCATTCATCAATGCACACTTAGGCTGATTGCATATCTTGCTTGTTGTGAACTGGGCTGCAAAGAACCTGGGAATGCACATATTCCTTCAAGATACTAATTTCCTTTCCTTTGAATATATAACCAGGAGTGGGATTGCTGGATCATGTGGTAGTTCTATTTTTAGTACTTTAAAGAGCCTCCATACTCTTTTCTATCATGACTGTATTAATCTGCATTCCTTCCAATGGCATATGGGAGTTCCCCTTTCTCCATATCCTTGCCAGTATTTATTATTATTTATTATTATTATTAGCCTTTTTGATAATAGCCATCTTATCTTGGGTCTACTCAAACAGAGTTTGACTCTTCTGGGAATCAGGAATAAGGGAAAGCAAAATTTGGGAAGAAAGAATGAGAGAAGAGGAGGAAGAAGAAAATGGTCAGAAAGAAACATAAAAGAGAGATGGGAAGCAGATGTAGAGAGGCAACTGATTGCTGTGGGTGATGTTTTCAAATGGTACTGAGCAGTCCCTGAGGATCTGGCCACCATCTCCACTATGCTGAGTGCCATAGTTTTTATTCAAAAGATAAATGATGAAGTTTTATTTGTGCAAATGTATATAGCAAGAGCTACAATCAGGGTCACACACTCTTTGTTTCCGGTGTGAGAAGTCCTCCAGAATGGAACATGAGTTCCCCCCCCCAATTCCCCAGTGCTGTGTTGTACATGTGGATTTCCGATTAACCAACAGATGTGTGGGGAGAATGGCGGGTCTGGCCAGAGAGGTCCCGCATGACCACACATGTGCAAATACTGAGGCTCACAAATCATTCCAGGGAACTCAGCTGTAGTTCATGTGATTCACCCCCTCTGCTCCCTGCATCAGATGTCTGGGGGAATCTGTGATGGGTTTGGTGCTGTGAAAAGGAAGAGAAGAAAGGGCCAACACATTTGATTACAGCAATGAGTTTGATCATCTCACTGCCTCATTTGTCTTATCAGCAAATTTTGATCAGTGGAGATGCTGACTGGGAGAATATGATAGAAAATACTTCCCTACGTAGTTAATAGTGGCTTAATGAACAACTAATAAAATACGGGATTCCTGGGACCCAGTTGAAGTATATTTGGGTACAAGGTGGTCTGCCTAGAGGCAAGCGGTCCTTCCTGCATTGTGTCAGATTCTTTTTCAAAGTTTCAAAAGAGCAAATTAAAGGTCCATGAGTTTCTCAGACATCAAATAGCTCTCAAAAATGTCAACAACATCAATGTAAAACTAATAAAAATATGGCACAGATTTAGCACTTGTACTTAAAGGAAATATAAAAAAAGCGAAAGAGAAGCATATGGAAAAGCATGCTTGGGGTTTGAGCAGATCGACCCTACATATTAAAAAACAAAACAAAACAAAACAGAACAGTTCTGGAGGGAATAATGGGTAAGGATGACTTATTTTAATTAGAAAAAAATGGCAATGCCCCCTTTTCTTTTTTCTTCGACATGTTGAAGTTGAAAATGGACTTCAGTCATTATTTTTGTCTGTCCTATCAGGGAACAGGGTGGCGGGGGCGTGGGGGGGCAGTCCTTAATTTGTTTCCCAGCCTACGGTGTAGGGAGAAAGGCTGCCTTGGCATGGAGATCCACTATCGATGCAGATTTGTCAAAGACAGATGGATGTGCACTGAAGAACAGATGGCCAGCACACGTTGAGGAAATATTGAGTACCCCTGTTGCTGTATCTATAAAATGGGGCCAATCAATCCTTCCTCACTGGCTTCTTCTGAGGGTTAAGCAATGTAATATAAGGAAAGTGCCTGCTATCTAGACTAACATGGCCCAGTAGAACTGTCTGCAATGATGGTATTTTTTTTTTGTCCTCTGCTGGCATGTAGTTACTGAGTACTTGAAATGTAGTAGTGCTTACTAAGTATACTAAGTACTGTGGCTTAGAGAGGAGGTGTCCCTCAAGAGCTCATGTGTGTTCCGAATGCAAGAACATTCAGAGATGAGATGATGAGATCAGAGAGTTGTAACCTGATCCGTGCATTAATCCACTGGTAGATTAAGTGTGTGGTCACAGTAGGCAGGTAGGGTGTGGACAGAGGAAGTAGGTCACTGGGAGCATGCCTTTGGGTTTATAGTTTGTCCCTGGTGAATGAAGCTCTCTCTGTTTCCTGGTTTCCATGTCCTGAGCTGCTTTGCTCTGCCATGTCCTTCCACCGTGATGTTCTGCCTCCTGGAGTCGGCCCTCTGTGGACTGAGACCTCTGAAATTGTGAGCCCAAGTAAACTTTCCCTTGTCTATGTTTTCTTGTCAGGATTTTTGGTTATAGTATCAAAAAAGCTGAATAAAGCTCTAAAACTCTACTAATATCATTTTTAAATTTTATTTGATTCTAGTTAATTTATACTGGAAGACTTACATGGGGCTAGTGGCTACCATCTTATATCACACAGGTCTGGATAATATGGCTAATGCTGATGTGGGTGAGGTTATATTGGTTCTGTTTCCTCAAGTTGGAGTTAAAGTTTCATACTCAACTCAGGTGTTGAGTATGAAATCAATCATCTCATAATCAATCATCTCATGCCTCTTGGATGGGTCCTGAGACCAAACGCTTTTCATGACAAGTTATGTATCATGGTCAGGTTTTTGTGTCTGTGGTCACCTGAGTCTAGGTTAACTTTGAGTCTGGCTATTCTTTGTTCTGCCGAGCAATTGAGAGAAACTGTCAAGGAGAGATGGACAATCTATGGACAAAAACTAAGCATTGGTTTTTTATGGCATAATCAATGGCTGTGCTCTGTGACTAATGATTCCATTTTGAATGTTTTTATTATGACCCCCAAATTGGTCATCATGGGACTCACTGGATGTTCAGAATCCCTGTACCTGCAAGGGTCAGAATGTGTCAGAATGACAGCCCAAATAAGTGGATACTTTAACTGATGTTCAAGGAAAATCAGAATATTTTGTGCATTTGAGTTATCTCGGGAAGGCAGTCCTTCAAGAATAATCCATCTTGCGTAAGAGATTTCACCTGAAAGGAATACGCTAATTACAAGTTTAGATCATAGCTCTCGTTGGACTGAACATGCCCAAATAAAGTCCTTATCAGAGAAATGTGATAGATTATTGTAACTGAATACTGATCTTGGAAAATTTTCTCCTTTGCATATCATGTATATTTGAAAATTTCCTGAAAAATAAGCAAGTGCAATAAATAAGGAGGGTAGAAATTCTTTGCTACTCATACATGTTGATCTTTTAGATGTATTTTTAAATACATGTCATTACCATATTGGCATCTAAGTGATTGACTCAATGAGTTCTCCCAAAGTGCAAAGTGCATGCACGTGGGACTCATCTCTCAGATTCATGACATCAATCTTGTTTCATACAATCTCAACTTTCCAGAGTGCTTCTAAATCTGGCTCTTTTCTTTCAAAAAGTGAAGAGAGGAGACACAATCACAGAACACAATGCATGTCTCATTTAAGTAATTAGATGGAGAAGTATTCTTGTTGATCAATAGTGATGCAACAATCATACTTTGGACAGAAGTTAACAGCTTCCTATTTCCTTCCGCAAGCCCCATTGCCTCTGTTCCAGATGAACTCCATCTTCAGGCCACCATGAGGGAGTAATCTTGCTGCTGCTGGTGCCACGATCATCTGTGTTCCATTACCATCCAGCAAGGAAGGTTTCTGTGCCTTTCTCAACTATGTAAGCAACACAACCCCGGGATGCTCCCTTGAAGGTCTGTCCTAGAGGCACTCTGTTACCAATTATGGTATCAATCAGGATCCCAAAAGGAAACAGACATCATTCTCAAATTGGGTATTTCAGGAGGGTACAAGAAAGGAGCAGGAAAAAGTGCAGAATCCTAAGGTTGGAAACATGCAATCAAACCTGGGTCTGAATGAGCATAGGGTGGGAGTGGTTATTATAATGCATGCCACATCTGCAAAAAAAAAGCCATGTACAAAGAACTGCTTGAGAGGGGAGGTAGCAACCTTTGGGCAAAGACACAGCCAGCCCATGGTGAGCTCTTGGAAAGGAAGATGGAGTAATAAATACGTCATCTTTCTTCTTCCCTTGAAGCTGCTGACTTCCCAACCAGAAGCAGGGGCAAGGGAGTCTGTGGGTATGATCCTGAAAGATCAGCATCCTGCAATTCAGAGCAGAGAGGAGAGGACTGGGTAGTGAGTCTAGAGGCACCAGTGAAAAATATCCCAAACAATCCAGTCTCTTCCATGGGCCTTATTTAGAGGTTATGATTGATGGAAGGTAAGAAAGTGTTAGAGAGTTTTCGGGGAAATGGGATCGAAGAGAAGTGGGAGGAAATTTTCATACATTCCATAAAGTTTTGCCATGATTTGAAGTCGCATGAGTCTGTTCCACGTTTTGTAGGCAAAGTTAAGGAAGATAGTTACAATCATTGTGTATTTATATTTATATTTATATAATGGATTTAGATAAAATTTTGTGCTATATAAGTAGTTGACATATCTCCATTTGCTTAATCCTCCCCTAGATTCTACCAAGTAGGTACCATTATTATCCACATTTTACAGACGAAACTGAAAAAAAAAATGTAACTGGCACAAGGTAATAGAGGAGTTGGGCTTTAACTCTAGCAGGGTCAATTCCTGTGCCTTCAGTATTAACCATTAAGCTATATGTCTTCTCCAATTTCCTGCTGATCTCTGGTGAGACTGGCAGTTAAACATTACTTTTGTTAAACAGTTGCTGTCATCTGAGAGAATCCCTGGGGTTTGGAATTGAGAATACCACAAACCCCTAGTTCTGTGGTCTAGGAAACCTGTAAACCTCCCTAAAACTCCTACAAGCTCATGGGGGAACTTATTACTCCAGGGCTCCTCTATGCTGGCTCATGTACCTCAGAATCTAAACCTCTGTGCTCAGATGTGGAACTCGGTGCATTTTCCCTTTCCAAAAGCATCAGTGAGACAGGGGAAATTTCTAGCAAGTATTCATTATATAAAATATTGTAGGGGATACAGGGAAATGTCTTAGATCATGTATATCATGGCAAATTACTTTAAGACTCCACATGAGACATTTCTATTCTCCAGTGTTCTTCTGAGGCACCGTATTAGTTTACGCCAGAAAAAAAAAAAGGCAGTATAACAGCTACAGAATCTCAGTGGAATACAGCAATAAGTGTTTATTTAGCTGTCATGTCTGTGGGTTGACTGAGGGTTGGCTGCTCTAGGTGAGGCTTGGTTTAGTGGCTCTGCTGACCTTGGCTGGGGGGCTTGCTTACACAGCTACGGGTTGGCTGGAGTCAGGTGAGGTAGGCTAGGGAGGCCCTGATCCACACACCCCACTTTTTTCCTGGATCCAGAGGGTAACACTTGGGTTCTTCTCGTGGTGATGGCAAAATTCAAGAGGACAAGCCCAGGCACAAAAGAGCACGTCCATCCTCTGCTGTGTCCTGTCCTCTCACATTCCATTGGCTAAAACTAGCCACAGGCTGTACATTTCTCTGTGTTCTGTTATACTATTTAGATGTTAGTTAGTTACTTAATTCATTAATTTTAAAATCACATCATTGGGGGCACAGCTGACCTTTGAAAAGCTGTATGTATTTAACGTGTTCAACTTGATGAGTTTCAGGATACACACGAATGTTTGAAATCATCATCACTATTAAGTATTAGATATTTATCACCTCTCAAAGTGCCTCCGCCTCCTCCTCCACTTCCTCCTCCTCCTCCTCCTCTTCCTCTTCCTCCTCCTCCTTCTTCTTCATCATCATCATTATTATTTTGGTGATAAGAATAATTAACCTAAGATTTTCTCTCTTAGCAAATTTCAAGTATGCAATACAGTATTGTTACCTATGGGCACGTATAGTAGGTCTCAAGAACTCATTTATCATGTACAATTGAAATTTTGTGACTTTTGGCTAATGCTTTCTGTTTCTCTCTCCTTGCTTTCCCTGAAAAACCACCATTCTACTCTTCACTTCTACAAGTCTGTTTCCTTTGGATTCCAAATATAAGTGAGAGTATGAGGTATTTGTCTTTCTATATCTGACTTATTTCATTTAGCCTAATATTTTCTGGGTTTATTTGTATTTTCCAAAAGGGGCTGGGATTGTGGCTTAGAGGTAGAGCACTAGCCTTGCATGTGTGTAGCACTGGGTTTGATTCTCAGTACCACATATAATTAAATAAATAAAATAAAGGTCCATCAACATCTAAGAAATATATTTTTAAAATGGCAGTATTTGTTTATTTTTTAAGGCCGAATAATATTCCATTTCAATATTTTTATCCATTCATCTGTGATGGACATTTAGATTATCTCCATATCTTGGCTTGGCTTGAACATGGGAACTTGAACACATATCTGTTTGACATATTGATTTCATTTCCTTTGGGTTGATACCCAGAAGTGGCATTGCTGGGTGGTATGGTAGTTCTATTTTTAGCTTTCAAAGGGACTTCCATGCTGTTATTCATAATGGTTGTTCTAGTTTACACCCCCACCAATAGTGTACCAGGGTTCCCTTTTCTCTATATCCTCACCAATATTTATCTTTTAACACAAGTAATAGCCAAACCATTTGGATGTGGTTAAAATATTCCCAGTAGATTTCTTATTTCTTATTTCTTTCTCTGCCACATGAAGAAAATTAAGGGTAGAAAGAATAAGATTTTTGAGTGAATTTGGTTCTTTCTTTTAGAGCTAATTTTATGAAAAGTCTGGTTTGCCCACCATCCTCTCCATTAAACACTTCAGCATTTTAGTCCAGAAGTGAGAGGCTTTGGATTTTCATAATGGTGAATATATAACTGAGATGCTCCATTGGAGTGAGTCACTTGGACTCACAGAAAGAATTATCAGGGCCATGATGAAAATCTAAAATGTCTTATTTCCCACTTTATAAATATACACAGACAGCATTTCCTCTGACAGTTAGCCCATTATGGAGTTGGAAAATTCAAATATTGCACCAACAAAATTTACACCGGTGCTGTATTTTTCATGTGGAAAAGTTTACTGTTACCCAAAAAAGCATTGTCATCAGGAGGCCTATTACTCTGTGTCACTGACCCCCTACATGTTGTGCTTGGGCAGACTCCTGGGTGGACCAGCATGTGAAGCCATAAGCTAGGTGAGTTGTGTTGTGTCCATTCAAGTTTGCTAGTGAAGAGCTCTGTGCTGGAACCAAAGATTCATCTGACTTTATTTTAATCAAATAACCATATTTTTCTCTAAGTTTTTAAATACTGATTTACCCAAGTTTAATGTATTATGTTCAATGATATCTACCTTGGCTCCATGCCAGTTACTTTATAGACATCAAGATGAAACTTCTCGTTCTGAAATTATATTATATGCATGGAGAACAGATGCTGCCAGAGTTGCCCCTATTACTGTGCAAAAGGAAGCCTTTTGCAATAAGCATCGCTGCTCTGTCTGAAGGCCAGGGTGATATGCTCAGTCCCTGTGCAGAAGCTACTCCTTGGAGCAGATCTCAACTCACAATGGAGGGGAGCTAACAGATAAATAATGTGACTTCTTCATCTCTCAGAAAATCTATGTTCCACTCAGTCTCCAAGAAGCCCCAAGGTAGATTTAACCTCAGTTGCTTATTATCACCGTAGTAACTTGTTAATTAAGGTAACTGCTTTTGGCATTTCTCTTCTATTTTGTTTCTTTACTTTACCAACCAGTGCTTCTTGGTGATCTTTGTTAAGAGGTTATGAATTTGCATGTATCTGGTAAGTTAAAACTTTTTAGTATGAGATATCGGTGTTTCTTAAGTGTTCCCCAAAGGTCCATGAAGTGAAGGTTTTGTCCCTATTATTGTAGCACTATTAGGAGTTGGAGCCTTTAAGGACTGGGGCCTAGTGGAAAGTCTTCAGGTCTTGGTGGGTGTATCCTCAAAGGGAATTGTTGGACCCCACCATCTTTCTCCTTTGCTTCCAGCCATGAGGTGAGGGCTTCTTCCACCACACACTCCTACCATGAGATGCTGCCTCACCACAGGTCTAAAAATCACAGGGAAAACTGACTGTGGATTGAAGCCTTAACAACTGTGATCCCAAATAAACCTTTGCTCTTTATAAATTGATTTTCTCAAGTATTTTTTTTTAGAGTGATGGAAAGCTAACTCACAGAGCATGACAGTGAGTCTCTATTACAAAATTAAAATAGAAAACTAACCAAATCGTCAAGGCATTTTTGATTTTATCTTGGTAATTTCCATTATTTCCCACCTTGAAAAACTTTATCATTTTAAATTTCTATAAAGAGATGTTAGACAATGGAAGAGAACACCCATTGCTCTCGCTTTTGGTTTGGTGCCCATTTCTAGATGCAGTTGTTCCCTGACTTTGGGGGTTTCCAGCTTTTCCTGAATCATATCAACTCTATTCCTCTTGTCCAGCTGGCTGAGCCCTGGCCTCTGGCTTCTGGTGGACATCAGTAACTCATCTTCTGTTGTGCAGTTAGTCATAACAAGTGCGGGGGTCCAAACTTGCAAGGGTGTTGGGTTTTCCAACCGCGACCTAAAAAGAGGCCGTGGAGACAAGGTGGTGGGAAAAGTGAGTTAACACACCCTTCAGCCTCTGAAGAGGTAGGCTGTAAACTGCACTAGGATTCAGAGCAAAATGAATTGAGTGTCTTCATCCAAGTAAATACTGGACATTTATCCACAACATGAAACCACCATATAATTCAAAAACATTGGCAGGCATTGGAGAGAGGGGAAGGGGGAGGGAGGGAGAGAGGGAGGGAGGAAGGGAGGGAGGGAGAGGAGAGAGAGAGAGAGAGAGAGAGAGAGAGAGAGAGAGAGAGAGAGAGAGAGAGAGAGAGAGAGAGAGAGAGAGACCAGGAGGAGCCTGCCAAACCAGAAATGAGGTGGCACAGTCAGAGAACTGTGCAAGGACACTTCTCCCACATGATGCCAGGCACACACCATCACTCCTTGTCTTGTTTCCATGAGTACCACATTTGCAAAAACAAAACTGAATCAGGAGTCATGCTGTACCTCAGCCTGCCAGCTAACATCTGCTTGTCAATCACTGACTAGCTTCACTGCTTAGCTAATGTATCAGGCAGGGCCTGTCTCAGCACTAACTGACCTGCTCTTTTCCCTCTAAGAAGTGACACATTAATTTTTATTACCAACTTTGTGTTTCAAAATCTCCTTGGGGACTGGAAAAATCGGCGAGCAAATTTCAGGCCCTAGAAAGCTGTTAAACTCTATTGCAAATAAAAGGCTTAGAAAGTCCTTAAAAATCACAACTTTGGCAAGCAGCTCCAATAGGAAAAATTAACTTTGTTCTCTCATCTGAGTTAACAGGTTTGAGAAAAATCAAAGTCTTTTTGTTGGATGGACCACATACTACCATTTCTATAGGCTACTTCCCTCTTGAAGTTGGAAAACTCTATTTGGCTTTACCCAACCTCCTGAGCTTGATTTGGACAACAAAACTTCTTGACTTTTGCCTCTTTATATCTGAAATGAGCACAGTTCCTGAGAAATTCAGTTGGCATCCATTTAATTGCATTTATCAAAACAAATCTTTATTGAAACACCAACCATGTGCTAGACTCAAAGATTGGTAAGGCTGGGTCCCCCAACCTCTAAGTATAGGCACTTGAAGAGAGGAAATGGAAAATTTAAAAAATGGGAGATGGTGTTATGGTTTGGATATGAGGTAGCTCCCAAAAGCTCCTGTGTCAATATAGGAATGTTTCAGAGGTGAAATGATTAGATTTTGAGAACTGTAACCTAATCAGTGGATTAATCCATTTGATGGATTATTAATTTCAAAGGACTGGTCTGCTGGTGGTAACTAGGCAGGGTGAGGCATGGCTGAAGTAGGTCACTGGGAGTATGCCTTTGGGGTTTATATTTTGTCCCTGGTGCGATATTATCTCTCTTCTTACTGGCTGCCATGAGCTGTGAGCTTCCCTCCACCATGCCCTTCCACCATGATGTGCTGCCTCACTTGGGCCAGAGCAATGTAGTCAGATGACCATGGGCTGAGCATTTGAAACAATAAGCCAAAATAAATTTTTCTTTCTCTAAGTTGTTATTGCAATTTATTTGGTCACCTGGATGAAAAGTTGACTAACACAGATGGCGAGGGCCAAAGTTGTACAGAGTCAAAAGGAGCAACATATGACAGGGAGGTTTGACTGAAAGGTGGCATTTGAGTGGAGCATCTCAATGGGAGAAGACTTTCAAGAGGCATGAGTGGCAGGCCAGGAAATGGGCATTTTCAACAAGAGAATTGCACATACAAGTTGGAGAGCAAGAGGACCCAGTGTGGGTGTGAGCCTGGCAGACTGAACACTGTAGTGGGACAATAAAAGTGGGAGGAAATTTGTGCCAAATCATGGAGGCCTCAAGTACCAGGATAAGACATTAGAGTGTAGGTACTGGGGAGCCATTGCAGGTTTGGGGAAGTAGACTGCCATGGTGAGGACTCTGCTTAAGGAAATAGAATGCTGGTGGCATTGTGGCAGGTGACATGGAAACAGAGTACCAGCCCATTCCAGCACTTGGGGAGGGAGCCAAACTGAGGCAATGGAAATTAAAAAGAGAGAGAAAAACTGTGAAGTATTTGGCACTTAGGCTCATCTAAACATAAACAAAGGGGAAGAGCAGAACAGGGGTTGAAGATGAGCTCAAAAGTCTTTCACCCTAAAGATCTTATTTCTAAGTATGATATCATAAGACTTGCCACAGTGAAAGGATTTTCAGGAATCATCTGTAGGTGGGAGTGAAAACAAATTGTTAAATGGTAAAAACTATGATAAAACAAACAATTTAGTCTCAATCTCCCTACTTTATCCTTTTTCTAGTGTTTTTAATTTTTACCCATTAATTGGAACTATTTTAGAGTTTTCAATTTTATCTGATGAATGTTTAACACAAAGCATTTACCAATGGGTACTAATTTTCAATTGTTCCTGAACAGTTGATTAAAAAATATGTCACTGGATGATTTTGTCTTTTATGCCCAGTGTTATCCCAAGCACTGAGACAAATAGCTAACTATACTCAGGGCAAACCTAATATGCAATTTCTGTCTAAGAGTCTGCAAATTTCCTAAAAAAAAAAAGAGGACTTCTATCCGTGTGTGTGTGTATGTGTGTGTGTGTGTGTGTGTGTGTGTGTGTGAGCATCTTGTGTTGACTCTGGAACTCCAGACGCTGGACTGGGATCTGGCCCTCCCAACCAAACTGCCAGGAAAGGGAGTGAAGTGGACACTGGCAACCAAGGTCAGAAGCAAGCAACAACTAAGCTGAATTTTTTCAAAAATTTTAAGACATTAAAATAAAAGTAAGTCAAAAGGTTTTAGTGATGAGAGAAAATTGGAATTCAGCTCCTCTGTACTGTAAAACAAATGACACGAATGCAGCCATTTACAAGTGAAGTCATCTTATCATTTTTAAACTGGAATTTGTGAATGCTTTGTCACCCAACAGGAGGCACGAGGCTGTAATGGAGAGAGTGTGTGGGTTTTGGAACTGGGCAGTCTGGATTTTCACCTCAGTAGTATCTCTACTTATTTGTGACTTTGGGCAAAGTGGGCTTCTCTCAACCTCAGTCTCTTCATCATCAAAATTAGTAAACAAAAATTGAAAGCATTTTTTTCTAAAAACAGGTACAAGACAGGGATGCCCTCTTTCACCATCCCTATTCTACATAGTCCCTAAAACTCTAGCCAGAACAATTAGAAGAAAGAAATTAAAGGGATACAAAAAGAAAAAGAAGAACTCAAACAATCCCTATTTGCTGATGACATGGTTCTATATTTAGAAGACCCCAAAAATTCCACCAGAAAACTTTTAGAACTCATAAATGAAATTCAGTTAAAGTAGCAGGATATAAAATTAATGCCCATAAATCAACTGTGTTCCTATATATATATAAGTGATGAATCAACTGAAAGATAAATGAGGAAAACAATCCCATTCACAATAGTCTCAAAAATAAAATATTTGCAAATCAATCTAACAAAAATGGTGAAAGACTTCTACAATGAAAACTACAGCTCACTAAAGAAAGAAATTGAGGAAGACCTTAAAAGATGGAAAGATTTCCCATGTTCTCGAATAGGCAGAATTGATATTGTCAAAATGATCGTACTACTAAAAGTGCTATACATATTTAATGCAATTCCTCTTAAAATTTCAGTAATGTTCTTCATAGAAATAGAAAAGGCAGTCATGAAATTCAAAAATTTGGAAAAATAAGAGGCCCAGAATAACCAAAGCAGTCCTCAGTGAGAAAAGTAAAGCAGGAGGCATCACAATACTAGACCTTAAATTATACTACAGAGATATAATAACAAAAACAGCATGGTATTGGCACCAAAATAGACATGAAGACCAATGGTATAGAACAGAAAACACAGATATAAGCCCACATAAATACACTTACCTCATACTGGACAAAGGTGCCATAAACATGTTGGAGAAAAGATAGCCTCTTCAACAAATGGTGCTGGGAAAACTGGAAGTCCATATGTTGTAAGAATGAAATTGAGCCTCTATCTCTCACCCTTCACAAATCTCAATTCAAAGTGGATCAAAGACCTAGGCATTATATCAGAGACCTGCACCTACTAAAAGAAAAAGTAGAACCAAATTTCTATCATGTCACCTTAAGAAAGGAATTCTTCAATAAGACTCCTAAAACAAAAGAAGTAAAATCAAGAATCAATAAATGGGATAGTATGAAACTAAAATACTTATTCACAGCAAAGGAAACAATCAAGAATGTGAAGAGAGAGACTAGAGAATAGTAGAAAAATTTTGCACTTCAGACAGAGCGTTAGTCTCTAGAAAACATAAAAAACTCAAAAAACTTACCACCAAAACAACAAGTAACCCAATCAAAAAATGGGCAAAGGAACTGAACAGGTACTTAAAAGAAGAAGAAATACGACTGGTTAACAAACATATGAAAAATTGTTCAACATCTCTAGCAATTAATGAAATTCAAGTTAAAACTACACTGAAATTTCATCTTACTCCAGTCAGACTGGCAATCATCAAGAATACAACAAGCAACAATAAATGTTGGCAAGGATGTGGGGAAAAGGTATACTCATACTTTAGTGAGACTAAAAATTGGTGCAACCACTCTGGAAAGCAATATGAAGATTCCTCAGAAAATTTGAAATGGAACCATCATTTGTACCAGTTATCCCACTTCTCTGTGTTTACTCAAAAAACTTAAAATCAGCATTTTTTAATGACACGGCCACATCAAGTTTTACAGTAGCTCAATTCACAATAGGTAAGCTATGGAACTAACCTAGGTGCCCTTCAACAGGTGACTAGATAAAGAAAATGTGGTATATATACACAATGAAATATTACTTAGCCATAAAGAAGAATGAAATTATGGCATTTGCTGGTTAATGGATGGAACTGGAGACTATCATGCTAACTGAAATAAGTCAATTCCCCCAAACCCAAAGGCCAACTATTCTCTCTGACATGTGGATGCTAACTCACAATAAGGGTGTAAGCAGGGAAGAATAGAAGTTATTGGATTAGACAAAGGGAAGGGAGAGGGATGGAAATAGGAAAGATAGTAGAATGAATCTGACATAACTTTCCTATGTTCATAAATGAATACATGGCCAGTGTAACTCCATATCATGTAAAACCTGAAGCATGGGACGTTATACTCCATGTATGTATGTATAATATGTCAAAATACACTCTGTTGTCATGTATATAAAAAGGAAATAATAATAAAAATAACTTAAAAATTATTAAACTTTGGTTGAAAGAGTCACCCTCAAGCCTTGTTGCATGGACCAACTGAGCTGGTGCATGGGTGGTAAGTGTTCTGACACCAAGTCAACCATCAATCATTTAAGATGAGCCAAATAGTCTTCTTCTAGGCACTTGGAATTATACTTGGGGGCACAATCTTGCTCTCACTGTCTGAGTTTTAATAAGGAGACAAATATAAAAAACAGAAGCAATGAATGAATTATTACAGCAAGATAGTTATTACCTTCAGAATCCCCACTGTGGGCCTCCTCCAGTTGAGTCAGGGTGACAGATCTATAGGGTCAAAAGCACATGGCACAGTACATGCTTCTAAATCAGCCCAGAGTACCAAAATCCTGGGATTCCCTGCCTTGTGGCTCCAAACTTGTTTCCAGGCTAAGTGGGTTTTTCTTCTGAAGGTGAACTACATACCACTGGGTGGGCACCATGACCCTGGGAGTTGGCTGCTGGTGGTGTTTGCAGTTGGTAGAAATGAAGATTGGCAAGTATGGGCCTGGGGCATCTAGGCATATGAGTGAGGCTTGTGGTTTCTTTTGGTGCAGGCTGGAGACTGTGTGGGGCTAAACATGGAGGGCCACTGTGTCCTAGGCCTGGCTCTTCCTGTCAGGTAAGTTTCTCAGTATGGAACTCAGAGAAGTCTTCCAGATCATGATGAGGCACAGGGAGTGAATGAGATGCCTAGCCAAACTGACTTTTACAGAAGACCTACTTGCAAGGTATCCCATTAATTGATCCATTCACTAACTGAATGAACAGATTAATCATACATGAACTTATGATCCTAATCACCTCTTAAAGGTCCTACCTGGTCCCACTTCTTAATATCTCATAATGCAGATTAAACCCAACGTGAGTTTTGGAGAGGATAAGTGATATTTAGACCATTGTAGTGGGCCTCCATTTATAATCTTGCCCTGGATACGCAGAATGTTCTTTCAATGAGCATCTTTTGACTATCTAGCTCATGTACCCCTCCATTTTTGGAAACAAATCATAATCTTTTTGTTTTTAAATCCTGCAGCCCCATTTGTGCAGGTGCGTCCCTTACCCGAAGTCTACTTTCCCTCGACCATTAGACTTTCATTCATGCAAATCCTTTCCTATTAAAGTGTCTGCCTTGCTACTCTATGGTTATCAGTGTGCTCTTGGTCCTGTGGGTGACTTGGCAATGAAACCTAGTGAAAAATGTCTCACTGGGACAACCTGAGATGTAGTAACTAGGGAAAACCGTGAGTCCTGAATTTTCCATTAGAAAGAAGGGAAATACAAGCCCTTCAGGGAATTGTGTAGGGTTATTCCTGGAATGGACCACAGAAATACTTTAGCTCCCCTCTCCTAGGCCAGATTTTATTCATTTTCCCACTCCTCACTGCAAGTGAAGATGGGAAATAACAGTTGTTATTCTACATGTCCTTGGACCTGGAAGTTCAAAGGAAGATGGTAACAACAAACTTGGGAAATGATGAAGAGTCTACAGGATCAGATCTTCCATTATAAGACACAATATAATAATATAATGTGGTTAATGAGATGTGAGTTATGTATTATTCAACAGATAATGAAATGAACGGATAATTCTTAAAATTCATGAAAGAAAGATGATTCTATGGCAAATACCCCAACTATTCCCTGGTCACTTTCTCAGGAGGCACAGGTCTATTTTCCTAAAACTGCTCTGCACATTCAGGTCCCTGTGCCTCTGTTCCTATTTACACCGCCTGGAATGCCCTTCTCCACTTCCTCCATCTGGTGAAATCCTACTTGACACAGATCATAAATACCCAGAAGCCCTCGCCAGTCTGAGAAGCCCTCCGTTTGCACTCTCCCTCCTGCTTTGAACTCTGCCATTATTTTTTCTTTCATGGAGAGATTTCCTGTGACCTCTATACTGTGGTGGTTTATGGGCCCATCTGTTTTATCACCAGGCTGTGAGTCCTTGAAAGCAGAG
This sequence comes from Ictidomys tridecemlineatus, assembly GCF_052094955.1. Lineage (NCBI taxonomy): Eukaryota > Metazoa > Chordata > Mammalia > Rodentia > Sciuridae > Ictidomys > Ictidomys tridecemlineatus. The sequence continues at coordinate 155,593,112 of NC_135481.1, read as the reverse complement.
TCCTCTGTTAGGGTTTGAATATGAGGTGTCTCCCCCAAAGTTCCTTTATCAATGAAGGAATGTTCAGAGGTGGAGTGACTGGATTGCAAGAGCTTTAACTTAATCGGTCCACAGTCTGGTGGTCACTGTAGGCAGGTAGAACATGGCTGGAGGAGCTGGGTCACTGGCAGTGTGCCTTGGGAGGGTGCACTTCCCTATGTCCCCGTCCTGCCTCTCTTTCTCTCTCTGCTTCATGACCTCAACATAAGTTGAACATCTTTATTTCACTGGGCTCTTTCCTCATGATATGGTGCCTCACCTTGGGCTAAGAGCAAGCAATGGAGTCAGCCATCTGTGGATTAAGACCTCTGAAACTCTGAGTTATAAATAAACTTTTCCTCCTCCAAGTTGTTCTTCTCAAATGTCCAATACACAGATGCCTCACGTAGATGCAAAAACTAACTAAAACACATGCTATGTTGCTTCCTAATCTAAATACATGGGTAGCTGGCTGGCTTGGTGGTCCTGAGGATAAAGATTGGGGACTTCCAAACCTAGAAGGCAGACTAGTAGCTAAGTCCCCAGGCCTGATGCTTCCAAATCAAAATTTGAATATTTAGAGTTCTAGGAATCACCCCTTCCTTTCAACAGTTGGTTAGTTCTGTTTTATTTGAAGCTTCTAGTGGCTATACTCCCCATAGATTTAGGACCAAGGTATCTTAGGGTGTCCTGATGATGGTCACATGTTTTTGTTGATGGTCTGGTGTGTGTCCAAATATACTGCTTGTTCAGTGGGGCTTATGGATGAATTCTGACCCATGCTTGTGACCCATGCTTATGACCTCCTTCTAGATCAAGAGAAGTGTGCTGGCTCTTTTGTAGCGAGGTTCATTGCAGGGTTATGGCCTGGAGTGCCCATGTTAGTCCAATTCAAAGGTCTTCCTTTTGGAAGGCAGGTATTTCTCACTTTTCATCCCCTTTCACTTTATATATGGTGTGCTTCTGACTCAGAGCCTTCTCTGGGTTCAGTGGGATGAGATTACATGACTTTGTGGAAGTACTGCAACTGAAGGAGAAATTTAGGTCTGTATGATCTTGTTATTTGAGGAGAATGTGCATCAAATTTCAAGGTAGCATCAGATTTCTATGTACTCTATGATACAATGAGAAGACAAAGTCAGACTATGTATTTATTAGATGCAGAATTCTAATAGATGTCAGCAAACATAAACCAAAGTCCATAAGTATAAACAGTTTCTTTTTTTTTTTTTAGGATCAAGTTCATGCTGTTGATGCCTTGCTCATATTCCCTGATCCCACCCATTTTGTAGGGCACATACAGAATGGATTCCCTTATCTCCCTCCTGGAAGTATCCTCTAACCAAAAAAGGGATAATTCTCAGCCCTCTGAGCTGGGTAGACATGTTTCAGAGTTCAAGTATCTAGGGCAGCCCTCAACAGTGAACAGTGGGCATTGCTGGGCACATAACTAGCTTGCTTTCTGCCTGGGCAGTTCTGAGGTGTACTCACCACCAGATCTCAGATGGTCCCCAGTGGGACTGAATCTCAGCCACTTGAATGATACCTTGTTCATTTTTGTACCTTATAGATTTCTTCTCTTCCCTGTGTTACTTCTCACTTCCTCACACTATTTCCTGGTGTCATTTCCTAAAATGTCTCCCTTCATCCATGACCTTGTCCTAGGGTCTGCTTTGTGAAGGAATTCAAAGGCAAAGGACTTATTATATACTCAAGACAGGAATAGGAACATATGTTTTTTGAATGCAAATAGAAAAAAAATAGAGACTAAAAGCCATAACACTCCTAAACCCATCCTGGTATATTTCAGGTTGATGAGTTTGGGGTTAGTTTCCTCCAAAGTGCTTATTACTCTTTAAATTCTTAATTTTCCGGATGTGGAATATTAACACTCATCTAATAAGTTGAACTACTTGTTATTTATTAGAGAACTAGAGGAACTGGGCCCATATGTTTGATGGCAAGTTGACAAAGCTCCGTTAAGAGCTGGCACCTATGAATACAGTGTATTTTGCCAAAAAGCGGGCATTTGGTTTTCCAGCCAAATATAATACACTGAAGTACTAAGATGTATGAACCAAATCTCAACCTGCTGGTATGTAAACTTTTCAAAGTTCCCAAATTTGAAGACAGGTTAGACATTTTTCTAGTGGCGTTCCTGGACCCAAAGTTATTTTTCATGAAGCAGTTCTGTAAAATTTATGATGCAAGCGAACAATATGCCTTTCTCCCTAAGATTCATCTTGCTAACAAGTGTCTATTTAGCAAGTTGGCAAAGGGCAGGGCAAGGGGCTTCTGGGGACCATGCGGTCATTTGCTGAGGTCTCTGCTTTTATTTATTTTTTTAGTTAGTTTGCAAAAAGGAGAAAGTATAGTTATTGAAGATCTGCCTTGCAGAAATAAACTGACATGTTAAACATAAATTGCACATATCTAAAGTGTGAAATTTGATAGGCTTTGACTTTTTTTTTTCTTTTTTTGGTACCAGGATTGAACGTAGTGGTTCTTAACCACTCTGTCACATCTCTAGCCCTTTTTAATATTTTATTTGGAGTCAGGGTCTCGCTGAGTTGCTTACTGAATTGCTGAGGCTGGCTTCAAATTTACGATCTTCCTGCCTCAGCCTCCCAAGCCACTGGGATTACAGGAGTGAGCCACTGTATCTGGCAAGCTTTGACATCTTGTACATCCCGGTGAAACTGTTACCACAGTCAAGATAACAAATTCATCATCCCCCAAAGATTTCTTGTGCTCTTCCTTCCTATCCCTCCCTGTTTTTTTTTTTTTCTTTAGGCAATGGCTGATCTACTTAGTCTCCATTTTCTATTTTTATATAACGGGATCATACAGATTGTATTCTTTTTGGTATGGCTTTTTTTGTGGTTATTGAGTATAATCATTTTGAGTTTCAACTGTAATGATGAGTGCACCAATACTCATTCCTTTTTAAGGTATGAATATACCTCAGTTTGCTTATTCATTCATTATTTAACTTTTGAGTTATTTCAGTTTGGGGATATTAGGATTTGTGAAAGTCTGTGTGCAAGAGTTTGTGTGGATGTATGCTTTCATTTTTTCTTTGGCAAAAATCCAGGAGTGGAATACCTGTATCATATGGTAAAGATATTTTTAACTTTAGGGATGAACTGTTTTTCAAAGTGATTATGCCATTGTACATTTTCACCAGCCTTTTGTCCTTGTATCCTCATCAATGCTTTTAAATTTTAATCATTTTAACATATATGTGTCAATATTTTATTGTAGTTTTAATTTGCATTTTGTTAATAACCACCGATGTCAAGCATCTACTTAGGTGCTTATTTTCCATCCAAGGATTTACTTTTGGGAAGTCCTCAAATATTTTTCTCATTTAAAAATTGTGTCATTTATTTTCTTATTATGAATCTAAGTCCTTTATCAGATATATGACTTGTGAATATTTTCTTCAAGTCTTTGTCTTTTCAATTCTCTTAACAGTGTATTTTAAAGAGGTAAAAAACGAGCTTTAAAATTTTTATTTATCTTTTATTGGTGCATTACAATTATACATAACAGTGGGATTCATTGTTGCCTATTTATATGTGCACACAATAGAACAATATAAATTAGTAATTTCATTCCCTAGTAAAAGCAGAAAAAAATTAATGAAGTCCAATTTACTATTTTTTTCCTTCTATAGATCCCATTTTCAGAGTCATATATAGTAAACCTTTGTCTAATAAAATGTCATTAAAATCTTCTATTTGTTTTTTCCTTTAATATTTATATCTTTATGATCCATATTAATGTTTTTAATATGGTATAAAATATGAAAACAAGATAATTTTCTTTACATGTGGATTTTTTTGATGATAAATTTGTTGAACTGTCCCTTAAATTGCCTTTTCATATTTGTTGAAAATCAGTTTTTCATAGATGTGTGGCTCTATTTCTGGATTCTTGATTCTGTTCCAAAGATCTTAGTGTTACCTTCACATCAATATCAGTTTTGATTTCTGCAACTTCATAAATCTTGAAACCATGTGGTGAGAGTCCTATAACTATAAATCAATGTCAATTGTCCTTTAGCTTGGCACATAATAGATGCTTAGTTGATGTTATTTCCATCTTCTTTTCTTGGGCATTTTCTCTGCAACTCTGAGAATTGCTACAACTCCTTTAAAATTCTCTAAGTCAATAATTTTTAAACAAGATTGATTGTAATTGACCATTCAAGTCTTTTTATAGAGAATTAGTATAGAAACAGTATTCTCTGTCTTTAAGAACCTCAGGGCCTGAGAGAGATGCAGAAAAAAAGATTTTTTTAAAATTTATTTTTTATTAATTCTAATCAGTTATACATGACAGAAGAAAGCTTTTCAATTCATTATACACAAATGGAGCACAGATTTTCATTTCTCTGGTTGTACATGATGTAGAGTTGCACCACATGCCTAGTCATACATGTACTTAGGGTAATGATGTTTGTCTCATTCCACTATCATTCCTACCCCCATGTCCCTTCCCCTTCCCTCCCTTCCCTTGGCCCAAAGTTCCTCCATTCCCCACTCCCCGTTATGGATCAGTATCCACTTATCAGACAGAACATTTGGCCTTCATTTTTTTGGGGGGGGTATTGGCTTACTTTGCTTAGCACAATATTCTTCAACTCCATTCATTTACCTGAAAATGCCATACTTTTATTCTCTTTTAATGCTGAATAATATTCCACTGTGTGCTGGTGCTATAGCTCAGCAGCAGAGTGCTTGCCTAGCATGAGTGAGGCACTGGGTTTGATCCTCGGCACTACATAAAAATAAAAAATAAGATAAAGGCATTCTGTCCATTTACAAGTACAAAAAAATTTTAGAAAAATATTCCACTGTGTATATATACCACAGTTTCTTTATCCATTTATCTATTGAAGGGCTTCTAGATTGGTTCCATAGTTTAGTTATCATGAATTGAGCTGCTATAAACATTGAAGTGACCACGTCACTGTAGTATATTGTTTTTAAGTCCTTTGGTACAGACCAAGGAGTGGGACACTTGGTCAAATGGCAATTCCATTCCAATTTTTCTAAAGAATCTCCATAGTTGTTGCACCAATTTGTATTCCCATCAACAATGAATGAGTGTGCTTTTTCCCTCACATCCTCACCAACACTTACTGCTGTTTATATTCTTGATAACTGCCATTCTGATTGGCATGAGATGAAACGTAGAGTACCCCCAAAAATTAACACATAAAAAACCCAAACAATCCAATCAATAAATGGGCTAAGGAGCTGAAGATATACAATTTCAAAAGATATACAATCTATCAACAAATATATGAAAAAATGCTCAACATCTCTAGTGATTAGAGAAATGCAAATAAAAGATTTCTTAAAGAACTCTTTTCCTTTCTTGTGTTGTGTTTCTAGTCCTTATTGTATAAAAATAGAAAGCATTCTTGAAGATGAAATTTTCTCTCTGTGATGCCTCCTAAATATACATGGCTATTTCTTCCCTGTTACAAATGCAAAAATAATAAACAAAGAGAGTGGGAATGTGAATGTTGTTGTAGTCCTTGGGTTTATTTTAGGAAAACCAACTTAGCTGGGAGGATCTGAATAGTTTTCTTTAGTCTAGAAAACCATTCAAACGCATTCATTCCAATTACATAAAAATCAAATCTGGTATCCAAAGCTTTCTTGTAACTACTGCAGGGAAATAAAGATGAGATGAATATGAGCCCTGTCCATCAAAGACCTAGTGGTCTAAAAGCAATGACCATGTCTGTGTACAAATATTTTAGATATAGCAGAAAGTGATGTATTTGAGAGAAGAAGATATACTGAAATGAGGATTAAGGAGAAGAATGGGTTAACCCACTCACCGTCAATATTTCTGTTACAATTGTTTTTTAAGCCACAGGTAACTAAAGAACAAACCTTAGTAAAGTACTCTGTCTGGGGCCATCCAGGAACCACCAGTATTTGGCCAAACCCTGGCCTAGAGGACCAGGGACTCCTAATGACACCAGGATCTTTGGCACTGCTTATATATTAGCTCTGTTTTTTTTTTCCCCTAGAGTTTTAACTTCATTCTCCAGTTTTAATAGAAAAGGTGGCTTCAGCAGCTCAGGGTAAATATAATCTTCATACCCTGTGATCTCAGGGGAAGAGATGGCTTTCCCAACCAGCATCCTGAGAAAGGCTTCTGATGGATCTGTCTGGGGTCTCATAACCATTTCTGGACTCATTGTGTCTTGGGAGATTTGTTTGCTTAAAGGAAAGGTGGTCCCTTACTCAGAAACAAATGAAATTGAAAAAGAGACAGAAAATTAGTGGCAGTTAATTGCTCTAACTCTGAAAGGAGTATGTAAATCGTACTAATAGCCACCTGCAGGAAAATGTCCCTATTTATTTTTAAACTTAAACAAGAGCACTGTTGGCTCTAATTCTTCACCCTTCTGTCTATTTGCTTTGCCAAGTGACTTACAGTTCCTTCACCCTGCCCCCTGGGAAGCGTGCATGTCCTTTCCCCTGGACTTTGGGCATGGCCTTGTGAATGGCCTTAGTCAGTGATATCAAGGTGGCAGTGACAGTGTGCCTTAGGAGAAATCATGTTTGTCTGTTGTTGCTCTTGAACCTCTGTCATCTCCTTAAAAAGATGTCACTGGTTGGCCCGCTGGTCCTGGTAGGATGCAAGGAGGGAGTTGAGAGATCAGTGGAGCAGAGATGCTCCAGTCAACCATAAACTCACGAGCAAAATGCCCCTGAGTCATCTAAGTTGTTTATTACGCAGCCAAAGCTAACTGATACCAGGGCCAACAGAGATGACTAAGGTATCTGGACACCTGTGTATGTCAGGTAACCTCCACAAGGACGGGCCGTATGGTGTTCACTATTTTATTCCCAGTATCTAAGGAATTGTCTGACATTTTATAGATCCTCAGTAGACATGCTCCAAAAACATTGCTTCACTACAAAGTATTGGTTGCTGTGACAGGTATAGAGGAAGAAGACTTGTGGAAGGGGCCTACCTTAATGAAACTTGCCTTATCTTTGGAAAGACTATGTTAGTTCATTTTCAACTGCCAATAACACAAAACTGGGTGATTTATGAAGAAAAAAAAATGTTTATATGGGTGTGTGGTTCTGGAAGGCCAAGGCTGAAGGCTCACGTCTGGTGATAGCCTGCTTTCTGGTAGAGTCCTGAGGTGGCTCAGGGCATCACAAGGCAAGAGATGGAACATGTGGCTCTCTTTTGATATCTCCTTCCTGTTTTTTATAAAGTTACCAGGACAAAATCATGGGGACTCTATTATAATAACTTTATTTAATCCTAACCATCTCCCCGAAATTCCACCTTTCAACACTATAGTCAGGTTAAGTGTTTACGCTCTTAATATCTCACAGTGGATATTCAATTTCAACACATGAAATCTTGGGGGACATACTCAAACCATATCCAAACCATAGCACAGGCTAAACGGGTGTGTTAAGCTCACAGAGCAGAGTGGAAAAAAAAAGCACCGTACTGGAAATAAGTTGCGTAAGTAGAAATCATGTATGTTACCATTCATATCAGAAGGATCCTCTAACTTCAACCAGCCCCCACTATATTCCCCTATCCTGCATCCTGCATGCTACCCTGACTCTCTTTGCCCACCATATGCTTTTGTTTACATGAGGATCTCTGAGATCATCAGAGCTCACTTTGCTTTTCTGCGCAGGTGAGAAGTTCCAGGAAATTAATTCCCCCTTGGGACCAGCCCTCAGCCAATGACTAAAGGGAGTTGGTGATAAATGCCCCAAATCTCCCACTTCTCCTCTTGAAGGAGACTGAGATGTGTCTGACAGTGGATTTTTGGAATCCCTCAGGGATTTAAGCTCTTTTTACTCTCAGGAAAACTCGCTTCATAATGCATTGCGTCCTGGGATTACTCCTAAATAAAGGACTTGCATGTAAATAGTTGTCTCTACCTACTTCTGGTGGAATACAAACACACACGAGAACTAAAATTTTAGTTTCAGTCTTAATTTATACTTTTGAATAAATTCTTTGAACCAAACTTTTGGTTTCAGTCTGACTTTATTTTATTCTTTAGTATATCTGTGAACCAATTTTGAGCATGTACCGTAATGTGTTTTATTTGTCAACATGTGACAGGGATGGCGGTATCAGCATGTGCAGCATTGCCAGGGAGTCTGTTTCTTGAGGGGAGTGGGGTTCTCTATGATCGAACACTTTGGGTCTAGGACTTGTCACATAGGTCATCAACTTTACCTTGCTTAGGAGCAACAGGAGGTAAGTCAGCCTCACCCTTCAGCTTGCTCTCTGCTTGCCTTTGTTACTAGTGTTAACTTTGAATCACAGATGCTTTTCAGGGATCCTTTTATTTTAAAGCCAACTCTCTGTTTTCTGAGAGTTTGTGTACTTAAAACCAGATAATGTAACCCATAAATCTACGAAATTGGGCACATATGAGCTGTGATATGGTTTAAGACACAGAAAACCCTGCCTTCTACTCTGTCCTCTGGATACTGCCTCTACTGTGGGTGACATGTGACCACTAGGGATACAGACAACCAAGGGTGAGGTCTCCCTCTGCGTGCTTTTTGGAAGTAAAGCTTGGTTTCTTATTCAGTTAGATGAAACAAATGCAAATGGAAGTTCCTGCATTTTCTTCTGGTTGCATATTGATCCCCTTTAACCTTTCCTGGGGCCTGTGGGATTTAGGGAGAGAAGACATGGGGCTGTTTGAAGTACGGACGAATGGAGAGCTGGATGAGATGAGACGCAAAGGCACTTTGGGGGAAGCAGGAGTGAAGAAGGCAAGGATTGGGGGAAAAGGGAAGGTAGCTGAGCTTATTTCTTCAAGGAATATTGAGGTCATTCCAGTGATAAAGTGAGATTTATTACTTTTCACTAATCAGGCTCATACCTAGTCTTATATCACATATAAGTGCAGATTTTGTATTATTTTCCTATACCAATGCACTTGGAAGAAAGATTTCTCCCTCAACTTTTGTTCTTTTAGTGCTAAATGTGAAAATCTAAGTGGGTAGAGGGAATATAGAATTTAGGCACAGATGGACTGATCCTTAATGTGTAGATTCTGTTTCTTGAAAGAATGATTCCACTATGAAAATGTATAGCACACTGCAATTTTCATCATAATATAAGGAAATCTCAGGATGTGTAATGCTTTATTCATACTAATGATAACTTTTGTTTATGGCCATGGAGGTGACTTCTTTAAAAAATTGAGAAATGTGCATTGAGAGTTTACTTGGAAACAGTCATGGAAATAATGGTACCATGACTTTTATTAAACTTTAGATGAAAAAAGTAAGCGTTTTTTTCCCTTTCAATCTCAGATCAGTAGAGGTCAAAACTCACCATCTGAAGTTAGTTTGTATGTTTTTTTTCCCTTTCTTTTTCAGTTTTTTAAAATGATCTCCTTGTTTAAAAAATGTGTGGGTCATCAGACCCCACTCAATAACTTTTGCATCATTGATTCTAAAAAATGGCATATTAAGAACTAGGGGCTCTGTTATGTTAGACTTATCTTCTGGCCTCGACCAGTTGCTTTACAAATCAGAGTTCCGTGGAGAGAGAGGACGATCTTGAGGCAACGCTTTCTCAGAAGTGGTTTGCCTTGCTGATACCCCAAGAGTGTTTTATAAAGTTGTCAACCATAAGACCTTATTACAGCAAAGATGAAATGACAGTTATTGGAATTCCTTTCTCTATAAATCATACTTTACCATGGTCATTTCTGCATTCGTTAGGTTCATGGAGGCTTTTTATGGGTTTCTTATGAACTGAGGCTGAAGGGTTAAAACACTCGCAAGCTAGCCAATGCCTGCTTCTGGGTCCAGAGTGCAGCTATTCCACTTTGTCGTCTTAGACACTCACAGGAAAATCAAAGAGTTAATAATAATTTATAGACTCTGCCCTGCTTTCATATGTCAGCCTCAGTTAGTGACCTCAGGAAGGGCACCAGGGTGAGGTACAATATTTCAAGGTCAGCCCTACATTTACAATCTAATTTACAAGCTGCTTAAAATTGGAATGCAACATTACATATTCCTTTTGTGCATTATACAGAGACTGCTTAGCAAAGCCCCCTGGGGAACTTTCAGATATACAACATTCAGAGACAGCATGGCCGTGGTCAGAATAGAGACTAAAGAGTAGATGTTTGAAGATGTGATGTGCCCTGAGTTCTGGAAGACATTCATTCTCGTGAAGAAGACTGCACTAAATGGACGTATTAATGGATGGGTTAAGAAAGAGGAGTTATATTATGGTATACATATCTTCTGGCCTTCTATGGGCTGTTTTGCAAATAAAAATTTCATGGAGAGAACTGTTTGAGCTTGAGGTAATGAAGCGGTTCACCTTCCTGGTACATCAACAGTGTTTATTATAAAGTTGCCAATCCAGAGACCATATGACAGCAGAGATAGAATACCAGTTATTGGAATTCCTTTTTCCATAACTTTGCCATGGACACTGCTGCATTCATTAGGGAGCTGAAGGCAGCAGTTGAAGTGTGTCCATGGTGATATTCTCTCCAGCAAAGATAAAGAAAGGGCTGGAAGATTGAAAACGGGTGGTTGTGCCAGTTTGGAAACTGGCACTGCGATGAATGCTATTTTTACTTTCTGGAAAGCCCAATAGGCCCCAGAGTTGTTGGGCAGTATTTGGCATCAGAGTGGAGGCCACCCACTCTGCTACTGGCAGCCCTTGGCCCAGTGCCGCTCACCCCTACGTGGTGTCCTTGGTTTTTCTAAACTCCTGGGTAGGCGAGAAAGGAATGACGTCAGGGGCATCTTCTTTGGATGCTGATCTAAAAGCCCAAATCCAAATCCAATACCGAGCTTCATAAGTTCCTTTCAGCAGCATTGTCCATTTTTACATTGGTGGGACAAAGTGTTCCTCTGTCCTCATCAGAGCCACTATAAGTCTAAACTCCCGGAAGTGGGAAAAGTTTGTCATCAGGACTTCTGCTACTTGTCCTGCCTCCTGCACTCTTCACAAGAGATCCTTAGGGCAATGGCTTTCCTCTAGAAGGCTGTTTCAGGCCTGGCTGCTGAGTAAGAGACAGTAACCAACATCATGTAATGCTAAGTGTAATGGGGGCTTTGCCTCGTTTAACCTTCATAATAGCTCTGGCAGGGAATGACTAATATCAGCCCATTTTACAGGTGAGGAAATTGAGATCTAGAGAAATCTAGGGTTTATCTGCTAAGACCACATAGCTAGTGAAAAGTGGATTAGAACTCAGATCTGGTACTTTATTGTTGGAATCAAGTGTTCCATTAAAATGGCATGAAACACCTAGATGAATTTGTGTTCTAGAGATTTCCTTGTCCTTTACGTTCACAATGTGCAAGCTGTTGTATAAAATCTGATTCCAGGGCAAACAGCTTTGCCCTGGAATCAAATTTTATATTGTAAGTTCATTGCTTTAGGAGGACATTGGGCAAGCTATTTGTCCTCCATGGTCCTTTACTGCAAATATGTAAAATCAAAATAATAATATCACCTTTTCACAGAGGTGTTGGAGTTAATTGTATGATCATTGAAGAGGCTAAGGGAAGTTCCCAGGTACATAATAAAAGCTTAATAAATGTGAACTGTTACTGTTTTTCCTGAAGTTAACACTGATTTTCTTCAGAGGGAATGGTTGGCAGTGGTAACTGCAAGTGATATCTCTGAAGGTAGCAGAACTGTGCTAAAAATATACTGGATCCTGGTGCACAGGAATCCAAATTGAAACACACAGCACTTTTAAGGTCTCGGCTCTCATCCCTCCTGCCAGTATTCCATTGGTTAAATCAAGTCATATGATGAGTTCCACCACCTAGGGGATAGGCCACCAAGTCACTTGGCAGAGAGAGGGAGGGAAGAATTGAAAACCATAACCCTACCTACCACAAAAGGTGTTGTCTTTTCCAACACTTGCAACAATATCTTGAAAATAATAATGCTGGGAAGACATTATCATCTCTGATTTGGGGTAATTTCCCCAGAGGGAATGTGAGATTCCATATTCCAAAGTTGGCAGTATGGTAGGCATTGGGACCAGTCCTTGAATTCAAGTTTTCCTATTTCACCAAGATGTTATGCAAGTTGCATATTATGGAGTATTATTGTTTGGATGTGAGCTGTCTCCCAAAAGTTCCTGTATGAATTCAGAAATGTTCAGAGGTAAAGTGATTGGATTATGAGAGCTATAACCTAATTAATCCATCTGAGTTTGAATGACTGTGTGCTAACTGTAGTCAGGTGGGGAATGGCTGGAAGAGGTGGGTGTACCGTGGGGTGTGACCTGGGTGGGTTCATCTTCTCTATACCCCCTTCCCCTTGCTGTCTGCTCCTGACTCTGTTGTGAGCCGAGCAGCTTACCCCATGATGAATTGCCTCAACTCTGGCTCAGAGCCTTGGAGTTGGCCATCTATGGACTGAGATCTCTGAAAAAGTGAACTCCAAATAATTTTTTCTTTCTTCTTTAAGTTGTTCTTGTCAGATATTTTGGTCACAGTGATGAAAAGCTAGCTAACACATGGAGGAACTGCATATAAAAAACTTTGTGGTTATGATTCACATTCACTATATTCTGGCTCTGCATTGGCTCATGGGTTGTCTCTTTGACTTCTCTCACTATTTTGCAGATGTAGAACTGATGTCTCCTGCTCTTGGGCAGCCATAACGCTGTATGAAAGCCATGCCTCCCCGTGTTCTTGGTTTTTCTAGGTATAAGATGAGGGAAATCCTGGTTTCTCCCCTTTGCTTTCACATGGACACTTCCTCATGTTTAAGATCCTGTGATGATAGAGATGGTTTATTTAGAAGAGCATTGGCCTCCCTGGAGGGAAGTTCCTGCATAAATTTGAAGCGTTATGGTGAGATGGTATCCTGGAGACGTATGTGTGAATAATAAAAATGTCAGCACCTGCTGCAGAGAACCACTGAATGAAAGGAAAGGAAAATACCATACATCAAAGACAGTTAGAGGTTTATTTAGATTTTAAGCCCCCCTAGAGTAGGACCACACCTAGTACATTGTCACATCCAATATATGTCAAGAGGCGACTGTCTAGCACATGATGTACACTTGTGACATCCCATGCAGGCTCTATCATAGAAGCAAAATGTAGTCCAGTCACAATGGAAATCCATTCTTTGCTTTTGTGCTGTTTCCTAAGTACTTGCTTAGTAGCATAGGCTTTGTTAATGAGCCAAGGACAAGGAGTTGCTTTCTTGAGCAAAGAGCCTGACAGTGTGGGACTGGAGGTTCAATGAGTTCAGACAGAACTGAATCAACTTTTAGCGCATAACTTGGCAGGGGCCGATGAACTCATTAGATCCGTTTCTTAGATATTTTTAGTCTTTCTGGTAGTTGCTGTTGGTCTCTTGTTTGTATAGTCAGTGGACTTCCTTTTGCAGGCACCTGTGGATAATTATCTGGGGGCTTTCTTTAGTCACTGGAGCATATTTTGTTTACTCAAGGTGGGGTGCAGGCAGGCATTGCCGGGTGGTGAAAACCCCCAGGAAAGACTCAACCAATCTCAGCTGGGAAGTAGTGCATAAAAGATTCAGCTTCTTGGCCCCTCAATGGGACAACTCAGCAGCATGTCTGTACACCCTCCCAGAATTCTCCCAAAAGAACTGACCCCCAGTTGCTCAGAGGAGACCTGCTTCTTTACCATCCCCCCATTTGCTTCCAATCTTTCCCCTCTTACTTCTCTAACCACCCCCTCCATTCCATCCTGTACAGCTTGAGATCCTCTGCCTGAGAAAGTCTCTCGTCTCAGAGTCTGTACATAGGAGAATGTAACCTATGTCAGCCTTAAAATTCAGCCTAAATCTTTTTCTCCGCAAGTTCTGTGGATAGGGTCACAAACCACGTCAAGTCATACAACACTTTCGATTATTGGTGCCAGAAGGAGCGGTGAAGACTAACCCTCGGAGTTGGACAAAGTGTGACGGCATGGCAGGCCAAGAAAGGGAGCAGATGGGAAGTGGGCAAGGGTCAAGCAGGAGGCATAGAGCTCCTCAAAGCCTTGGGGGAATGGGCTGCTGACACATGGAAATAGGTACTGTGACACTTAGATTTATTTTCAGGCAAACTGTTCGCCACAATCCCAAAGTTCCCCTAAACAATTCCTAAGAAAAGCTTCCAGAGGTTTAGAGGATCTGGTGACCATATTTTTTTTCAGAATCAAAAATTGGGAATCGGTCTGCCAAAGAATGTTTTGTTTATGATTTGTGAATGTATCTCTGCAGAAAAAGACATTAGACAGAATATTGAGAATTGATCCTGCTCCAAAAATACCAAGATTTGTGGCCACCAGACTCAGGGGTCATTTGATTTAGTGTTTCTCAACAGACTGTCTATGTTATCATGGGGGTGAGGGATGTGGGTAAGATCAAAAGTAGAAATTGGAATATTCAAAATTATTGAAATTTTACAACAAAGCTTTCTCACAGTAGTGCTGTCACTATAACTTTTTTGCTTTACTTTTACCATAAATGAAATAATTGTTTATGAATGTGTTGATATTGCATGCATATTTGTAACACACACAAAAAACTAGACACTTCATAAAGTGATCAGAATAATATTCTCTGAGAAACTAAAAAGGTGTAGGCTAAGACAGATTTATTCATTAATCTTATCCATATTTACTTACAATTAAGGGTAGTCATGACGCAAGTCCTAGAGATATAACAACAAACAAAATAGACAAGATTCTTCACCTCCCTTAGATTTATAGCGAGGGAGACAGATATCACAAAGAAATAATAAATATAGAATTACAAATGGAATTGCAAAGGAATTAAAGAGGGTACAATGAGAATTCCTGAGACAGATACTTTCCTTCCTTCCTTCCTTCCTTCCTTCCTTCCTTCCTTTCCTTCCTTTCTTCCTTTTTTCTTTTTTCTCATTACAGAACTTGAGGGACCAAGTGCCACCCTCAGGATGAAATAGTAAACTAGTGGTAAGACTCATGCATTAACCGATGTTTCTTGGTCCTCACAAGAAATGGGCACACATAGATTACCTAGCACAGGGTCTGGCACATGAAAAGCCATCAAAATGGTTGTTTCCCCTCCATTCTCAAGTTAAGTTTTCAATGAAGAAAATATTTAATAAGGTATTGCCAAAAGCACTGGAATGGGTTAACATGCTTAAAATGATCATCACTACTATTATTAACTGTACAATAATAGGCTTCCGATACGAGACTGAACATGTGTCTCCATGGAGCACCACTGGGCTCTATCTTCCAAGGAATCTGCTTGAGGGAGCATAGTTGATTGATAGCCCCACTTGCAAAACTTTCTAACATAGTCTCACCTATGTTGTGAAGCCCTGCTTTCCCCAGCTTGCTCCCAGAAAATAAATTAGCATAGCAGGACTGCTAGAAACAGCCATTTCTGCCTGATAAGTGACTTCTGTATTAGCCAACCTTTGCTTGGAAATTCCCTGTTGCAATGAGTGAGACTTCCTCAGATTTTGTTCTGAAACCCTTCATACCCAAAGCCTTTCCTTCCTTCTTGCTTATCACAGGTTTCAAACTGTGTTATGATTTGAAGTCTCTGTCAACACTCTTTCATTCTTCCCTTTTTAATCTTTCACAGGAAATTTTCCCATTAATCTCCTCCATGTCTAGTATTCCTTCTCAAAGGACCCAAGCTGAATAGAACAAATGTCTTGAGCACATGAAACAATTTAATTCAACATAGGTCCACCTTGAAAGCCTCTGAAAACAGCCTCGTTCTTCAAAATCTCAAAAGCATCTTATTATAATAGGGTCCTGCATAATATCAGGACCTTGTCTCTTGTGTATACTTGTGGACACAAAATAGCAGACTACAAGATAGTCATTAAATAGAGGACCCTTTGGACTGGGATCCTAAGATCATTCTCTTAAATAGGTGGTTGTTCACTAAAGCTCAAATAGAGATTTCTATCTTATAATTACCATTCTGCACTCATAGTCTCTCTCTTCCTTGTATACCCTGATGAAATATCAACTTGGTCATTTCTGTATGCTATTGAGAAGGTTGAAGATGAAGCAGGAGCAAGCAGCTGGTTGGTTCAACTTCCAGTTCCTCTAGCTTAGGAATGGGATGAGAAAGTCATTCTTTTTATTGCATAGGGGGTATAAATTGTTGTATACATGTTTATTTTCTAGACCTTGATAAATAGTATATCCTTATTTCCAACATAAATCTGTGTCTATGGTCAACAGTAGCCATTTTAACTCCTTTTTTTTGGGGGGGGGGTCATATATACATCATTGTTTTCCAAACTATGACTCTATACACAACTCTTAAAAGAATATGGATGCTCCTTTTTCTCTGCATATGCATCAATGCTTCATATAGTTTGTGTTTTTTTTATTTTAGTCATTCATATTATTTAGCCATTGTATTTGCTATGGTAATATCACCATGTGGTTATAATATACATTTTTTCTGATGTCTAAGGACATTGAAATTTTTTGCATGTGCTTATTTGCCATTTGGGCCCTCTTTTGTAAGTGCCAATTTGAGTCTACTGATCATCTTTCTATTAGGTTTTCTGGTTTTCCTTACTGATTTTTTACTGTATTCTTTATATATGGTGACAAGTCCTTTCTCAGACATATGTGCTAAAAAACATTGCTCAATTTGTGGTTCGCCTTTTATCCTCTAATGATAATTTTCAATAATTTTCTTAATTTTAATGTAGTCAGTTTACACAATTTTTCTTTTATCATTAGTGCCTTTAAAAAATCATCATCTATCTCAAAGTCATGAGAAGATCAAACTACACTTACAAGTTGTTTACTTTCTCTCTCATTACATAAACTTAGGGTAACATAAGTTCAAAAACTGTATGAGGGAAATACTATCCTCATTTTAGAGCTGTGAAAACTGAAGTCAGAAGTTAAGTAAAGTGTCCATGGTGGGAATATTACAGCTAGTAGGTGGTGGGACAGATCCAGTCTGATTGCATGGTCCTTGCTTTTGGCTTTGGTTTTATCCTTCATCTCCCCAAATCTGTTTGAACTTTGCTTCTTCATCAGCAAACTGCTATCAGCTGCATTCATTTGCTCACTTTTATTATGTGGAGTAAGGGAGTTACTGAAAGTGTCCATATGACTCTTAGGACAGAAGGCACCCAAATATTTTTGACTTCTCTATGACTACCTCTTGGGAAAGAAAAACAACACATATTACAAGATGTCAAGGATTCGTGTCTTATTTTTTTCTTTGTATTTGGAGCTAATTGTAATTGAATTTCCATAATGACTGGACCTATGTGGAGAGAGAGATCCTACAATTATCAAAATATTAGTCCTTTATCTACTGATGGTGACTACAGTAAATGTTTCCTGATCTATAGCAATGTACTTGTGCAGAAAGACTATAGTGAGTTTTTACAAAGTGTCCAGAGCAAAGATGGGTATTTTCAGACGTGGAAAAGTTTGATGTGGGATTCTTGCTCTACTGCTTCCTAGTCTTAAATCAGATCACCCAACTACTTTACAGGGAATTGATGAACAGATCATAAACTGAGGGCTTTGAAAAGGACAAAAAGGTCTGACATAGTTTAAAATTTCAGGGCAAAACTTTAGATGACTTTTAGCTACAATGGAGCCCATTTGGGAAGTGGCTTTTCTTTTCTTCTGGAAAACTACTAACTTTGCTTCTAGTGCATCCAAGCTAATTAAAACTGTTTCCTCTGGTGGCTTTGTAAAAATTAGCTGAAAAGAAAAATGAGTAAAAAAAATAGGGTAGTTGCAGAATACCAAGGATAATAACTTTAACTCTTTCAAGGAGAAAAGAAGTGGCAAGGAGGGAGGGAGAGGAAGAGAGAAACAGAGGAGAGAGGGAGAGGAAGAGGACAGAATAGGAGAATCCCAGGGGTTCCAAGTCAGACACCAAGGAGTTGAATGGCCAGCTACACTACTTTTGAGAGTGTTTTGCTCTTAGATACTCCCATTTTCTAAGCGCTGATTTCTCCATCTGCAAAGCGAACATAGTAATGCTTGTTCATTTGGTCCTGGTGAAAATTCAACTGGAAGAGATGTACAGAGGAGCCTGCATGTTCTGCACAGGGCACTCTATAAATAGTGCTTCTCTAGCTTTCCTCATTATCCACCTCTTTTTCTTCCTTTATGACAATAACTCCTAGCAAGTGTATCCACTGGTCTGGTACAGCAGGTGCAAAATTTAATGTGGATAAATGCATTGCACAAATGAACATCTTCAGATGTATGAGCACGTGGGTTGAAAGACTGCTTTGAAATTTCCAGGTAGGGTGGTCTTAGGAAAGCCACCCAGCTGCTCAGAGAGAAAGGGTGGTCAGGGGGAGAATCAGTAAAAGCAGGATTCTTTTTCCATTGCTTCCTACCTTCAATGCTGATGCAGGAGTAAAATGCCGTCATCACACAAAGAAGTGCTCCTCATGGTTAAGGTCAAAGGGAGGAATTCATTTCTTCTTCTTTCCCAGCATTCCTCAAGAGTCTTATTGATTAAATCCTACTTCAGAAGAAAACAGAGATACTGGTGAGGTTTGTTTTTCCCCCACAAAATCTCAAAAGAATTGCTATTTTACTTCTCACTTGGCAAATCATCACACACATGCTATAATTGATATGTCTTCTGAAGTAGACAGTTGCACTCTGCGGAGAGTATGTGGTATGTGCATATAAAAACAACCCAGGGAAAAGAACAATTGAAATGAAAAAAAAATGGGTGAAATTGCTTTAAAGGATTTCTGAAAGTGGAATGGAGAAAAGCAGTTAATTCAATTTGCCATTTTGTCCATTCAGTGATGTAGATTTACTACTTGGAATGTGCACACAACTGAAAAAAGAAAGAAAAGAAAACCACATTGAAAAAAACAAAACAAAACAAAAAACACTCAGCTGTGGATTTTTGACTGCCCTGTAGGGTGCTAACATACAGAAGCCACCATACTTACTTAGAAAAATGGGCAACTTGATCAAATGTATTGGATCCCAGGTGCAAAGATGGCTTCATTCTTTCTTCAAAAAAAATTACGGTTTTGTGCTTACAACCTTTGTTAAGATACCTACAAGAAGTTACTCCAGCTGGAAATGTGCTGCCCAGATTCACTCCAGGAAGGACTTGCTGCCTAGGTTAGGGGCGTGGTCCTCAGGTGGCCTCCTGCTATAGGCTCCTTCAGAATCTGCCCCAGTTGCAGAAAGTTGCCTGGCCCAGGCACACCCTTTCTAGGGTAGTCTGCATCAGGGGTTTAGTGAAATGGAGGATAAAAGTCTGGCAGTTTCTCCCCATCCCATGATGACTGATGTGCAAAGCTTGCTCTTGAATTTCCTGTCCCAAGGCCAAATTTTATCATGCGTACATCACCATGTGACTGTTTCCTCTCACTGGTCCTACTTCCTGTTCCTTTTTTCCCACAGGTTTGATCCCTAATAAGATCTTGCACCCAAAATTCTTAGCACCTGCTTTCAGAAAGTCAACTAGCCTCACGTGTTATTTTTCTAGACTGGAAGAGGATCAATTCTAACTATTACAGAACCTTAATACCTAATGCAGGGATTCTGATTTAGGTGCTAATTACAAATCCCAGTATTTAGGCCCAGGGGGTTCCACAAAGAAACTTTGATCCTCAGTTACCATCACTGCTAGAACTGATCACAGATGCTCTAGAGAAGGAATGGGCTATTCTGATAGACGAGACAGGAAGATGAAACCAGCTTCCATTGAAGACCCAGAGTCTCACACATTGGGTCTTTGGCTGGAACAGACTTAAGGTTAAATGATGCTTTAGTCCTCTAATCCATGATTATTTTTAGCTCTCCGACATCTCATAGAACCCATCTGTGCATGTTGAGAATGAACATTCAGTTGCAGGCCTACTAGGTATCTTACCAAGCAATATTTAGTGAGCTGCTCAATATTTAGCTGAAGTTGGGATGGAAAAGCAAGCCCTTTGCCAACTCTTTCAGTGCTGTGCTGTGATTTAGCTCAGGGCTGTTTTTGACAATGTGGAATAGTGCAGTATTCTTAAATCCAGAGTTTTTACTTACTTGTGATTTTCATTAAAGTAACGTAACAAACAAGACTTAAAACATAAACTAATGGTAAGTTAAGGCAAACACAATTGGTTGTCTTTCTCACAGCCATGCTCCCCCTCTTCCACTTCTCTTTTATAATATATCTAAACATAGAAAAGTAGCTAGAGGTAGGAGATGAATTATAATTTATCCACACCACTGCCCAATAGATAGCCACAAGGGTCCATTTAAATTAATGAAAGATAAAAAATTAACATTCAGTTCCTTGTCCTGCCAGCTACATTCCAAGTGCTTAATAAGCCCATGTGGTTAGTTGCTACCATAATGGTGCAGGAAGATATGGAATATTTCCATCATCATAAAAAGTTCTATCTATACGTGTAATGAGAATTGTAATGCATTCTGCTGTCATTTATTTTTTAAAAAATCAATAAAATTTTTTTTATGTCATTAAAAAAAGTTCTATGAAATAAGACTAGTCTAAATCAATTATAGTACTTTAGTCTTTTTGTAGGATTTTTTCCCCCCTAGGATCACCAGGAGGCATGGTATTTAGAAGAAAGTCTTCTAGAAGATTCTAGAACATATTATTTTCCTTGAAGAGACAGAATTATGGGAAGAAAATGTCCTGTATTTCCTTTGTCTGTCTTTCCTGATTGGGGCCTGATGGGTGAGAACATGATGAATCTGCATAAGGTGTAGGATCAACACTGACGTAGGGAGGGCTTCAGAGTAGAAATAAAACTGGCTTCTAAATGGCATCACTGAGCTGAAACCCAGCCTACCTCCAGACTTCTTGTTATTTAAAGATTCAATGGCCAGAGAATTTAAGCCTTATTTTTTAAAATTTTCTCTTACTTGCAGCTAAATGCATTCCTAAGTGATATTTCAGAAGTTTGCAAAAAGAAAACCAGAAGAGAAAAATTTATTTGTCATCCTTCTGTTTTTCCCTGTGCCTAAATAATGTTTCTTTTCTATGCGTGTATTTTTACATGGCTATGATCTGTTATGTATGTTATTTTTAAACCTTTCTTTTCCCTTAATGTTAAAGCAATTAGGTTGATTGGAGACAAACTGAAGTCTATGGAAAGCGTAAGGAAGAAAACTAAATCACTCAGACACCTACTGTGAGAGATAATTAATATTAACATAGTAAAAAAAATCATTAAATTTTCTCTTTATAATTTTTTCATACATTTGATGTACTTTCTATACTGACTTTTAAGAAAGATGAGCAGAGGGATTTCTTCCTCTCCTAAATTAATGATGACTGATAATACTAACATAATGTGGTTACTTTATGACCATTTAAAAATCCAAATAAGTCTGGGTTTTAGAGGACAAAAATCATGACTCAATTCTTTTATAATAAAAAAAGAGTGTTAGATTGCAGATGAAACATTGAAAAGCTCTAATTAAATATATATCTTTTAGATTCAGGACAATTTCAAAAATCATGCAAATATTTTTGACAGCGATAGCAATTCTGAAAAGAATGTATTCTGTTTCTTCTACAGCTGCTTTGTGAATATGCTTTTATTTCCCCTAATGTTTTATTCCTATTGTAGTTCACATGCTTCATTAAAAAACATCAGAACCAAACAACATTCTACAAGTAGTTACAAGGACAGAATCTACCAATTTAGATTTTTATTTTCTAAAATGCAGCAGGACTGTGTCTTTTCTGCTAATTACTAGATCCTCAAAGTCAGCCTAGCACAAGGTTTGGCATACAGCAGGTGCTTAACAGTGATTTTCCTAGTGGTAGGAGCATGGAAGAAGAGCAGATGAAGCATCATTTTAATGAGCAAATTACCTTAATTGAAAAAAAGGCTTAGAAGACAACTTTATTTTCTTCAAAACATCAGAGGCAAGGAATAAAACCAAAGTGTAGCAAACAAAATAATATTTGTGGATAGCAATTTTCAAAAATTTTCCAAACTGCTGTGGGATGAGGAGACCAAAGGATATTAGAGATGAACCACTTACATTTCTATGAAATTTCTTATTCAAGCTTTATCTTTCAATATGAAAAAAAGGAATAACTTCTTTTCCGATGTTTGCCAGTATATTTTTCCTCTTCCACTATCTCCCTTAGTGGTTGAAGGCCATCTGAATTTTCCTCTGGTTTTCTAGCAGTAATTCTTTGTTTTGAGAATTACCATTCATACATGTGAATGGTAGCTCTTGGCTTAAGAGGTATCACTGTGTTGTTGGTTCTGCCACAATGAATGGGAATGGGAAGAAGCAGAACCCCACTCTCCATTCTTTCCATCAGGACTCCTTAAGTGAGATCACCCCATGGCTTCACTGGAGGGTGAATTTCTGACATAGCCCTGAAGGCCACAGTGGTGCCAGCAAAATTCTAGAGGGAAACTGGCAGCCTACAGCATTTGAAAAAAATAATAGAGCAATTTGAGAAGCAAAAGAGGTGACTTTTTCAGCATTTAGGAAGAATGATTCAAATGCTTGACTATTCTGAGGGTTCCAAGTCCTGGGGAGTCCTGCATAAATACATATTCCTTAATACTGAGACCCTGATGGTACCCACAGATAGAGTTCTCTTATCTGGGACCAGTTTCTGCTATGCCTGGTAACAGCCTGAGGACAAGAAGCTTTTAGATCTGAACTATGATGGAATGTTTTTGTTTGAGTTCTCCGGAGAGAGTTTTTGAGATGGTGAATTGTAAGTAAAGGGGTTTTTGAAGGAGGTATAACTGCTGAGAAAATCAGGATGACTGGACTGGGCAGGGGGAGAAACTAAGCCATGGTGCAGGTTCAGCTGAAGGTTAGCTGATCTCTGTGGTCAGAGATGGCTTTGCAAATAGTGAGGTCAAGTGGAAAAGTCGACCCTCTTGTACAAAAGTCAGGAAAAATTTGCCATTAAAGATACTAAAATATATAACTTTTTCCTTTCTTCTATGGTGTCTCAAATTGTCATCATGATATTTTTTCTTATTTAGCATCATTGAAAGTGAAGAAAATTCAAAATTTAAAATATTGTCATAGATTTGTATTACTGAACCTAAGCACAGGTGGGAGATTATTTATTTATATGGAGAATCACCAAAGTACACATTTTGTATTTTGCAGCTGATATGTGTATATGCATTTTATTCTTAACAGAGCAGTGGAGATGTTGGAGGAAACTAATTCAACTGATTTTATTTCCCTTGAAAGATATATAATCTGCCAATATTTTCTACCTTTGGCTTACTGATTAGTCAGGAAAAACTGAATGGAAAAGTAACCATCTGAGCATTGTTGGCTAATACACGGGGGCAACTTGAATAAGAAAGCAGATGGTATGGTTCCTTGATCACTCAGATTTTTTAAATGGCCATTGCCTTGAAGCAAATCCCGGTTTGAATGGGAAGTATGGCCTTTCAAGTTCATCAGCACCCATACCTACTTAGCTATAGATGTGATATTTAACATTAATTTTCTTTGTGTCTTGCTGAACTCTCACTAAGCATGTGTCCACCGAATTCTTTGCTCATGAGGCCTTGGAATTGGGTTAGCGAACACATTTGTGTCCACTATACTTTACTCACAAAACATAAATTCAATGACAAGATATTTAAGAATTGCAAGATGATGACAGCAGAGTATTAAACCAAGCACTGGGTCCCATGTGACTTTCAAGGATTCACACCACTGAACTTAAGCCCTGCTTGATAGCCCTTCAGAGCTGCTCCAATGGAAGTAAAGTGTGATGGACTTTGAATTCCCACATAAACCAGTCATTGTCCTAGGCCAACCCATGGAAGGAGGGTGCTGACTTTGGACAAGATAGTTCTTTTTAAAAATTTTTTTAAAATTAATTTTTAAAAAATAAATGACAGTGGAATGCATTACAGTTCTTATTACACATATACAGCACAACTTTTCATATCTCTGGTTGTATATAAAGTGTGTTCACACCAATTTGTGCCTTCATACATGTACTTTGGATAATGATGTCCATCACATTACACCATCCTTGCTAACCCCCTGTCCCTTCCCTTCCACTCCAACTCCTCTGCCCTATCTAGAGTTCATCTATTTCTCCCATGCTCCCCCTCCCTACCCCACTATGAGTCAGCCTCCTTATATCAGAGAAAACATTTGGCATTTTTGGGGGGTGGGATTTGTTACTTCACTTAACATTATTGTCTCCAATGTCATCCATTTACATGGAAATGCCATGATTTTATTCTCTTTTACTGCTGAGTAATATTCCATTGTGTATATATGCCACATTTTTTTTATCCATTCATCTACTGAAGGGCATCTAAGTGGGTTCCACAGTTTAGCTATTGTGAATTGTGCTGCTATAAACATTGATGTGGCTGAGTCCCAGTAGTATGCTGTTTTTAAGTCCTTTGGGTATAGTTCAAGGAGAGAGATAGCTGGGTCAAATGGTGGTTCCATTCCCAGATTTCCAAGGAATCTCCATATTGCTTTCCATATTGGCTGCACCAATTTTCAGTCCCACCAGCAGTGTATGAGTGTACCTTTTTTACCACATCCTTGCCAACACTTATTGTTGTTTGTATGCATAATAGCTGCCATTCTGACTTGAGTGAGATGAAATCTTAGAGTGGTTTTTGATTTGCATTTCTCTAATTGTTAATGATGATGAATATTTTTCATATATTTTTAGATTGATTATATATCCTCTTCTGAGAAGTGTCTGTTCAGGAACTTGGCTCACTTATTGATTGGGTTACCTTTTTTTTTTTGCTGCTTAGTTTTTTGAGTTCTTATATACCCTAGAGATTAGTGCTCTATCTCATGTGTGAAGGGTAAAGATTTGCTCCCAAGATGTAGGCTCTCTATTCACCTCACAGATTGTTTCTTTTTCTGAGAAGGAACTTTTTAGTTTGAGTCCATCCCATTTATTGATTCTTGGTTTTAATTTTTGTGCTACAGGCTGTACAAGACAGTTTTCTGTGTCTCGGGGCAATTCTAGTGTACAGTGGTGCCATGGTGAGCTGTCAGCAGTCCATATTGCTTGGAGCTGGAGATGGGTACAAAGGCCAAGTGAGGAGTCATGGAAGTGACTATATGAGAAGTTAAGGGTCATAGAAGTCCTTCCCATCATAGAGGCTTTTGAAATGAACAAGGATGATAGTTCCCTTCTCTTGGAAAAGCTCTTCAAGAGACCATCAAAGTGAGTTTCAACTCAGTGCTTTTGTATTTTTATTATAATGGTCTTTTGGTTTATATACTCCCACATATCCAGATGTGACTGTACAGCCAGTAGAGATACTATTCTGTGCCAGAAACTCCCACTATCTTTGATTTAGTTCTACTGGGCCATTTGATCTCAGAGATACAGAAGTTCTCCCAGGAATTCTGGCACATGTGCCTGGATATATGTGCAATTCAAACATGGACATAACAGTCTTATCCTTTTACCTTGACCTGTCAGTCTCTCTTTATGATGGCTGTTTGAGTCAGCTTTTGTGTCACTGTGACCAAAATACCCAACAAGAACAACTTAGAAAAGGAAAAGGAAAGGAAAACAAAAATATTTGGGGCTATGATTTCATTGGTCTCAGTCCATAGACAGCTGATTCTATTGCTCTGGGTCTGAGGTTGGGCATAACATCATGGTGAAGGACAAGGTGGAGGAAAGCTGCTGCCCTCAAGGCAACAAGAAAGCAGGGTGGGGGAGGGGCAGGGAAGGGGCCAAGGGAAGGTGTACCCTTCCAGGGCACATTTCCAATGATCCACCTCCTCCAGACACATCCTACCCAGTGACTCCATTCAAAGTATGACAGACTGATTGATTAAGTCATAGCTCTCATAATGTGATCATTTTGCCTCTGAATATTCCTGCATTAATAGGAAATTCTGAGGGATAGTTATATTGAATCTATAATAAAGGCAAGGCTGAATTTTGGTTCTTAATCGTTGTGATTCTTGCCATAGGAGTTGATGATTAAGTTTCTTTTTGAGCTAATTCTTAAAGATGAAAAGGACATATAAGTCTGATGTGTTCTCTTACATGTAAGAACCTCATTTATGGAAATATGTGTAAGTTTCTTTTTGGGACAGAATTTATTCACTTGTAAATCATTGATTTAGCAAATATTTATTGAGCTACTCTTTACCAGGTAGTGTGAAACATAGAGTCTTTGCCCTCAAGGAGTTTATAACTCAGCAGGGAAACATGATAAATAACTAGAAGAGCACTCAAACATAAACATACAACTAAACTGGTTAAGGGTTAGGAAGAAAACAATTGTGATAGAAAATAATCAGGAAAGATCTACTTGGGTGATTTTGCCTGACCTGGTCTCCCTCTTAGAGATTTCTAGAAAGGCAGTGCAAGTGATTTTTGTTTTAGATTTTTACAGCTTCAATGTCCTTAATTGTAAAACTTTAACCCATAGGATTATATTTCATATTTTAAGAATTTTAAAATTTTTAGTGAATTTGGGAGGTGATCCCAGGAAACACCAGTAAAGGAAGTGGGGGAGTGAGACTTGAGAAAGGAAATGACATATATATCTACCAACTCTCAATTTTCACTGGCCAAGGGCTGCTCCTAGGGGTGTTGACCACTGACACATACAATCTGCCCAGTGGAGGGGCTGAGCATGCTCCTGTGGAAGCCAGAGAAAGCTCACAATGGAGAATTGCAGGTATCCTCAGTATAATGGGTTGTCTGCCTGGGAACATCAGTGCCTCAGGAAAAATGAATGGAACATTGACAGGCAGCAAATGCTTCAAAAAGCCAATGCATGTTAAGTGGCTCCTGCCCTTTAGTAGGTGCTCCACAAATGACAGCAGTCATTACCTTGCATTTAATACTTGCAATTGCGTTTTACACTCAACACAAGCACATCCAACCCACCCTCATATTTTATTTTGTAGTATTTATTTGAGGTCTTTGACATTCTTCTCAACACCTTGTCATCATTTTTTTGCCATAATATGTGTTCATTGGAGTTACTATGTCATTTCTTATTTTATTCTTTTATTTTTTAAGACAAATTTATTCAGAAATTTATTTTTTTTATTACTTGACAACCATCACCAACAGTTTAACTACTTTATCTTGACAACATTCTGTTTAGGAGGGATAACAGGGGAGAAAAAAACAAAGCCTAGAAAAACTTCTAACATCAGCTTAGCTTTTCAAGGAGCAGAGCAAGGCAATCTTTTTGTGCGCTGGCAAACTTTAGCATTGATGCTACTTCTTAGAAGAAGCTTGTCATAGGGTTTTAAAAAATCTTGAAAGTAAATGTAAGTTGTGTCCATTACACTTAGGATCCTCTTTATATCAGTTGTGGAGAAATACCTGAGAGGGGAGTTTTCACACCCAAGTAATATAGCATGTTGTCTTTTTCATTGTCTTAAATCTTCTCTTTAAGATCAGACGGATCAATGTAAAAGCTTTCAGAAATTTCAGAGTTTTGGCTCCATTTATTTTTTAAAAATTCTTTTTGCATAAAGTCAGGATGGCTTATTCCACATTTAGCTCTTGGTTGGCTGCCCGAATATATCTTCAAAATTAGACCCATTTCTTAAATATGTCTGGAGCAGTGTCAAAAAGGCATCTGAAGCCAAGGCTAGTCTGTGTTTTTGAAGCTTTACACAGAAAAGATCTCTAAGGGTTTCAGCTATGTTGAGGCAATATTTCTGTGCAGAAAAATCTTGCATCCAGGATGACATTTTCCATCCTGGGTTTTCTACCTGCTGTGATGCAGAATGGCCAAGATATGAAATCTCTGAAGTTGGGGGTTGTAACACAGCTTTACTGGCCTCCAAGGGCTTGTTCCTCATAGCCATTGTTCATAGATGCCAGATGATCTAAGAAGATCATGGAAACCTGGCACCTCACAGCTTTTTTGGCTAACTCCAACTAAAGAAAATTAATTGTTATTGTTTTTGGAAACTCTCATCCAATGGACAAAATGGTAATATCAGCAATTATGGTCCCCCCTTTTTCTTTTTTTTGGCAGAGGTTGGGGGTGGGAAGATGATGAACAGTGTGATTTTATTGTAATTGCCCCAAATGGTTGGTTTCAGGGTAAGAAAAGGGTGTTACATTCCTGTGGCTGAGAATCTTATAAAGTTGTAAAGAATTTGCCTGGGTTGATGAGATGCAATGATGTAAACAGAACCTCTTGTCTGATTCAGTGTGGCTTAAATTTCTGGTAGGTGTCATGCCCTGGGATTGGTTTGCTCATTGACCCGTAGAGAGGACAGCTGTGGAGCAAATCAAATCCTACCTTTATGTCAACTTTTTCTTCTCCTAGCCATGACCTCAAGTTTCACACACCTACCTTTGGTCCTTTTCTTCAAGCCATGGTACCCTTTCTTCACTGTGATTGATCATGGACTTGGAGTTCTTTCTCTTCTCAAAACTGTACCACCAATTCTGTATCCTCCAAGGAGTCTCTAAGGATTATCCCACAATTTTTCATGGGAAAACGAAACCTAGCCCCGCACTTGCCTCTTCATGCTCATTTTCCCTTATTTTCTCTGTCACTCAACTTGCCTCTTCTATTCAACATACATGTACAATCCTAAATCTACTCGTTCAATATACCATTCCAGTGGTCTGACTGGCACTCTGCACCTAACAGATTCAAAGAAGTTCTTCATGACAACTTTGGCCAAGGAGAGCAGTCCTTCTTTTCTCCTACGACTCTAGCAATTGGATACTAACACTCATACAGTTAATCCTCCATAGAACCTTATGTGCCAGGGGGTCTGGAAAGCCCGTCTAGTTTTGGTGGACATGTGTCATTTTTGGTTATGATTACCCACCATCTGTTTCCCCTTTTCTAACAACACCCTGACTGAGTTACTTTTGGGGAGTTGGCCTTGTCCCATGGGATGTCTTCTTGGAATAAGGGGATGTCCAGTCAGCTCCTCTCTCCACCATGGAAGCAGGTGGGATCCCAAAAGTCCTTTCCTCCAGTTCCTCCTTCTCACCTCGCAGAACAAATCAGAGAGGCAGCCAAGAACCCTGCCTGGGCCAGACTGTTACTTCTGGCATGCTGAACCTCTAGCAGAGATGAAAATGCTGGGATTTTATTCATTCCAAAAGCATACAGAGGAGGTGATCAATTAATTCCTGCTGTCTAGCTGTCTGGCATTTCCTTACATCTTATGCTGGGTTCTTGTTTCATTTCCCTTTAAGTGTCTCGACTTCCATCCAGGCTGTGAAATGCATGTATCCCTCCAAAAAATTCCCACTCTCCTCTTAAACATAAATTAAACATGGTTGCTTTCTGTTCTTTGCAACTAGAGAGCCCAGTGCATGTTTTTCTCTATTGCTGATTTGCTCGATATTAGTTAGAAATCTCAAAATCAATTAGGGCTTGAGGTCTTCTCCCACAAAGAGTTTTCTACAGCAGGGTCTGACGTAGTAGACATGTAAGTGTGGCCAAGGTTAATTTTATTTGAATACCAAGGAGTATCCACAAGCATTTTGAGGATGACTTTGGGGAGACAATTCAGATTTAAAAATCAAATCCAAGAATAATATTTGGTATGCCTTCTTTTTGGAGTAAAGTCCTAGAATCAAGGAGATGTCCAAAAAATTACTTGTTCATTTGATTTGCTGGTTGCATGTATGCTAGCCTAGGGGAACACCAGACTTAAACTGTAAGATATGATTGGCAATACCATGTTAGGGAAGGGACCGCTGGAGGGCACAAGTGGGGGCATATGAGAAGGAACTTGTGAGGGAATGAGAAGTCCAGGTATCTCCCTCTCACATAGCCAACAGACTAAGGAGCCCTCAAAGAAGCAACATGGTCAGCACAGTTCTTTCTTTCTAGACAGAAGCCCCTGGTGGTTAAAGTCCACCTAGGCTTCAGCATCATGCCAGTTATCTTTGGGAGGTGGTTGGAAGCATAGACCCTGTGCTTCTCCTCTAGTTTTCCTGGCAGAGGGTACAAAAATAGACTGAGGAACCTACAAACTGCACAGACCTCTGCAACTAAACATGTACCTGCTTGCACAGTTTAAGAAAAAAAAATAGCCCACATCTGAGAGAGCATCAGGACCGCTGCCTCCACGGTGGCCTTTCCAGGAAAAACACTGCAGAGCCTCAGTGCCAACAGAACCCGACGGGCAAAGTCTAGTGGATGCTGTGCAGCAGCCAGCAGGGTTGGGTCTGGACAAACAGCCTGACACAAATGTCAAACCTGCATCAATACATCATCTGTCACAAACCAGCCTGGAAAGGCACTGGGCTCAGTGGATTGCTTATGCTTACAGAACAGGGGAGTTCAAGAAAAGAAGAGGCATGAATTCGATGGTTTGGACAATTCAGTGAAAGAATTTGAGTATCCAGGTACAAATAAAATAACCACAGTGAAATTTAACATAGGCTTGTTCCCCTTATAAAATCTCCTCTCTATTGTTACCTCCCAAATGAAAATTGGGGGCAAATATTAGATGATGAGTTGACCGTATTGTTTTCCAGTTTTTACTCTAAAATTTTTCTTAGCAACTATTTTAAACAGGAGAAGATGTATCCCATTTTTGAACTGTGAAAACAATTGATCATAACTACAGATAAACAAAGATGGATGGCAGACACACGGGGACACTGAGTGGCCTTGATGAGTTTTGTCTGATGCTCAAGTACGCTGTGGCAGCACAATATAGCCAATCACCTTAGTAAACATTCCTGTTTCTTGCAGGGAAGAAAGTGCTGACTTTTCTAGGCACTGGATTATTTCAAAGCATTAACAAGGGGAAGGGGTAGAGAAAGTGAGACTCAGGGCTAAAGCAACTACAAAGTTATATTTGTCAGCCCAATTCCAGCTACTTTTGATAGGTTCTCTTCTGTCTAGAGATGGAGACCCAGAAAACAGAGCAAACCATTGGAGATATGTCTGATATAAGAAGGCCATGCCCTTGTGTGTGATTAGGAAGCCCTTCTTGCATCAAGCTTTGGGTCGTGGTCTAGTTCTCAGGTTGGAATATCTCCCCCAGTGTTGCTCCAGGATCTTCCACTGGGAAATACACATTCTTTCTCTACTACCTCTCACTTCTCAGTCCCTATTTCCTGCCCAGGCTTCCTAGATCTTATGGTTGAAGGTGAATTGTTGTTTTGCCTCTAGTCTTGAAGAGATTTCCCCCCTCAGATTTTCCAGGTGACCCAGCAGGACTTGGAATTTCAGTGTCAGGGAGAGTTTCCCAAACCCAGGAGATGGGACAGGGGATAGGCTTACCACTAGCAAAAACAAAATTCCTGAATGTTTACCAATTGACTTTCTTGAGCTAGTAGGAGCTATGTCCATTTGCTCTGAAAGAACTGCTTCCATCTTGGAATTGCAAAAATGCCAAGTCCAAGATGTGTGAAAAAGAAAAGACACAATTCAAACTTATTCCTAAGTGTCATGGAAGAGAGAACGGTGTCCCCTTTCTGAGGTGATGGGAACACTGTGCTGTAGGGACATATTAGAGCTAGATTGAGAAGGGAGATCAGTAGAACAGAGTGAGCAGATCCAGGAGAGAAAGGAGTCGGAGACAAAGGGAAGAAACTGGGGAATGAAATTGATCAAATTGTGTTATGTGCATGTGTCAATGTAGCATAATGAATTCCAATGTTATTTATAATTGTAATACACCAATAAAATAAAGCTAGACCAATGGGAAAAAGTGGCCAGAGAAGCACTAGAAGGAAGGATATTTGGATCATAGGCACAGTTGTGTAAAAATAACTAACATTTTCCAAATATTTACTATATGCCTTGCATAATCCTAAACACTATTCTCTCTTGTTGCTTATTTTGGCATATATATATTTTGGTGCATTATAGTTGTACATAATGGTGGGTTTTGTTGTTACATACTCAACATGCACACTGATTCATTTGATCCAAACCCAACTATACGAAGATGACACTATCATTATCTCTGATTCAGGAGTAAAGGGTTTATGATGAGGAAAGAAATAATCTAGGGTATCTGAAGGTGTAACACCTCCATTGCCTACCCTCTCCTGTGATTTGGAGAAAGTTCTACTTAGGTTTCAGGGTTCAACTTTGTTTCCCTCTGGGAACCCGTGCTAT
Organism: Ictidomys tridecemlineatus; assembly: GCF_052094955.1. NCBI lineage: Eukaryota > Metazoa > Chordata > Mammalia > Rodentia > Sciuridae > Ictidomys > Ictidomys tridecemlineatus. The sequence continues at coordinate 155,561,011 of NC_135481.1, read as the reverse complement.
CTGCCTTGGGCTTGTGTGCGTATTCAGTAATTCGTCCAGTGACTTTAATAGAACTCATCAAGGAATAAGGTTAGGGTCAGAGGAATGGTGTCTATGAATTAAACTTCTAGTGACATCCAAGTGATTTTTCCTGGGAGAGATATTGAGGACTTTTGCTTCTATATTATGAATCTTCCTCAGTAAGAATCCCTATCTTGGGAGATCTTAATGAATATAAGTTTCAGGCTCAGGACACTGGCTGAATAATGGTTTTTAAGCCTCTGTGTAAGCCTCTACATGTTGTGCCTGGCCATCAATTTCACAAGAGTTTAAGGCATAATGATGCCTCCAGTATGATTCAGAAAATGACAATCTTGAGAAAAGCAGATGAAGAATGTAGCTCAAACAAACAAACAAAAAAAGAAAACTAGAGCAACAACAAAAACAATTAGTAAATTGAAAAAGCAAAACCAAAGCCTTTCACCTCCAAGCTCCAACAATAATAATCACACTAAGCCAATATAAAAGCATGACATTAATGTAGATCATGAACTACTATTTTTATAGGCATTCACATACAAATGTTTATACCCAAGCACATTTTTGTCTCATTGATTTCCAAATGCTTTTATTGAAGGAGTCCCACCTCCTTGGGTGCTGGAGGAAGCAGATATATAACAATCTGTCTTTGGGACTGGAGGACATCTGTCAGGAATGGACATGACAGTGGTGAGTAAGACCTCCATTCATTTCCTCACTGATGGAAAAAAGCCGTTCAGTGGAGACTTCAAATTGCATGTGCTGAGATGCAGCAAGACAGAACTGGTGTTTTGTCTTAATGTCTTTACAAAATGTGTACAGAACTAAACACAGATGAGCAATTTACCCAAAGAAAAAGAGGTGTGAGTCTGGGTTCTTGTGGGTTTGCATGTTTGTTTCAGCAGCAATAATGATTTTTTTCAAACTTTTTTTTTTAAACCTGTGCTTGTGTTCAGCTGTGACTTTTCTGTTTTCATTGTCTCTTAGCTACGTCTTACACGTCATGTTATAGTTGAACCTAACTTCAAAAACGTTTAGCTGATATTTATATTCTGACCAATGAAAATGAGCTCAGAAAAACGATGTGGGCAGAGGACAGGGGAGGCACGGTTGGCTTCTAACTCTGAATTCAAACTCACCTGCTTTAAAGTCTCCCTTAGTCTCCCTTCCTAACCACTTTCAAATAACTCTCTCCCTGCTTTGGCCTATATATATATATCGTTTCCAAAATAGCATGAAAAAGTTTTCTCATTGTATTTCAAAACGAAAAATGTTCCGTCTACATCTGGAAATACTAAAATATGTGCTTTCTTACAGTATTTTTTTTTTACTAGGTATGGACAAGGTTCTGACCCTTATTATTGGAACTCAAATCCAGATGGAGTTTGGTAAGGTTCTAATCATTTGAGGGGTATTCTTTTTTGAAGATTTGTACATCTTTAGGGGAATTTCTACTTTAAAGAAGTTATCATTTGTGGGAGGTCCGTTATGAAGATTTTAAATAGTTTGGGGGAAATTTCTCTTTCTTTGAAGACATGTATAATTCAGTGAAAACATTTGCCAACTGAGATGGTCACATTTCCCTACTATGAAACCTCTCCTTCAAAAATGAGTTAAATCCCTCTTTTAGTGTATTGGCTATAAGTAGGCTTAAGGGTTTTCTTCTTTCCTTTTCTATGTTGGAAACACTGAAAAGAACATTCTTGTATTTGAGTGAAACTCATATTTAAAATGTACTGGGAGACAACGAAAATAGCAGAATAATGAATGCATATGTTAATATCATCGAGTGGAAGATTAAAATAGCAATGATCAAAGAAAAGGGTGGTTAAATGTGTGACATTTCTTTCTTGCAACTTATTGTGCCTTTATGGAAGCCTTATTGTCTGAAAAAAAAAAAGGTTCAAAGGCAGTTTCTGAAACATTTACTTAAATGCTAAAGTCAGTATAGCTTAAAAGGTAACAGATCTATAAATGAACTAATAACAACCAACAGCATCTCTCTCTCTCTCTCTCTCTCTCTCTCTCTGGATGAAAGATTCCCCTCCCTCTTCCTGCTACATGTATGAGATTTGAAGCCTGCATGAAGGCAGCAGTCAGGCCGATTTAAGTCCTGGAGGGTTTTGATCTCTACCACTAGCTTCCTGGTAACTGGGGCCATTTAGGCTATGGATTTACACAAGTTCAAGGGCACCTGGTTCTGGTGACCAACAACATTTTTCTTTGTGACTTGAAACCAATACTCTTATTTGCCCTGATCTTATTTTTGTTGCCATAACAAAATACCTGTAATCATATAATTTATGAAGAATAGAAGTTTATTTGGCTCTTGGTCCAGCAGGCTGGGAAGTCCAAGTGCCTGGTACTGGGATCTGCTACACTAGAACAAGCCAGAGAGCATCATGTGGAGAGACAGAGTAAGTGAGCCAGCTTCAATCCATCTTCCTCTTCTTATAAACCCACTCATACCATCACAGGAGCCTTACTCTCAAGATCTCACACAATCCTAATAACCTTCCAAAGGTTTTTTTTTTTTTTTTTTTTTTTTTGCCTACAAATACCATTGCTATCTGAACTCAGGGATTATGTTTTGAACTTTTGGGGGATACATTCAAACCATGGTAGGACTCTAGCTATATGCATTACAATAATCCTGGAGTCCATTCAGCATTGAAAAAATATTTATTAAACAGCTTCTATGTGTCAGACACTGTTCCAGACACTTGCCCCAGAGAGGACAAAAATGGTCTGTTCTGGAGAAACTTGTCCTTGATTAGAAGACTTCAGATCATAAATAACTTAGTAAATATCTCTGCTATCCCCCACTCCTGTTGACCCTTGGCTCTCTGTGATTGCAGGTGTCTGTGCCTATGGAGAACAGCCAAAGCAAGCACAGATTCTCTCCTACCAAGATGTGCCCTCTGCAAGGGCTTCCAGGATGGCCCCCACTCTCTCCCTCTAGGAGGACTGGAGTACCTGTGGGGTACAATCAGAGGAAGGATGACAATGACTCCAGAGCCTGAACAAATCAGAAGGTTAGGAGCCAGGGATGGATTACACAATTTCTGCAGGGGCACATTTGCTCCTTTCCTGTCTCACTGTGAACTCCTGCAATCATTTCCTAGACAAATGACCCATACCCAAAGCTTTACAGGCTTTGAAGGGAAACTCCAACAAAAACAATAGACATAACCACCAATTATAGGCACATAAGAAGAAATAGATGCTAGTGAAATAATTGGGTAGGTGGAAGAGATTGGGGTGCAGAGGGTAGAGTGGGAGATGGCCATTGCAGTTTTAAATTGAGTAGTCAGGAAAGATCCCAGATAGAAAGTGAGACTCAAACAGAGAATGGAAAGAGGTTCAGTGAGTTGGCCTAAAAGATGTATGGACAGTCTTTGGGAAGTTGGAGAGACAGTACTAAGGCCCTAAGGTAAAATTCTCCTGTTCTAGGGCTGCAGGAGTGAGAACTGGGGAGAGAAGATGAGAGAGGAAAGGAGGGCAGGGATTGCACAGTGCTGCTAGACCACTGTGCTGACTTTGAGTTGGGAGCCAACACAGGGATGCAAACTTAGGAGCTCCAGCACAGAGCCTGGGCTGGTCAAGTTTCTCTGATTTTCTCCCAACTTTTATCTTACAGAAAGGGGACTGTAGAATTATTATACATTCTTTTTGGTTTCTGACTTCATTCATTTATGAAATGTAGCTAGCATTTTTTTGTACTGAGGATTGAACTCAGGAACACTCTGTCACTGAGCCAATCTCCAGCCCTATTTTGTGTTTTATTTGGAGACAGGGCCTCACTCAGTTGCTTAGCGCCTCACTTTTGCTGACGCTGGCTTTGAACTTGAGATCCGCCTGTCTCAGCCTCCCGAGTCATTAGAATTACAGCGTCTCTGGCTGCTAGCAATTCTTATCACTGTATTAGTGAGATGTTATTGTCAAGATTCCTGGGGCAAGACCAATTTTAGAACCGTTACTTTCTCTTTTTGTTTTACTTGTTCTTTTTAGATATTCGTGACAGTAGAGTGTATTTTGACATATTATTCATACATGGAATATAACTTATTCTAATTAGGATCCCATTCCTAAGATTGTACCTGATGTGGAGTTTCACTGGTAGTGTATTCATATATGGACATAGAAAAGTTATGTCGGTTTCATTCTACTCTTTCCCATCCCCCTACCTTCACTTCCTCCCTCTTTGTGTAATCCAATAAACTTCTGTTCTTCTATCATCAGCCTTATTTTGTATAAGCATCCACATACCAGAGAGAACTTTCAGCCTTTGTTTTTGTTTTGGGGGGATTGACTTATTCACTTAGCATGATGATCTCCAGTTCCATCAATTTACCAGCAAATGCCATAATTTTATTTTTCTTTATGGCTGAATAATATTACATTGTGTATTTATACCACATTTTATTTATCAATTATTCTGTTGTAGGGTACCTAGGTTGGTTCCATAGCTTAGCTATTGTGAATTGAGCTGCTATAAACATTGCTTTTGCTGCATCACTGTAGTATGCTGATTTTAAGGCCTTTGGGTATAAACCAAGGGGTGAGATAACTGGGTCAAATGGTGTCTACATTCCAAGTTTCCTGAGGAATCTCCATTCTCCATGCTGCTTTCCATAGTGGTTGCACCAATTTGCAGTCCTACCAGCAATATATGAATGTAACTTCCCCCTACCCCACCACTCAACCTTGACTTTTACTTTCTTGGTAAGTAATTATTTCCAAGCCTCTTGCCTCCATGTCTAAGGAAAGTCAACAGAGGGAAAAGCTGAGATTCCTTTTGTTCTTAAAAACTATTGATTTCCAAGCTTGTAATAAACAAGCTTTGGGGTATGGTAATTTATTAATGGAAAGATGGTTGGTGGTCCCCAGTGGAAGGAAATGTATTTTATTTCAGAGACTTCAGATAAGCTTCCTCTTTTGCTACTTTGCTATCTAATGAAGTATGAGAGCATGAGTGTGTTCTAGAATTTTCTAGAATTTAGTTTCCTACTTCAACTTTGAACTTTACTATTGTAGGTTGAAGCACAGCTGGCCTGTTGCTTGATGTGCTGTGACACTGGTGTCTGTTCCTTTCTGATGGATTCTTTTCCCAAATGCAAACTTAAATTTTGTGTTATCAATCTTTGGAGAAACTGGAATTCTGTCTTTCCCTCTCTTCTTTCTAAACATTTGTTTGTCCACATTAAACAATGTACAACTTGTACCCAGAATTGTAACCACAGACAAATTCTGTGATGCCATTACATCTGTACTTCTGTATGCCACTCCTTGACTTTCACCTAAAGATTCCTTTATCATAGAAAATGTCCACTTTAGTACAATTTCATTTGATAAAATTATTATCAAAAATTGTTCATTTAAATATGCGGGTGTTTACATATTTATGGAAAACAGCCAGTAGTGAATAAGTCACTAAGGCTTTGAAGGACAAAGGACTTGGAAGTTGCTTTGTTGTTCTCATGAACTAAAGATTTGGAGCAAAAAAATAAATGACTTTTTAAAAAGATATGATTTATATTTTGGTTTTCTTTCATTTATTCTTAAAATGATGAAACTATATAATGAATTTTGGCAATTTCATATCTTCCTTGGAAATAATCCCTTCTATGTTTAAAATGCATTGATATAGGACCCTGTATAGACTTTGCAAGTAATTTAAATTTTTACATATTTGTAACTTTCTCCTTCCATTTCTCCAATGGTGTTTATTTGTATCTTCTTTCCTTTATCTTGGTCAGATTTTCAAAAGCTTGTCTACTTTGCTAGTGTTAAAATTTTGTGGTTTTATTAAGCTTTAATTTACTAATTCATTTAGTAGGTTTTATAAGCATTGTTTCTGCCCTTGTAGTTTGCTGTAGCTTTTGTGTTATTTTCTTGGCTTCTTTATTTGACTTATTCATTTATTACAGACTTTTCATTTATAACAGACTATTAGTTTATAACAGACTTCCCTGTTTTTTGGTAAATATCTTAATATCAGTGTTCCATTGTTTGACTTTTCAGGTACTTTTCTTGGAATTTCACACATGGCTTGTTTGGGCTGGAGGTGGAGCTGAGTGGTAGAGTGCTTGCATAGCACATGCCAAGCCCTGGGTCCACACACACAAAGAGGTGCAATAAATAATATGCTCATTGTTACCATTTTAAATTTGCTACATAAATTCTAATTTGCATTTTCATTGATATATAATTCATATAACATAAAAATTTATACAAAATGAAATTTGCAATATTAAAGTGTACAATAGGTAGAGGCAGGCACAATAGATTTTTAGTATATTCCCACTGTTTGACAGCCATCACCATTATGCAATTCTAAAATGTTTCTATCAACCCAGAATGAGATCCCAGATTCTCCTTACCCCAACTCTGGCAACCCTTAATCTACTTTCTGTTTGTATGATTTGCCTGCCCTGAACATTTCATATAAATGGAATCATACAAGATGTAAGCCTTTGTGATTGACTTCTTTCACATGACATTGATTTCTTTCACTTGACATGACATGACATTGTTTATCATGTTGTAGCATGTGTTTGTGTTCTTCATTCTGAATGAATTGAGAATCGCTTGATGCTATTCCATTGTGGATATACCACATTATTAATTTATCAGTTGATGGGCACTTTGGGCTGTTACTTACTCTGCTGATATGAATACGACTAAAATTCCTGAGTTTTATGGCAGTTATTCCTTTAATCATTTGAGGAACTGACAGCTTGTTTTCCAAAGAAACTGAATTCTTTCACAGTCCCATCACCATATACAAGGTACCAAGTCCTTCATATTCTTCCAACACTGTTATTTTCTGTTTATTTTTAAAATTATTCTAACCATCTTAGTGGTTGTATAGTGCTATCTCATTTTGATTTTGACTTTTGCATTTGCACAGTGAATAATAATATTAGTATCTTCTCATATTGTCATTTATATATCTTCTTTGAAGAACTGTCTATTGAAATTCATTTCGCATTTTTATTGGGCTATTTTAATTTAATTGATGAGATGCAAGAATTCTGTACACCCCTGTCTGAGATATGATTTGCCAGTATTTTCTACCATTTTGTGGTTGTATTTTCACGTTTTTAATTTTGATAAAATCTAATATTTCTGCTTCATTGTTGCTTGTACTTTTTTGGAGTTTAACTAAGAAACCATTGCTCACTGCAAGATCACAAAAATTTATACTTAAGTCCCCTTGTAAGAATCTTATACATTTAGCTCATATATATAGATTTTTTAATCATTTTTGAATTGGTTTTTGTATACAGTGTGAGGTGGGGGTTCAAATTCATTCTTTAGCTTGTTCATGTGAACATCCAATTGCTCCAGTGCATTTGTTGAAAAGATAATTCTTTCTCTGTTGAATTTCCTAGACTCTAGGGTTGGTAATTAATTTCCCAATGATATATGAGTTTATTTCTGTATTTTATTCTTTTCCATTAACTTCAATGTACAATCTTATGCCAGTACCACATTGTTTTATTACTATAATTATTTAGTGAATTATGAAATAGGAAATATGAGGCCTTTAACATTTTTTTTTCAAATAATGTGTTTGCTATTCTTGGATTTGCACATAATATTTTGAATCAACTTCACCATTTCTGAAGAAAATAAAGAAACCTAGAGTTTTCACAGGTGTTGAATTGAGTCCACAGATCAGTTTTGGGAATGTTATTGTCATAAAATGATATCTTCCAATTCATGAATATAGATGTGTTTGCATTTGCTCAGGTCTTTAATTTCTTTCAATCCTTTCAATTAGTTTTCAGAATACATGTCTCATATTTTGGTTAAGTTAACTCCTAAACATTTCATTTTTTTGATATTATTATACATGGTATTATTTTCTTTATCTCATTTTCTGATTGCTCATTGCTAGTGCATAAAAATATAATTAATTTTCATATATTAATCTTATATCTTCAAATTTGCTAAAAGTATTAGTCGGTGCTAATAATTGTTTTTGTTGGTGGATACTTCATGGCTTTCTATATATATAATATCATGTTATCTGCAAATACAGTTCATTTTAGTTCTTCATTTCCAACCAAAATATCTTTTATTTCTATTTATTTTCTAATTAGATACAGATTCCATATGATATTGAATAGAAGTGATGTGAGATCCTTGTCTAGTTCCTGATTTTAGGGAGACTAAATATAATATAATGGTGACTCTGAGGTTTTCATAAGTGTTGTTAATCAGATTGTGGAAGTTTCCTTTAATTTCTAGTTTGTTGAGGGTTTCCATAATAAAAGAGTATTGAATTTTTTCTTTTAGTTTTAGATGGATTATATATATATGTGTGTGTGTGTATATATATATATATATATATATATATATATATATATATATATTATGTGGTGCTAAGGATTGAACCCAGTGCCTTATATGTGAAAGGCAATTGCTCCACCACTGAGCTACAATCCCAGCCCCAAGAGTATTGAATGTTATAAAACATTTTTATTGGTTTAATTAAGATGATCATGCTTGGCTCGGTTTGATAGCATTTTGTCACATATTTTTAACTTGTATATTCATGAGATATTGGTTTGTAGTATTTTTTTTTGTTTTTCTTCTGTATTTTCTTTTTAATTTATAGAATAAATTTTACTTCTCAAATTCTGGAGGCCAGAAGTACAAGATCAGGTGCCAACTTCTGAGAATGTTCTTGTCGTGTCCTCTTATGGCAAAAGGTAAAACAGGGATAAGGGCTACTTTGAGAAGCCCCTTCTTAGGGAAGGAGACTCCATGGCCTAATCCCATCTTTAAGTTCCCACCTGGTAGCACATCGTACTGAAGAGACAAACAGAATGACATCCCATGCTCTCCAGAACATCCAGACTTCTTTGAATGACTCAGAACTTCTGCAATATTTCACAAGTCATGATTTTGGTTAAAACAAGAGAGATAAGATTAAGACATGGGGAGAGAGCTTCTTTCTCGGCTCCTGGTTGCAGAGTTGGATGTGATCTTACAAGCTAGTACTGAGGTTCTGCACACCAGCTCCAACTGCCCACCAACCACATCCCTGTGGGGCTGACTCACAGGGAAGTCCTGAGGTTCTGAAGTCCAGAGATGAGAAACATCACAGGTAATCCACGGGATATTTGTTCTAAGACCACCAAGAGCACCATAGTCCTCACATGCTCAAGTCTCTTATAAATATAGCAAAATATTTGCATATAGACAATGCATATCTACTTCCTGTATGGTAGACCACATCCAACTCTTCAACCAGGAGAGCATTCTCTTCACCTTAGAAGTCTGGGTCCTAGGCAAAACTGTTGAGACCACCCCATCCTGAACAGGACCCTCCTATACCGCCCCAGACAGAACCTGGGAAGCAGGTACCACCAGGGCACAAATTCTGTGCATGTCTGCCTTCTGTATGGTTTTGATACTAAGGCATTATTGAGGTAAGAAGTGTTATTTTCTCTTATATATTTTGGAAATGTTTGTGAGGAATTGGTGTTAATTCTTTAAATGTTTAATAGAAGTTACTGTGGAAACCATCTCATCCTTGTCTTTGTTGAATTTTCTTTTTAATTTTAACTCAATTCCTTTATTTTTCATAGGTCAGATTTTTTATTTCTTTTTCAGTCAGATTTGGTACTTTGTGTCTTTCTGATAACTTTCTTATTTCATACAGGTTATTGAGTGTGTTAATATATAATATTATATATTTATTTGTAGTCTTTTTTATTTCTATAATATAAGTTCCCTGATTCCCTTGTGATGTTAATAATTTGGGTTTCCCCTCTTTATTCTTAGTCATTAATTTTATATTTAAAATTTTATTGATCTTTTCAAAGAACCAATGTATAAATGTTTAATTTTCTCCTTTACTCCTGCTTTAATCTGTATTGCTTTCTTCTCTTTGCTTTGGATTTTATTTTATCTGTCTTTTTTTTCTTAGATATTTATGGTAGAAATCTAGGTTATTGATTTGAGATATCTATTATTTTATATTAGTGTTGGTACTTATGATTGTAAATTTCTTTCTTTAGTCTTGCTTTCCATAATTGCTTGCATATTATTTTTTATTCATAGAAAAGTATATCCTGATTTCTTTGACCAAGGGTTTGCTTCCAAATAATGAATGTTTAATTTCCACATATTTTCAAACTTTCCAAATTTATGCCCTTATTGTTCTATAATTTAATTCCATTGTGGTTAAAGACTATATTTTTCATTATTTCAACAATCTTAAATTTATTAGGACTTTTTTATGGCTTACCAAAAATATCCTGGAGAGTATTCCATGTGCACTTGTGAAGAATGTATGTTCTGGTATTATTATATATCATGTTCTCTAGATGTCTATTAGTTCCAGTTGGTTTAAGTGTCAAGTATTTTACTTTCTTTCTATCTTTTATTTAGTTATATGTCCATTATTGATTATGTGGTACTGGAATTGCTAACTAATATTTCAAAATTATAAACTTCTCTGATTCTGTAATTTTTTGCTCCATTACAGCTCATTAATTACCTCTATATCTGTTTTGATAAGTTTTAAGAATTGTGGTCAAATAAACATAACATAAACTTTACCACTTTAAATATTTTTAAGTGTCTAATAGCATCAATTTGCAATGTTGTAAAACCACTACCATTATCCATTTCTAGCAATTTTTTCACCATCTCAAAGAGACCTATGTTCCAATTAAGCAATAATTCCCATTCTCTTCTTCTTTTACACCCTTGGTAATCTCTCTTATTTTCTGCTTCTACAAATCTGTATATTTTAGGTACACATATAAATAGAATGATTCAATACTTGTTCTTTTGTGTCTGTATTATTATTATTATTTTTTTAATATTTATTTATTTATTTTTTAGTTCTCGGTGGACACAACATCTTTGTTGGTATGTGGTGCTGAGGATCGAACCCGGGCCGCACGCATGCCAGGCGAGCGCGCTACCGCTTGAGCCACATCCCCAGCCCCTGTGTCTGTATTATTAAACATAATCCTTAAGATGTTTATTTGTTTGGTAACACCTATTAGGGTTTTGTTTAAAGCTAAATAACATTCCATTGTAATTTATTCCATATTTTGTTTATACATTCATTTATTTGAGATACATTTAAGTTTTTTGACTTTTGTGAATGGTATTACTATGAACATTCTTATAAAAGTATCTGTTTAAGTCTCCTATTTCAATTCTTTTGAGTATATTTTTAGACGTAGGATTGTTGGATTATATGGTTATTCTATGCTGAAGTTTTTGAGGAACCATCAAAAACACTTCCCACAGTGACTGCCCTATTTTACATCCCCACTAGCAATGCACAAGTGTTCACATTTCTCTGTATTTTCACCAATCTTTCCAATTTTCTGGTCTTAATATTTTAAAATTTTGATAATAACCATAGTAGCAGATATGAAATGGTATGGTACCTCATTGTGGCTTTGATTTACATTCTCTTAATGTCTTGTGATGTTGATCATCTTTCCATAGGCATATAGATTATATATCATTTATGATGAAATATCTGTGTCCTTTGTCCATTTTTGTACTTTTTTTGTTGTTGTTGAGTTGTAGAAGTTCTTTTATATCCTTAGTAGTAATTCTATGTTGATAAAATTTGCAAATATTTTATCTCATTCTGTGGTTGTTTACTCTCTTTTTTTTAGTTTTATTGATTTTATTTTTTTAAATACATGGCAACGGAATGCATTACAATTCTTATTACACATATAAAATACAATTTTTCATATCTCTGTTTGTATATAAAGTATGTTGATATCCAATTTGAGTCTTCATACATGTTCTTTAGATAATGATATTCATCACATTCCACAATCCTTGCTAATCCCCTGCCTCTCCCTTTCCCTCCAACCCCTCTTTCCTATCTAGAATTCATCTAATCCTCCCATGCTCCCCCTCCCTACCCCACTATGAGTCAACCTCCTTATATCAGATAAAACATTTCGCATTTGTTTTTTTAGGATTGGCTAACTTCACTTAGCATTATCTTCACCAACACCATCCATTTACCTGCAAATGCCATAATTTTATTCTCTTTTATTGCTGAGTAATATTCCATTGTGTATATATGCCAATTTTTTAAAATCCATTCATCCACTGAAGGGCATCTAGGTTGGCTCCATAGTTTAGCTATTGTGAATTGTGCTGCTATAAACATTGATGTGGCTGTGTCCCTGTAGTATGCTGTTTTTAAGTCCTTTGGGTATAGTCCGAGGAGAGAGATAGCTGGGTCAAATGGTGGTTCTATTCCCAGATTTCCAAGGAATATCCATACTGCTTTCCATATTGGCTGCAACAATTTGCAATTCCACCAGCAATGTATGAGTGTACCTTTTCCCCCACATCCTTCCAACACTTATTGTTGTTTGTCCTCATAATAGCTGCCATTCTGACTTGAGTGAGATGGTATCTTAGAGTAGTTTTGATTTGCATTTCTCTGATTGCTAGAGATGATGAACATTTTTTCATATATTTGTAGATTGATTGTATATCCTCTTCTGAGAAGTGTCTGTTCAGGTCCTCGGCCCATTTGTTGATTGGGTTATTTGTTTATTCAGTTACTAGCTTCTTGAATTCTTTATATACCCTAGAGATTAGTGCTCTATCTGATGTGCTCACCTCACAGATTTTTTTTTTTTTTTTTTTTTTTTTGCTGAGAAGAAACTTTTTAGTTTGAGTTCATCACATTTATTGATTATTGGTTTTAATTCTTGTGCTCTGGGGGTCTTATTAAGGAAATTGGGGCCTAATCCCACATGATGAAAATTAGGACCTACTTTTTCCTTCTATTAGATGTAGAGTCTCTGGTTTAATTCCTAAGTCCTTGATCCATTTTTGAACTGAGTTTTGTGCATGGTGAGAGAAAGGGGTTTAATTTCATTTTGTTGCATATGGATTTCCAGTTTTACCAGCACCATTTGTTGAAGAGGCTATCTTTTCTCCAGTGCATGTTTTTGGTACCTTTATCTAATATAAGATAATTGTAGTTCTATGAGTTAGTCTCTGTGTCCTCTATTTTGTACCATTGGTCGACCCATCTGGTTTGGTGCCAATACATTGCTGTTTTTGTTACTATTGCTCGGTAGTATATTTTAAGGTCTGGTATAGCCACCTGCTTCACTCTTCCTGCTAAGGATTGCTTTAGCTATTCTAGGTCTTTTATTTTTCCAGATGAATTGCTTTTTCTATTTCTATGAGGAATGTCATTGGGATTTTGATTGGAATTGCATTAAATCTGATAGTGCTTTTGGTAGTATGGTCATTTTGATAATATTAATTCTGCCTATCCAAGAGCAAGGTAGATTTTCCATCTTCTAAGTTCTTCTTTGATTTCTCTCTTTAGAGTTCTGTAGTTTTCATAGTATAGATCTTTCACTTCTTTCTTAAGTTGATTCCCAAGTATCTTTTTTTTTTTGAAGTTATTGTGAATGGGGTAGTTTTCCTCATTTCCTTCTCAGAGGCTTTGTCACTGATACACAGAAATGTAGTACTAAGAGGAAAGTTTATTGCATGGAGTTCATTCCTTAAAAGAAGAAAAAGTTAGCAAATAAATGACCTCACACTACATCTCAAAGCTCTAGAAAAAGAACAAATCAGCAGCAAAAGCAGTAAAAGGCAAGAAATAGTTAAAATTAGAGCTGAAATCAATGAATTTGAAATGAAAGAAACAATTGGAAAAAATGACAAAACAAAAAGTTGGTTCTTTGAAAAAATAAATAAAATTGACAGACCCTTAGCCACACTAACGAAGAGGAGAGAGAAAACTCAAATTACCAGCATATGTGATAAAAATGATAATATCACAACAGACACTACAGAAATACATAGGATAATTAGAAATTATTTTGAAATCTTATACTCTGATAGAAGAGAAGACATTGAAGGCATCAACAAATTCCTTAAGTCATATGATTTACCCAGATTGAGTCAGGAAGATATACACAATTTAAACACACCAATATCAAGTGAGGAAATAGAACAAGCCATCAGAAGCTTACCAACCAAGAAAAGCCCAGGACCGGACAGATACACAGCTGAGTGCTACAAGACTTTAAAGAAGAACTAATACCAATACTCTTTAATTTATTTCAGGAAATAGAAAAAAGAGGCAGTAATTCCAAACTCATTCTATAAGGCAAATAGCACCCTGATCCCCAAACCAGGCAAAGACACATCAAAGAAAGAAAACTTCAGACCAATATCTGTAATGCACATTGATGCAAAAATTCTCAATAAAATTTTTAAAATCCAATACAAAAACATGTCAAAAGATTGTGCACCATGATCAAGTGGGATTCATCCCAGGGATGCAAGGTTGGTTCAACATATGGAAATTAATAAATGTAATTCATCACATCAATAGACTTAAAGATAAGAATCATGTGATTATCTCAATAGACAGAAAAAGCATTTGACAAAATACAACACCCCTTTATGTTCAAAATACTAGAGAAACTTGGGATAACAGGAGCATATTTAAACATCGAAAAAGCTATCTATGCTAAGCCCCAGGCCAACATCATTCTAAACTGAGAAAAATTGAAGACATTCCCTCTAAAAACTGGAAAAAGTCAGGGTTATTGTCTTTCACCACTTCTATTCAACATAGTTCTTGAAACACTGGCCAGAGCAATTAGACAAAAGAAATTAAAGGGATATGTATAGGAAAAGAAAAACTTAAATTAGTACTATTTGCTGACAATATGATTCTATACCTAGAAGACCCAAAAAAACTCCACCAGAAAACTCCTAGAACTAGTAAATGAATTCAGCAAAGTAGCAGGATATAAAATCAACACCCATAAATCAAAGGCATTTCTGTTTACTCTCTTGATAGTTTCCTTGAAATAGTCAAATTTATGATTTCATAAAGTTAATTTATTTTTAGCTATTGTCTTTATATTCTATATTTTTGTACACTGCAATCTTTACTATTTCCTTCCTTCTGCTAGCCTTGGGTTTAGTCTACTCCCTTTCCTCCAATTCCTTAAGGTGTGAAGTAAAGCTATTGATTTAAGATCTTTCTTCTTTTTTAAATGTGTTCACAGTTATAAATTTCCTTGTGAGCACTGCGCTACAACATCCTGTAAGTTTTGTTATGTTGTGTTTTCATTTTCATTTCTCTCAAGGTATTTTCTAATTTCCCCTGTGATTTCTTCTTTGCCTTGTTGTTTTCTTGAGGCTGTGTTGTGTAATTCTCAGTATCTGAGTATTTCAGTGTTCCTCGTATTCTCATTTTCTATTTTCATGTTCCTCTGACTAGAAACGATACTACATAGTATTTTGACCTTTAAAAATTAATCTAGACTTTCAGCTTAACATATTTTCTGTCCTGGAAAATCTGCTGTATTCTTTTAGGTTGAATATTCTGTGTATATCTGTTAGATTTCTTTGGTTTATAGTGTGACACAAATCCTTTATTTCCTTATTGAATTAACTAATTGTTTTATCTATTATTGGAAGTGGAGTTTTGAAGTTTTAAAAATATTGTAATAATTATTTTTTAAAATTTCAATGCATTGAATTTGTATTTTTTCATATTATCCTACTCTTGCTTAAAGGTTGCAGTCTCTTTTCATAGACTCCTCAGAACACACACACACACACACACACACACACACACACACACACAGTTTTGTATATGTGTGCATGTGTGTGTGTGTTTGTGTGTTCCGTTTGTGTTTTTATCTCCCTCAGGCATTATAACCCCCCTTTGTTGTACACATTGCCTCCTTTTCCTTGCCTCCTTTCAAGGATTCTGGAGTCTTGATCATGCACATACATCTTTGTATGTGACAGTCCCTATTCTCTTGTCTGTGGATGTTGTATCAGTTTATTGCAGCTTGCCTTGGGGATGGGATGTTTTGGGTGTGTTGGAGGAACATGATTTGCTGCTAGGCTGCAAGCACTGTTTCCTGTCTTCTGTGTTTTGAGAGTTACCATTTCTTTTTCCTGCATCTTACTGCCCATGCTTACTGCTTCCTTCCCTGGTCAATGGCACATGATGGATATGGGGGTAAAGGGGGCCGTTCACCCAAATATCTCTACCTTATTTTCACAACAAGTTTTTGTTTTTTTTTTTAAATTCTCAGGTCTCTCTTAACTCAAAGTATGTCCCCAAAACGTGCTGTTTCGTTGTTTTGTTTTGTCTGCCGTTTTGATCCAAGCTACTTGCTTGTATGGAAACCACTTCTCTTTTTTACACTTTAGGAGAAAAGCCTGAAAACTGCTGCCCTTGAATCAAATCCCCCTGCCCCCATTTTTGCATGTAAATTTTTATTGGAATATATTCAGGCCTATTTGTTTATACACTATTTTTATGTTGCACCAGTATAGCTGAGTAATTGTGGCATCAACTGCATGGCTTCCAAAACCTAAGACACCTATTACTTGGCTTTTTATAGAGAAAGCTGACTTCTGCATTAGGATGCTTTTAAATAGAAGATTTATATCTAAAATGCAGTAATGGCTAAATATAAAGCCATTACTTTTGCCAGGAAGATTTCCATACTGTAAAATATTTACAGATTTTAATACACCCAATTTCTCAGCCATGCTTTGTTTAATAGACAGAAAAACATGGAGAATACATCATGTGTTAGGAGGGAAGTAGGGGCTGTGGGTGTATTAGAACACTAGAAAGCATATTCCTCAACTTTAAGAGCACATGCAATTTAGTTGAAGGGAGAACATCTCTATTAGAAAAATAATACACAGCAGTATTCAAGCAAAAGCTGTTGATATATTGCTGTCTAAATACACCATGAGGATTCTGAGAAGGGATAGGCATCCCAAAGTCTAATAATTCAGGAAAGTGTGATTTGAACACTAAAAATCCATAGCCTTCATTTTATCTTCAAAATATGTCAAAGGATTTTCTCTACATATTATATACCAAGACTAATAGGTATCATTTATTTACCTCACTTAAAAATACATATCAATGTCTTTGCTCAATTAAAAAAATAAAACTTGAACATTTCTATACTGATAAATAAGTAACCTTTGTAAACTTAAACCACACTTTTACCTTTCCTCTTTCAATTCAGTTTGATAAAATTGAAAACTGAAGTTTGACTCTTCAGGCCTATAAGTAGAAAGGTCAAGCAGTCCAAAGAAAATTTCTTGGCAATGAGGTGTTACTGGGCTCCGGTTCTAAGAGGAGGTAATGGTGGTTTCATGGGAGGAGATAGTGTACTCTTTGTTGACTGAAGATTGAGCAGGAATTAGCTGCTTAACGAAGATACTGAATGTTTCTTTTTCTATATTATAAAGAGTGTGAAAAGACCATTTTATTGTTCACAGAGTGGCTTCCCTTGGAAAACATCCCTGAACATACCATGGAGCAGTGTCAACTGTAATATAAAATGTCCTAGAAGTCTTGCAATTTATGAGCTTAATGGCACACCTGAGGATTACGAGGTTTTTTCCATCCACTCATAATAACCCAACGACTGATTTAGCAGAGAGGAAGCAAGATGAATAATCCTGATCACTTTCTAACATTTTTCCTGTCTCGCTGACTTCAGAGATTTAGGCATATAGCATTTGTAGGATTTGTGCCTTTTGGGCCATATTTTAGAATCCAAATCAAAAGAATGGGAAGGAAGAATGGTTCCTAGACAGATATAAATACTTCATTATTTGCAAATGGGCTTATTTTGAAAATCTTAAGATCTTTATTGCTCATTTCTTTTTTAATTCAATGATTTGCTTACAAAGGTTAAAGAGCTTCTTGACATTGTGCTTTCTGTCTGTTGATATCATTGGCCTGAGGACCGAGGAATATATAGCAGCTATATGAAAGTTCAAGTTCTGGACCTACTTCTAAATTTCTCTTTCCAGCACTCAGTTTTGTTCGTTTGTTTGTTTCTCTGTTAAAAAAAAATTCTGTTTCTGCCTCTGATTTTATCTCTCTTTCTCCATTATTTATTTATCTAGTAGGTAAAATTTAGAAGAAATTGATGCTGTAAGAATGTTTACATGTTTAAAGATTGTAACTGTCACAGCAGTACCTTACAAGTAGCACGAGAGACAATAGAAAGAGGAATCACTCTTTTTCCTCATTCCATCATGCATCTTCAGATCACTTTGGGGGCTGTGAAGCTAAAATAAAAATTTAGAACACTGGCTCTTGTGGGTGAAGTTTCCTTCAACTATCACAAAAAAGCAACTGTCATATAAAAGGATGATTCAGACAGGAAAAAAAGTAGATGTGTTAATTAGGTTTTAATCACTGTAATCAAAATACCTGACAAAAATAACTTAGGGGGAAAGTTTATTTTGGCTTAGGGTTTTGTAGGTCAGTCCATGGTTGGCCATCTTCATTGCTCTGGGCCCCAGATGAGGGAGACAATCATTCTTGGTGAGAAGGACTGGTGGAGGAAAGTGGCTCTGCTTATTGAGTCCAGCAAGCAGAGAGAAAAGGAGGAGCCAGAGAGACAAGATGTAGTCCCCAAAGGCACACCCAGTAGCCTACTTCCTCTAGCCATGCAGACCTGCCTATTTACCACCCCCAACAGTAGTGCTTTCAAATTAATAATTCATCAAATGGACTAATCCACTGATTAGGTTATAGCTCTCAACATCCAATCATAAAACCTCTGAACATGCCTGCATTAACACAGGACCTTTTGGGGCATACCTCATATCCAAACCATAGCCGTAGGAATACACAACTAAAACAACAGTCCAATATCTTTTCTTGCTGTTGATTTGGTAAATATCAACATTTCTGTGCTATGAATTAAATATATGTGTCCCTCCAAAGTTCATATGTTGGAATGTAAACGTAAAGCAATGGTATTTAGTATTGTAGCTTTGGGGAGAAAAATTAAGCCATGAAGACATCACCCTCATGAATAAGACTAATCACCTTATAAAAGAGATTCCAGAGCATGTCCTGACCTTTCATGTCTTCATTTTGCCATGAGAGAAGAGAGCACTTATCTTTTATTTCTCCCATCACATGAGCACAGAGCAGAAAGTGCCATCCTGGAGGTAGAGAGTCGCCCTTGCCAAACACTGAATCTGTCTGTCCTCACTCTTGGTCAACCCAGTCTCCATAACAGTAATAAACAAATTTCTATTCTTTACAAATTACCCAGTCTAATGTATTTTGTTATAGTAGCAGGAACAGACTAAGACAGTGTGCAACACCCAGTGTCAATGAAATCCAAGGAAAGGGGTGCCTCTGCCACTCTGCTGTGTGGAGTAAATTCACACAAATTTGGGGAGCAATCTGGAAATATATATCAAAATCTTGGAAAATATTCTAGGTGCAGATATTGTCTTCCAGAAATTGGCTTGAGGAAAGAATTTATAGGGAGATGTAGCTATAAGTCTGTTTACCACAGTGAAAAGAAATCTCAAAAATTTTATATAATATCTAAATTAATGTAATGATATTATATTAGTAATACAATTAATATATTAATTAGGGATTACAATCATACAATGGAATTTTGTAAAGCCATTAAAATTACATTATAGAAGAACGGAAAATGTTTATTTAATGTGAAGAAAAATGTAGTACAGGTTATAAAACAGCCTTTAAGTCTGGACCTGTTTTGGTTGAATTTTATATTTTGGTTAGCCAATATTTATTTGGTTTGCCTATATATTTATATTGAATATTTATGTAAATATTTCTATAAATATTAATATTGAAAAATTAAGAAGTACTAACAGAAATTTGAGTGATGCTATTTTTTTTCAGACTTACCTATTTTTTTTCAAATGTCTACAATAAACATGTATATTTTTGTAAGATGGGAAAAGAAAGGTACTTTTTCATTTTAAACAAAAGACATCAATAGGAATATTTTCACTTTTTTATGTAGAAATTCTAAAGTTCTCTGGGATTAGATTCAATTTGTGAAATATCAGATAACAAACAATAGATAAATCTAATTGTCATAGCAGCTCATTTGTTTTCTGGCTAAACAGTTTATTTTTCTAAAGCAATCTGAATGAATTTCTTAGTAAAGACGAACTCTTTTAAAAGTTTATATTTCCCTTTTGTTGAATAAAACCAGCCATTATAAAGGATAAATAAAAAACACAGTACAATAAACTTGGTTGAGCTTGTTGAAAACTTTTATGAAGAAACTGTTTTCTAAGGGCCAAATTGCTTCAACCCCAAATCTTTCTTGTCCTGTGGCAGTTCTATCATGAATAAAAAAGAGAAAGACTTAAAAAAAAATCTTACTTACCATCTTGCTTAAGCATGATCTCACTGTTGTCTGCTGACCTATGTCAAATCCTGGATTCATGCCATTGTTTGTTGAGAGTCTACTCATCTTACAGAATTTCTCATGAAATAAGATTATGCAGACCCAAATTATTTCTTCAGAAAAGCCCTATTTCTAAATTTTAAAAAATGGATTAGTTTCCTGAGAACAGGGTTTTCTCTGCTCTGGTCATAGTAATTTGGTAAATGGGAGAATTTCACCAATTAGCCTAAGGTTCCTAATATTGATGAATCCTTTCAGGTTTGGGGTGTCTTATGCTACCATTCTTGTAAGGAAATTAAGGAAAAAACTTTTCATTGCTTGGGTGTCAGGAAGCTCTCCAAGCTGATCTTTGCACCATTGCAAGGTGCATAGGACACTATGTTCTGAGAAGTTTATTTATTTATTTATTTTTCAGAAGAATTGTGGCAAAAAGGAAAAGAGCTTTATTTTCATCACATTCTTCTTAAGGATCCACACTTGAGTAAAATCCTAATTCCTTACTCTGGAGACCACAGGAGTACAAATCGACTATTCTCTTTTCATGGTCTTCTTAACACACTATGACCCTTTATAGCACAGTAGGACCAAAACTCCCTAACAGGGACAGGTCTGTATTCATTTTTTAAAAAAATTCATTGTGATTGAAAAATGGCCAGGAGGACATCTTTTATTTACTACTTTACTCTGGAAAGAAATTTGTGTAGAATTTGTATTAAGAACATTTCAGGACCCGACCCGGACTCCAATGCTGTAGATTCGCGGGCTGTCGCGGTTGGAAGGCTAAAGGTCACTGGACAGGGGCAGCTGGTCAAACACCCCCAGCCTACTTCTGGGGAAAAAAACCCCCACGTACACATGCTGCTCCAAATCAGTGACTTAAACATCCCCTTTCTGGTCCGGGGATCACTAGGCAATGCTGAGCTGACCTGGATCTGGGGCGAGCAGTCTGGACCTCTCAGAACACACACTGAGCCCGGATCGGCTGAATTCAAGCTCCCGTTTGCCTGCTTCCCACAGACCAACAGCTGTGACTCAGCACTAATCCATCCTGCTGAAACAACTGGTCAGCCCTTCTGATCCTACGGAGGTAAATGCCAACCGAGCCTTCATAGGTAGTGGCCACAGGTTTGACACGGGGCTTGGGAGAGACAGTAAGGACCCACCCGTTGTATTGGTCACCCGGCAAAGGGAAATGAACTGTCACCATTTGCAAGAGATACCACCATGGCAGAGAACTGACGTCACCAGACTGCGGCGGAGGAGATAACTTCATTGAAACCTGCGGCTACAGGTGTGTAATCCCCAAGCCTTCCCTCTCCACACATCTGGGAAACCTTAAGGGCCCCTCCCAGCTCTCCCGTGAGTGCGATAACCAGACCAAGGGAATCAGACGTGGTGCAGGACTCCCGGCTACAGCTCCCACCAGTGCTGACAGCTGAGGTCTCTTGCACCAGCTACCGGGGCGTGGCTACCGGAGGGCAAGTAAAATTTGCTGAGGATTCTCAGCCCCAAGCTCTACAAACTTAGGGTCTGAGGGAGGCAGACAGGGAGAGTGTGCCCAGTCATTCATGAAAACAGGGCTCCCTGGAGCAGCAGACCTGGCGTGTACCCAGTATTGTGGTGAGCAGCACCCGTGAGAGGGGCCTGGCTAGAGGAAAAGTGGAGAAGTGACTAGACACAAGGGGAGGCCCTAGGCACTCAGGATTAGAGGAGCTGCACAGTGATTGGTTCCCGCGTATTGACAGGAGAAGCTTGGCCTGGTGGGCATAGCGCCACCTACTGGAAGAGAAGTTAATCAAACTCTAAGACTGCATTTATTAGTTTTTTTCTTTTCTTTTTTTTTTGATTTGGGTTTTTTCTTTCATTTTCATTTTTCTATCTTGTTGTTTTTTAAATTTTTTTTCAATTATTTTTAATTTTTTTTCTTCTAATTTTAATTTTAATTTTATTATTATTATTATTTTTTAAAAATATTTTTTCTTTTTTTATTTCCTATTTTTTTCCTTCTTTTGTCTTTTCAGTTCTTTTCAATTTTCTTATTCCCCCTTCCTTGAATTCTACCTGCTTACTCTCATTCTCTTTAGTGACTTCTTCCCTTCCCTTCTAATACCTTTCCTCCCAAGCATCAAATAAATTTATAGGAGTAAACAGTAACTCAGCAGTCAAACATAACAAGAAGTAACATGAGCAGCTTGAAAAAGCAAGGAAGAAAAGGAGTACAAACAATGCAGGACAGCCTAAATATTCAGGAGGACCTAGAGTCATCAGAAAAATGGTCATATAAAAAATTCAAGGAACACCTTAGACAGATGGAATGGAACCTTAAAGAGGATACGAGACAGCAAATTCAAGCGGCAAAAGAACACATTGAGAATGAATTACATAAACAGATAAAAGAAGAAGTTAAGCCTCTTTATCAGGAGATAGAGATTATAAAAAATAATCAAACAATAATTCTAGAAATGAAGGAAAAGATAAACCAAATTAAAAACTCAATTGAGAGTATCACTAACAGAGTGGAGCAAGTAGAAGTCAGAATGTCAGATAATGAAGACAAAATATATCATCTTGAAAAGAGTCTAGCCAACTCAGAAAGGCTGGTAAAAAATCACAAGAAAACATCCAAGAGTTATGGGATAACATAAAAAAACCAAACTTATGAGTCATCAGGATAGAAGAAGGTACAGAGATTCAAACCAAGGGAATGAGTAACCTGCTGAAATAATTACAGAAAACTTTCCAGAAATAAAAAAGGAAACAGATATACAAATTGAAGATGCATACAGGACACCAAGCACACAAAATCACAGTAGACCAACGCCAAGACACATTGTTATGAAGATATCCAAAATACAGAACAAAGAGAAAATATTAAAAGCTACAAGAGAAAGGAGGCAGATTACATTCAGGGGTAAACCAATAAGGTTAACAATGGATTTTTCATCACAGATGCTGAAGGTCATGGAACAATGTATTTCAAACACTGAAAGACAATGGATGCCAACCAAGAATTCTGTATCCAGCAAAATTAAGCTTCAGGTATAACAACGAAATAAAAATATTTCATGATAAACAAAAGTTAAAAGAATTTGCAGCCAGAAAACCAGCATTGCAAAGCATTTTGAGCAAAACACTACACGAGGGAGAAATGAAAAACAATAACCAAAACTATCAGTAGGAAGTGCCTCGGTAAAGACAGAGGGTGAGGGGAAAGATAATCATGGAGAAACAAACTAATTTTTTTTTAAAAAAGGATAAATAATCAAACATGGCTGGAAGTACAAACCACATATCAATAGTAACTCTAAATGTTAATGGCTTAAACACTCCAATAAAGCAACATAGGCTGGTATCATAGATTTAAAAAACAAATCCAACAATATGCTTCCTCCAGGAGACACATCTGATTGGAAAAGACATACACAGGCTGAAGGTGAAAGGATGAGAAAAAATATACCACACACACGGTCCTCGTAAGCAAGCAGGGGTGGCCATCCTCATATTGAATAAAATCAACTTCAAGACTAAGTTAATCAAAAGGGATAAGGAAGGACATTATACACTGTTAAAAGGAACCATTCACCAACAAGACATAACAATTATCAATATTTATGCACCAAATAATGGTGCTGTGATATTCATAAAACAAATTTTCCTCAAGTTCAAGAATCAAATAGACCACAACACAATAATTATGGGTGACTTCAACACACCTCTCTCACCATTGGACAGATCCTCCAAACAAAAGTTGAATAAAGAAACTACAGAACTCAATACCACAATCAATAAACTAGACTTAACTGACATATATAGAATATATCAACCATCATCAAATGGATATACTTTTTTCTCACCAGCACATGGATCCTTCTCAAAAATAGACCATATATTATGCCATAGGGCAACCCTCAATAAATATAAAGGGGTAGAGATAATACCATGCATTTTATTTGATCATAATGGAATGAAACTGGAAATCAATGATAAAAGAAGGAAGGAAAAATCCTACATCACATGGAAAATGAACAATATGTTACTGAATGATAAATGGGTTATAGAAGACATAAAGGAGGAAATCAAAAAATTCTTAGAGATAAATGAAAATACAGACACAACATATCGGAATCTATGGGACACAATGAAAGCAGTTTTAAGAGGGAAATTCATCGCCTGGAGGTCATTCCTCAAAAAAAAGAAAAAACCAACAAATAAATGAGCTCACACTTCATCTCAAAGTCCTAAAAAAGGAAGAGAAAAACAATAGCAAATGTAGCAGAAGGCAAGAAATAATTAAAATCAGAGCAGAAATCAATGAAATTGAAACAAAAGAAACTATTGAAAAAATTACCAAAACTAAAAGTTGGTTCTTCAAAAAAATAAATAAGATCGACAGACTTTTAGCCATGCTAACGAAGAGAAGAAGAGAGAGAACTCAAATTACTAACATATGGGATGAAAAAGGCAATATCACAACAGACGCTACAGAAATACAGAAGGCAATTAGAAATTATTTTGAAAACCTATAATCCAATAAAATAGAAGTTAGTGAAGACATCGATAAATTTCTTAAGTCATATGATTTGCCCAGACTGAGTCAGGAGGATACACACAATTTTAACAGACCAATATCAATGGATGAAATAGAAGAAGCAATCAAAAGACTACCAACCAAGAAAAGCCCAGGACCAGATGGGTATACAGCGGAGTTTTACAAAACCTTTAAAGAAGAATTAATACCAATACTTTTCAAGTTATTTCAGGAAGTAGAAAAAGAGGGAGCTCTTCCAAATTCATTCTATGAGGCCAACATCACCCTGATTCCTAAACCAGACAAAGACACCTCAAAGAAAGAAAACTACAGACCAATATCTCTAATGAGCCTAGATGCAAAAATCCTCAATAAAATTCTGGCAAATTGAATACAAAAACACATCAAAAAAATTGTGCACCATGATCAAGTAGGATTCATCCCTGGGATGCAAGGATGGTTCAATATACAGAAATCAATAAATGTTATTCACCACATCAATAGACTTAAAGATAAGAACCATATGATCATCTCGATAGACGCAGAGAAAGCATTCGACAAAGTACAGCATCCCTTTATGTTCAAAACATTAGAAAAACTAGGGATAACAGGAACTTACCTTGACATTGTAAAAACTATCTATGCTAAGCCTCAGGCTAGCATCATTCTGAATGGAGAAAAGTTGAAGGCATTCCCTCTAAAATCTGGAACAAGACAGGGATGCCCTCTCTCACCACTTCTATTTAATTTAGTCCTTGAAATGCTAGCCAGAGCAATTAGACAGACAAAAGAAATTAAAGGCATAAAAATAGGAAAAGAAGAACTTAAATTATCACTATTTGCGGACGACATGATTCTATACCTAGAAGACCCAAAAGGGTCTACAAAAAAACTACTAGAACTAATAAATGAATTCAGCAAAGTGGCAGGATATAAAATCAACATGCATAAATCAAAGGCATTTCTGTATATCAGCGACAAAACTTCTGAAACGGAAATGAGGAAAAACATTCCATTCACAATATCCTCAAAAAAAAAATAAAATACTTGGGAATCAACATAACAAAAGAGGTGAAAGATTTATACAATGAAAACTACAGAACCCTAAAGAGAGAAGTAGAAGAAGATCTTAGAAGATGGAAAAATATACCCTGTTCATGGATAGGCCGAACTAACATCATCAAAATGGCGATATTACCAAAAGTTCTCTATAGGTTTAATGCAATGCCAATCAAAATCCCAAAGGCATTTCTTGTAGAAATAGAGAAAGCAATCATGAAATTCATATGGAAAAATAAAAGACCCAGAATAGCAAAAGCAATTCTAAGCAGGAAGTGTGAATCTTGAGGTATAAGGATACTAGATCTCAAACTATATTACAGAGCAATAGTGACAAAAACAGCATGGTACTGGTACCAAAACAGGTGGGTGGACCAATGGTATAGAATAGAGGACACAGAGACTAATCCACAAAGTTACAACTATCTTATATTTGATAAAGGGGCTAAAAGCATGCAATGGAGGAAGGATAGCATCTTCAACAAATGGTGTTGGGAAAACTGGAAATCCATATGCAACAAAATGAAACTGAATCCCTTTCTCTCGCCATGCACAAAAGTTAACTCAAAATGGATCAAGGAGCTTGATATCAAATCAGAGACTCTGCGTCTGATAGAAGAAAAAGTTGGCTCTGATCTACATATTGTGGGGTCGAGCTCCAAATTCCTTAATAGGACACCCATAGCACAAGAGTTAATAACAAGAATCAACAAATGGGACTTACTCAAACTAAAAAGTTTTTTTTTTTTTTTCAGCAAGAGAAACAATAAGAGAGGTAAATAGGGAGCCTACATCCTGGGAACAAATTTTCACTCCTCACACTTCAGATAGAGCCCTAATATCCAGAGTATACAAAGAACTCAAAAAAATTAGACAATAAGATAACAAATAACCCAATCAACAAATGGGCCAAGGACCTGAACAGACACTTCTCAGAGGAGGATATACAATCAATCAACAAGGACATGAAAAAATGCTCACCATCTCTAGCAGTCAGAAAAATGCAAATCAAAACCATCCTAAGATACTATCTCACTCCAGTAAGATTGGCAGCCATTATGAAGTCAAACAACAACAAGTGCTGGTGAGGATGTGGAGAAAAGGGTACACTTGTACATTGCTGGTGGGACTGCAAATTGGTACCGCCAATTTGGAAAGCAGTATGGAGATTCCTAGGAAATCTGGGAATGGAACCACCATTTGACCCTGCTATTGCCCTTCTGGGACTATTCCCTGAAGACCTTAAAAGAGCATGCTACAGGGATACTGCCACATCGATGTTCATAGCAGCACAATTCACAATAGCTAGACTGTGGAACCAACCGAGATGCTCTTCAATAGATGAATGGATTAAAAAAATGTGGCATTTATACACCATGGAATATTATGCAGCACTAAAAAATGACAAAATCATGGAATTTGCAGGGAAATGGATGGCACTAGAGTAGATTATGCTAAGTGAAGCTAGCCAATCCCTAAAAAACAAATACCAAATGTCTTCTTTAATATAATGAGAGCAACTATGAATAGAGTAGGGAGGAAGAGCAGGAAGAAAAGATCAACATTAAACAGAGACATGAGATGGGAGGGAAAGGGAGAGAAAAGGGAAATTGCATGGAAATGAAGGGAGACCCTCATTGCTATACAAAATTACATATAAGAGGTTGTGAGGGGAATGGGAAAATAAACAAGGAGAGAAATGAATTACAGTAGATGGGGTAGAGAGAGAAGATGTGAGGGAAGGGGAGGGGGGATAGTAGAGGATAGGAAAGGTAGCAGAATACAACAATTACTAATAGGGCATTATGTAAAATTGTGGATGTGTAACCGACGTGATTCTGCAATCTGCATTTGGGGTGAAATTGGGAGTTCATAACCCACTTGAATCTAATGTATGAAATATGATATGTCAAGAGCTTTGTAATGTTGTGAACAACCAATTTAAAAAAAAAATTTCAAATTCGACTGTTCCCTGCTGATCTGTAAGAAAGCAATTGACTTTTG
The DNA here is from genome assembly GCF_052094955.1 of Ictidomys tridecemlineatus. Taxonomy (NCBI): domain Eukaryota; kingdom Metazoa; phylum Chordata; class Mammalia; order Rodentia; family Sciuridae; genus Ictidomys; species Ictidomys tridecemlineatus. The sequence continues at coordinate 155,533,147 of NC_135481.1, read as the reverse complement.
TATATTTACCTTGAATCCTGCAAACTTCAGATTTTGTTTTTTTCTGGGTTTTTGTTGCTGTTGTTGTTGTTCTTTCAGATAATCTATGTAGATACTCATTTCATTTATGAAAACTTTATTTCTTTTTCAATCTGTATAATTTGTATTTCCTTTCCTTGTCTTAGCTATGAATTCCAGTCTGATGTGGAAAAAAGTTGTGAGAGGAAATATCCTTAACTTTTTATTTTCTGAGTAGAAATGCTCTTAAATTCCCACCATAAGTATGATGTTCATTGTAGGGTTTTTTCCAGTACATATTCTCTATCAAGGCATTCTCAGGGCTGGGATTGTGGCTCAGCGGTAGAGCGCTTGCCTAGCATGGGCGGGATCCAGGTTGGATCCTCAGCACCACATTAAAAATAAAATTAAAAAAAGACAAAAAAAAAAAGAACATTTCAGGCTTTTGTTGAAATAACATGAAATTGGTAAAGTTTTTTTTTTCCAGAATTGCTGGGTATTGTTCAGCATAAAATAATTGTTTTCCCAATTCAATCCAATTTTACAGCGTGTATATGTATGTTGTGTGTGTGTGTGTGTGTGTGTGTGTGTGTGTGTGTGTGTATGCATGCTTGTGCATGTCTGTCTGTCTGTGCTACTTGAAAACTATATGTCTTTCCCTGGGGTAGAAATAATTTTTAAGTCTAGGTAAAAAGCATCAAATTTTCAAAACCTGAACTGGAAATGCCACCTCTGACTTATCAGTTGTTTCTGGCTTGTGCTTCTACCAAACACAAAGCACGTATTTTCTTACCACAATTGAAACCATTTTAAAATAGTGTTTTTGGAGCAAGGAATCTGTGTGAAAGTTCTGTAAACCATTTGTAGAGACAGCCAGAATTTTCAGAAAATTCTTCACCATCCGATTGATTGGGTTTTTTTTTTCCCCTTCCTTTTTCACAAGGATCCTCTTTAGATAATGTCACATAAAAGTGGAACAATTTATTTTTTGAGAAATAGTGAAATAACTAAAAAAAAAAAAAGATACTGTATACAGCCCATACCATATGACCTTCCATGAGTAAAAGAAACCAGAAAAAAAGTTGGATATTACTTTTTTTCGCTGAGACAACCTACAAAAGACAAGCACTCAAACTGTCTGTGCAGGTCCTTCTCTTTGAGAAGACCATCTAAGGATCAGGCTCTGCCCTGGAGCCCACTTCTGTGATTTACTAAGGTTAGCAGCCTCTCCCCATGTTTTTGTCCAGTGGCTCAGAATCTAAACATGCGCTAATACCCAGTTCTTTGTCCTCACTTCCTGGAGTCTTCTGTGTGACTCATTCTGAAAGCCCAGGTGTGGAAGGGAGAGGCACACGGAAGAAAAAGCCAGGCTCAGAATTTATATTTGTCTAATGCCACATGTTCCCAAACTATTCCTGGCCTATTTCAAAAATGGTCTGCACAGATATTAATCTCTGTGACCATATGTCTGAAACATTTCATCACTGGAGAACAGCTGAAAGTAGTTGGTGGTGCTCTGTGTGATGCATGTTAGGGGTTGTAAGTGTGGTCAGAAGAGGAACATGTGTCTGGGGCTTATGGGACCACGATGAGAAATGCCTGTACCTCCTCTTTCTTATTTTTGAGCTTGGTTGCATGATTGCAATTGTTAAGCCCCAGGTAGATTTATTTCCCAAAAGGAAGCATTGGGGTGTGTGGGATGGATTAATTCAGGCAGAGTATGAGTTTCCATGCAGTTTTCATTGGACCATCCTATTCACCAGAATACTTTCTTTCAAGCCTAAGTATTAACACTTCAACAAGTAACTTTATTCCAAATTGTGTTTTCTTAAAATGTATAATATTATGCAAAAATTACCCAAAACAAGAGAAATAAACTGTGCAGAGGAGAGAGAGCACCTCTAGGTCCATATACTTAGGACCAGTATTTAGTTGGCTAAAACAAATACATGATTAATTTGGGGTGTTGGTCATAAAAATGGTACATACATTCCTTTTACATTTTCATTTAACTTAAGGCGTCCAACCATGCACTCATTTCCCAATCTTTTGATGTAGAGCCAAGCCTTTGCTGTGAATGTGTGGTAGTTACTCAGAGTTTCACTTTGCCTTTCTTGTAGAAGATCACACCTACAATATCACTTCTGCTATTTCCAGGGAGAGTTTCTCTAAAGCAATTCAAGAATTGAAAGATATGCACAAAGAGATCCGAGTGCAGGATCATTTCATATTTTGAACAATACATATCACAACCCAACTTTAATTATGTTGGGCACACCCCATTGAAGGCATTTTAACAGTTTAATATTATTTAGTCTCTTTCAAGCATTCAATTGAGTATTTTTACAATGCTAGCTTTCTTTTCCAACCCAAATTTCATCATAGTGTATGAGTATTTAATTAAATTTAGTAATGACTGCCACTGACATAAATTATTTGGAAATAGCCAAACTCATGCATGTGAGGTAGGTATGGAGGGCTTCAGGTGTTAGAGAGTAGTTGGCTATTCTGCTCCTGTGGATTAGTCAGTATATTTAGAAAAGATGGGAGGAATTTGTTAACCTGGAGAATCTCTTAAGCAAGGAAAGTGAAAATGGTGTATCCCTTGTTGCAGTAAGAAAAACTTCTCAAATCTTTATGGTTTGCAGTAAGTCTTGTGTTTTTCTCATATTAGGTGAGCACTGTGGGTCTTCTACAGGTCTTGCCCTGGGATCCAGCCTGATGAAGCGACCAGTTGCTGGATTATATCTGGTAACTAGTAGAGAGAGCTTGTAGTGAATCAGATCCCACCCTGGAGTGACACACATAACTTTCACTCACAATTTATTGGCCAAAATAAATTAATGACCATATTTAACTTTACTAGGACAAAGGAATATCCTTTCTTATCCTGTGCTTAGAAGAAAGAAGGATGAAAATATTTGGTGAATGGCTCTATGACTGCTATTATGGTTTAGATCTGAGACTTTTCCTCAAACTTCCTTTAATTTGGGAATATTCAGATGTGAAGTGATTAGATTATGAGAGCTGTCACCTGACCAGTCCATCCTACTTTGAACTAACTGGGTGGTAACTGTAGGCAGGTGGTACATGTCTGGAGGGAGGTGGATCACAGGGAGCATGGCCTGGAGGCATTCATCATCCATGCAACCTCTTCCCCCTCTTTTTCTGCTCCTGATCTTGCCATGAGCTGAGCAGCTTTATTCTGCCATGCTTTTGCACCATGATGTTCTGCCTCCCCTCGGGTCTACAGCAACAGACTCAGCCCACCATACGCTGTACTGAAATGGTGAGCCAAATAAACTTTCCCTTCTCCAAGTTGTTCATGTCAGGTATTTTGATCACAGTGACACAACCACTATGGACAGCTTTTATTTTAATTCTAAACATTAATAACCTTTTCTTTCAATTTATTTATAATCACTATTCCAAGTGCTTTATAGCACAACCTAGTGAATCCTTTAAACAACCTTATGAAGTTGACACTGTTAGGCTTAATTTACAGATGAGAAAATTAAACACACAGAGGAAAAATACTTGCTAAATTGAGCAGCTGAATTAGAACTTGAACTCAGGTGGATCATGCTGGTGTCCACATTCTAGGCTGGGCTGCAGCTAATTCTCGAGAAAGGTGTGGAGTGACAAGAATGCTCAAGTGGATATTGGAGGTGGTGGTAGAGTCAGCTATAATTTTGGGCCCACTTGCCCAGAATTTTCTATGTACAATGAGATTAGCATTATTAGCATTGCTCTATTTGTCCTATAGGTGGTTTTAAGAACCACTGTTTTCTGTCTTCATCTAGCCTTACATTTGATAGGAGTACTAACCAATGCAGTCGTCATAAAAGCCACATTTGATTATTAAGCACTTAAAATATGACGTCTCAGTTGAAATGTGTTATAAAACATACTCAGAATTTAAAGCCAATATGAAAAAATACATCACTAATAATTTTTCATATTACTTATATAAATGGTAATGGTTTAGGTATACTAGGGATTAAATAAAATGTTATGAACATTTATTTCACTTACTTTTGAAGGCTTTTAAAGTACATATAAAATTTATAATTTACTTATGTAGCTTGCCTTGTATTTCTATTGGACAGCAATGTTCTACGATCATAAGTGAAATGAAAGTTTGGAAGGGATTGATAAAGCAAGGCAGTCAGAAATTTCATGTTTTCTAAATAGAAAATGTATGTTTTCTACATAGTGTTTGGAAAATTTCAACACTTTAGTGAGAAAGTACAGATTTTACTGAAAGTGCTCAAGGAAAAAAAAGAGGAATTAAATAGCATTAACCCTAATAGTCCAGTCTATGAAAGGATACATAGTCTAACTTTCTTTAGCCGTATGGCTTTTATCAGGTAATATTTTTATCTGTTTTAGATAAATTTATAAATCCTTAGTTCATGTTTTATTTGTTGATTAATTTAATGAATATTTGCTGAGGGTCTATATGTTCCTGTGTGCTATAGCCAGGGGCTTCAATGAATCATACACCAGAATACAAAATAACCCATAAAGAAGATGTTGGTCCTATGCAATATGAAGAGTTGCTCTCTTTAGCTTCACAACTATTTCACATGTTGACCTTGAAGATCCTTTTAGGTTATATATATACCAAAGTCCCTTCTCTGCCTAGGCCCCCCCGAACCGCTTGGCCCTCTTAGATGAGTTGTGAGCATCTGACTTCTCAGCCCACTGCTGGCAAGAATGATAATTTACGAGAATGATAATAGGCAAACCAAGTTCAAATAAACAGTATTCTACAAAGAGAGTTCTCCTTTGTTTTTCCCATGCTTCCTATCAAAGATATGCATCTTTTAGATGGAGACACAAAGTAATACTGACACCATTTTCCTGCCAGCTGAGCCCAATGAAGGATAAGGCAAGCAGGGGAGAGGGGTTTGCTCACAGACTATCTCTGGGGAATTCACTGAAGTACCTTTAGCATCCAGGTTCCTTGGACTCTACCCGTACTATTTCCTGGGCTAGAAGTAGCTGCATCAAAATCACCTGTGGATTTCACTGCTTGACAGATGAATTAGTTTTGCATTAGGCCTGAAGAATATGCATTTTATGAATGTCTCCAGAAGATTTGGAATGCCTCCTAGAGTATGAAAACCTTTAGACCAAATTAGTGGTTTTCAAATATTTTTGTCCTTGACTCACAGTTAGAAATAACTTTTACATTGAGATCTAATACACAGAGGCATAACTGAGGCAAAAATGCCACAAACAATATTTATCTTTTCTGTGGGTCATGCTTTCTTGAATAGGTCCCTTCTATTGTTTCTTCTATATTATGCAAAAATTGTTTTTGTGATCCATACATAACTCAATCCCACAGCTTATTAAAGATTTGCAAACCACCACTTGAAATAGACAAGAAAATGTGCCCCTCTTCAGCTTTTGGGGATTAAATCTGACTCACAAATCAGAGACTATGAACAGTCTGAGCTCAGAGATAATTATATTAACCCTCTTCTGCTGGCTCTGCATTCCACTTTGGAATTCCATAGTTTGAGAATCATCTCTTAAGCAATACAAGCTACAATAATGCTGTCCTAAGTTTCTGGATTGTCTAAGTATTATTGGCTGGATCATAATGCATATCATGTGTACATCAATGTATCTTGGTTAATAAGGGGTGAAAATTGTGAAGAATCCAGTTGAAATCTGCACATGGAATCCAAGAAGACAGAAGAATGCTCTCCTGTATTCTCTTCCTTACACCTAATTCCTAGGCGCCTTTCCTTTTTACCGCCAGGATTTTGCCTGGATCTGGACATGTTTTCTCTTGGGTGAAGAATTCAGGACCGATCTTTACAATCCATCAGTCCTGGAGCCTTTGGATGGTCAGAGTTAACTGCAGCAATTAGTTCACCTGGTGCCTGCTCTGCCATTACTGCTTCTTCCCAGTAGCAAATGAAGGGCTCCTTCGGACCCCCAACTGGCAATATCCCATTCATCCTTGTCCCCTAGTTTCAGTACAGGATGAGAGGGCTTAGGGTACAAATGTCCCAACATGAAAGCCATAGAATATTTATCAGGGGGAGAAATTCCTTACAGTGGTTGTGCCATGCTAGGAAGTGTTCTTCAGGCAGGAATTTCCATCCGTTATCATGTTGGTACAATGCATGGTAAGAGTTTGGGGCAAGAGTCTACATGGTGGGAGCAAAACTGCTTTTCAGAATAAGACCTACCCCTATAAAGCCAAAGGGCAGCTTTTAGGTTTTGTGTTTTGCGTTGAATGTTGAATTAACCAGCTGCTTCTTCAGCCCAGCTCCCACTGTCCATCTTTTGGAAAAATCTGTTCGTTGTTCAGACCACACAAGTGAAAAGGGTACTCGCAAATAACTCTTCTGCCCTCTGACTTCACTCTAACAGCCCTCCGAGGAAACAAGGTCGCAAGTTCACCGATGGCAGGAAAGGCCCACTGGCGGCCTGAGCGATCCCACACGTTTACTGTACCATTCCTAATTCATAAAGAAGCCACAGTGCCTGGGGATGCCAACGACTTTTCCATGTGTTCGGTATTTTTAGTTTAAGCACTGTCTTCAGCACTTCTCCAACATGTGTTTGAGAGCGACCCAGCGGTCCCATATTAAGATAATTATTTTAACTGCTGTTTTGGAACACCACAGCGGAGTACCAAGAAACTTCCTACCCAGCAACCTGCACAGTTGGTGAAGCAAAAATTGATCCCTAGTCAATCAAATGAATCTAATAAGTTGTAGATAAATACATGATTTCATCACCTGCGCTATGAGCACCCAAAGGGAAAGGAGTGACCTCATTTGAAGGTGTTGATTACCCCCATAATAAATGGATCAGCCATGTGCTTGTGCTAAGCAATGATCTCACAAGGCATGCTGCTATAATGAACTGAAACAATACAAGCATACGGGAGGGAAAATGCTAACCACTGCGAGCATGACTACCCGGAATTTGTCTTAACAGACCCAAACATAAATTAACCTCTATAAATCTCATTTCTTGTTGCTTTACTGACATGCATGTCCTGCCAAAATATTACATTCTTGAAAGGGTTGTATAAGTAGATTAAATGGTTTCTGTCCCTGGGAATGTGGAAACCTTTATTTGTTTTGTTAAGAGACTTTTAAATATCCTTAGGTTATGTGTCAAACAGATGTCCAGGGTAAATGCTTCTGACCCATTTAAACATTTCTTAGCTTGAATGAAGGTCCGTTTTCTGCAGTTTGCATGGAGTTCGACTCGCTGAGCAAGCACCTGACAAAACTGTGAGGCTGGTAATGCCAAGTTTGATGGCTCTGTGGTGTGACTTTTAATGGCAGGGCTGAGGAAACTAAGATAAATTAAAACCTAATTGGGTACGTTAACAGTTTTAGCAGCCTGCACATATGGATCCCATGAGGACACTTTAAAAGATGTTACAATTTAGCTCCTGTTGCATGGAGAACAGGACCTAAGCAGTTGTCTTTCCAATTCATTTCTCAAGGTTGTATTTTGTTTTGGTGTGTTTAAAAAAATTTTTTTTTTAATTCATTCAGTGCAAACAGCACATTTACCCTTCTCGCCCAGACAGTTCAGTACAGAATGAGGAGGTTTAGGATATAAATATCTTAACAGGAAAACCATAGAACATTTAGCAGAGGGGAGAAATTTCTTAAAGTGATACTGGTAGGAAGTGCTCTTCAAGAAGAAATTTCAAAGATTCTCTTTGCTTCCTTGCTGTTCAGTGGGCCTAACCTGCAAACTCTGTTTTGTAACTTGAGATTGCTTGTCAGTGAAAAATTCTCTAGGAATCCTATAATGAAAACAAAACAAATTCTACTTTAATATTCAATCAACATTACATGCTATGGTCTTTTTCTCTTTGTTACTCTTTGATACTTATGTATTGGGGTTTTTAAAGTTCTTTTATGGCTTGGACCAGCTGCAAAAGGGAAATGTTCTCTTCAGTCATTGAGTAAGAGCTCAGCATCAGCAGGACAATGCTGCACAGAAAGGGACTCAGGAAGGACCTAAGAAGGTGCTCATTGTTCATGAAATAAGAGAGAGAACATAAAAAATTACTTATTGGTTTAACTTATTGACAATCTCTTCTAAATGTCAATTTTCCATGGCTGATAGAGTTAACTTACAAATGTTGTTTCTGATAAAAGAATCCTTGATCTTGGTGCAGTGGTGCATGCCTGTAATCCCAAGGGCTCAGGAGGCTGAGGCAGGAGGATTGCAACCTTGAGGCCAGTCTCTGCAATTTACCAAGGCCCTGAGGAACTTAGTGAGACACTCTCTCAAAACTTAAATAAATGAATGAATAAATAAAAAAGAGCTGAGGATATGTCTTGGTGGTAAAACATCTCTGGGTTCAATTCTTAGTACACTGACCCCCATCAAAAAGGACTCTGAGATTGATTGATAAAGGGTTTCATTATTTATGTACTCATTAAAAGTTCTCCAATTTTCTCCTCTTTCACTTAAAGAATGTGAGGATTAAAAAAGTGAAATAAAACCCACTTAGGTCTCTAACGAGCACAGTGATACTTATGTGCACTTATTGGGATTTTAAAAGTTCTTTTATAAAGTAGCAATTAAGGGCAGATTTATACAATTGAGTTGGAGTAGCTGGACACATCCAGTATTGTGACTAATGTTCCTATGACCACTTTCCATTACTGAATTCTTTGGCAAAATTGAAATCCTCTAGTTGGGTAGCTGGGTGTACAATTTTCCAAAATTGCTCTATTTATATTTGATTTGTAGAGTCAGCTTACACATTTGGCTTAAGAGGTGAGAAAATATGAGAATAGGCTAATGAAAGTAATGCTTTCATTTCAAATATGAATACTTTGCAAAGATTTATTCCATACCATTGCGTAAATTAGCATGCCTGAAAATGTCCTTTATGCTTCTCCTCCTTAATACTACTTTAACCAGTGTTCATTAAAACAGAGTGTTAGAGTCTGTAAACAAGTCAGGATGGCGCCTGGCATTTTGCCAGAGGGAGTGGTTTGTGAAGTAGCGCCAGGGAGCCATTAAGTGTGGAGATTCCTTATTGGTTGACTGCTGTATCTAGTTTATGTTAATTAAGATAAGCTGTGTGGAATGTATATATACCACTCCTGTCCTACAATAAACGGCTCCCACTCCTGCTGTATCAATGTACACAAGTTGCTTGTCACCCCCCCCGTTATTTTGCTGCAGGCGGACTGTGGCACAAAGGAGGAAATAGACAAGAATAATGTACACAAGAATGCATGTAATTTCTGAAGGTTTTACAATTGTCCACTGATGGGAAGAGAGTTCTGCCTTAATTAACATTGAGTCCATCTCTTCTTAGTTGGATGGACATCCTTGTAGAGAACGTTAATTAAAAATATCTCCTCAGTTCTTCTTTGTCTTTTTTATAGAAGGAAGGAAAATGGTTTCACCTTCAAAAATGGACCATCTGTGAACTCCCAACCATTCCTTTAATACTCTGAAACAATGGCTGACAAGCTTCAAGAGGACCACTCAGTTTAGGAGATAAGAGGAAATAAATAGAGAAGCTTGAAACTGGACAGCCCTTACTTAAAAGGTAAGACTTGATCTTAGGCTGGTTCACTTTGTCTAGGGTTTTGGGAAATGAGAATGACCGCAGGGAGCCTCTCCTTCTTAAATCTCTGCTTCCTTCTGCCCGACTCTTGTCAGGAGTCACCCCCAAGGATGCCTACCAGAGTCATGGATTAGAGAGCTGCTGCTGCCCACTCAGGGTACATTCCTGTGGCCATCTTATAAGAAAGTTCTCCTGAGGGATTGATTTAATCTCCCAGTCTCAGAGTTTGGAATGCATCATCTGAAGTGGTCTCAGTTAGAACAAGGACTAACCTGATTGGAAAGAAAGCCCTGGATCTAAAGGTGAGAGTTCAGAAATCAAAGAATGTCTCAGCCAGAATAATGTTAGAAATGTAATAGGGATTGATCACATTCCTTCATGTGTGTTGTACGTGTGTGTTGTACATGTGTTGGGGAAGAAACTGCAATGAGGAGAATCAGAAAGTTAGGAAGACTTTTCGTAAGTTTTAGTTACCCCCATCTAAGCATTCATTTCCTCACCCCTTCTAATCCTCACTTGGTTGAGAACTACTGCTAAAATGGGTAGTTTCTAAAGGGATGAGTTGTTTATCCAAGGCATGTGTACTGGAGAAATAGAAAAGGTTAGGGAACACTGCATGAATCACTTAGGAAAAGCTAGGCTCAGAGAAGTAATGACTTCCAGGGTTGCTCGGACAATGCAGGGCTGTGCCTGACTCTCAGTTCCTATTCTTGGCTCCTTTCCACTCCATCACACTGCTGGGATCACAGTATGTCACCTTTTCTCCTTGAGTCTCACTCACAGGCACACCCACAGCCAGCTACGAATTCTCACCTTAAAGCATTGACTTTCATTTTTCTCAATACCAAAGAAGACACACACACACAAAAAGTAAATTTTCTAAATACATTTCTTCTTCTAATTTCAGTGAGCTGTGTGGATGACAGTTTTTAATAAAATTTCCCTCCAGCTCCACAGATGAGAGTCTAGAAATGTTGACCTTTAGTCCCTGGAAGATGGAGCTGTTTACTCTGGCTTTGGATAATGCTTGGGTGTAGAGTCCCCTCTCTTCACACTCGTTCTTGCCTACACTGGGGTGGGGTTATTTGGAGCCAGTGACTCAGGATGCTGTGGGGAATTATTTAGTATATAACACATTTTCTGGGGTCTAGAAAGACCACTCAGAATATTTTCCCAGAGAAGACAAGAAAATACAAGTTGCAGGGGAAATTTTAAGAGTGACAGTTGTATGCATTTGGGCCATGGAAAACCAGGCATGATAATACTTACAATTTCTGTTTTCTTTTTGTAATTGGGAGTTAGTGTAACAAGTCATTGGTTGGACACTTGATGGTTACTTCTATGTTCACGATGTCTTCTTTCCTTGTTTTGGCACTAACAGCTCACTTCCCCTGCTTTGGGCGCTGGGTTGGCTGTCACAGATCTAGGCATGGTCTGTTTCCTTCTTCCATCACAGTATTGACCTCCTCCCTCCTGTCTTGGCTTCTCCAAGCCACTCTTTCCCTGTAGCTAGAAACATCTTCCTGAAATAAGAATATGATTGTTCTTCCTCTTACTTCCATCTCTCATTTGCTCCCCATTGGTCTTGAGATTAGGTCTCACTGGGGATCTAACTGCTGTCCTCACCTCCCATTTTATTGAACCCTGCTCTCTGCTTAACCATCTGTGAGCCAGCCTTTCCAAATGATTCTTTCCTATGCTTGTCACCTTCTTGTTGGAACTTTGCCTGTAGTGCTCTTTCCTCTTTGAACTTGGCCTGGTGGATTGCTTTGCTGGTCTAATTCTTCATCCACACTATCCAACTCACTTTCATCCACAGGTTTCCGATGACCTCAGTGTGGGAAGGGTGAATTTCCTTGCCACTTGACTTTTGGTATGGAGTATGGGGAGAAGAGACGGTGGCTGAGCAGAGGCCTTCAGAGGCTTTGAAGCTTTCCACCTGCATTTCTGTACCTGGGACCCAGGCTGAGCCAATGTGGGGGAGATCTAAGGCCCAATCACAGCAAGGAGACGTGATCATCTATATCTAGACCTTAAAGCGGAGCTCTACAGCAGAACTCTGCCTGCTCCAACTGATCAATTTATCCCCTGGCCAACCTGAAGACACATGAGCAATAACAAGTAATTGTTATCTTAAGCCACTGAGTTTCGAGATAGTTTATGACAGGGTCAAAGCTAACAGATATATTGGACACCACTGATGTAGGCTTCCAATTATAGCTCAATCACTTGACTTCTTCTAGGAAGGGGCCAGTGGGGCCAGTGTTTGATCTCTTTATCCTTCTTCAAAGTCTGTTATGGTTACCACTCATTTGTGCTCCCACAGAGACTGTCCTACCCTCTGTGTCCTCCCTTCAGACCTATGAAGGTACAGACCTCACCCATCTTCCATCACTGTATCTAAGGACACAGATTTTCTTCATTTACTTAGCAAATGTCTAAGTAAATGACAAGTTTCAAGCACTGTCATGGGCAAACATTACTTAGACACATAGCTTACATTCTACTGGGAGATATGGGGGGGGGGGAAGAGCACACACATACACACAGAGATGTCAAAAGCAAAATAAAGAGAGATTTCTGTAGAAATGCTGTTTTGCTTTTGTGCATGGGGCAGGAAAGAAGGTTGACTGTATTATTGATACAAGTATTCTGCTAGATTTGATGGCTGTGATTATATGCAATGTCTTTTCTCATTGCATCTCTTTTCTCACTGAAATAGAAAAGCACCATCAATAGCATCCTGTTTGATGAACAGCTTGTTGAAGGAGCAAGTAAATGGGTCTCAAGCTTAATGTACAGTATGTTTGCACAAGTTGACCAAGAATGAGTGAGGTCATACTGAGTGGTAGGTAATACATTGATTTGGGGGGAAAATAAAAAGTAGTAGAAAAGCCCCTTAAAAGGTGAAAGAAGAGGACAATGAGACGGAGTGATGTGGAATTTGTTTTTTTTTAACTATTTATGGGGACAGAATATTCAAATCTAGATTGTCTTGGTTGCAGGAAAAACATTTTTTTTTTAATTCACTGAGGAATACAGGGAGGGAGATGGCTGAAAGGCTATGCAGGAAACAGATGTAACTCGTGGCAGAAGAGGTGTCAGGAGTCATCAACAACCTAGGCTGACAGTGTCTCATTTCACTGACTCTTTCCCCCTTTTACTATCAGTCTCCTCTGCTGCTGTATAAAGCCCAACAGAGGAAACCTGGACCCAAGTCTACAAGTTTGTTGGCCTCCTTTACCCACCACTGACTAGCACTGCCTGTCAGATTCTTACTTTTTGAGGAGAGGGAAATACTGTTTGGCTGGATTCAGTCTATTTGTTCTTTGGAGGATCAGGTGACCCTATGGGTCACTGCCATCAGCTATTACAGGGCAGGAAGGTAGGGTCTGGCAATCTGTGGACTGTTCTTCCCTGGGGCTGCAGGCAGGACTGGTGGATCTCAGTTTGATGGCTAGGTCTTGTGGAAGTCAGAGGTCTCTATGCCCTCAGTTTTGAAGACTCATAGGTCACAGAAAATATTACTTTTATTAAAAGTAGAACTATACTAGGTTCATTTCATTTCTGTTAAATTCATCTCACATACTTAAAAAAATGTTAACTCTATTTTGTCCACATGTCAATTATGTGCATGAATTTCTGGAGTTAAAATCTTAAAAAAATTTCCTATCCGATGCTGACCTGAAAGGAGAACAGACCAGGTGTCACAGTCTACCCAGGTACCAACCATCTCTACTTTCATTAGTTTTAGAGAAAAGTATTCCCAGGTTCACAAGTGAGAGTAAACAGAAAAATAATGGAATTCTCATTCCAAAGGATCGGATTCCAATGTTGGCATGCAATTGTAAGTATTGTTTTTCTGGCAAGGCCTTATCTTCTTAGAGCCTAAGTTTCTAATTCAGAAAACAAAGAACAATTAATGCCAAGAAGAATTACTCTGAGAAATAAATGAATACCCAGCAAATGTTTTGGTAAACCCTAACATATAATATAAATATGACTTCATTGCAAATGAGGACTTATCTCTATTCATCAGCATTTCTGTTCACAGACCAAGAATTTTGCCATCCTTGTCTGGAAAGAGCATATTACGAGATAGACATATTTAAAGAGTAGGATATATCTTTACTTTCCTTAAAATGTTACACTTGCAAATAATTCAGAATGCACAGAGAAGAAACAATCAGTATCATAGTGTAATACTGATTAGCTAAATGAAGGACTTTTTTAATACTTGAGAAATACTTTTGGCAGCTTGAAAAGGATGATGCTTATGATTTAATGCACTTATTTTTTGATCTTAGGTTTTCGATATTTGATAGCAAAATTTCTTTTTCTTTCTTTCTTTTCTTTTTCTATTAGTGCTAGAGAATGTGGAGTTCCTGGGATAGGAAAAAGTTACCCATACTGAGGTAAGCTGTACTTACACTTCTGTTTGATGGATAGGAGGCCCCAAAAGCCAAATCTTATGAAAGGATGGCAAAATAATTTTCTCCAACAGGAAGGAGCTTTAGCTGAATGCACGCAGTATAGGATATTTGATAAAAGCACTGTTTCAAGAACTTTGTCTTAGCTAGTTTGTGGATCTGATACAAAACAGTGACACAGGTGGCATATGTGTGTTTTAGGAACAAAGAGACTGAAATTGTCAGTTTGCTCAATCTTATACCATTGGGACCCAAGTGATCCTGTTGAGGGATTGCAGAGAACAATGCAGAAGAAGAAACAGTCCCTTTACCTACTGTATGTGTCACTGAAACACTATTCATGGTGACAGGAATCCGGAGTGAGTGGTCACACACATCTTTAGGTACTACACTGCTGCATAAGTATTTTGGTGACAGTGAAGACCAATTTGTGAGTATTCTTGGGGTATAGGGATGATTGAGACTGGTGAGCATGTAGATGTTTGCAGCTCACATATGTTGATTTTCATTGTCAATGTGACCTCAGGTGTATCCTGTAGGCTGTGAGGCTTATGGATATTTGGATTGCATTTGAAGAATTTTAGATGGCATATAGCCCAAAATTTAAATAACCCAAGGTCTGAGAAACTAAAGATCTTCTCTTGGTTGGGTGACTACACAAGCCTTCTCCAAAACTTGCATTTCATGGAGTGCCAGTGGCACAGCGATGAGGTTACTATCACTCTCGGGTCCATGGAGATGACCTGAAGGCAGGCCCTTGGAAAGTCACAAGAAAAGACCTTGTAGGGAACATCGTCTGCCACCATGGAGAGGGACAAGAGGCCAGAAATCAAGGCAGAAGATCACTGCTGTGGTAGAATTTGGAAGCAATGATAGTAAAGAACCAAAAGTTCAGGGAGCAGGAGAAGGAGATGGTTAGGGTCAAGGAAGCCAGTCCAAGACCATTGAATATCCTAAGGCCGAGAAGGGAAGTCAGGCCTTAAGGAATGGAAAAGGCAAGGAGTTCAACCCAAGAGGCCAATTAGATGCCCAGTAGTATTAGGATGGTAAGTAAAGAGGGGATGCAGACCCTGTGGGCTCCCTACCCATATTGCTTCTACTCTCCCTGTTTTTTTGTGAGTGAGATGACTCTGCCAGGGCTTACTCTACCCATAGGAGCACCCTGGGCTTGTGTCTGGGTCGGAGTTAAATCTTCCAAGAAGAACCTTTGGGCAATGAGGGAAGAAACTGGTGATAAATCCTATGTAGGTGGAATTATGATCTTCCCAACAATGTCCATCTCCTAATTGCTGGAATCTGGGGATACATTATGTTACATTGTAAGGGGAAATTCATTTGCAGATGGAATTAAAGTCGCTAATCTGATGACTTTAAGACAAGGGCATTAATTTGGATTATCTGGGTAGACTCAGTGTGAGATATGGCATCTGCTGGTCCCCAATGGGAGACTGTACCCCAAGGATCTCCTTTGGAGCCTACTCATGTGATGTGGGCACCTGGAGTTATCTTCTTATCTCACCTGTAGACCTCACAGTTCCTGGTCTCTAAATTAGTCTCTAAACTGTATCTCACTCACCCTGTCCCTTTCTACTTCCTAATTAGGGACCTTTCTCTCCTGAGGTCTTGTTCATTGCGCTTTGGGGACTGTGCATCTGTCTTGGAGAACTGTATTGTATTGGGCAGTCACTGTGCTGGGTTAGCGGCTGCCAAGGAGAGGGCAGAGTTGGGAACTACGGTACCTGCCCAGCCGGAGTTTTCAACTAGGAATTGCCCCAACTGAAGAGGGCAACCAAAGCAACCCAAGATGGAGATGGGTGTCCTTTTGGTGGGGGGAGCTGGGTGATGGCGTTGGGCTACATGTTCAGAGATGAGTTTTGTGGCCTGCAGTGTTGTGGCTGTCTTCAGAACCTGGGCAATGTCCCCAGGTGCAGGCAGGCTACCACATATAGGGGATTATGGCAGTGGCTTTAGAGTCCCAAGATGGAGGCGACCAGGGGAGCTCCACATTAGTAGATGGGGGTCCACATGGGAGTGGTGGCAGGAGTTCCTGTGTGTAGGTAGCAGCCGCGTGTCTTGCATGGGAGCAGTGATCAGGATTTCTGCACCGGTGGGTGGCCAGGAGTCCTGTGCAGGTGCTGATGTCAATGGTCCTGTTCAGAGACTTGTGTGAGCCAGTAGATGGGAGTCTTGTTCTGACGCTGAGACCTGGAGCCCTGCGTGGGAACAGCTGTTGTGGGGGTCCTCTATCCTCGCAAAGAAGCAGTATTCCCACTACTCGAGTCCCAGCTCATGGAGCAACATAGAATGCTGCCTCCCTCTGGCCCACCATCTTGGATCCCCCTTGGGTAGACTCAGTGTGATCACAAAAGTCCTTGCCAGTAAAAGAATTAGTACCAAAAAAATGCAGAAGAAGAAAAACTTGACTGACTTTGAATAATTTTGTAGATGAAAAGTGATCATAAACCAGTGAATGTGGGAATCCCCCAGGAGTTGGAAATAAAATGGATTTTGTCCTAGAGCCCTCAGAAAGGCCACAGTATCCCCAACACTTAAAGCTCAGTGAGAACTGTTTTGAACTTCTGACCTTCAGAACTGTACGAGAATACACTGTTCTAAGTTATAAAGTTTGTAGTCATTTATTATAGCAGCAATTAGGAAACTAATACAAATCATACCCCAGCTTCCTTCCTTTTTTTCCCCCATTTTTCATTGTTGTACTATTGTTGGACATAATGATGGGACTCTTTGTTACATCTTTGTACATGTACACAATGTGAAAATAAAATAATATAATTTGGCCAATATGATTCCCCAGTATTTCCCCTCTCCCTTCCCTCTTTCAACCCTGATCCCTGTCCCCTACTCTGCAGATCTCCCTTCAATTATCATGACAACCCCCACCTTTCTTTAACCTTCTCCTCTCTAGCTTCCACACATTAGAGAAAACACACAATTCTTTTCTTTTTGAGTTTGGCTTATTTTGCTTAACATCATTCTCTCAAGTTCCATTCATTTTCCTGCAAGTGATATAATTTTATTCCTCTTTATGACTGAATGAAATTCCATTGTTTTTATATACTATGTTTTCTTTTTCCATTCATCCATTATTGGATAATCCAATAATCTGAGGTGTGATTAATATCACATCTCAGAGACCCCAATGGTACTGAGCCTCCTGGTCATTCCCTCTATAGTAAACGGCCCATACACAGCCTGTGTTGTTTTCTTTTCTTTCTAATTTCAATTATTCTTCTATCCCTGGTGCTTTTTGGAATAACTACTTAATTCCTGATAAACTGCTTGACTCATGTCCTTGCCTTGGGATCTGCTTTCAATAGAATACAACGAAGGGAAAGGGCAGAAATATGTGTCAAATATTCTGAGCCAAGTTCTGCTTAAAGGGATGCAAGAATTTGTGCTACTACCTCAACAGCGTGGTGAGTTGTTTCTGCCTGCTTTGTAACATTTGACTTTATTATGATAACTCATCTCACCTTTTCTCTGGCCAGCCCCCATCCAATAGCTTGAGCCTACATATGAGGGGAAGCACCTACCCAAGCCTGGTACACGTATATTTATTTGACTTCAGTGATTGGTTTTGGGTCTGGCCAATTAAAATTTTTGCTCAAATATTCTTATCTTTTACTTAGGGCTAATCGGTTGTATGGATCTGGGCCTAAAGTCTACTGCAGCCTCAAGGGAAGAGCGTACTCCGTTGGGAATGAAGCTGACACAGAGGAAAGCAGAGCAAGAGAGTGACCGAGGGAAAGAACTTTGAAGCCTGGCATTCAGCCATGTCTGATGATAATTTTGCCTTGGAATTTTGCAGGACTTTCCATGAAACCAAAGATTTCTTTTTATTCCCACTGGAAATTATTTGAGATTGAGTTATCTCACTTGTACCTAGAAGAGTTCTTCTAATTTGTATAGATTTTTTTTTTTTCAGATGGCAGGTCTTCATGGGGGAACTGTATCTGTCATTGGAAGGCGTTTCAGAAAGTGGGTCAGATGGGATAGGGCTCACTCACTGAACTGAACCAGTTGTGCACCGAAAAGTGCTCTTCGATGGAAAATTTTTATAGTTAATAATAATAATTTTATAATTATGATTATAAAATTATCCCTTGTAGTGAGGAAGTGAGAGGTGGAGAACTTGGTGGGTCATCCTCCATGGAGGTAACACTTGGTCCCTGGCATCCAGGGCACAGTGCTTCAGGTTACTAAGTTTGAGACCCTACTGCCCAGTGTCCTCTGAGAGCAACTGTCTTCATGGGTCAGGAGTGGAAGGCAGAAAACTGAGCTCTGTCTGCCAGTCGACACCACACTTTGCGAACTGATTAAGAGAAAGCCACATGTTCTCTTCAACTCCCTCATCTGTATCCCCAGTAGTCTCAGTGGCCTCAGGCCAGGACTGAGGCCAGACTTGAGGTCTTCCTTGTTTCCAAGAATGACTTGAAGCCGTTTCATAGCTGGATCCCAGAAATTATTCTGAATTTCACTTATCACCCACACATTTAACACCTACTATGTGCCAGCAAGGAGTTATTAGAGATACCCTCAATCTGTCTGCAATCTCTCTCTTGTCACATATGGCAACAGAGATAGCCAGAATAATGCAAGATTAAGAATGGAACTGGGGAATAATTATTCAGCTGACTGACAGCTTCACATCAGAAACAGGGTTGGCCAGAAGACTGTGAAAACATAAATCTTTAAAGTGCCAAAAGTGAAATAAAAATAAAACCAAAACAAAACAAACCCTCTCCACCCACCCACCCACCCACACACACACACACACACCAAAACACAAAACAATCAAAATAGAATTTTATATTTAACAAAAGCATCCTTCGAGGATGTTGGTGAAATAAAGACATTTTCAGATTAAAGAGAACTGAAAGAACCAACCACCAGCTGACCTATACCAAAGTCCGTCTTCAGACTCATGGAAAATGATACCAGATGGAAGCTTAGATCTTCAGAAAGAAATCAAGAGCTCTAGAAATAAAAAAAAAATGTGGTAAATAAAGAAATCTGCTTTTTCTTAGTTTATTCAAAATACATATTACTGTATAAGGTGGGGGTACAGCCTGAGGATCAAATGCACTGCTTGTTTTTGTAAACAAAGTTTTATTGGAACATAGTCGTGACCATTCCTCTGTGTATGGTCCATGGCTGTTTTTGTGTTACAACAGCATAGTTGAGTAGTTGGGACCAAAACCATCTGCCTCCCAGAGCCTAAAATATTTATGATCTGGCCCTTCCCAGAAAGAGTTTTCCAACCTCTGGTTTAAAGCAAAAGTTATAACATTGGGGGTTTATAACAAGCACATATAATTCATATGACAGCAATATGGAGCCATATGATGCAATATTCTTACATTCTATACAAATTAGTAGGATGTTAACATTAATAGACAATGAGAAGTTATGGATATATATTCCAATATCTAGAGTAACAGCCAAATAATAATGAAGAGAGTCATAGCTTTAAACCTAACACATTCATTAAATGTGGAATTCCAATATTAAAAAAGAAAACAAAGTGTCCATCAAATGATGTCTGGATTTAAAAAAATGTGGTATATAGACATCATGGAATATTATTCAGCCATAAAAAGAATGGGCTGGGGTTGTGGCTCAGTGGTAGTGCACTCGTCTGGCAGATGTGAGGCACTGGGTTCAATCCTCAGCACCACATAAAAATAAATAAAATTTAAAAATATAGGTATTGGGCCCATCTACAATTTAAAAAAAATAAATTCTGCCATTTACAACAACATGGAGGGAACTAGAGATCATTACATCAAGCAAAATAAGCCTGGCAGAGAAAGACTAGTACCACATCATCTCGCTCATAGTGAGAATCTAAAACAGTTGATCTCATAGAAGTTGAGAGTAAAATGGTGATTACCAGAGGCTGGGAAGATCAGGGTGGATGAAAGAATGGGGAAAGGTGATCCATGGGTACTGAGTTAGCTGTTCAAGAGGATCAAGACTTTCTGCTGTGCTATTTTGCACCAAAGAGAGACTATAGATAACAATAGGGTATCGTACACTTTCAAAAGCAAAAAGGATTTTAATTTTAAAAGTTTTCACCATAAAGGATAAAAATATTTGAAGAGATAAATTTGTTTAATCTGATTTAAATAGTTTGCAATGTATACATGTAAAGAAGTGGGATTCAGCTACTCCCTAAACCACCCGTGAGCGCACTCACTTGCCCCCAGATAATTAGATATAAAAGGAGGAGAATCCCTTCTTAATGTAAAATGTTTTAATAGAAATCTGACTTGGAGAGCCGATCCCTTGATGTTCAAGAGACTGTTTCTCCTTCTTGACATTGGGGAAATCTGATAAAGACATCCAGGACCTGCTGGGATCATTTACTGTCTTCATGTTTGTTTTGGGTTCAGTCCCCCAGTGACCCTTAAAAAGTTGTGACTCCTCTGGGAGAATGGCATAATAACCTACAGAGCTTCTTGAAGGCTTTGACTTATTTTTTTTCACAGTGTTTTAGTTATTGTTACCACCTCATGACCAAAATACTTTTAAAAAGATGTGTTCTAGTTTTCATCAATTTGGAAGACTTTTCTTTATCTCTCTCGTGTAAGAATACGCTAGGGAAAGTGCTATTTGTACTTAGATTATTCATTTTCTTTTGGGTCAATGAAATAGCATCTAGTAAATTCAAAAGTAAATGATTGAAATAATCTTAGATTCCTCTTTCAAAGAGATTCTTACTCGATTTTTATAAAAAAAGTAATAGACTATGTTGTGGAAGATTGTTTCATAATAGAAACTTAGATAATCTTTTGAGGTTTTCTCATAGAAAAAGCTATGAAAGGGAACCGTAAATTTTTTTTCAAAGTTTACCCTTTGCTCAGGTCAGGTGATATTCAAGTGACAACCCACAGAGATTTATTCCATTGGACAGATTTCCCTTTCATTCCTAAAGGTCAAGGTTCAATTTCTCCTCTGTTCTAAATGGATTTTCAGTAAAAGCTAATATAATAATGAGATCAATTATGATTTTCAAGGTAACGGGATGTAAAAACTTCCTTCCGAATTTACTTTGCATCTTGGAAGTGTGATAGTTTCACCTCTCCCAGAAGGGTGCCTGGGGAACCCCTGGCACTGTTGGGGAACCCCTGGCACTGTTAGTGATCACTTAGCTCAGTGTTATTGGGAGATACACAATCCATGCTGCTTTCCTGCTTAGATAAAGCTTATTTTTCATAATTTTACTCTAAACCATTTTACCCATAAAATTACATGTTTCATAAATAAAATTTCCAGCTTCCTGCCTCAATAGAAATTATCTGAGTTCTCTAGACATCGTTGTTACATCGTATAATTTTCCATTCTGTTTCTTGAAAGGCAGAAACACTCTACAAGACCACGATTATTAACTTAAATTGTATAGATTTGAAAGTATTACATAGAGGTACTTTACTGAATCACATTGGTGTTAGAATTTAAACTGGTTTGGCTTTTTATTCGAATTTGCTCATTGAATAGCTACCTGGGAGTCTGAGCTTCAGACAAAGTTGAAATGGACAACTGAATGGAAACATCTCCCTTTAACTTATAAGTCTTGACCTTTGACATCACTGAACTTCCCTCTGTGCCATGTGTGGGTGCAGACAGGCTCAGCAGAAGAACACAATGCCTCCAGTGAAGGAAAACACGATTCTTTCTGGGAAACAGTGGGTGTGGGATATTTGCATTGCTGTCATATGGAATTCAGTCAAAAGATGTGAAAAAGTTCCACTGGGCATCTCTAAAACCAAACCAGACGTGCTGCATGGTTGGTGTTAACCAGTGTGTGAGCAGCTGTAGCTTCCTTTCTTTAAAAGATTTTTGAAAGGTCCAAAGTGTTCCCTAAACTTCTAATAACATTGCATGTTAACATCAACTACAGTGCTTCAGACTCTGCCATGCATTTCTAAGCTCTGAGAATATAATCTGACTATTAGAAAAGAAGCCAGCTATTTTATAGGAATTAATAATTTAATCCTTACAACTCTATATGGGAATACTAAGATTATCCTTACTTTAATCCGAGGGGTAGTGTAATTCAGGAACTTGTGCAGGATTATAAATCTTGAAACAGCAATGCTACTATACTCAGGAAGCCTGATTTCAGAGTTCACCTTCTCAATCATTATGTAATTAGCTTCAATTATGAAGCCTCTCCACATGCTGATGTTCCAATATTGTGAAAGTCACTCACAATGGATGATGGTTTATAATGTAACTATTAGAAAATATCAGATATAATCTGGATAAAGGGGACTATCTATCATCAATTTCTCAATGTCTGTCATGGTTTCAATAATCTTTGTGTAATTTATTGAATGATAATTTAGATTAAAATAGCATTTCCAGGCTGGGGTTGTGGCTCAGTGGTAGAGCACTTGCCTAGCATGTGTGAAGCACTGGGTTTGATTCTCAGCACCACATATAAATAAATGAATAAAATAAAGGTCCATCAACATCTAAAAAAATAAAAAATACAGCATTTCCTCTGTTGTTTTAAAACCTGGTATACAGTTATATATACTTCCAGCATCAGATACCTTCTTTTCTGGGGCTTGCAGAAATTCTGGAAATATTTTCTGAGTGCCTTTGGGATAGGAACTAAAGGAGATTTAAACTGAATAAGAAAAATCTACCTTCAGGAAAAATATTTTAATAAAGGGGCTACCAAATGCTATTTATTGTTAAGCTGTGGAAACGATTCTTAAGGAAAAGATGGACATAAGCAAAGTCATGCAGCAGGCACTTTATAAATGTCTCTCCAATCAGTACATGAGAGTGTCCACCTATTGGATACCAACTATTTGCTGGGTTCTTTGCACACTTGCCTCAATTAATTCTGACAGTGATGCAGGGTTTGGATGAGTTTGATCTCTCTGTCTCATTTTTCTCATCTGTATGTAGTGGTTAATATCCCCATTTTTTTGCATAACATAATAAGTACTTAAATTATTTTTTACGTGGCTACTATAAGCATTAAATGAAAGAATACGTGCAAAGTGTAACACAATTTGACACCTAGCAGGTATTTGGGAAATGTTTGCTAATTATCATTTATTCATCCAACTCTCTTTTTATCTTTGTATCCTGATCAATGTTTCCCCAGTCCCTAGCTCATGCCTTTGATCTTGCCATTACTAATAATTAAAACATGTCTAGTCCTGCTAACTATACTGACTGAAGTCTGGCGTAGGGAAGACTTTGCTTTGCTCTCAATCCTGATTACACCACATGCTTGTGTGGCTTTGGCTTTCATCACATTATTAACATTCTTATCTCAGATTCTTCAACTGGGAGTGTGTATCAAAATGGGAGCCATGTCCTTGTGGCTGTGGTGAGAAGTTAACGGCTTTGATACTGCACAGTACTTCGAACTGTGCTTGGTACAAACCAAACACATCCTAGATGGTTATCTGTATTAGTCACTATCTCTTTAGGTCAAGATACCCAGAATCTTCATCACCCTATGACCCTGTGGTCAGCTCTACCTCCCTAAACTCTTCCTTGCTTCATATCTACCCTCTAATTGCTTTCTCTCCCCAAAGTTAAGATATCTTCAGGGAAATGAAAGTCAGAAGAGGTCTCACTACAGATTGAAACTCAAGAATGTCTTCCCAAGTTTGTCACCTGTCTGCAGGTTCTACACGACTCAACCACCTGACTCTCCTTCCTCCTCCTTCAACACCAGTCACCCTGGTCATCTCTCCATTCCTCAAACAGGTCAAGCTCATTCCCCCGCCAGGTCTTTGCACATGTACTTCCCTCTGAGTGGAACACTCGCTATGGCTTGGATATGAGGTGTCCCCCAAATAGTGCATGTGACAATGCAAGAATTTCAGAGGTGAAATGATTAGATTACGAGAGCTGTCACCTCATCAGTAAATTAATCCACTTGATGGATTAAAAATCTGAATGGAGTACTGGGGGATACCTGAAGGTGTAGGGGTAGGGCTGGAGGACGTGGGTCAATGGGGGTGTGCCCTTGGGAATTGTATCGTATCCTCTGGCTCCTCCTTCTTTCTCTCTGCTTTCTAGCTCCATGAGTGGAGCAGCTTTATCTTCCTGCACCCTTGCCATGATGTTCTGCTTCACCTGAGGCAATGGAGTTGGTTGATCACAGACTGAAACCTCTGAAATCATGCACCAAATAAACTTTTTCTCACATAAGTTATTTTTATCAGAAATTTTGATCACAGTGATAAAAAAAATGAACACAGTGCTCTTCCTTAAGATGTTTTCTTTTTTAATTAATTGCCCAGGTGGTTGATCTTAGTTTTTTTTTCTTTTAAAATCATTTATTTGTTTCCTCAAGGTCTTGGCATGGCTCATTGTTATCATTTCAGTCTCTGAATGCTATTTCCCCAGAGCCTCCTTTCCTAATCACCCAACCTAAAGCAGCTCTTCAGCTACTTTTTACTGGATGGTCTTGTTTTATTTCCTTATAACAGCTGTCACTCTCTTGATATTTCTGTTTGTCTTTTTTGTTTATTTATTTCCATCTGAGGAGAATGAAAGTTTGGGGAGAATGGAGACCATGTTTGTTTTGTTCACCATCCTGAGAATTGGACTTGACGATAAGCTCAATAAATATTTGTAGTACATCTGCAAACCAAAGATGAGTAGTATCTACTTCACAGGGCTTTTGTGAAATTAACTGAGATAATGCATGTAAACAGCTTAGGACAGTGCCTGGCACACATGGAGACCTCAACAGAAGCCAACTCTTTTGGCCTCAGATAAATATAACGCAGTATAGAGTTCCATAGTTGCCCCCAAGTTGTCCAAAGGCTAAAGAAATAGATGGCCCACAAATAAGTCATGTAGTACATACTCTGATGGGAATGGCTTATGGGGCATGGCAGAGGAGGTAATGAAAGCTTACAAGGACATAAGGCTAACTGGAGGAGAGGAATGTTCAGGCAAGTAAGGGGTGAAGGCATTTCCAAAGGGAGTTGCATATGCAAAGACATTTAGGTATTTTGAGATGCTACAAGAAGTTCAGTCTTGCTGAAATTCAGAGTATATGTGAAGAATGACAAGGATGAGCCTGAAGAGGGTGGTTGTGACTGGACTCCGGAGGGTTGAAAGGGTTAGTTTTCCAGATGCCTTAACTATTTATCTAGGGCAACTCACGTGCAGAAGCATCAACAGAACCAGTGAGAGCAAAAACCATCATGCAAATACCCTCAGCTTATTCTTTGAAAAATGCAAAGCAAGATAATCATTACCTGTATATAAGCTATAAATGTTTTCAACAACCCTACAAGACCCTGGCAGCACAGTTATTATTGTGCCTATATTATAGATAAATATAATAAGGCTTGGGGCTGTGGTTGTGGATCAGCGGTAGAGCACTCGCCTAGCATGTGTGGGGTGCTGGGTTCGATCCTCAGTAGCACATACAAATAAAATAAAGGTATTGTGTCTGACTACAACTAAAACAAAATATTAAAAAAAATATATAATGAGGCTCAGTTTATTGGCTCCAAATTGAGAGCATTTGCTATAGTACTTTGCTGGAAAACTCTGGGGGTAATAGGAGTGGGGGGTAGGCCTGGAAATGAAAGACTCATCAAAGACTTTACCAGTGAGTGCAGATATATTTTCCCCTTGGATTCTAGACATTCTACTGGGTAAAGTACAAATGATGAAAAAATGGGAAAATGAAATCTCAGGGTGGATGGATGTTATGGTTTGGATATGGTTTGAGTGTCCCTCAAGGATCCATGTGTTAGAGGCTTGGTCTTTGGCATGGTGGAATTGGGAAGTGGTAGAACCATTAAGAGGTGGAGTCTAGTGGGAGACCTTAGGTCTTGTTGGGGGCATGCCCTCAAAAGGCATTAAGATAATTCTCCTGTGACCTCACAGCAGTTCTCCTGAGATAGTTACATATAAGGAATAAGACTGCTCTCTCCTCTGTTTCCTGGTTTGAGATTCGATCACCTGTTCTTATACTTGCTGCCACCATTTAAATCTACCGTAAGTAGATAGAGCTGAGAGGGGCCCTCACTGATGTTATGATTATGTTTGGACTTTGCACTTCCAAAACAGTGAGCTAAATAAACTTGTTTTTTCTTACAACATTTCCTTGGTTAAGCCTTTAAATATAGTGATGAAAAGCTAATACAATGATGGAAGCAGTGTTGCTAGTCTGTCCTCACACTTTTTTATCCTACTTTAAATTAAGTATACCCAAGAAATCAGAAAGGCTCCAGGGAGCTCCCTTGAGGCCCCCACTTTGGAGTGCCTCTCAATTGAGTCTTCAGTTTGAACTACCTATCTCTATCCGTTGTGCTTCCTCCAAAATGATATAGCATTGGGAATAGTGGGAAGCACCAACATTCAAGGTTAGGGTGTTCGGTACCAGACCTTGAGAGATGCTCTGGACGGTTCCTCCTTCTCTTCCTCCTCCTCTTAATAAAATCATCATCATCATCATTGTCATCGTCTTCATCCTTTATCAAGTTTTCTTTGTGCCTAACTTTGAGATAAAGTGTTCTTTATTTATTAATTCATTTGGTTTTCATGGCAATCTCTGGTAGTTCTAGTCTCCTTGCTTTACAGATAAAGGAATTGTGGTCTCAGTGAGTGCTGATAACTAACAAAGTCATCTTTTTTTTTTTTTTTGGTATCCAGGATTGAATCCAGTGAAAATAATATTCAGAATATATACATAATTCAAAAACTTAACACCAAAAATAAATAATTAACCCAATTAGTGAATGGGCAAAAGAACTAAACAGATACTTCTAAAAAGGAAGATATGTAAATGGCCAACACACATGAAAAAGTGTTCAACATCTCTAGCAATTAGGGAAATGCAAAACAAAATTCCATTAGGATTTCATCTCACTCCAGTCAGGATGGCAATTATCAAGAGTATGAATAATATCAAATGCTGGTGAGGATGTAGAGAAAAAGGTAACTTATATAATGTTGGTGTGACTGAAAATTAGTACAACTTCTCTGGAAAGCAGTATGGTGATTCCTCAAAAACTAGGAATGGAATCACCTTGACCCAGCTATCCTATTCCTCGGTACACATCCAGAAGATCTAAAATCAGCATATACGGATACAGCCACATCAGTGTTTAAAGTAGCACAATTCACAATAGCCAAGTTATGAAATCAGACAAGATGCACGTCAAAATATAAATCAATAAAGACAACATAATATTTATACACAATGGAGTTTTACTCAGCCATAAATAAGAATGAAATTATAGCATTATAGTCAGTAGTCGAATATTTTTTTTTCATTATGTGGAAGCTAGACCAAAATAAGGGATAAAATCAGGGGATATCATGAAAATAAAAGGGAGATTAGTGGGGTAGAGGAAAGGGATTGAGGGAGAGGTAGGAGGAAAAGGAAAAAGAGGAACAGTGGAATGAAACTAACCAAATTATCCTATGTTCACACGTGAATATACCACAGTGAATTTCACCTTTATGTGTATATATAATGCACTAATATGAAAATTTTTTAAAAACTAGAAGAATGGTAGGATAGGGGAAAGGGAACAAAAGAAGAGTAAGGGGGGGAGTAGTGGGAACTGAATTGGAGGAAACTATATTCCACACTCATTTAATTATGTCAAACGAACCCCAATATTATGTGTAACTATAAGGCACTAATGAAAAAATTTTAATAAAGTGGTAACACTGAGAATTCCACAAAGATCTGCTTGATTCCAAAGCCTGTGTTCTCAATGAATTGTTGGGAAGTCACCTTGGAGAGACCCCCCATTCCTATCATCTATGTTTTGCCAAAGCTACTCTGGATTACCATTTTAACTGGCTTGAACTAGGAGATGTAAATGATAAAGAGACAAAGTGAAGATGATTGCCATCAGTCTTTGGCCCTCAGCTTTCCAGAAATCTTTTAGGCAAAGAGTCTACAACTGAGAAATGTGAAACCATATCCCTGATAAAGATGCTGCGATCAGCAACTTCTAGACAGTAACACCCTGGGCTTTTCTTCAACATGCTCTTTATTTTACGTGTCAGGGAACACGATTCTGTTAGACAAACAACAGAGGACTGAAAAAACATTAGACCAAGTTATTCTATCTGCTTGGAGATGCATATAGCATAGTTTGAGGATTGGCTTCACTGTATTTTATTTTCAATAGCCATATGCACAATCTTTATGGATCTCTCCCTCTCAACTTGTTCAAGATGACTGATGGTTGGCACAGGGGAAACCCTGAGAAAGCAGAATTTTCTTTGTGAGAAATTATTTAAATGAATATTGTCAGTGGGAAAACATCACAGTATTGCATTGAATACTTCTCATGGATCATTTTTTTTTTCACATTGGTGTTTTCTGTTCATTTATTTTTTCCTTGGTATAAAAGGATTTTTGTGAAGGTGAGATAAAATTGCACCTGTCAGAAAATTAACTGGATGATCTTTCATTTCCATTATGAAGTGAGACAATCTTCCCTCATAGTACCCTCACCCTCACATTCTTTGGCAGGATCAGGGTATCAGTTTGAATACAAACTTCCCTGTATCTCCTCTCTTAGTATAAAGAATCTTCAAAAAAAAAAGGGGGGGGTTCACTTTCTATCAGAATTTGAAAATTCCTTCAAAGGAATTTCTGTTCAATAATTTTAATTTTTAATTGACCCATAAAAATAGTACAGATTCAGGGGGTACAATGTGATGTTTCAATATAAGTATACATTGTGTAGTTATCAAATCAGAATAATTAACATATCCATCTCCTCAAACATTTTTCCTTCCTTTGTGGTGGGAACTTTCAAAATCCTGTCCTGTCACTATCCTGAGATAGACAAATTATTTTTAACTGTAATTACCCTATTGTGTAATAGATCAATAGAATTTATTCCTCTGTTCTAATTGGAACTGTGTTTATTCCCTCTTCTCCTTCCCTCTCCCCAGCCTCTCTCTGATCTCTGGTAACCACTGTTCTAATCACTAGTTCTATGAGATGAACTTTTTTAGATTCCGCATATGAGTGAGATCATGCAGTATTGTCTTTCAGTGTCTGGTTTATTTCACTTGACATATGTCCTCCAGGCTTCTCCATGTTGCCACAAATGATAGGATTTCAGTCTTTTTATACTTGAACAATATTTCTCCGGGTATGTATACCACATTTTCTTTATCTATTTATCTACTGATGAACACCTAGAGCAATTCTATATCTTGGACATGGTGAATAGTGCTGCGGTAAACATAGGAGTATAGATAACCTCTTCAATATGCTGATTTCATGTTTTGGAATATGTAACCAATAGTAGGATTGCCAGATCATATGGTAATTCTATTTTAGTTTTTTTAAGGAACCTCTATACTGTTTTCTATACTAATTTATATATTACTATACTAATCTATATTCCCACCAACAGTGTACAAAGGTTCCTTTTTCTCCATGTTCTTACCAGCACTTGGTCTCTGTCTTTTTGATAATAGTCATTCTAGAGTGAGGTAAGATCTCATTGTGGTTAAATTTATATTTCACTGATGATTAGTCATGGTGACCATTTTTTCCACATACCTGTTAGGTGTCCAAATGTCTTTTGAGAAATGTCTATTAAGGTCTCTTATCTATTTTATAATCAGACTACTATTTTTTTGTTTTGCTATTGTGTTATTTGTGTTCCATATATATTCTGGACATTAATTCCCTGTGAAATGCAAAGTTTGCAGATATTTCTCTTATTCTGTAGGTTATCTCTTAATTCTGTTGATTGTTTCTTCTGCTGTGATAAAGTTTTAGTTTTATTTAGTGTCATTTGTGTAATTTTCTTTTGAGCATCAGATCATTTTGAGTTTAGTACTTGGTATTCGAGGACAGTCCACTTTACCTCTAGGCACCTGTCACTCCTAGGTTGCAAAATGATGCAATTGCATAAAATAATCTCAAAGGTGTTTTTAGTCGGTGAATTCTTTACATAAAGTCCAAGATTGGAATAACACAAGGACCATGTGGGGTACAATATAACGTAGGGGAACACTAGATTATATTTCCTCTCTAAAAACTTCAAGTTTTTTCCTTTTTCTTTTGAAAAATTTTAATTGGTGCATTATAATTATACATCATAGTAGGATTCATTGTGACATATTCATGAATGCACATAACATATTTTGATGGATCTCATTTCCTAATACCCTTCCTTACCCTTCCCTTCTCCCCTCCCCCTGATCGTCTTGTTTTACTCTACTAGTCTCCCTTCTATTTTATTAATTTTTTAACATTAATGCATTATAATTATATATAAAAGTGGGATTCACTGTGACTTATTCACACGTGGACATAATGTAATTAGGTAGATTTTCTTCCCCAATGCTTGCCCATGTCCTCCCCTCCTCCCTCCATCTTGGTTTCCTTCCTCTACTCTGTTTCTCTTCTATTTTATTGAAAGCCCTTTCTTTTTTGTCCTTCTCTTCTTTCTCTGTAGCTTTTGAGTGTGAAAACGGTTGACGTTTGACTTTCTGAGTCTGGATTATTTTACTTAGCATGATGCTTTCCAGCTCCATCTACATTTACCAGCAAATGATAATTTCAGTCTTCTTTATGGCTGAGTAAAACTCCATTGTGTACATATAGCACATTTTCTTTATCCTTTCATCTCTTGTCAGGCACCTGGGCTGGTTACATAACTTGGCTATTGTGAATTGCACGGCTATAAACACGGAAGTGCCTGTATTACTATAGTATGCTGATTTTAGATTAGTTTAGTTTAGTTTTTGTTGTTTTGTTTTTGATAAACACCAAGCACCAAGAAGATTAGCTGGATCATTTGGTGGTTTCATTCCAAGTCTTTTGAGGACCCGCCATACTACTTTCCATAGGGTTGTACTAATTTGCTGTTTCACCAACAATGTGTTAGTATACTTTCCCTCTGTATCTTCATCAGCATTTATTACATGCATTCTTGATGATCACCATTCTAATTGTAGTGAGATGAAATCTCAGTGATGTGTATTTCTTTTATCCTCTTTCTGAGGCTTTAATTGCTTTCTCCTGGGCTGGTGCATCTAGATAAATTAATAATAAATAACAAAACAACAGGAAAACACATAACAAGCCAACCTTTTAGGTCCTTCCAGTTAACTTCAGTGTTGCAAGACAAACAAAGAGCAAAGACTTCTAATACCACAAACTGACATAAATTTGACAAATAAGATTAAAGTTAACCTAAAGCAGCTGAGCCTTACGGGTTTATAGGGATTAATAGGGCATTGATATTTACTTGTCTTTTTTCCCAGATTGGAGTAGCACATAGTCCAACACCAAACCCAGAAGATGGAAATCAGCCTTTCTGCTAAATAGTAATGTGTTATTTCATACTTACTACTATTGAAGCAGCAGGCATAACTATGTGATAGAATATAATTTTAAGCAAATGTCATTTAAATTAAGAAACATTTAAATAAAGAGACATTCTATCATGATTTCAATGTAAACACCTGCATTTATTTCAAGAGGACTAAAATCCTCTGTTTTGTTCTTGCTCCTGCAGGTCATGCAATTCTCTTAATGATTTTTAAGAATTTTTAAATATACATTGTGGAGTATGTTTATTAGAAATAAGAGTAGCTTATTCATGAAAAATGTCCAAATATGCCAGAATATCAACATGAAAGGGATAAAAATATGTGCATGTTTGTAACTAGTTATTATAGACAACAAATAATAATCACACCAAATTGGTCACTGCCACATTTTTTCATGTGTATATATACATAGCTATAAGGGTGAGTGATCTCTCAGCTGAAAAATTACTATGCATTATTTAAAAAGATGTATAATTTATTATTAATCTACATATTTAACTCATCAAGGCATTGACAGAACAATATTATTGCATTTATGCTAAATTTAAATTTGTAACTGATACTTCTAAAGTTCTAGGCTCATAGTCAGTCCATGAAAGTGTACATTTCTCCCTTCTTCCTGTATAGGTAGCTAGCTTTTAAATGCTAGCACGTTTTTCCACATGCTGTGTCCTCATTGCAGAAGGCCCAACTGATTTGGTCATTCTGCCAAAGAGGTGAAGGTCACAGGTTGATTTCCTCTGTGGACTCATCAGAAGTGCTCAGAATAAGAGTCCTTGCCATTGGCACATTCAGAATCCCTCTACCTGCCTGCAGAAGATTGTTCTTGCTCCTAAGTAGGGAAATGTGGGTAGATGGACTGTTACAAATTCAATACCAGTGTTGGAAGACCAAGGTAATTAGCCATTTCTGTTGATAAGGGATTAGGGATATTTGGTGCAGTCTTAACAAGCAGCCTATAAATATGCATTTTCCCTTACATAGATAGTCAAAGGCATTTATTTATTACTTCTCTGAGTGGGTATAAAGATCAGACATAGGAACCCAGATGCATCTCTGCCACTTTGGCAAGCTGCAGCTATCACTGCTGTGGCTACCCTTTGGAATTTTCCCACATTAGCATGCACAGGGGATTCATTATTGTTCATCTTACAACATAGACTCCATCAGTGGTACCCAGAAGGGCTTGCTCTGATGCTCTCTGGCAGGCAGAAGGAATGAGAAGGAGTGTCAGAGTGGTTAAATCATTATTAATGAATATGAAAAATCACCCGATTGTTTTCTAGTAATGAAAAGGGCCATGTAAAACCACATGAATTGCCTTAATCCCAGTTAGAAAGCACTAGAGGAATTCATTATGTAACCCTAGGACATGATGATTTTGGTAATTCTCCAGGCAAGTTCTTTAATTTACCATGACAAATGGGGCTGAGAGTTTTAGGGGGCACATTGAATATGCAAAAGAAATGTGTCATTTGGAAGAGTTCTACATGGATGATTATTTGGGATTTTGGTGGCTTAAAAAATGACATGGAATGAAATTGTTTACAGTGACTGTCTTTATCAAAATTATATCATAATTGTATCTAACTCTATGTTTACTGTGCTTATGCCATTATATACATTTTGATTTAATGTTCAATTAGTCATCCCAGCAATGGTTGAGAATCTACTGATCCTGTGCTTCTAAAAGTGGTGGGTTACATTTTGGAAATTTTCTCTCTCTCATGGATTAATGTATGGTCTTACTGCACATGACTAATGTCCAACTTGAACCACATACTAATTATCACACGAGTCTGGCAGAATCTAACTAGCCTATATTCATTTCAGTGAAGAGTTACATTTCAAAGCTCTTGGGTGTTATAACAATGTCAAATTGTTATGGAAATTTCTGAAGGAAGCTTGGCATAGTGGTACTTGCCTGACTTCCTAGCTACTCAGGAAGCTGAGGATGGCCTAAGCCCAGGAGTTTGACACCATGAGCCTAGGTAACATGAGAGGCAACATGAGAGAATCTTTTTTATTTGAGAATCTATCTCAAATAAATAAATAAACAAACAAATAAATAAATGGAAGAAAAGAAGATGCTAAAGGCATTTTACTCTTAATTGTTTACATTGCTGCAAATCAGAAGCAGGGAGTTAACATAGTGACAGTGATCTGCAAACCAGACCTGAGTAACACTCTGCAATTTAATATCCTGGAGTAAGTGAAGGAGGGATCTGGGGAAATTGGTGTAAAGGTTCTACTACCTTTTATGCACTTACTACTCAATGGTTTAGCAAGTAGACAGCCATATGCACGAACTGATATCAGTTAGGGGTTATGAGCCCAATATCTTCTAGAGATTTCTTGGGAATCATAGACAAGTGTATGATAGAAATTGTGGTAAACTGGAGAAAAAATGCCCATATAAAGACTCTAACACTTATTCAATTCTAGGTCAATCAGATTTTCAAAGCAAAAACCAAAACAAAACAAAACAAAAAAAACACCAGAAATTGTAATTTTTTGACGTGAAAGCTGCTTGTTGCTCAATTATTATTAGCTATTGACAAATTTGAATCATTAAAAAATTCTATGACAGCCTAAACACACACACACACACACACACACACACACACTCACACACACACACACACACACACACACAGTATGCAGCTTGTGTGTGACCTCTGAAAACTCTCTTGAGGTTCCTAGAAAATGGAACATATTCTAGCAAGTTCCATGGAATGTTGTAATGTCAGCTTCTTTGAATCCAATTCAAAATGCAATTTTTTATTAGTGTGAACAGGGAAAACGTATGATGAAGTAAATAGTGAAATTTCCAGGTATCCTTAAGAGACACTGGATTCAAATAAATGTAGAAGTTATAGCTCAGGGGGTAGCTTCAGACTGGGCTCCAAGAAACTTGGGTAATTATTCTCCTTTCCCCACAGGATTTCCTTAGAGGAACATTCTGAGAAATACTGTGGCCATAGTTATTAAGAAAAAATCTTGCAATGAAACAGTTCTCATTCTCTCTCCCTCCCCCCCTACCTCCTCCCACCCCTCGATGCTCTCTTTTGTGTGTGTGTGAATTCACATGAGTTGCACTATTCTGAGAGACAGAGATCCCTGGCTTACCAAGGAAAGTTTTTATGCTGAAAACTCTTCACAGATGTGCTTACATTTTTCTCTAGGACTTCACTCAAGGCTGGCATTGCCCTACCTTTGTGACTGCCACTTGACTAATTTAGAGATGACAGTTTGTGACAGGTAAACATTGGACTAATGGTGCAGATCCTGTAAATACACACTTGATATGTTCTTTCTAATGCACCTCTTGTAGGCGGGCCCCCAGTTCATCCTGGCCTCACGAGACTGTGAAAAGAGATTGTTGTGTCTGAAGTTTAAATGAAAGTAAATATTGGAGGTGCCAGGAGCAATCTGGGGAATGTGGACTAAGTGTTCCTGAGTGGTGAATGCCTAAGGTAGCAGCCAGTAGATAACATCAGCTGGGAACCAGTGAATGTGAGGGGAGATTGTCTTCCTCGTCAGAGGGAGCCTAGTCCACACTTTAATCCCAAAGGCCACAGATGGAACTGGGAGTGTCCACAAACGTCATCATAGGCTCACAATTTGTCTGAGTTTGGGTCTTAGGATTTGAGCCCTTTATTTGGACTATCCAGGGAGGAAAAGGGAAGCTCATCAAATGTGTACCCGGAAGTCAGTTATGACTGCACAGCGCCCCTTTGGGGAATTCTGGGAGCCACTGAAGAATATGTCCCTCTGGGTTAGCCTCCACTGGATGGAGCTGAACTAGCTGTTCATTTAAAAGAACCCAGGTCCTGGCAGAAGGCTGGAAGTCAGATGAGGTTCAGATGGAAGTTAGACAAGGCAGTAAGGGTAAGGGACAAGCATGGCTGCTGGTAACAAAGCTTGGAGCTTCCTAAAACTCTGTGCCCCTAGGACAGATGGAAATGTGACTAGTAATGTTCATTTTGCACACTCCCAGAAATTCAAATAACTCCTCACTGTGTTTTTTAGTTGCAAAGTTCTGAACTTCCTCTCACCTCCTCCATCTTTTTAGTTTTTTGTTTTTATTTAGTGCTTTGGCTTTCTGGTGCTCTGGGTATATTTTCAGTTTTCCTCTTGTATAGCTAGTTGAACACTCTTTAAAAGAGTAAGGTGGAAGTAGGCATAACAAAGACACTGGAGGTCTCTGCTGGAGGTTAAAAGTCCAAGTCATTTCCCCTGCTGGGCTCTGACAGTCTATAACATGACAAGGGGAGGGATTTCCTAATCACAACCAGAGTCACCCTGGGTGAGGGCATGCTGCATGTCGGGGACCCATATTAACTCTCCCAGTTGTCATAGTTACTGCTGTTTTCCTTTTGGGGAGCCACACGACATATTCCTTGATTACATTGGCTTGTAGCAAAGACAGATGATCATATTAATGGCTGATATTTATTGGGAGTTTATGAGTGCCATGCACTGCTAGACATTTTGTGTGTTTTAACTCATTTTATTCTATATGACATCCTTGTATAGTACTACTTATTATTGCCTTTATTTTGCAGATGAGGAAACTCAGACACTTAGGGGTTAGTTGACTTGCTCATGTTACCCCTGGTTAACACATCCTGAGTCTGGATTTGAACTTCTGACTTTGCTGTCAGGGGCCACTCCCCCAACCACTGACTGCACCATCAGGCTCCAACCACTCACTGCTCCGTCGACTCACTAGCTGATGATGAGAGAAACTGCAAATATGATTCTGCTGGCCCTGAGTCACAGAGGTTCTCCTGGCAACAGGAACCGTTGATGTCACCGCCTTTTCCCCATTTAATATCAGAGAGAACATCACATTTGCAGACATCCTCAGCAGGCAATTTGCCCAGAAAATAGAGAGCAGATTTCTGGATCAGGGAGTAGGAATGGGAAAGAGCTGCTCTGGTTTGGAAGGTGAGAAGCTCAGGGAATTGATCCAGAGCCGTGTGAAACCAAACACCTCCTAACACTGTGGTTTTTGTTGAACTGGCATCCCGGGATGGAAGGCCAAGAAGGACAGGCAAGGGCCTCTGATCGTAATTTCTTCTCTTTCCCTTCGAGTGGTCCAGTGTAGGAGTCTGGATGCCTTGTGGTGTGAAGAAACTTGGGTGCATTTAAGTGAAAGGTTAACCCAAATCCAGAAGGGGAGGATAACAATAACAGGATCGTCTTCTTCAAGTTTGCACTGTACAGTGAAAGCATCTTCCCATTTTGGCCACCAAAATCTAGAGACGGACCTTAAGAAGAAGGAAACACAACTGATACAGCAACACCATATGCCCCAAACTTCACAAGAAATTTTTCCTTCCGGGCAGCAAGGAACAAGGTCAAGTTCAACCTCGAGTTTTAAAACCTCCTCCTTTTTCATTTCCCCAATTGCCTTTTGTTTTCTTCAGTTTCTTTCCGGTGATACTCTGATCAGTAGACTTGGGGTGGGAGGACACTTTTTTTCCCTCCTACCTTAACTGAACTCAGGCAGAGTATTTGTCCAGGAACACACAATACTGAAAGAATTGAGATTTAAAACTGCCCCGGAATAAATTACTCTCGGGTTTTGTGTGAGGAAAGAACTTCTAAGTGGCCAACTGACCATTTCAAAGCTAACCCCATCCTCACAATTACTGTGCTGAGTTAAAGGCAGTTCCTCTGGACATGAGAACCTAAAAGTTCACATTCTGCCAGGAGTTTGCAGGATCTTTATGCACTTCAGATTTGTGTTCCCTAAGATTTGCTGATTCCTTACACTTTGTCCAAACTGAATAAAAAGAAATACAGCTCAAATTCATGCTCCAAAGACCTTAAACTTTACCAATGCATAATTCCTGGGATGTACCCTGATCAGTTTGTATGAATGGTTATAATATGATGTTTCTAAGGATACAGATATTTTCAAATTCATATAATTTACCAACTCAAATCAATACTATACAGAGGTCACATTCAGGCAATTTGTTCTAAGTTCATTATCATTAACATGCAAGGCAGCTGCAGGAGATTATACAATTGCAAAGCATTTTAAAAAATGTTCTGATGCTGATAATCTGGGCTGTTTGATCTGAAAACAAAGGGAAATCATGATTTTTTTTTGGCTACAGTCTGCTTTACTAACAAAGATCTTTGCTTTTCTTAATAATCATTTCTGGTCCAAGTTATATTTATTCCAGTGACACTGGTGTTCGCCAATGATTTTGGATTGCTAATAAAAACCATGTTCAAGGGTTGGAATTACATAGCCAGAATCAGTAAAGGATTGCATAACTGAATCCCTTCATGTGTGGAATGACCGCTAAAAATAAGAGTGTGCCAAAAACCAGAATGGGATAATTCAGGAGAAGAGAAATCTTCTCATCTATAGAATGGGATTAATAAGTAGTGAAATATGAGTGCATGAAATGAATTGGGATTGCCTACTTCATAAAAATAAACAAAGGTTACATGATCTTTGATGTAAAACAATTACCAGGAATTCTATAGTACAGGTCAGTGTATTTGGCAATTAAGTCAAATGACCTTTATAAAGGAATGTGTGTTTTGTGAGGTTCAGAGCTTATTCCAACTTTAGGGGTTTTGAATTTTTTGAACCAACCTTAAGCCTTGCATGGTGCCAATTTTGGATCCATGTGTTTCAAAAATTTTTGATGAAAGGACTGCTGGTTTCTGGGAAAAGAAACTTCTAAAGATCAGATAAGCACTGAACCACCAGGATGCTGGACTTCCGGAAGGGATCATTTCTGTGTTGCTTTTCTCTCCTTTTCTCCTTTCTCTCCATGCTCCACAAATGTGCCCCAGATGTAAGTGTGCAAGCTCCGTTCTGGTTGGAGGACTTTGTTCATCTTATCTCTTTTTTCTAAAAGAAAGGTACCCAAAGGCCTGGGGACCAGATTAACTGCTCCTGTACTAAAGAACTAGTTAAGAGAAATGTAGGAACTCTGAAAAGCCACATCTTGGAATGCCTGGGATTCTATTCACTGATCACCCCTCTCTATTCTACGCTTTGAAAGAATAATAGTGTCCCAGTTAAAAATGGTGGGAAAGAGTGATCTGGGTAGGCAGGTTTAGAAAGCGAATCTATCTTACCCATTAAGAAGTAGACACCACATACGAAAATGTGAAAGAGACAAGGGAATGGGACAAAGATGAGCAGTTCTGGCATCCGAGGAAACAAAAAGGGCACAGAACAGGTAGAGACGGAAGAAAGCTCATTCATGAGAAAAAGGGCAACTGGGGATGTTGCAGGAGATCAACCTAGAATTCACTTCATTTATTATAATAAAACAGGGACAGAAAGACGAATTTTGCCTGATATTCTCTCGTCTATGAAGTTGCTCTCATAGAAGTAGAAATGAGAACAGTAGTTGCCAAAGGCTGGGGAGGATGCAGGGGAGAAAGGGGATGAGGATAGGTTGGTCAACAGATGCAAGTTATAGTTAGATAGGAGGAATAAATATTGGAATTCTAGAGCATAGAATGGTGAGTATAGTAAACAATAGTATTGTACATTTCAAAATAGCTGGAAGATGCTGAGTAATAAGTGCTTGAGGTGGTGATTATGCTAATTACCCTGATACGATCATTCCACAATGTATACATATATTGAAACATCATTTTGTACCCCATAAACATGTCTAATTATTATACATCAAGCAAATATTTAATTTTTTTAAAAAAAGATTAAAAAGAACACCTGGAATTCAGAGACTGATTTAGAGTCAGACAGGTAGGAGGTTTCCAAGATTCTCTAAGATTCTAAGAGATTTTCTGTACCATTTCTAATAACATTTTCTAATTCACTTATAGTTTGTCTTTCATCTAGTTGCTCAGTGTTTGTGGATTCCTTCAGATACTTGGTTTCCTTTTCTTGCATTTCCACTGTGAGGAATTAAAGTGGCCAGTTATAACAACTTTATTCCCTCCACTTTGATGGTCACTAGTCCCACTTGTGATGTGTGGGACATTGGGAAGTTTGCAAACAGGCCCACAGCCCAGGTGTACCATATTTAAAAGCTGTAATTAAAATTGGCAAGCCATTAAATACAACAGATTCTATTCTCCTACATTGACATATATATCTTCATAATGATAAAATGGAAAAGGACGTGTAAGCCATGATTTTTATGTGACAAATATCAAAGATATTCAGAAGACTGAATTTAATTATTATTGCACACAGGCCAGTGAGATTACCTAACTAAATGTGCACAGTTCATGAATTAGAAGGCATTTTTTAAATGTCCTCATCTTCAATGAGAATTTAAAATTGCTCATTCTATTTTTTTAGAGTTGACATTTTTGTGTTATTTTTGTTTTGTGTGTATTTTATTAGAAAATGATGGTAAACTGGCATACATTTTTCAGTCATTGGTTCTTAGCTATAGGCTCCTAAAATTAATTTCAATCTTGAGGGCTATCACTATCAAGCTGATGTATTTTCAATACAATTCTGCAAGTGACCTTTTGATGGGGAATGAAATATTAAGTTTGCATGTCATATTCAAATATAGTAATCAATCACTATATGCTACTATCATAAAAATTATTAAAATAGTTTAATTTTATCAAGCAAATTATTGTCATACTGCAAAACTTTCATTTCACTTTTAAAGCAATATCTAAATTTATGCAGTGAGGGTTTGAGGTAGAGCTCAGTGGTAAGGTCCATGCTTAGTATGGATAAGGCTTTAGTTTAAATTCCCAGCATCAAACAAAAAAAGATCCATGCAATGAAGATATATAGTGCTTATATTTGAAAGATTTCCCTTTAAAAATGTTCAGTACTAGAATATTATAAAGAAAACTCAAAATAACATCTGTTATTTACTTTATTTAAATCTCTTATCAAGTAACACTATGGTGTCTATAAAATAGTCTCTGAGCATATTTATTTAGGGGTTATTTGTACTTGAATCTTTTTCATAATTCTAAATATTTGTTTTCCCTCCTAATACTTTCCCAAAATATTTTTTTGTTACACAGTTCAGGTGCACTTTCAATTTAGTAGAGTATGCCATATTTTATCTAAAAATTTAAAAAATTAATCCTTTGTAAAATAAAGTAGCAAACTTGGATCTGTTTTTGTAAGCCATTACTAACATTAGTAAAAAAAAAAAAAACACAAATCCTACCAAATAACTATGGATTGTGCAAATTCCAGATTAATTTGATATTCTTCCCAAGAACATGATTCATTCTTTGTTTGATCATCTTCCCTTTTTACTTAACTCTTATGATACATTTTGCATTGCTTCTAAATTAAGTCTGATTTCTTTATCAGCATTCAGTCAGCATACCCCACGTGACCAAAAGAAGTCATAAAGTCAAAATTGATAGTGTTTCATCAAGATGTTCCATCTTTGGGGCAAGTCCAGAAAATGTCACATACAATTTTGAATCATTCCAAAGACTGTCATTGCTATTGGCCCAGCTGAGGCCATGTCTCATAGTAACAAATTCAAAACATGTGCCATGCATGGCTCAAAGAATGTTTCTGGTTTTCAGCCAAATTTACGGTCTTACATCTTTTTCTTTACCAACCATGTCAGCACCATTATCATAGATTTGCCCTGTGCAATCCTTTAAATTGTTTAAATAGAGCTGACATTTAAAATTTAATTTTATAAAAACTTAGTTGAATCCTTCAAAAATATTTTTATAAAGCATAATCACAATCCTAGCAGCTATAACGCATATTTTATAGCATTTTTGGATGCACAGATTTAAGAGTTATAGGGTCTTTTTTGCACCCCAAAATGTTCTTCAGCTACCATATTTGACTATTATGAAGACTGTTAATTTTTGTGCACTTCTGGAACTGGGTTAGAACCCAAAGGAAGCAAGGAAAGGGAAGGGATCCATCACGTTCATTCTGCCCAAGGAAGGAAGGACTTCATAGATTAGTTGACTGACTTCTTTTCTTTCTAGCCAAACACCTCTATTACAGAAATTCTCTTCACTCCTGTGTGTTTCTAATTGTGAACCAAAAACCTTTGTGGCCTTTGTGTGTAACCCTTTTTGCTTCACACATTTAGAGCAAGACACAAAGATTATATTGTCTGGAGCCAAC
This sequence comes from Ictidomys tridecemlineatus, assembly GCF_052094955.1. Lineage (NCBI taxonomy): Eukaryota > Metazoa > Chordata > Mammalia > Rodentia > Sciuridae > Ictidomys > Ictidomys tridecemlineatus. The sequence continues at coordinate 155,491,680 of NC_135481.1, read as the reverse complement.
CTAATTGTCAAAATTGTTCTATGAAACCCAGCTGGAGGGACAGATGACCCAAGAGTCTCCTGTTGATTTGTAAATTTAGCTGAAGCCAGTGACCTTCACAGAAAGGGGACTTTACCATCTTCCTAAGGGTCGGTCATGTGTTGGAAACCTATGGTAGTGTTTTTTCTTGTATTTACAAGGAACAGTGTCTGATATATATTAGGCACTCTATAAATGTATGTTGAATAACTAATAATAACAATAATTATTATTATAATGTCCACTTTCAGATTTTTTAATAGGTGTGTTTTAGCACCAACATTAGAATGTATTGGCTGAATTGTATAGAAAACATTTTGACAAAATAAATGATAATAAAAAGAGATACAAGTGATGGTTTATAGGAAAATTGTAGACCTATAGCCCCAAAGCAGTATCTTCTGCTGAATTATAAATAGTAAAGGTGAAAATTCTTATCATTGTCAGTGACTGTTAATTATGATGTGCTATTTTAGCCAGCTTTTCATCACCGTGACCAAAAGACATGACAAGAACAATTTAGAGGCAGAAAGACTTATTTTGCCTCATTGTTTCAGAGGTTCAGTCCACAGTCTTGTGACTCCATAGCTCTGGGATCAAATGAGACAGAACATCATAGCAAAAGGGTGTGGCCCCATGGAGCAACTCAGGAAATGACAAGCAGAAAGCAGAGAGAACTCTTCTCAGAAGGGACAAAATACAAAACACCCCAAAGGCAAGCCTCCCAGTTCCCTGCCTCCTCTGGCCACAGCCTACCTGCCTACAGTTACCACCCAGTTAAAGCCTTATCAGTGGATTAATCTCCTGATTAAGTTATAACTCTCATAGTCTAATTATTTCACCAGTGAAAATTCTTGCATGTCCCACACATGAGCTTTTGGAGGACACCTCATATCTAAACCATAACATGTACACACATGGATTCATATGTAAATTCTTTTTCCCCCTTTTATATTGCCACATCAGACTGTCTAATGATAAAGTGTAGCCAGAGACTCAGGGAACTGATGGAAATGAAACAAAACAAAGGAGAATAGAAAATGGAAAGACCACAAACCCAGGACAGATGGTCGAGCAATATTTTTTTGACTCAGCTAAAACAGAGATGTCCCAAGTGTCTCCATAGGATGCTACAGAACATTCATAAAACAAAACGTCAAGGAAAAAAGCATTTGGACGAGAGTGACCCTTGTCACTGCTTATGAAAGCTGTGCGTATCAGACAATATTGCCGAATATCGCTAAAAGGATGAACAAAAATGCATGTTTCTGTTTCAAAACGTGTTTTAGCAGCAGCAATATCAAAATCATCATCAGCAACAAAAATTAGATGTATGTATGTAGAGCTTTGCCAAGATCATTGCTTTTTTAATCATTCACAATGACCCCTTGATTTACCAGCTAGCATTTGACTGACAGCTGTATAAAATGTATACTAGTCTAGGATAATAGTAGTGGAATCTGCAGAGTACACACACACACACACACACACACACACACACACACACACACAAATGTATGTGTTACAAAGCCTTAAATCACTTGTAAGTTTTACACCTCTATATTTTTATAGTACCAGAAAGAGTGCATTCCTATTTCTTAGTGGATTGTTGTTTTAAGGCTGCTGGTAGCTGATCAGGCTGCAATGGAAGATGGTTAAATTTCAAAGTCACAGTGATGACCCCTGTGAAGACTGCTGAGCAATGCTACAAGACTGGGCCAATTGAAGTGCTAAGAAAAGGAGCCAGGTTTACCCTGAGGCCATTATGTTGGTAGGCACCATTGGTAAAATTTTAAATGTAATTTTTGAAATGAAAAGTGCATACATCACTAGTTTGCAGCACAATCGATTTTCACAAATTCAATACTCTTGTGTAACCAGCACTCAAATCGAAAAGCAGAATGATTACCAGCTCCTAGAAGCACCTTACCCTGTCACCTTCGTGACAAAGCTCTCAAAGAGTAATCACTATCCTGATATCTAATTCCATGTATTAGTTTCCTATTTATGCAGTACACATTCTTGTGCATGTGGATCTTCTTATTCAACAATATGTGAGTTTTATCTACTTCTTTGTACATATTTGGTATTATTTTATGTATATAGCTGTTTAATACTCATTTATATTACTATGCTACATGTTTTTGTTCATTTTACTCTTGATAAGTTTTGGATATTTTCTAGTTTGGGGCTATTTCAAGTAATTCTGAAATAATTTTTCCTATATGTGTCTTCTGTTGAAACGCATGCATGTTTTTGTTGGATGAATATGTAGGTGTTGAAGTGCTGAATTGTAGGATATATGTATGGTTTGTTTCAATTAATACTGTCAAACAGATTTTCAAAATGTTTGGATGAAATTTTATTCCTACAGTCTGGCAAGCCATGAGTAATGCAAAAGAAAATTTTATCTCAGTTGAGTTGTAGTAAAATTATCACATTTTCTGTAGAAAGAAAAGCCAATGAAAATAACTATTTTCAAGTATAGTGGTATATTGGCATTGATTTTGCTCTTCCTGATTCTGATGACAGACACTTTGAGCATCAAGCTGATCTTACAATTTCAGATGTAATCAATGATTTTACATCTTAGTCCAGGTCTAGAATATCATGTGAGATGGGTAAAAATATTGGTGTGTTTAATTAGAAAAATCATAGTTATTATTTATTATTGTGTCCCTGCTTATTTTTCAACTACCTAGAAAGATAAAGACCATTGGTGATCCACAGTTTGAAGGTAATCTGTCATGATGTGAATGCCCCAACTGGATCTGTACAGGCCCATCTTTTTTGTTGAGGATGGCACCATTTGATACAATTGACCTTGAAAAATAGTTGCAGGTAAGAGGTATAAACATTTTGCCTGTTCTTATAACCAAGTGTGAGTGAAGGAAGCTCTAAACTTGGCTGCTAAGGTAAATGTTGACAGTCTGAACTGTTTTATAAAGTTAACCCTGTCTTACATGTATGATTGCATATCTTTGTAAGTACCAACCAGGCACCAACAGGTTGGTGGTTACATGAGTGCTAGCTGATATTATTGAGCTAATCTGGTGAATGCCTTAGCAGGTTTGGAAGGATAGAAGAAAGAAGGATGACCTCTTTATGTGTTATGCAAACTTAATGCATACTAAGGCAGAGTAGGACTTGAGGTAAGCTTCATTGTGACCAGTTGCCATGCCCAATCTTGTAATGAAAGTCTGTTGTTTGGATAAAGTTGGAAATAATCTCCTCCATTGGCTAAGAGGTAACTGGCACTTCTCTTTTGCATAGAGAAAATACACTACCAGTAAATGTTTGGAGTACTTAACAAATCTGTGCACATTGCTTTACATTATGTGTTTTTATGCTAAGTAAAAAACTTGGAGGTAGAGAACTATCATTATTCTCATTTTTACAGATGAACAAATAGAGGGTTAATGAACTTTAGCAATATTTTCCCAAGATCTTGCCACCATTGAAAAGAAAGATGAGACCAGAACTGAGACCAACATAACATCAGAATTCAAGGTCATAAGCACCAAACACCATGAAGATGGAGGAAGGCATGGAGGCAGACTGAGAATTGAGTAACAGGAATGCTGCTGGGAAATGATTTAGAAAAGCAAAAGGAACATGAAAAATGTTAAAAGTATATTTTTAATTTATTACGTTGTGAAAAGGAAAAATTAAACTATTGAAATTCCCAAAGAATGGCAAATTTTCCAAAAGAACCTATTAACAAAGAGCTTTGGCACAGGAAGATATAAGAATTGTATAAGGTATAAAAGATATTTTTTAAAAAGAATTTGAAAAAAGCACATCCATAGAACTTTTCTTGACATTATTCTGTCATAAATAATAACAAGGAAAGTCCAAAGTAAGCATCAAATGGCAAAGAAGCCTCCTAGAAGGCATTAATTTCTTGCTTTCAACACTCAGTTACAGCAATCATATATTCAGCTTTGCCCATTGGACTATTGAAGAATTGCTTTTATTTTTATCCTTTTAAATTTGCCTCAATAAAACTACTTTTTTTCTAATTTTCATAAGCAAAAGCCACATACCCACAAGCTAATAGTCACATATTTTATTCAAGGTGGAGAAGTAAGTTTGTGCATGAACCATCTAGATAGTTTCGCAAGATTCCTGGGATTCAAACAGTGTGATCTGTGGGCCAACAGCAACAGCATCCTGGGATCTGAGGATAAATATAGAATTTTAAGAAACATGCCAGACTTACTAAATCAGAATTTGTATTTTAAAAAGATTTCAAATAGACTCATATGTAATTTTCCCATTTAAAAATACTTTATTCCCGTAGAGCAGTTTTAGGTTCACAGCAAAACTAAGAGGAAGATACAGAGATTTCCAGCATACCTACAGCTACCACACACGTGCAGGATCCCCCATTATCAGCACCACCACCAGAGTGGCACAGTTGTTGCAATTCGAGAACCTACATTGCCACATCATAATCATCCAAACTCTATAGTTGGCATTAGAGTTCATTCTCAGTAATGCACATTCTATGGATTTGGGCAGATGTACAGTGATGTGACTCTAGGAGAGTACCATATGGAATATTTTAACTGCTGCAACACTGATTCTGAAAAGCTCCATGTTAGCTAAACAATCCCAGAGGGTTGCGACTACTATTTAGTTTTCCACACAGAAAAAAGTGGCATAAATGGCTGATTAACTTGCAACAAGATGAGGAAGTCTTCTCTAACAAGTAGACAGTATCTATATTTTCAGAAATTTTCACTGAAATAGGTGTTGACCATCCATGTGTGATACTCATGCAGACTACATATTGACTTGTCACAGCCAAGTCTCATCCAGTTACTGAGAAAGAACCGATGTGAATCCGCAATACGTATACGGGGTAAAAATGGGAGTTCATAATCTGCTTGAATCAAATGTATGAAATATGATATGTCAAGAGCTTTGTAATGTTTTGAACAACTAATAAAAAAAAGGAACTCTTTAGGGTATGGATTTCCCATTTGAAAGAATAAAAAAACAGTATGCACCAATCCTGAAATGGGTATTATCTTTATCCCAGTGGTGGTGTGACAAAGGAGAAATGGTGGCTGGATAGACATCTCCCCGATAACCCCTGCCCAGACTTCAGATGGTTTATTAGGCCCTTCTGGATTTAGCCATGTTTGGTTTGTATTACCTGAGTGCAACTCAGATATTTGCCTACAAATTAATCTAGGAAAACCATTGTAGTATTGCTGATGAACATTACTTGTTAATTATAGCTTTTATTTTGATTATTATTTGTCTTTTGTCATTAAAACCATGATTTTCAAGCCTGATTATACAGAGAACCCGTGGGAGGGGGGCCTTGGCCTTGTTAACACACAGATTCCTAGGCTCCATCCCTACAATTTCTGGCTCTGATCTGGGTTGGATTCCCAGAATGTGCATTTCATAAACTCCTTAGATGAAGGAGATGCTGTTGTTTTAGGGGTCATCCTTTGAGACTGACTGCACTAAAGAATTTAGTGTCTGGTAGTAGTAGTGGGCAAATCCCCCCTCCCTCTATCTATCTCTATCTCTATCTCTATCTCTATCTCTCTGCAAAATTGTTATTGATTTTTCTCTTACACTTGTCTGTGCATGACTGTGGCTTTTCTTCCCTGGCTGTAGGATCTCTGGAAGCTCATAGATCAGAGGTGGAGGCCACAGGAGTGCAGCTGTCTTTAGGCTTCAGCAGTTATTTACCGTCTGTTTCTAATTTACAAGACTTTCTTGGCCTATGTGAGACTGCACAGTCAAACCGAGGTGTGGTCTTGGAGAAGCCATGGACTGGTGTTGGCTGGTAGCCACATTTATCTTAGCAGATTTACAGACATAAGAGCAACCTGAGATGCAGAGATGGGAAAAACATGAAGAGGCCCTGTTCTTTCCTGGTACCCCCAATAAAATACCTCTACTCTTAAAGCCTGGTCTCAATGGTATTTATTTTTGTAGCCCCCTTAATGTCCCTATCAAAACTTATGTTGAAAAATTTAATCCTCATTGTGTGGGATCAGGTAGGATCTTTGAAATGGTCAGAAGTACTCTGTCCTCAAGACTGGATTAATCCATTAATGGACTAAGGGATCATTCCAAGAATGGGTCTGTCATAAAAGCCACTTTTTTTTTTGCCTCAATCTTTGATTACTTCTCTCCTCATGGGAAGCCTATTCAGAAAAATTCAAATGAAAAAATACATCATTCAAAACACCAATAAGAGAGTCAATAGTAATAGAAATGGAATAGAAAAGTAATAGATATATGGTGGCAAATTCAGAGGAGCTGGAGGACATCAGTGATAAATCCTCAAAGCTTCCTGTGGCGGAAGCTTCTTAGCTGTTAATCAAAATCTATCAGCATTGACTGTATATCTCAGTGTGCCAAGTGCCAATCTGAAATAATATCACCCTTTTCCTTTGCCTAGAGCTTTCTCCCACTGCCACTCAATGCAATTATTATCAAAGATTAAGACACCCAAAACATGTTCAGAGATTTCATAAAATCATTGGTTACTTTTGACTTTTGTATCACCTGGTGTTAGATAAAATCAGAGAGCCATTATCTAGGCGGCTTGAAGATCATTTCAAAACCAGCAATTTACCATTCTAATAATACTTATTGCAATGAGCTCTGTCCTACACCTCAGGTTGGTAATATTACTAAGCAATCAGAAGGCTGAGGGGAGGTGGAAACTAATTTTTTTTTCCCCCCAGGAAAAGCCGTGGCAAAGATAGGCAAAACTGGCATTAGGCCATCTGTCTCAAACTACACATCAAACTTTTGAGGTTAGGCAAAATTGAAAACACATTTCAAGAAGTTAATTTCTCTTAATTTTGAAACCCATGTGTATTTCAAGGGAAATTTAATCCGTGTGTTTCTAATTCATTTACACTCAACTCATCAAAACGTTATTTTGAAAGAATTTTCGTATCCAGGAAATAATATGAATGCTTTTAACAGAATCTTGAAGGCTTGAATAAAATGTCTTTGGGTTAAAAAAAATTGTGTTTGGCTAGTTTCTAAACAGGGTTTGTAAACAGAGTAAGGAGAAAATAGTATAGTTCTAAAATTGGCCTGTCCACCCTGGGATTCCATGTGTTGTTTATGAAGAGGTACCGTACACTTAGTGATTTCACCTTATCTTCTATTACTTTCACAATGGGAACCTCAGTGGATGCTATACTCAACATAGATTGAGTCATCAGCTCAATTCAAGCTTTAGTTTTCCTGGGGATGAAAATACATAAACACACATATGTATATATGCATATATGTTTGTGCAGGTATCTAGTTTTTATATACAAAACCTTTTATATGTATATATGTAACTTATACACATATATGTATATATATAAAACCTATATTTGCATATAGATATAGATCCCCAGTGTTTAAATGCAGACATTGATATTATGGGTTGGGATTAATGGAAGAGTGGATAAAGTCTATAACCTGAGCCTGCTAAATCTTGCTAAGCCAAAGGAACCCTGGGAAAGAAGCAGGGAAAGGAAGTGGATAATTTGACATGATTAAATTAATTTGTTAAAAAAAATAGTAGATGGAATTATAATTTTATGTGCAATTTACAGAATGAGAAATAAAAGCATTTATTAGATAAAATATTAGATTTAAATATGGAAGAAAAGTGGATTATTGTTCAATATTTGTGTTTCTAAAGCATGGCAATTATTGTAAGACTCAAAGCCAGAATGTATTTGCAGCCCTTGACAGTGTGTGGTGAGAGAGGCTCCTTCAGTTTTGAAAGAAGAGGGAAAAAGCCTTGCTGGAGTTTTTGATTTAAAACCAGCAGGGGAAATGGAATTTGCTGAGCTTCCCTGTTTGGGCGGCTTCCATGGGAGGGTGGTGAGCTCCAAACAATAGCTGTCAACCTAATTATCATGAGCAATTACCTATGGCAGAGCCAGCCACTGGGCTGGCCTCGGGTTGCTCACAGTTTTGAATGGGGCTGGGACATAGTCCTTTGGGAGGAGGTTCCCAGAATCAGCAGAAAATAGAAGACTATGCACTTCACTTGCAATAGGAAGCTATAAGAAGAGTCCTAACATAGTTCTGTAACCTAAAACAGGCCTGTAACCTTAGGACAGGTGAAGTCCACGGGAGCCAGGTTCCTGTCACTGGTCACAAGATGACAGCTCAGATCTCTAAAATGACCACTTTCTGTGAACTCACCTTCCTCATGCCTCATAGTCCACGCTAACCTGATTCTTTCCCATCTCCCTTCCCTTTCCTTTCTCCTCCCCACCTCCTTTCTTTCGTTCTTTCTGGTGGTGGGAGCTGTGAGGGGCAGCTATTTTTAAAAGAGGTTAGTGAAAGTGCTTATTTTGATGTTATTGGTTTCATATGTTAGGTAGCAGATAAACTCAAGTCCCTGTTGGAAAGATCTAGTACAAATCTTGGTTGAGGTAAGCAGGTACGGGGCAGAGAACTAGAAGTTGAAGAAGCCACACCTATTTGACCCTAGACTCAAGGGTGCTTGGAGAAATATCAGCCCCATCTAGGAAACCTGGAAACATAAAAATCACAATTGTGGACCTTTCTCTGTTTAGCTTTCATGCTTTTCTGAGTAGAATGTTGGACAAGTTATATAAACATCACCTGAAGTTAAGATTTAATGACTTTCGGTTCATTCTTGGAGATGGAAATTAATTATTGGCATCTTAAGGCAATTTATGAATATGCATATCATTCAGCAAGTATCTATAGCAATTCCAGTAGAAATATGGAGAAAATCTTAAAATCTTAGAATTAAGGTACCCATAAAAATATCGTATCTTTGGTCCTATCTTCTCTAAAACGTAGAAAGGTTTGAATCTATGTGAATTCAGTTTTCTTACATAGAAAACAAATATTATTTCAAATGGTCATGCCAATACATATTTTCAGAAATGATGAAATAAGATACCTAAACATGGGAGTATTTGTAAAGATAAGTGCAGTGCCTGGCACCCAGCAGGTACTCGGGGAAATGTTAACTCCATCTCACCTCCATGAATATATGTTTTTTGGAGCCATGTGGTTTGCGTAGTATTATATTTCATGTTATTATGTGATGGTTTTGAGAGGTAATTTTGTGTTAATTATTTGCTACTCAATTCAGTCTCCAAAATACCTTAATTCCAAATTCAAATTTAATCATAAACACATGGCCTGCTTCTTATTTAACATTATAAAGGGATGAATGTATGATCATAGGTTTATATTTTTGGAACATGCTCTGGTGGTCATTACAATCAGAATAATTTCTGAATTCTTTTTTCGTGTATATGTGTGTGTGTTTGCATCTGCTTCTGAAGAATTGATTGGAAGTAATAAAATGCTCTTGTAGATTTTGTTTTATTTATATTTGATTACCTTATTAAAATTGAGAATGTGATTTTTATTCTCTGCATGATCAGCTACACAAGTGTGCTTCATAAAATATGGATTTGATCTTCAGTCAGGTCCCACTGCCATGTGGCTTCTCTGAGCTCTCCATTTCCACTAAAGCTCATGAATGCACTGGGTAAGGGGGTGATTGATGCGAGAGTGGTGGTTCTATTTTGTTATAGGGCTGAGTGGATGTGATACTATGATGATGATATGTATCACTGAGCAATGCATGTTTAATGAAGGAAAGAAACCCTGTTGGCACCTGTTCTACTATCAGAATATTGCTGTGTGTCATGTACCATCTTCCTGTTCCCTTTGAACCTCCTTTTTCTTTTAAAGGGGACTCATCTCCTCCTAGGCTCTCATCTGTATAAAGTATCCTGCCTGCAAATGGCACCCAATCAAAAACTTGAATGATAGCGCTCTTTTTAATAACAGACATATATTTTCACTTCTCCTTTCCTTTTAGAGATTGTTAAGTGCATGTTGGTTTATATGATTATTGATGGCCATACCTCCTAATCAGCTCACAAAAGTATGTCCCCTAACCATGTCAGTGTGGGGTCTTAGATCTTTCAAAAATGGGCATCTTGGTCTTACCATGGGGATTCTACTCTGGTCTGAGAGTGTGGCCTGGACATGGGGCCACGTGCTCCTCAGAGACTGCATAACCCACAAAGCCTATATTTGCTCCTTTACAAAAAACATTTTTTCAACACTGTTGTACAGTCTAGGACCCAGGCAGGCCTGTGCCTGGCCTGCTCTCAAATTAAGCTCCATAAATATTTATTGCTCTTTCCAGGGCTTCCTTTTTTTTATTATTTATTTATTTTTTTTATTGATTGTTCAAAACATTACAGAGCTCAAGACATATCATCTTTCATACATTCGACTCAATTGGGTTTTGAACTCCCCAAATACATAATACAGACTCACTTCTGTTACATACTCACATTTTTACATAATGGCATATTAGTGACTGTTGTATTCTGCTACCTTTCCTATCCCCTACTATCCCCCCTCCCCTCCCCTCCCCTCCCATCTTCCCTCTCTACCTCCTCTGCTGTTGTTCAATTCTCTCCCCTTTTTTTCCCCCCACCCCCTTGCCCCTCATAACCTCTTATAATTTTGTGTATCACTGAAGGTCTCCTACCATTTCCATATGTTTTCCCTTCTCTCTTCCTTTCTCTCCCCCCATTCGTCTTAGTTTACTGGTAGTCTTTTCCTCATGCTCTTCCTTCCTGTTCTATTCTTAGTGGCTCTCTTTATATCAAAGAAGACATTTGACATTTGTTTTTTAGGGCTTGGCTAGCTTCACTTAGCATAATCTGCTCTAATGCCATCCATTTCCCTGCAAATTCTATGATTTTGTCGTTTCTTAGTGCTGCATAATACTCCATTGTGTATAGCTGCCACAATTTTTTTATCCACTCGTCTATTGAAGGGCATCTAGGTTGGTTCCACAGTCTAGCTATTGTGAATTGTGCTTGTTATTCATCCTTAAACTTTGGTCCATGATACTCTAAACACAGGGCCTTACACTTTTCCCAAAATGATGACTGTCCTTCCTTCTGCTCCTGTTTTAGTCAGCTTTGTATCACTGTGACTAGAAGACCCAACAAGAACAACTTAGAAGAGAAAAAGTTTATTTTAGCTCATAATTCTAGAGGTTCAGTCCATGGTCAGCTAACTGCTTTGGGCCCAAGAGGAGGCAGAAGAATCTGACGGGAGGCATGGAGAAGGAAAGTAGCTCAGGATATGACAACCAGGGAACAGAGAGAGCTTTGCACTAGGGAAAAAATATGAATCCCAACGCCAGGCCCCTAGTGACCTAAATCCTCCAGCTATACCTATTTGCCTACAGCAATTACCATCCAATTAATCTATATTAGTGGATAAATCCATGGATTAGGTTGCACCTCTCATAATCTAATCATTTTGCTCTGAACGTTCTTGTGTTTTCTCACACATGAGTTTTTTGGCTACACCTCATATCTAAACCATATCAGCCTCAGCCTTTGCATTTTTCATCATGAATCTGTCCTTAAAGAAGTATTAAGAGTAACTGGCAGTTTTGACCACATACCCCATACCTACCATATTCTTTTGCCTAAAAGGTATACAAATGCATTTTTGTCCATATCAATGTCCTAGAATGTCTTCTTCAGATTGGTACATCTTTTAATTTTTATCTGATAGATTTAGTTTCCTATCTATGTAGCCCTCTGGATACTTTATGTTCTAAACACAGTTTGCCATCCGATGACTCAACATGACTCCGAAACTGGCATTATGAAGTCCATTCTGTAGATGACAAATTGAGGTTAAGAGAGATTTAAGTTATTTGCTCAAGTTTACAAATTGAGCAACTGGCAGAGACCAGATTTAAAGTCACTTCAACCTTGCTTCCAGTTCCCTACAGATGGACTTTGTTTATATTATGTCACCAGGGAGCAATGAAGAATAACTTATTTTAACTTTTCTAATGGAAATACTTCTGAAAGTATATACTTCTCTGACATCTCAGTTAGATCATCCTGAACATAAAGGTTAATTTCTCTAACACCATTAATACAAGGTTTATAATGATGTAGAAAAATTTGAGTCTAACAATATGATAATAAATCATTCCCAACTGTTTTTGAAATCCCAGGTCTACCCTACTTTGATGGAGTAAAAATGAATGAGTATTGCCTTCTTACTGCTACTTCATTCTTTACCTCCATTCCTTTAACCAGGAGGGAAAGATGGTATGCAAGGTAAACAGGAACTGGCTGAGCACAGTATTGCTCCATGGTTAAGAAGAAGATTTGGAAAGCAAACAGTTCTAGGTTCTAAGCCTTGGACCTCCACTAATCAGTTGTGCAAACTTAGGCAAGCAATTTAGGCTCTTTGAGCCTCAGCTACCTCATCTGCACAATGAAGTTAGTAACAGAGGGGGACATAAAACGCTGTGAATGAAAAAGAAGCATCCATTAGGTAGTAGTTACTTATTATTATTAATTATTACATTATGGAAGAGATTTTTAAATTTGGCGTACTGGAGATACTGCTTCTTAGGTAATTCTATTGTGTAGCTTAGGATTGAGAATGATCACTTTCTATTGTCCAAAACACACAGACTCTTAATTAAAAGCTGATATACCTTGGCAGGTGTAGAGAGTCCCTGAAGATCTGAGAACCTCCCCTCTGCCATGCCAGCCCACCGAACAATAGCTAAACCCTTGGGTTCTGCTCAGGGACCCTATGTTATCCCACATTCCACACTAGGGATAAACCTGGTGTTAGCCTGACAATGCTCAGCGGAACTCCCTTGGCTTCTTTCTTTCCTCTTCTTCCATGTACACTGTGAGATTTCTAGACCTCTGCAAAGTTGCCTCTCATTCTGTTCCTAAGGTGATGTCTATCTTGCTGAAAATTCTCCCCGTGCAGATTGTGATTTTTCAGGAGGGCAGGAACTGAGTCATTTTTGCAGGAATATTGTCAGCATTTGTGGTGTTTCCTAATTCAGTAAACATTGGTCAAATGAATGAATACCTATTATAGGCCCATAGACACAATGTGTTGAGTTTACTATCAAGTTTCTATATTGTTCTCTGTCATTCTTTATTAATTTCAAAGAGATGCTACTCCTTCATGATGATTTACAAAATGCTTAAGGGATTTGTGCTGTGTGTGTGTGTGTGCGCGCGCGCGCGTGTACCATATTCATAGCTCATGTACCAAGATTGTGAACTTACATACTTTTCTCTAAGTAAGCTCATGAATAAATTCATTTCCTTTAAGCAGACCTGGACAGCCCTCCACACAAGCCCTCAGTCATGGGTAATTGAATGCTTCCACATTCAATTACAAGGTTGAATGCTGGCTGCGTGTCATCTGTTGATGGCCTAGTACAAGGTTCAGAGCTAGGAGAGGCAATGCCTATAGGATGGGGCTTTCTCTCCTAGATGCTACTATTGGAAATGATGACACCCCATGGTGGCTAGACACTCATCATTGTCCCTGGAAGATGCCCCTTTTCAACACTGCTCCTCTCCCATATTTTCTCCTGTTGAACATCACATCCTGGATGTCCTCTCTGGAGTTCCACACTGAGCCCAGAGTGGCTCTTAATGAACATTTCATTAATGTATAATAAATTAGTGAATAGTCAATAGATTAAACAAATGTTTGGAAATTTTGTCTTAGATTGGATAAATTTCCAATATGAGTATCTATTTTCTTTTCTTTTCTTTCTTTTATTTTTTATTTTTGGCACCAGAGATTAAACTCAGGGGCACTTGCCCATTGAGACACATCCCCAGCCCTATTTTATATTTTATTTAGAGGCAGGGTCTCACTGAGTTGCTTAATGTCTCGCTTTTGCTGAGGCTGGCCTTTGTTAAGGTCTGTAAACAAGTCAAAATAACACGTGGTATTTTGCCAGGGGAATGTTAGAGTTCGTAAACAAGTCTGGATGGTGCCTGGCAAAATGCCAGAGGGAGTGGTTTGAGAAATAACAAAAGCAAGCCATTAAGTGTGGAGATTCCTTATTGGTTGACTGATGTATCTAGTTTATGCTAATTAGATAAGCTGTGTAAAATGTATAAATAGCTCTATTGTCCTACAATAAACGGCTCCTATTCCTGCTGTATCAACATACACAACTTATTCGTCACCCCCGGTTATTATGCTGCAGCCGGACTGCGGCAGCCCTTGAACTTGCAATCTTCCTCTCTCAGCCTCCTGAGCCACTAAGATTGCAGGTGTGCACCACAATGCCTGACCCAGTCTCTGTTATAGTTTACTTAAGAGTTGTTCCCCCAAAAGGTCGTGCGTGAGACAATGCAAGAAAATTTAGAGGTGAAATGATTGGGTTATAAGAACCTTAACTGATGTGGATTAATTGGGCAGTAACTGTAGGCAGGTTGGGAGTGGCTGGAGCAATTAGATCACTAGGAACATCCTTTGGAGGTTTATATTTTGTTCCTGATGAGCGGAGCTCCCTCTGCTTCCTGATTGCTGTGTCTTGAGCCACTTTCCTCCTCCACACTCTTCTGCCATGATGTTCTGTATCATCTTGGGCCCAGAGGAATGGAATAGTCGTCTATGAACTGATACCTCTGAGACTGTGACTGTTAAATAAACTTTTCTTCCTCTACATTATTCTTGTCAGGTCCTTTGCTCACAAGGATGAAAAAGTTGACTAAAATTGTCTATCTATCATTCAGAAGTAAAAGAGATATTTTGTTCTTTATTATGTTTTTTTTAGAGAGAGTGAGAGAGGAGAGAGAGAGAAAGAGAGAGAGAGAGAGAGAGAGAGAGAGAGAATTTTTAATATTTCTTTTTTAGTTCTCGGTGGACACAATATCTTTGTTGGTATGTGGTGCTGAGGATCGAACCCGGGCCGCACGCATGCCAGGCGAGCGTGCTACCGCTTGAGCCACATCCCCAGCCCATTTATTATGTTTTTGATCCCTACAGCTTCACATATTTTACATACATGAAATCCACGTATGAGGTTTCGAGACCAAAGTCACCATGTTAAACATTCTGCTGCCTAATTCTCCAACCACTAGCCACACGTGGCCACCATGCAGCAGAAATGTAGTTAGTAGACTGAAGAACTAAGTTTGTGATTTTATTTAATTATTCTGAAATTCAAATTTTAGAGCTGATATTCAATTTGGTCACTGGAAAACTTGTAAGTATGTTTAGAACAACTAATTGGGTATGCAATCTCCCTTTGCAAGTGTAAATATTACAAAATCTAAGTACAGATCAATATTTCTGATAAAGCTATCACTCTAACTGCTATGAGCTGTAAGTATAAAAACTTACTAGGTTTCTGTAACTTAGAACAAAAAAATGTGAGAATATAAAATATTTATTTAATATTTAGGGGTTGATTTAATAATGAAATGATAATATTTTGGGCACATTGGCTATATTCAATTCTTTGCGAACTAATTTTACCTGTTTCCTTTCACTTTTTGAAATGTTTTTATTAGTGCATTATAATTATATGTAAGTGAATTTTTTGACATAATCATACATACATAGAATATAATTTGCTCCATTTCAATCCCCAATTCTTCTTCTTTCCCTAACCTTCTCCAACCTCAATATTCCTTTTACTTTTTTAAAACATGGTCTCTGAAATCTTTGACCTTGCTTTTGTGATCTGTGTTATATCTCTGTTGGACAGTGCTTTTATAGGATTTGCATGAGGCTGTCTGGTTAGAATGCCCTAGAACTTAAAGATTGTATGCCCTTTTGCCCCCTAAATATTTTGGTGTATATTTTATAAAACAAGGATATTCCTTCACATAACCATTGTATAGTTAACAAATCAGCAACTTTAATACAGACACAATACTGTCATTCAATCCAAAGGCCATATTTAAATTGTGTCCATTTCCCCAGTCCTTTATTATTAGTCTCTTGAGTCTTCTTTAACTTTGGCATCTTCTCAATCATTTTTATCTGACTTTACCTTGGCATGATCCAGGAATGCAATCCACTTCTCTTTAGAGATTTGTCCATTTGTCTCTAATCATTGGAACATATAAGTGGATAATGAGAGGTTCTGGTCCCAGGTGTGATGGAATGGGCATACTCCTCTCATATCTCCACTGCTTGGGATTATGACATCTGGATAAAAGTCACAGGGCAGCAATGAGTATTCTGGAAAGGAAATCAAAGAAGAAGACCAGAACTTAAAATGCCACTGAACTGGTGGTGAATTTACAGTTATTATTTTTATCTTTTCTACCCTTTAGCCCTGGATGCAGGAGCAGTTGCAAAACCATATATCAATAGGGTACCTAAGGTTCCAGATTATTATCAGAAGACCTTTAAGGGATTTCAGGAGCTGAGAAATCCTGGAGAGGCCAGAGCCCAAGTGAGTGGCCTATAGTTGATGTGAGTCTGACATAATAAGCACAGGAGATGCTGAGAGCAGACCAGTCATTTGGGGTGCAGACTGTGACAGAGCCAAAAGGTACTGCCAATCCTATTTATTTGAGTTTTAAGGAAATCATTAGTCTACATGTTTTAGAGAACTTTTAGGTTTTCAGAATATTGATCAAAGAGTACAGAGAATTACCATATTTGCCCTCATTCCCTTTCACATTTTCCCTCATAATTAACACCCTACATTATTGGGGTACCTTGGTTACAGTTGATGAGCCAATTTATATACACTATTACGAGCTTTGGTCCATAGTTCACATTAGGATTCGTTCTTTGTGTCCTATATTCTGTGGGCTTTGACAAATGCATAACGACATGTGCCCACCATACAGAATCACAGAATACTTTCACTGCCCTAAAAATCCTCTGTGCTCTACCTGTTTATCCCCCTTTGAACTTCATACCCTTGCCAACCAGTGAATTTTTAATTTACTGTCTCCATAGCTTTGCCTTTTCCCAGGATGTCATGTAGTTGGGATCTTTTAGTGCGTGGGCTTTTCAGACTGGATTTCTTCAGTTAGCAATATTCATTTAGGGTTCTTCCCATCTTTTTCTGTGGCTTTATACCTTATTCATTTTTACCACTGAGTGATATTCTACAGATGTACTACAGTTGATTCACTGTTTGAAGGACATCTTAATTGATCATGGGTTTTTGGCAATAATGATGACAATAAGTTCCCAACTCATTTAGTTAAATACCCACAAGTTCAACTGCTAGATGGTATGATGAGAATTGTCTGGTTTTATAAAGAATTGCTAGATATCTTCCAAAGTGTCTGTATCATTTTATATTCCCACCAGCAATGAATGTTAGTTCTTACTGTTCCACATCCTCACCAGCATTTGGTGTTGTCAAGTTTGTTTGTTTGGTATTTCTTTTAGTCATTCTAATAAGTGTACCATGGTATGTCATTTCTATTTTGATTTCCAATTCCTTAATGGTACATGATATTGAGCTTCTTTTCATGTATATTTGCCCTGCATACTTCTTTTGTCCATTTTTTAAAATTGGTCATTCATTTCTTACTGTTGAGTTTTAAAATTTCTTTGTGGATTTGTTTATAAGTCCCTCACTGGACTTGTGCTTTGCAATATTCTCTCCCAGTTCATAAGTCATCTTTTCATTGCCTTAATCCAGTCTTTTGCAGAGAAGAAGTTACAAGTTTTAATGAAATCCAACTATTAAATTTTTCTTTCCTGGATTGTGCTTTTGGTCTGGTAGCTGAAAGCTCATTAACAAACACAGGTCACCTAAATTTTCTCCTGTAGAAATTTTGTGGTTTTTCATTTTACATGTAGATCTATGGTCCACTTTTAGCTAATTTTGTAAAAGTTTTATGAAATTCCAGCTCTGTGTTTAGAGTTTGTTTGGATATGAATGTCTAGTGTTGTAGGGTTGTTTATTGAAGTTATCGTTTCTCCATTGTATTGAACTACACAAACTACTGAACTGATATTAGAACCACAACCCCCAGGAGGTGAATTGGAACATATGGCCTAATTCAACTAAATCAATTGCTACTAAAACAAAAATATCAACGTTCTCCATGGAATTAAAGAAAGACTCAGAAGTTCGTAACAGAATACCTAAAATAGTCTCCAGAATTACTCAGCATATGAAAAACTGGGGAAATCTGTGCTTGCATGGCTATGGCTTTTCCCCATCAAAACACATTTGAGGCTTAGGTTTCTATTGTAACAGTGTTGAGAATGCTGCAGTCTGATGAGTGATTAGGTCATTAAGAAAGATTAATGCTTTTTTTTGAAGGAGTGAATTATCACTGGATTAGCTACTGCCATAGTGAATTGTTATATAGCAAACCCGGCACCTCCTCTCCCATTTCACTGTTCACCAGAAACCAAGCAGATACTTTTGCTATGTTCTTGGGCCTCTAGAACTGTGAGCTTAAAAACCTTTTTTCTTTGCAAGTTACCCAATTCCAGGTGTTCTATTCTAGCAACAGAAAATGGACTAAGACACCTGGGTAAAAACAATCAACAGATTATAATACACAGATGCTATAATTGTCTGACAAATATTTTAAAGCTCGTTATTATAAAAATGGTTCCAAGAAGCCATAGTAAGTACTCTAACTGAATGGAAAAAACAGGCTCAGCAAACTAATTGAAGTTATAAGAAGACCTAAACTTATAGATGGATTTAGTAGAAATAAACAGATGAGTTGGTAAAAAAGAATTTGTGAAATCAGAGATAGGGCAAAAGAAATTTTCCAACAACAGAAGAAAAATTTGGAGCAAGAAGGAAAGGGAAAGACTTAGGTACTGTGGGACAAAAAAATAAAAGGATGTTATTAGTATCCAGAAAAGGAGGAGAAGGAGGGTGGTGCAGAGAAAATATTTGAGTAAACAATGGATGAAAATTTCACACATTTAATCTGAAAACTGAAGACACTGATCAAACCTAACACATGGTAAACCTGAAGCCCATGCCCCAACACATCATAATTCATCTCCCACACACTGAAGACAGAAAAACTCTGAAAATAGAGAAAAATGATCAACTAGGAATGGAGTACTTGAGAATCACAAAGGCAGAAGAAAGCAATACAAACTTTCAAATCCTGAAAGCAAAATACTAAAACAAACCAGAATTTTATATCCAGTGAACACGTCCTTCAAGAATAAAGGATCAATAAAGATAGAGTCAGAGGATAAAAAACTAAGAAAATTAATTTCTAGAAGGTCTACACTAAAAGCATGGCTTGAAAAACTTTTTAGAGAGAAGGAAAATGGTAAGAAACAGTTGAGGAATAAAAGAACTATAAAAATTATAAATGAGTAAATATGGTAGTCAAATTTCCACTGGAGCTCTTTAAAATATAGTTTAGAGTTGAAAGCAAAAATGCAAACATTGAGTGGGCATTCATCACGCATGCACGTATACAGTATAAAAGACAAATATAATGTAAGGGAAGGAAGGTAAGTGTAAAAATTCTCTGTCACACGAAGTAGTAAAATGTTGCTGCTGATTTGACAGGGAGAACCTAAGTATGTATAATGTAATCCCTGGAGCAACCAATACAACTTAAACAAGGAGATTGAGTGAAAAGGAAAAAAACAGAAAAATTAAAATGGAATACTAAAATATGCCCAAATAATCCAAATTATAGACAATATGTAAAAACAGGAATGGAAAAATAGAGGATGAACAGAAAACAAATAAAATATATCAGTAATTACATTCAATGGAGATGATTGAAACTCACCAATAAAATGAACTATTTATTGTCAGATAGATAATAAATCATCACCAAACTATATCTGGTGTCCAGGAATCTTATTTCATATATAAATAAGTTAAAAGGATGAAAATAGATATGAAAATGATAATATTAATATCTGACAAGGATACTTCAGAGGAAAGAGAATTACCCACATGCAGTACATTACAAAATGATAAGAATCACCGGTTCACAAAAAGTCACAAAATCTTATGTGTGTGCACCTAAAAACAGAGCTACAAAATATGTGAAGAAAAGCTAACATAAAACTGAAAGGATAAAAAGAAAAATCCACATCAGATATTTCACTACCACTTTTTCAATCATTGATAGAACATGTAGGTCAAAATCTGTAAGGGTAGTGAACAACATTCTTAACCAACTTGATCTGATTGACATTTAGAGAACCCACTCAACATCAACAGAACATAAACTCTTCTTGAATATGCATGAGATGTTTGCCAAGCTAGATCATGGTTTGAACCAGAAAACAAGTCTTAATAATTCATTTAAAAGGATTAAGTTATACAAAGTTATATTCTCTGATCACAATGGGATTAGGTTAGAAATAAATAAAGTTAACAGAAAAACATCCAAACTCTTGGAAATTAAACAGCACACTTCTAATAACCCATGGGTAAAAGAGAACATTTAGGTAAAAAAACAAAAACAAAAAAATACTTTGAATTGAACAAAAATGAAGATATCATGTACAAACTTTGCAGGAGGCAGGCAAATCAGTGCTTAGAGTGAACTTTGTAGCATCAAATGCTTATATTAGGGAAAAAAAGGCCTCAAATCAATAATTAAAAAATTCAATAAAATTGAAAAGGAAAGGCAACAGAAAAAATAATAAACACAAAAGCTGTTTCTTTAAGACTACTCAGTAAATTGGTCTAGGCTGATAATTCCTTCCTCAAACCCCCACAACTTGGCAACACCAAGAATAATAGGGGGGATGTAGTTATAGACCACACAGATATTAAGTGTTAAAAGGAGAGAATCATTCTTCATATACTGTAAATTACCATAGGCACGTCAATCAAGCAACTTAGAACAGGGTGACGCTACATTTGGGGCATGAAGATGCCCTCTCTTCTTTTGCACCCATATTCCCGATTTTCTTTGGAAATGCATCTCCTTCTTCTACCACGTCCTCTGGGTGGGTTCCACCTCCAGGTGCAGACAGTGCGCTGCAGCTCAATGGCCTGCTCTGTGTTTGGGTTTGCTTGGCTCTCCTGATTGAGAGCAGAAGGCGAATCAGAGTCAGGAAGACACAAAGAAGCATTTTGCTGGGACTTCTGACACAGCACAGTCCTGCCCTTCCAGGGAGCAGCAGAGATCTGGGGAATGGATCCAACATGGTGGAAGGCAGAGACCGGGACGGGAAAGATGGTTGACTGCCTGGGGCATCCGATCTAGTCTCAGACTTCCAGTTCTGTGAGTCAATACAGCATTTCCTTTGATTTCTCCCCTTGATTATCTTTTCTTTTTCATTCAACCAGTTTGAGTGGGAATTTCAGTTAACAGCGTCCACCAGGGTCCCAAGGGACAGGAGGGCCCATGGCTCCTTGGACATCTCTCAATGTTGGTATTAGAATCCATTATTTTCCACTGTTTGTGCTTAGATTGTGTTAATAATGTGTCCCTCATCGTGACTATTACTATTTTTATAGATAAAAGGTTTTATTATAATCGTTTAAAAGAGCAGTGTCCATTTTCCACTGTGTTTCAAAACAGAACAAAGATATAAAACCAGATAACAGTAGGGACACTAGAGTTGAAGTGCAATTAGGTATTGTTTTTTCCATCCCTTCCCTGTTCCCTACTCTTTTGTGGCACCATGAAGAATATTAGAGTCTGTGAAACATAGTGTATAAATTACTCTCTGTTATTTATCATCCAAATTTGGTCCATTTTGAGAATTAAAGAAGACATCCTTAATAAATTTATTATGGGAAAAAAAAAGGCTCAAACAAAGACAGTCCAGGGCAAATTAGGACACATGGGCACTCTCATTCTATACCATAATAGTTGAAAGGAGAGGACAGTCTAGTTAAGTGAGAAAAATGGGTTCCATTCTCACGTCTACCACATTCCTGCTGTGCATCCTTAATAAGTTACTTAACTTCTCTGAGCTTCACATTTCTTCATTAGTGTGCATTAGAGCAGCAGTTATTACCTCTCTGGAGGTTGTTGTAGGATCATATTTTTGAAAGTGCTTTGTCAAACACAAGGCATAATGAAACTGGTGGTTTTTATTATATGAACTAATTGATATAATTATGTTGACTCTAACAATGTGGTCGTGCTTAATTTTACACAATAGATGAGTTCTCAGGAAAAAAAAAAACTGTTGAGTATGAATAGAAGTTTTGTAAATGGCTTCTTACTTAGAAAATTCACATTCAACAAGATTCTCTGAGAAATTCTCTTACAAAGTTCAGATATTTTATAGAGAATGAAAAATCACCCTGTTGCTCACATCTTATAGATCCGGATTTGCTTTTCAGCAAAACACATCTCTAATGCTTTCACGAATCTGTCTCCCCAGTTAGACACGGAAGGTGAGAGCAGGTCACCTGGTCATGATATGACCTGGAGCTGGGGGCAGTGGGTGGAGGGAGTCTTCTGCAAAACTTTTGGAGGCCCAACATAGTCATGAAGGAAAAAAAAAAAAAAACCAACAACATAAATTCTTGGAAAGCAGGGCCCTGTCGGCTTAATTTATTTCACATTGTGCCTTCGAAGCACCAGGCCCCAGTGGGCTAACGAATATGAGATGCAGCTGCGGATGAGAAAAAACCTGTGCATGCTGGTTGCATGCTAGTTACCCAAATAGACTGTTCCACTGGCTCATTGTCAGGGTTCCAACACCTTCTGTGTGTCTGCGACTCCCGTCTGGCCAGGCCCGCCTTGCCCTCCTGGGTGGACATTTAGGAAATGCACCCTACTCGCTTTAGCACCGTCACGTGCTGGTCCTCCTTCCCCCTACATTTGAGCTGCCATCTGGGACAACTTAGCTATTGTCTGTTAGGGCCTTTGAAGCTTGATTATAGAATGGAAAAACCTCAGCTACAATAGAGCAGGCTGTCCTGTGTGGGACATCAGTGATCTTTTTTCTCCCCTTCTTTTTTTAATTCACATATTTTTGATCATCTTCACATAGGACTGAATGTTGGTAATGGAATGTATTCGAGAGTCCTTTCTTTTGAAAGGTATGAACCACCCCTCCCCATTTTCCCGTCCCTATAAACCGGTTTTGCAAACACAATCATCTTGATAGAAGATTTATTCCAGTTCTCTCATCCTATTTTTACTCACTCACTGACAAAAGAATCTGAAATTTCAAAGCACAGATCAAAATCTAAATGCTGATAATTATTCCATTTCTTTAGCTCTGTGTCCCTTCCCTCAACACTTTATCCTTAATAATAGTCATGAATGTTAAATAATGCTTATTGTTTTACATAGGAAGAGTTTCATATTCAGCAGTAGATTAATTTTTGCAATCATTGCAATGGCATATTTTAATAGATATTAGCTAAGTTACTATAGAATTTGCATTTAAGTGGAGCCAAATCTATATTATACTGTTAAGTGTACATGGACAGGGTGCCTAAGTTACAAAGTCATGCATATTTTATGATTTTATCTTGTAAAAAAAAAGCAGTGTGTATGTGAGTGAAATGATATGCTTAATTATTTTTTTCTTTCCCTTCTCCTTTATCTCCTATTCTTCTCTTGGCTTATTAGAATTTCAGAATTATTTTACAATGAACTTGTATCCTATTTGTGATAAAAGCTACTGTAAAAGATAAATTTAAAAACATGAAGTATAACTGTACATGAACTTAGCCTACACCCAGAAATGGAGTATTGAGGTAGGGCACTTGAATCAAGTGATATTAGTAGAAGACAGGGGTGGGATATGACACAAAATGGCAAATAACTGATGTACCATGAGCATCTTTTTTGGGGAAGGGATTCAATGTATTTATTTGTGTATCTTTTATAATTTGGGAATTTTCAAGTTATTAAATCAGAATACACCTGGGCATGGTGGCGCATATCTGTCATCCCAGCAACTCCATAGGCAGGACGATTGTAAGTTCAAAGCCAACCTCAGCAACTTCGTGAGGCCCTAAGCAACGTAGTAAGAACCTGTTGCAAACTAAAGCAAAAAATAAAAATAAAATAAAATAAATAAGAAGGGCTGGGATGCAGCTCAATGGTGTATCCTTTGGGTTCAATCCCCAGTGCCCCAAAAAATTAAAATGAAAAAAGAAATAAAAGAAATCACAATGGTCCCACCTCCCAAAGAGTTGGCTTCCAGTCATCCTGGATGTGGGGCATCAGACAAAATTCTAGGCAGAGGTATGTGGATGACATTGGTGAATACCACTTCATAGTCACACCCTCATGTTTCTTTCTGTCCCTTGAGTTCTGCACATGGCACAAGGAGCTAATGCAGCCACCCTGGACCATGAAAGGTAAGCCATGACTTGGGGACAGCAAAGCTGAACTGTCATGCATGACATGTCCTAGATGCTGCACAGACACCACATCAGTCCAGATTGCTGGTGCATGAGCACTGGAGCAAGAGAAAAGCATCTTTGACTTTAAGTCCCCATTTGCAGGATTTGCTTTTGTTGTTGCAGCCATTGAACCAGTGTCTAACTAAATGGTGTGTGGATGCTCCTCTGCTGTCACAGGTGTTATGCCCTCTGTTATGGTTTAGATGTGGTATCCCCACGAACTCACATGTGAGACATTGTAAGGAGGTTTGCAGGAGGAATGATTAGGTCATATCTTTAACTTAATCAGTGAATTAATCCCTGGTGGGATTAACTGAGTGGTAACTGGAGGCAGGTGGGGTGTGGCTGGAGGAAATGGTCCATTGGGGGCATGGCTATGGGGTATATATTTTGTATCTGGAAAGTGGAGTCTCTCTACTTTCTAATCACCATGTGAGCTGCTTTCCTCTACCACGCTCTTCTGCCATGTTGTTCCTGCCTCACCTGGAGCCCTGAGGAATGGAGCTGGCTGTTTGTGGATCGAGACTTATGAAACTGTGAGCTCTTAAATAAACTTTTTCTTCTCTACAACTGTTCTAATTGGGTCTTTTAGTCATAGCAACAACAAAAAAAGCTGACTAAAACACCTTTACAGCCTCATTGTTAAGTTTAAAAGAGCTTAAGTCAAAAATGCATTTAATAAACCCAACGTACCAAGCATCCTACGTTTACCAACACTGTACATTGTGGAGAACCAGCTGCTTCCCTCTTGACCACTGGGAACTTTGTTTCCCTGACAATGCCTGGGATCATGAGAGAGGACTGGATTGCACATTGCTAGCTTTGGAAAAGAACAAAGCTACATACTTAGCTTTTACACCATCAGAAAGTATAAATTGAGGACTATCAGTAATAAATACAGTAATGTAATTTTATAATATAATATTACAATTTAAAAATATAGAATACTACAATTTTATAATACATTGATAAGCAGATAGTAAGACAGAATGGATCTCATTTTTCTGCCCTTTCCTTTATTTTCTCTCCTACCTACTATAGGAAAAGTCTACCTTGCTTCTCAATTTAAGTTATTAACATGCACCGTTAGAATTTAGCCTCCCTGTAATTCCTCAGTTGTCCTAAAAACTTGCTCTAAGTTCCTAAATTATAGAGACTTGAAGGTACTTTTGTTATTTTGTTATTTTTATTTTGCATGTTATATAGTGAAAAATCATATATGGTGAAATCATTTTTATTGTGATATACAATTTGCTAGAAAGGGGATCAGCTCATGTGGAGATAATTAGGATCACAAGAGGGAAAAGAGTCTTTTAGTCATTGTAAGAAGATATTTCCTTCATTTCAGCAATTTACTTTGATATCATATGGGAACTGAAATTTAAATAACTGCATATGTAAAAACGAACTGCCTTAGAAGTACCTAGTGGTTTCTGGATCCCATGAGAATGACTCTATCTGCGGGTCCAAGTGGAAGGAAGAGAGCAGAGCACTGAACACCCAGAAGAACAGGGGAAAGCCAGAGGCAAAGCGACTAGACAGCAAAGATGGAGGAGAGCGAGAGTCCTTGAGCAAGGAACCAGAGATGGGTAGAGGAAAGGCATCCTGCCTGGGTACCTCCCATGGACCATGGTTTAGAAATGGGAAGAGTGTTGAACTTTGGGGATCATGAAGCATCTGGACTGGCTGGACAAGGACTTCATGTGGGAAGTGGATGGAAATCTGTTCCCATAGACCAACAGAGGACACCACTTGGACATTATTTCTTCTATGCATAATGATTGTAGCTCTTTAAAATAGATTCTGAACCTTTCACTCTTATGGCAAATCCTTCTTTGGAATGGTGATTGGGCTCTATAATTCTAGACATGTTTACAATCCCCAAGACCAGAGATAGGCTAAGCTTTGTTCCCATGGAGTCAAAACAGACTAGTTAAGCATCTTTATTCCTTTCACAGGCTGACCCTTCCCTGGCCAGAAAGCAAAAATTACAATAAACTGATTTTCTGAAATTTTTTTTTCTGAACAAGATAGTGGCTGAAGTTTTAGCTCTTCTGTAAGTTCTTCCTGTTCAGGTGATAGAATCCAAGTAATTGATCCAATTTTATCAATGATAGTCCTTCCTGTCCTTGTGGACTGTTAGGCTAGTAGTAATGGGGTTCCCACCATTTCAAAGTCAGAAGGGCCTCAGACCCACTCTCCAGAGGTTCCAGAACACACTCCATCTGGCTTTGCAGCAACCTGCCTGGGACAATGGAGTATACCCCTTCTTTCTTCCTCCTTCCTTCTGAACCCACAAGGGAAGCCTCTTTCTGCCCACTACATGGCTATGTTAAACCACAGGCTGGGTCAGCCCCTTTGGAGCATTTCAGTTGTGCCCAGTGTGGGAGCGATTGGTCGTCTTCTTTTCTCTCAGTCCATACAATGGCAGAGCAGTTCTTCGGTTTCCTGCCATGAAACTTCTGCTACTATTTTGTTGCTCCATCCCTTCTCCACTATTTTGAGCAACATATGTGACTTACGCCCTGTATGGTTCCTCAGTGTGGACTGTTTTCCACCCTTGCTTACACTAAACCACATTTTGATTTATATGATTTTTCATTTAACTCTAGTGATTAGGCTTCAACTCATTTATCCTTGAAGAGTGGTTCTCGCCATGAGTGGGTATTGAGTGCCTGACTGGATTTGTTAGGCAGAGATCACTGGTTCCCAACCCTAGGATTTTTCTGGTTCAGCAGGTCTGGGATGGTTACCAAAAACCTGCATTTCTAACAAGTTCCTGGGTGAACCGCAGGATTGCATTTTGAGAACAACTGTTTTAAGAAGATTGATAATGTCTTCACATTTATTTTCATTCTGTGAAGCCTTTTCTGGTATGTCCTGGTATCTTGTACCTCCTCTGCTTCTCTGTTGTCTTTGAGAAGCATATGGAGGGAAGATGCTGTCCTGAGTGTAGAGAGAAGTGGAGACAACGTGGGCACAACTGAGCCATGGTTGGTATGGATGGCTCAGTACTGCCCACCAGGATCACAATGCCCCTCTCCACAGCATCTAAGAAACACCGCAGCAGCAGAGCCATTAAATAAAAATTCCTAAGAAACATTGAACTCGGAGCCACACTCAATGTGTGTTCTACAAACTTAGAATCTGTGCTTGGTCCAGAAACCTCAAAATTACTTTGCCATTAACACCTGTGGTGAGTGGCAGGAAAAAGGGCTGCCTCACCTTGGACTGAAGACGTATTAAAGATTAATGAGCTATCAGTACTCACAGCTTGATAAACTGCAAAACATCATCCTGCCCCTGTACTCTCCCTGGTGCCCCACCCTCACAGTCTAATACATAAGGCATTCTAGAAGACCAAATGTCTACGATAGCTATAGGAATGTCACTAAGAAAATAGGAAAGAGAAAAATATATTGCCTTTTTTCTTTTTTTTTTTTCCAGAGGATCACGACAACATTATGACGTATTTTATGTTTTTTATTCAAGGGGACATGTGGCTCAGACCACATGTTGGCATTTGTACTTGCTATTTATGCCGAGTGAGTCAGATGGGAGGGTAAGGGTGATTTGTTGTTGTGGATGTGTGTCAGTGACACTATGAAAGGAACTGTTGGTGACTCACGACTGTGCCCATCCCAGATCTGAGCCACCTTCAGGGAAATATTGGTATCATGACATTAAGAACTTGCCTCTTGAAGGCAGTGACATGCCACCAGGAAGCTTTGTGGGTCCAGAACTATTCCCAACATGTGCACACTCACCATGGGTCTCTACCTCCCTTTCCTGTGGAGCATGAGTTTTTAGATGAGCTTGTAGCCCAGGATCAGCAATATATCCTTAAATCCTTTTTATGAATGAAAGCTCTGTATGGGTTCCCTCTAGAGATGCTCTTGGCAATGTTCTTTAAAGGCAATTGCTAAGTGGTCCAGAAATATCCCTTTTGAAATGTGAATATTATTCATTACATGTGCTTATTATGAAGATGCCTATTAATGATTCTTATTATTTTTATAAATATTAGTTCATTTACTCTTCAAATCAATCTAATGAAGTCAGTGTCATATTTATTCCCATTTTATAGATGAGAAAACAGACACAGTCTATCACTGGCCCAAAGTCACACAGAGAGAAAGCGATCCAGGACTAGATCAAATATTTCCATATGAGACCCCATGCTCTGAACTACTCCATGGAACTCCTGATTGTTTTTCTGGTGAGCTGTGTTAGGTAGAAGTGACTAACTTATACTTGAAAGCTTGTTATTAAACCCATTGGGACAAAAAACTTTTTGTGAATTTTTAAATAGAGAAGTGGAATGAGCCCATCTTAAAAGCCTTTTACTTCTTGCTATAGTTTTGGAGTCAAGTCCAAACACTGTAGCATAGCCTTCTGGGATGTTTGGCAATATTTCCCAGGTTCCTTCCTGGGCCTCCCCGCGTGGTCACATTATATGGCTCAGAGTCTAGCAGGACAGTGTTCTCTCCATTTTGCTCAAAATATCTCTGCATTCTGGAGCAGCCTTCCTTCCCATGCCCTGTGTGCCCACCTTGGTCTCAGTTCACTTCTGCTCTATGTGTCCCTGTATGATTGGCAGGCTTGTTTCCAGGTACACTGAGATGGTGGTTCCCGAAGCCTCAGCACAACTGGGCATGCTCCATCCTTCTCCAGGTCATTTACAGTCATATACATGTTCCTTGTTTCCTGGTCAAACAGCTGATCTAGGTGAACTGACACCCTTGGGTTCCTCTGCTCCTTCCTGACTCGATGCCCCAGCTCCTGCAGTGGCTGCCTCTGCTTCCCTCCTGAGCTTCACCTGGCAGCCTTCTCCCTTGGCTCTGGTGAAACCTCCTGACGGTTGTTAGACACCGGGGGTATTTCCATCCCTTGGTTCACTTTGCCTCATGCTGTCAGCTGCCCCTTTGTCAGCCTTTGACCCACATCTCTTTCTGAGACCCTGACCTGCATAGCTTCTTCCTCTCAAACTACACCTTGTGAATCATAAAAGGCCACTAGCAGGTTTTCCTACCCATATAGCCTTGTGTCCACTTACAGGAATACAAGACACCTTTAAAGCATTGGGGTTACATGAAGGACTTGGGGCCCATCAAGTCCTTGGAAGGCCAATGTTGGATCCCCTCTATTTTCCATTTCATTGAGTCTTTGTGGTAGGTTGCAGGCAGATGTAAAATATAATGCAAATGCCCCCTCATCCAGAATACCACCCAGAGGCCACAGGATTAATTTTATTTTAATGTGCATGCGATGGTTGATGTATTTGTCTCCCCTGTAAATCTAGTTAGATCCAGTAGGAGAGTATGGGATCTTTAAGATAAGATCAAAATAAACGTGTTTTAGTCATCTTTCTATTGCTTTGACAAAATGCCTGAGATAAATGCCCTTAAAGGAAGGAAGGTTAATCTTGGCTCCCAGGTTCAAAGGTTTCAGGCCATGGTTGGTAGACTTCATCGCTTTCGGGCCTGTGGCAAGGCAAAACATCATGGTGGGAGTGCTTGATAGAGAAAATCTCAATTATAGCATTCAGAAAGCAAAGAGAGAGAGGGGTGGTGGTGGGGGGGGAGGTGTAGCCACAGAACAAAGATAAGAGTTCCCCATCCAAATCCTTAAAACTTTACAATGGAGTCATCCTCCTGCCAGGGGCCCAGCAGCAATTCAGAGGCCTGATTCTCTCTCTGGCATGCTTCCTTCTGTGCCATGTTACAGTCTGAAGGACAATGGGGCATTGAGTGTCTCTCCCCAGCTGGACACACTGCTGAGCAGAGAAACCAGAGTTCCCGAATATTCTGCCCAATGCTGCCTCTTGACAAAACTATACAGGCTGTTTTTCTCTGCCCTGGCTTGGGCCACTTGGCTCCTCTTGACTCAGACACCACAGATCCCTTTCCTCTACCCTGGTGCCAAATTCTGTGAGGCGTGTGGCTTTCTTTGGAATTCCCATGCACCTCAGAGCTTTGGCCCTGAATTGCAGGGTGGTGGTGGTGGGGGGCGGGCGATTTACGTAGATAAATTCTCACCACATTGGACCAAGGTGAATCTCCAAGTCCTCAAAGTGATGCAAAGACTGTGTTTTCTACAATCGGTTTATTCTGTGCACAGTTGACAGGATGTAGAAATCTAAATGTGTAGACTATAACCCATCTTGGAGTGAACAACAGTGTGCAGGGCATTGATTTAATACACCTAGCAAAGTGCAAATCTCCAAGGAGAGGCAAGGCTCATCCACATTCTCTTTTTCACCTTGTCTTCCCCCTCCTTCCCCTCCTGCTTCTCCTCCTCTTTTTTTTTTCCAATAAGCCAGTGATTTGCTGATGCATAAAAAAATAAACAGAAAATAAATAAGCTGCAAAATTTGAAGGGGAATTTTTAAGCTAGAAATCTGAAAGGGTGGGGGAAGGCCACAGAAACAAGGTAAACAGTTAAGGCAAACATTTTAGACCAAAATAGCCAGTATTCTGGAGCTGGAATAGAGACCTTTCTGCTGGTAAAGAGGCTAAAGTGGATTAAATTGAGCAAAACTGGGTTTGGAGATAGCAAGGAATTTTATTTTTTGTTATTTCTTTCCACAAAAGTATGGTAGAAGGTTAGACTTTTATCTGAGCAAATATTTGAAGCTTTTTTTGTTGTTGTTGTTAATGTGCTGCTACTGTTTCTGAGCCTTGTGTTTGATGTTAGTTATAAAAAGTGCCTTTCTTGGTATATATGTGTACATATATTTTTACACACACACACACACACACACACACACTTTTTTTTCTTGTTGAACAATGATAGTAAAAATGATTAGTGGAGTTGAAATCTGTAGCAATGCATAGAATGCTTGCTACAGTGTTTAGGAGAACTGAAATATGCAATAATTGATTTTAACATGTGCTGTAATTGGTTCCATATGCATTGCTGTCAACTGTGATGCATCATAATTAAACTGACATGTTCAAAAACTGGCCACTGAAATGAGCACTCACTGAATTTTCCAACTGTGCACAGCTTGCTGCTTCTCTGCTCCCTCGTTTTCCAATCAGGACCCACATTGCCTGGTTTGATTTTGCTGCTCTTCTCCTCCACATTTTATCTATTTTACCCCTTCAAATTTTTAAATGACCTCCTAGAGTGGATTCAGGCTCTTTCCCCACCTCCATTTTCAGATGGCCACATATTTTACTGGTGATAGATCTATGTGCAATTTCCTAAGTCATCATAAATCAGATGTGAAATTGTAAGAATGGTCAAAATTTGATATAAAATAAGACACAGCAGCAGATCCATAAAAGTTTCATATTTTAGTTCCTCCGCCCCCAACTGAACCATACTTGAACTCTAATTAGGACATTCACTTGGAGAAAGAAAGCTTTTGGTGAATGACCCTGTTCCTTTATTTGACCACTTTCCTTTCTGCTTATTCCTATGTTTATGGGAATGCTTGTGTGCATCCAGGGTGGTCTTATCTTGATAGTGTGATTATCTTTGTTGTTGTTCTTTTTTTTTTTTGGTACCAGGGATTGAACCCAAGGGCATATAACCTCTGAGCCACATCTCTAGACCATTTTTTATATTATATTTTGAGACAGGTTCTCACTAAGTGTCTCAGGGCCTCACTAATTTGCTGAGGCTGGCTTTGAACTTGTGATCCTCCTGCCTCAGCCTTTCAAGTTGGGATTACAGGCATGTGCCACTATGCCTGGCTCTTTTTTCTTTTATAAAGAAATAGGTTTTTGTTAAAGGGAAATTGAACTGGGAATCTGGGAGTCTTGAGGTCAATTTCCAGCTCTGCTATTCTGCATACTGTTGTAAATCTCTCTGATGTTAGCTTTCTCCTTAATAAAATGGGAATGATACTATTCTTTCTACTGTCACCTCCAAATTTAAGACAATAGAATGACATGCAAAAATGACTGAAGAGGGTGAACCTTCAGTTTCTGAAATATTTATTCTGAATTAGCATGAACCAGGTCTGCCTTTGCATTTTGTGTCACCATAATCTGCTCTTTTAAGCAAATGAAGAATCACATCCCCTACCCATCCTTTAGTGTCACACCTATTCTTTTCTCTTAACCACACACATGCCCGTGTGATAGTGAAGTGTGTAATAACAAAAGTTAGTTCACCACACATTGACTGTAAGCTCCATAAAACCAATTTGGCAATAAGAAACATGGCAGCTACCTCCCCATTATTTACTTTGGGGATACCATTCTGCCTGTGTCACTGATGGAGATTTCTTTGTCACTGGCCTATGAACTTGCTTAGAGCAGAGGCTGTGACACAGACCTGATCAATCAGGGTGTGCCTTCCATCTGAATATAGTCCAGGCTGTGGCCACACTGAGCCAATGTGGGTTTTCCTGGTTGCTTCAGGGGCCCTTGCTATGAAACAAACATCTGTGGTCTCCTTGGAGATGAGATGTGTAGATAAGCCTGGTGATGTACCTCGAGAAGGAAGTCATGCACAGGAGGAGCAGAGTTGATAATGCTAATTCAGGACTGTGGAATCAATGCTCTGTGGAGTAGGTGGCAAAGATCCCCCACTCTGTTGGCTCTCTCTTCACACTCTTAATTGTTCCCTTTGCTGTGCAAAAGCTCTTTAATTGGATGCCATCCCACTTATTGATTTTTAATTTTATTTCTTGTGCTCTAGGAGTCTTGTTAAGGAAGTCAGTTCCTGTGCTGACATGTTGAAGAGTTGGTCCTGTATTTTATTCTAGGCCTTTGGAAAGGACAGGCATGTTCTAAAAGAGTAGAACTTTCTCCAGTTCCTACTGGATTCTTATTGTGTGGTTAAATCCCGGAAGGGGCAAACGATCTGGAGTTAAGATGTAACTGTAGAGGGACAGTGATCTTGAATTTCACTCTGTCTTCTCATGTTTTATTTTCTGAAAGGGAAGAAATTCTACTTTATGGCTGGAACCTGACTGCCACCTTAGTGGGCATGCTGACAGGAATTCAGACTCTGTATTTTCTTTTACTCTTTGTTTTGCGTTGTTATTATTCTCATTGAATAACACCTCCCTAAACTACCAGAATGTTTCCTTCCAACCCACTCTTTGCTTAATACAATCTTAGGGTCATAAGACTTGCCCATTACTTTTGAGTAACCTTTGAATGGTGCATGTACAGTGTGTCCTAAACAGATTGTATCTGAAACCTCTGCAGAGCTTCTGAAAACACAGCTTTTGGGGCCTGACTACCAGAGATTTTGATCTCATAAATCAGGTTGGGGTAGAGACTGCCTTTCTAATGAGTCCCTTGGGTATATTAAGGCTGTTACTTTGTGGATCAGACTTTGAGAACCACTGTTGTAATGAATGTTAGATTAGATTAGCAGCTTTTAGACTCAAGTTGTGGCCTTTAGACAATTCACTGAGACTCAGTGTGCCTCACTCTACCCAACTATGAAATGGGAGATTTGATCTACGTGATCTTTAAATTTCCTTTATGATGCCTCCAAGCCTGTACGTAAACAGATGGTGAAATTCTATCTAGGGAAGACTGTATTGTCACTGTGGTGCTTCCCTTTTCTCTTTAAGACAGTTATAACTGTTGGGAGTCGCCCTGGCTTCAAAGACTAACTTCCCCATCCCCCAAGAAGAGCTATCTAATGGTGAGCCCTACTGACTCACATGATCCTTACAGACCCCCTACTTACTTGGATCTGGCCGGTAGTGGGACCTTTGTGTGTTGTCCTTCTGACAAGCCACTTAGGTGTCCAGAGCATGGTGACCCCTGAATAAGTGTGATCATAAGAGAGCACTTTACCAGTTGCCTTCTGGGCCTAAGGAGAAACATGTGTGTTTTGTTTACCCTCCCAGTTTCATTGAGGTGTAACTGGTATGCAGGACCCTGCATGTAGTTGGCGTGTACAGTTTGGGCATGTGCACACACTGATATTCCCATCACCACCCTCCAACAGCATTCCCACGCCTGGGTTCCTGGTGAAGTTGTTTCTTCCTTTTGCTTACATCTACCCCTACCCAGTTACCTTCAGTGAGTCCATGACTGTCCTGGGAGGCAACCTGAGCTCTCCTTGGGTGAGGCGTTGGGTGTGCTCTGGTCCAGCCCACCTGCTCTATCGTCACTCTGTCTTCCCCTGTCTGAAGTGCTCTCTTTAAATCTTCCTTTCCTCAACTTCTCCATCTTGTGTGGAGGTTGCCCTGTTATGATGATCCACATTTGGGTCCTGCCCATTTGCCAATAGAAGAGTGAGAAGCTTTGGTGTCATGAGCTAGTTACAGGTTTTGATAGAGTTTCTGCTTTTCCTATGTGTATGTGTGTGCATGTCTGAGTTCAGTTTTAAGTTCCCAGGGGAAGAAGTCACCATCTACTGACGGCAGCTGGAGTGTACGTAAGTACCACTGAGACTCCTGAGACTCGCTGCTCAGACCAGTGGTTAGCTGGAGCATCCATGCCAAGTGTGATAGCATGCACTTAGTGTGTCTGCTTTCAAGTTTACACAGGGCTCCAGAGGGCCTCCCAGTTTCGTAAGAATTCCACATATCGGTATTTAAAGTTGAGGTGTTTCACAGAAAACCTGGAGAGATCTGACTGCTCTCAAAGGGAAATATGGTAGCTGGTCCACCCAGGTAAGAGAAAGTTTGAAGAGCAGCCTTAATAGAGAGGGGAGGGAGCTAGATTGGACTAGGAATGATGAGTGGAATTGAGGGTGTTAGGTGCAGGACATGCTGGTCTGCAGGACCTGCAGGGCATGCCAAACAAAGTTAGCTGCAGAATGACCTGGCCTCTCAAACCCTCTGTCTGCTTCTATATCACCTGTTTGCTTCAAGCCCAAATGCCCAAGTCCCGCTCAAGGCTGAACACTCAACCCCCCTTGGGCCAACAGGGCAGCTTGCAGACACAGAGACCCCATTAGATTTGGGCTATAAAAACTCACTGTGCCTGTTCCTTCCCCCTATCATAAAGTTCATTCAGATTCAGGTGGGTAAAATTTCTAATCAAGCTTTTAACCAGCTTCTCCTCAGGAATTACCAACTCCTGGCTACCGATGATACCTCCAGTCAAGACCTATGCAGAATGGACTGATGTCATCATGGATCTGTGGTGGCAAGGAACCTTTGTTGATACCAGTCTTCTCTGCCCTCCTGTGGGGCTCCTATACTTCCCTCCTTTTTCTCCCACACTGCCCCATTTCAGCAGGAAACAGCCAGAATGAGTTGACGCCCATTCTCATTTAATAACAAAGAGGGGAGAATGTTGGAGTCGCCCTGGCTTCAAAGACTAACTTTCCCAACCCCCAAGAAGAGCTGTCTAATGGTGAGCCCTGCTGGATCACATGATCCTTACCCCCCAATCAGAGCCCTGCTGGCTCACATGATCCTTACCCACCAATCAGAGCTCTGCTGGCTCACCTGATCCTACCCACCAATCAGACTAGCCCTGCTGGCTCACCTGATCCTTACCTTCCAATCAAAAAGCACCCCATGCCAACTGTCAAACAACCCCTGGCTCTATAAATATGCAGAGCTGTTCCTCAATAAACAGGCATTTGTTCCGACGGCAAGCCTTGATGGTTCTTTCAATAACTTCAAAAGATAATACCTAATTTATGCAGAAAGATGGAGCTGATCAGAGAGCAGGAGCAAAATGGGGTAAATATTAAATGCCATGAATTCTAAGGCCCTGACAAAATACTCTGTAATCAAGACACACTTTTCCTCTGAATATTGCACATTGGTCATTGGTTTGCAATAGTTTTCTCAATAATAAGGCATAAGTTCTAGGACTGAGGTAGTAACATTCAATACTTTCTCAACCATAAAGAAGAGTCCATAGTGCTGGGGAAATAGTTGTGGGATAGTAAGAATTTGGGAGAAGGAATAGAGAATCTTTGCAGAAGTGGTGCATTCCCACCCCTCCTACTGTTGTATTCTGTGCTTCCCTAGCAAATCTTCAGGGTATGTACCCTGAGAAGGTCTGAAGTTCTTGTTCAGAGCCAGGTGAGAGTTGTTAGAGAAGAGATGTATTGTGGCAGCATCTAGGAGGTCCCTCCTAAATTTTAAAATAAAGGAAGAGTATGAAATATCTGAAGAGATTTTCTGATTTGGAAGGGTAAGAAAAATGATTAGGTCTGATGTTTCTCTCTCAGCCCAAGTTCCTGCCCAAACAGATCTCCATCAACCTGCAACATAAAATAGCCATTCTATGAGTGTTATGGTTTGCACATGTGTTGTCCCTCAAAATTTTATGTGTGAGATAATGCAAGAATGTTGAGAGGTGACATGATTATATTATGAGAGCTATAACCCAATCACTGGATTAATCCACTTGAATGTATTACCTGGGTGGTAACTCTAGGCAGGTAGGGTATGGCTGAAAGAAGTAGGTCACTGGGAGCATGCCTTTGGGTTTGCATGTGCCTGGTGATTGGAGCTTTCTCTCTGCTTCCTGTCTGTCATGAACTGAGCAACTCTCCTCTGCCACATCCCTTCACCATGATGTTCTGCCTCACTGTGGACCCAGAGCTATGGAGTCAGCTGGCCATGGGCTGAGTATCTGAAACCACTAGCCAAATAAACTTACTGTCCTCTAAGTTGTTCTTCTCAGGTTTTTTGGTTACAGCTATTCCAGCAGACTAAAACAATGAATGTGAACAGGAAACTATTTCCTTTACTTTTAAGGAAAACTAAGTGATGAATGTGAAGAAAAATATGTAAGAGAATTTGAGAAATGCTTTCTTTTCACATAACAGCTACTTATTGACAATCTGTTGGTATACAAGGATGGCCATCAATGAGTCTCATAGAGCACTTGTTAACTCTCTCAATATGTTTGTGATGGGTGCCTAATATATCCTAGCAATGTGTGAAGTAAAACTGTAACAAGATATCTCCACACTGAAAGGGGCCTGCAGTCTAGATGGGAAGATGACAAGCAACAAGATAATTTTATGAGATTAAATAAGAGGGAGCAGATGCTACCAAGATGAGTTTGCAGGTGTATCAGCAAAGACTCCCTGATGGGGCACAATTGGCTCCAACATGGGTGGGTGTTGGGTCAGACAGGAAAAAAAGATATTATTTTATAGACTCAGTGGAAAATGCAAAGAGTACAACAGGCAAGATGGGGTTTAGGAAACTTTTAATTGTTTGGTATTTCTGCTAACTAGAATTGAGAGTATAGGGAAAAGCAGGGGTCTCTGTTGAGTTTGTTTCACAAACTAGTTCAGAAATGCTACCACTTTTCAAAGAATTTTTTTTCTGGGTGAGATGGGGTGATGGGTCATGGAATTAACTGACAGTGTCTGTCTGCAGCTAAGTAACTGCGTGTGGTGCAGAGTACTTTCTCTTTTCTGTTGACTTCCTCTTTCTCTCTTCTACATGGTTCATGTTCTTTGATGATACTTTGCTTCACTTCTTAGGCACAGTTCCTCCATTCCTTCCATCCTCAACCTCTTCTCTTCCTGGATTACTTTGAGGTTAATCCCCTTGCTGTAGCTATGAATTTATTTTCTAAATAGATGCAATAAATATGACAAATGTCTATAAGGAAATGTGGTATTTAAAGGAGAAAAAGAAATGAATATCAGGGGTTTGCTACAGGTTGGAGGAACTGTTTTTTCTATTTTTGGAGTTCTTGGATCTTCTTCTCAAATAATGATTGATGGAATTGTATTAGACAAAAATAGTGTTAGGTTCTCTGACTCTCTCTTCTCCTCAGGGGCAGAATAGTTTGGCAGCAGAGAATTTATTCCTGAAGGATCCAGGAGCCGTTTTGGTAAACTCTATCTTCCTAGTTGTCTCTAAATGTAATTCTTTCTGGAACACAGAATGACTACAAGAAAAAAATCTAAAACCCTTGAAGGGTTTTTCTAGTCTTAGAAATGGCAATGTCTCCCTCATGGTGACCACTGGTCACCATCATTCCCAACACAGCCATTGTGCTACTGAACAGTTGGGCACGAAAAGACAAATGACTTTAAATCATGACTCTTTCCCTCAAGAGACAAGTTACATTGTTGGATGGCTGACACCCACATACAAAGATCCATTGCTATAAAATGTAACACTTGGCAAGTTGCTGTGGCCCTACTGATTGTTTTTAAGGCTCAGACACATCCATGCTGCATTTTTTTTCAGGTTTCAGAATTCATTAGGTATTCACCATGTCATTATTTGGATATTTCCAACCAGAGATATGAGGTTTCTGTTTCAAATATCTTCAGCATTTTGTTTTCAGTCCCAGAATATCCAGGGGAACAACCTGATTTGGACCGAATTTGATCTATGACTAGAGACTTATCAAGTTACATAGAAGGTTTAGTTATGTTATTTAGACTTATATTTTGTAAAAATAAATATTCTGAAATTGAGTAGAGGCTACAGAATGAACAGCTACTTAACCTATGGATCTGTGATCAATAAGAGGCGCCAAACAATAAATATTTTTTCACATAATCCCAGAAAAAATGAAATTTGAGAAAAAAACAAGCAGATATCACATACTGAGAGCTTTCCAGATAAGCTCTGAGTTATGGAGCATTTAGGAAGGGATAATGAAAGCTCTTCTCTGAGCATATTTCCAACAATCCTTTCAAGACATGTAGCAATTGTTTACATCAATATTATCAAATTCTAATATGTGCACAAGTTATGCAAGAACCTTTGAAATTCACATTCAGCTTCAAGTGGGTCCAGGTGGGGCCTGAGCTTCTGCATGGGTGTCAAAGTTGCAGCACATTCAGAGCACACTCAGAATAGCAAGAATCTAGAGTATGGAGGAAAAATGTTGGAAGACGTAGTATGAAAGCAGGGTCCATCTGTTTGAGAAACTGAAAAATGGGTGATTAGATGTCATGACACCTAAATGACAAAGCCAGGAGGTAGAATCAGCTCTTCTGGGAACTAACTGATCAGGTGCATCTCCAGGGCTGCCTCCAGTGTCAGGCCTGGCTTTACTCTGGTGGACTTTTCCTATTGTTCAGGACTCAGGCAAGTTGGGGCTGATAAAAGAATAAATGTGATGTTCTACCACCATGACCTGTTCTGATGACCCAGAATTGCTCATGGGGCACACAATGCATGAGGTACAAGAGGGAAACCCAGTTCTTCAAGGGCACAAGAGGTGTCCCTCATCTATGCATCCCCCTAATGATGATTCACATCTGCACATGAATGGCTGAGAAGAGAACACTGAAGAGTAATATAAATTAACCTGCCTACACAGAGAAGAATCCAGTGAACACCTTCAGCTCTCCCTTTTGAGGACCACTTTCATGATGCTTGAAATTTAATGTGTAGAGGAACAACCTGGGGAGCCCATTAATATGTAGATTCTAATTTAGTAGATCTGAGTGAGCTGAAGCCCAAGAATCTGCATTTCTACCATGCTCTTAGGAGATTCTGAGGCTGTCTGCACTCACAGTAGAAAGGGCAAAAAAGCCACATGATGCTCTCAGTCACTTAGCAGAGGTGGGGAGCAGGTATCTTTCAGGCCACATTCAGACTCCCAGGTCCCTATGCTCCAGGGAGTTGCAGGGCTGTTGGAGATCAGAAATCACAGAGCTAAGCAGGAAGGGACAAAGGTCCAGTTAATGGCATCATTTCATCATGGTAATTGAAGCAAGCCAGCAGCAATGAGGGGCTATTTGGTAGGTTTTCCATGTTTGTTGATTTTGGTATTACCAATTTGTTAAAAGGATGAAGATCTATGTGGGCTATTGGGAGACTGTTAACAAAGAGGAAAAGCAAGTAAATCCAAACTCTTCCACTCCAGACTCTCTAGATCCCATACCCAACCCCCTCCTTTACTGGCAACTTATGAGCTCTTGGGCCGACTTCCAAGTCACCAAAGTTCAAGTGTGGAAAAAACTAACTAATCTCCTGGAAAATCTCCTGATGTGTATTTTTCTTTAAAAACCCTGGCTGATTTTAAACTTAGCTCCCTCTCCACCGTGCTTTGCAGGCATTATCACCATGGATGAACTGCTGCTCTGTTTCATGGATCTCCCTCCCCCGCCTGGTATTGCTACCAGATACAGAATGGAATTTGTCAGGGCAAGTCACGTATTACTACTAAACCATTAATTCAGTTAGTGCATTAAGGGTAGGAAGACTGATTTGGTACATTATATTTTGACTGTCAGGCCTGATTTGAGCTTATTTCTCATTGAGTATTCTATATCAAAGGCTGGGATAATAGAATTACAGGACATTAGGATTTCCAATCTGGAAGGGACCCTGTAGATCATTTAGTGCTGCCTGCTCACTTTATAGATGGGGAAAGTCTATTTTTCACTCTTAGGAACGTGAATAAAACTTGACTTGAGATGTTCATGGGTAGTCATCCATTCCCATGTAGGGAAGTTATGTGCAGATGAAGGAGACCAGGAATAGACTCCTCCTATTTAGTTATACTTGATCTTGACTTTCACTTCACTGAAGTTGGTCACACACACCCCCTGGACAGCATGCATTTTGCAATAATATGCAAATGCCTCGGTCCCTGATAGTGATTGGAAAATAAAAATAGTGCAATGTTTTTACTTAAAGGACATTGTATACATTTTAATAGCAACCGCATCACTGGCATCTGTAACAGATGTTACCCAGCATAGGCAACTTTTTCTTAGTAATCTAGCTGGATTTTAGCTGCTGAAATTTTCTGTATCATTTGGTGATCATATTTCATTTCAGACTTTTGAACAGGACAGATTGTCCACCTGGATCTCATTTTGCCACACTTTATTGATGGCCTGACTCAGATCTTTCAAGTTTGTGCTAACTGACCTTGAAGGAGTAGCTTGTTGTTTAAATTTTATGACACGAACAAGTAAACTGCCTGCAAATTATGCAACATAATGGTGACGAACAATAAGTTAGAGCCTTTTATTAATATTTATTGCCTATAGTTAAGGAATTAGTAAGGACTGCTACATTGTACCCATTCCTGGGACAAAATTCCCAAATTAACTTTACTATAAGCACATGTGTAACAAGTGAGAGCCACATTTTTGTTTGCAAATCCAAGCTCTGTGCAATGATACTGCACTGTCCTCCATGCTGCCTTCTTGTTGCTGCTTTAGTTCTATGAATAATAGTAGCTTTTCCCTTCCCAGCTCTGTTATTCTGAGTAATCTCCAGGAGCCATGCAAATCAGTTTGGGCCCATCACCTGAGAACCTGAATGGTAAAGAATGAGAACTGTGGAGAGGACACAAACAAATCAGTCATAACCATAACCCCAGTGTGATCATGAAAGAAATTTCCAACAAGCTCAAACTGAAGGACATTCATTCTACAAAATTCCTGGCTTGTACTCTTCAAGACTGGTCATGAAAAACATCAAGAGTCAGCTGACATGGTCAACCTAGAGAAGGCTCAGGATATAAGATGATTAAAATGTGATATGGGATCCTGGGACATAAAAATGACAATAGTTGGAAAGAAATCTGAATGAAGTATGGACTTTAATTAATAATGAGATATCAATATCAGTTCACAAGTGGTAGCAAAATTACCACGTGAATGTCAGATGGTAACAATTGGGCAAACTGGGTACAGAGTATAGGTGAACTCTGAACTATTTTTTCAGCTTTTCTATAAATCAAAAACTATCGAAAATTTAACAAAAGTTTATTTAAAATAATGGTTATCATGTGTACTTGGCCTCTGAGGTCCCCTATTATTGATATGTAAGTAGGAGAATTGACATCAAGGGAACATCAATGATAGGTGAGGCTCTATCTCCATCCTTTCACAAATTCCTCAAAAAAACTGTACAAGATTTTTATTTTGATTATCACTTTATAGCAGAGAAACTGAGTTTCAGAGGCAACACTTTCTTGTGGATGTTTGAAAACTGGCCTTTGAACCCTCTGACTCTACAGCACACATTTGATTCATTTTCCACTTGGTCCTCAGATTCATCACTTCCAGAGATGAGACAGAGGTTGGAAAAACTGGAATGGGAATGGTGGGGACAGATGTACATTTCTCTGTTTTCACATTTAGTGAGTGAGAATCAAATACCTTGTAGAGTTGTTCTGAGGATTGAATCAAATGATGGAAAGGGAATCCTGACTCATCACTGATACTCACTTGATGTCAGTTCGCATAATTAAATTTCAGTGAGAGGGAATGTGAGAGGCTGGATGGACATGATAAGCAAGCAGAACTCGGTAGCACTGAGTCTGGCTCCCAGAGCTACTGGGGTTTCCCTAGAAGATCCTTCAGTCTCTGTTTTCTCCAAGGGCTGGAGGTCAGGTCAGCTTTTGATGAACATTACTATTACCTTGCATTTTATTCAATTAACATTTATGCAGAAATCACCTCTGCAGTGGCTGTGGGCACAATCTCAGCTAGGCAGAGGACTAGTTTCAGGCTCTGGTAGCAACACTCTGAATCACCTGCAACTAAGCTTAGAGGACTTCTTGGGACCCAACTGTAGCCATGTTGCATCCTCTTCACTGAGTGCATAACTGGGTCATGAGGTGGCTTCAGGGTGTTGAGTCCAGGCCCCTTGAGAGAGTCTGACTCAATAGAGGAAAGTAAAGCCCAGAAATGTGTATTCAAAATTGTGTGTTCGTGATTTAGCCCTGAATCTCTTTTCTAAATCTGGATCTTAGAGAATCAATCAATGCTCATTCTTATGTGAAGGGAATGTAAAACCAAATTCAACACACTTGGTTCTTTAGTGGGTACCATTCATTTACTACCTACATCAGGATCCACAAACTATACCTGTGGTTGAACTGCCTACAGCCCTACCTGCCTGTTTTGTAAACCGAGTTTTATTGGACCCAGCCATGCTGTTTGTTTATGTGTTTACGTGTCTGCTTTCTTTCTATTGTGGCATAGTGGAGAAGTTGTGACAGAGACTCCATGGCCCATAAATCCTAAAGCAATGATCTGACACCTTAAAGAAAAATTTTGTAAATCTATAGTATAGAGAACATAAAGGATCTGCAATAATAAATAGTCATAGTAAAAGGCTTTCAAATTCCAGGACACCTAAGAATCTCCTGTGATGCTTATTTTTAAA
The DNA here is from genome assembly GCF_052094955.1 of Ictidomys tridecemlineatus. NCBI lineage: Eukaryota > Metazoa > Chordata > Mammalia > Rodentia > Sciuridae > Ictidomys > Ictidomys tridecemlineatus. The sequence continues at coordinate 155,448,514 of NC_135481.1, read as the reverse complement.
AAAAATGCAACCCCTTAAGATTCTGATAAAATGGGCCCAGAAATATGCATTTTTAATGAGACTCCGAGACCCATTTTCCTAGTCATCAACCGAATCAGTCTTGAAAACAGCTAGACTTGGATTCTGAATCATCTCTTGAAGCCTGAGTATGTTTAATTACTGTTACAATATTGTGTTGGGACTAAAATTTATAAATTAAAAATGAATAAGTCTGTTATGAGCTGAATCATATTCCCCTCAAATTCATATGTTTCAGCCCTCACCCCTCATATGACTGCATTTGAAAATGTGGATTTTGAGGAGATAAATTTAAATGAGGTTATAAGAGTAGGGATCTAATCTAATTGGACAAATATCCTAAAAAGTAAAGAAAAAGACATCAGACGGAGATCTCTATGTCTGCATGTGTAGAGGCGAGGCTTGTAAGGACACAGTGAGAAGGCTCCATCTGCAAGCCAACCAGAGACCTCACCAAAAACCAGCCTATTAGCACCATAGTCTTGGATTTCCTGCCTCCATATCTGAAAAAATAAACTTTGTTTGTGAAAGGTAATCTGTGGAATTTTGTTATGGAGACCCGAGCTGACAAATACAATCACTAAATCACCAAAATAAGGAGTTAAAATTTAAAATGTTAATTCCTTTCGATCCAGGGAGAATAGAAAACAGGAGCTAGACAAGAAATAGATGTAAATGTTTATTGAATAATGAATTCAAGCATTTCGCTGTCTGATATGTTTTTAAGAGTTCCATTAAGGTATAGTAGATATAAAATAAACCACATTTATTTAAAAGGTATATTTGATATGCTTTGCCATCTGAAACCATCATCATGATTCAGAGAATAAACACATCTGTCACCTCTCAAAATTTCCTTGTGTAACTCTGCAACTCCTCCCTTGGCTCCTTCCTGCAGTTGCCCTCTATGACCCTACAAGATGCATCTGCTGATCTTCTTTCTAGTCCTAAGTTGACTGAGTTGCATTTTCCGGAATATTCTATAAACAGAATCATACCAGGTGTAGTGTTTTCGAGTGACCATAATTATTCTGATATTCATTCATGTTGTTGCTTGTGCTAATATTTCATTCCTTTTTCTTATGGATAAATATTTCATTGAATGAACCATAATTTATTTGTTTATTTACCTGCTGATGGACACTTGGTTTGTATCTCGTTTGAGGATATTACAAGTAAAGTGGCTATGAACATTCAAGAGCAGAGTTATGTATGGATATATAGTTTGATCTTCACAAATGGAAAGTGTATATTTAATATTTTAGGAAGCCATTGACTGTTTTCTAATATGATTGTACCATTTACCTCCTTGCCCCCTGTGCATAATAACAGTCCTGGTTGTCCACATCCTTGCCAGGGCCTGATATGGTCAGTCTTCAGTTTTAGGCATTTTAATAAGTTTTTCATGCAATGATGTATCATTGTAGTTTTAATTTTCATTTCCTTAATGACCAGTGATGTTGATGATCTTTTTGTGTGCTTGCTTATCATCCATAGATCTTCTTAGATGAAGTGTTTTTCCCATTTAAAAAATGTTTTCAAGATAGAATTTGACATATTTGTATTCTGGATATAAGTCCTATTAGATATATGCTTTACAAATAGATTTTCCCAGACCTACCTTTTCATCCTCTTATGAATGAAAGTGTGTTGGTCCAAAAGAAAAATGTTTTAATTAATTAATAGTATTAATAAATACACTTTGCCAATTTGTTCTTAATTGACCATGATATCCTGGCTAAGAAATCTTTTGCTTAATTCAAGACTGTAAAGATTTTATACTATGTTTTCTTTTACATTTTTTATAGTTTCAGATTTCCATTTTGAATTACTTTTTACTTATGGTGCAAGGATTGGGGTTTGGGTTAGTCATCTTTGCATGGCTTTAACCAAAATACCTGACAAGAACAACTCAGAGGAAGGAAAATTTATTTTGGCTCATAATTTTAGAGTCCATGATTGGGGGACTCCATTGCTCTGGATCAAGTTGAGGAAATATATCAGTGGAGAGGGATGTGATAGAGAATTGCTGCTCCATTCATGGAGGCCAGGAAGCAGAGAGAGAAAGGAGATGGGGCCACAGGGAAGACATACTCTTCCAGGGCACATTCCCAATGATGCATCTCCTACAGCCAAGCCCCACCTGCCTACAGTCACCACCTAGTCATTCCATTTAAACCAGGATGGACCAATTACATTACATCTTTCATAATCCAATTATTTCACCTTTGAACATTTCTGCATTAATACATAAGCTTTTGGGGGACACCTTGTATCCAAATCAGAACAAGATTTATTTCTTTTCATGGACCATAAGGTCTGAGCCACCCTTTATGTGAGAGTGTGAGCTAAAATTCTTTGTCTCAAAGATTGCTTGTAGCTTTGCATGCTTTCTTACTATCTAGAAAGCACAGGGAAGTACTAAACACCAGAAATCACCCTGGATCCATATCATGAGGCCCTGCAAAGATCCCATAGATTTTTTTATTCAAAAAAATTCATTCACTGAATTATTTTTATTGTACATCCTTGTATATACCATTTTGTGTCAAATAAAGGCAAAATTTTTTTAGGGAAACAGTAGTCCTCTGATCACCTCCTGTATGCCTTTTGGTCTCCTTCCAGTGAGTTTCTCAGTTCCCAAAGGCAACATTTTTACCTTTAAATTCCTTAGTAGCAGTATTATAGCTATGTCCTTTCTCTTATGGAAGTTGAGGATTTGGCTTTGTCACCTAAATGCTCCACCCACCCAATCCTCTTTGTATTTCTACCATGAAATTTTGTTAAATACATATACAAGTCTAATGATTTTCTTATTGTTTATTAGGAATTAGGATCCCAGTTGCTCCGTATCCTCACAAGTACTTGGTTCTATTAAATTAGTACATTTTAGTTAGTTTGGTAGGTATACAGTGACTCTCAATATGGCTTTAATGTGCATTTCCAGAGTGACTCAGAGGCTGAGCACCAGCTCCCATTTGTGGTACCAGTCCCCACTATTGCTCTGTTCCCTACCCTCTCAGACTTCCACAGTACCTGCTATTGCCTTGTCCCAAGCTTTTCTGAGGTTATTTAGGGCCTTCCTGGTGGTTATCTCCACCCAGGTTCTCCCCACTTGGACAAGTCAGTTGCCTTACAACATCCACTTTGTATTTTCTAAAACCACACTGATATTTCCCATATGCTATTTTCACATTTTCCATGTTCTTCATCCTCATGGAGGTCTGATTCTCTTTTTAATTGTATTGTCCTTTTTAGATATACATGACAGAGTGTATTTTGACATACTATACATACATAGAGTATACCTTATTTAATTAGGATTCTATTTTTTGATTTCACATCCATGTGGAGTTACACTGGTCATGTATTCTTATATAAACATAGGAAAGTTATGTCTGATTCATTCTACTGTCTTTTCTATTCCCACTCCCTTCCCTTACATTCTTTCTCCCTTTGTGTAATCCAATGAACTTCTATTCTTCCCTCCCCCACCCTTGTTATATGTTAACATCCACATAGAACATTCAGGCTTTTGTGTGTGTGTGTGTGTGTGTGTGTGTGTGTGTGTGTGTATGATTGGCTTATTTCACTTAACATGATAGTCACCAATTCTATCTATTTACTGGCAAGTGCCATAATTTTATTCTTCTTTATGGATGAGTAATATTGCATTGTGTATAAATACCACATTTTCTTTAGCCATTCATCTGTTGAAAGGCACCTAGGATATTTCCATAGCTTAGCTATTGTGAATTGAGCTGCTGTAACGTTGATGTGACTGTGTCACTTGCATTATGCTGATTTAAATCCTTGAGTGGTACCATTCCAAGATTTCTAAGGACTCTCCATACTGCTTTCCGTAGTGGTTGCAGCAGTTTGCAGTCCCACCAGCAATGCATGAGTGTTCATTTTTCCATACTTCCTTACCAAAATTTATTGTTACTTGTTAGGGGGAGGCAACCAGTGCCTTGTCAGGGGGTCTTTTTTTCCTGCCTAGGAAGGTATAAGCCATTAGAGAAAATGAGTCAGAAATAATTAGTGAAGAAATGAGAAGCACAGTCAGAATTACAGTTTTGAAGCAGAGTGTCTGATAGATATGGTCCACACAGGAGCTGGAGCTGGCCAGCTAGAAAAGGGCTCCCGTGGTTTATTTAAGAAGGTACATCAAAGACAGGGAGAGGTTTCAGGGGTAGAGTCTTGCTCCATGATGTCTTGCAATCAGCACACTGGTCATCATCTTGGCAGGTTGAACCCGTTGTTGAGAGGCTATGTGGTTTCAGAAGGTCACCCTGTTTCTGGTGCTGTGTGGGACCTGGGGCAGAACTGAATAGGGCTCACATGTGTCTGGGCCATCTTGGTCAGAGGAAATTTCCACTGGAAGTTCCCAAACACTAGATTTTCCTATTCACTGGCTGCGATGCTGATTTTTGGTTCACACAGAGCACACAGATAGCTCTCAATAACTTGTATTCCTGACAATTGTCATTCTGAAGAATGTCAGATAGAATCTCAGTGTAGTTTTGACTTGTATTTCTCTACTTACTAGAAATGTTGAACATTTTTTTATGTATTTGTTGATCAATTGTATTTCTTATTTTGTATTAGTTTATTTATTTGTTTCCTTTCTATTCTTTTAGTGAATGAGCTCAATGCAATGAACTTTCTTCTTAGCACTGCTGTTAAGGTCTGTAGACAAGTCAAAATAACACCTGGTATTTTGCCAGGGAACCGTTAGAGTTCGTAAACAAGTCTGGATGGTGCCTGGCAAAATGCCAGAGGGAGTGGTTTGAGAAGTAACAAAAGTGAGCCATTAAGTGTGGAGATTCCTTATTGGTTGACTGATGTATCTAGTTTATGCTAATTAAGATAAGCTGTGCAGAATGTATAAATAGCTCTGTTGTCCTATAATAAACGGCTTCCATTCCTGCTGCATCAACGTACACAAGTTATTCGTCACCCCCAGGTTATTCTGCTGCAGCCGAACTGCGGCACACTGCCTTCATAATGTCCCAGAGATTTTGATATGTTTTATTGTATTTTCATTTATCTCTGAGTATTTATTTAATTTCATCCCTGATTTCTTCTGTTATCATCCAATAGCACATTATTTGCTCTCCAAGTGTTAGAATAGCTTCTATTTTTAATTTTATCATTGATTTCTAATTTCATTCCATTATGATAGATAGGATGCAAAGTATTATCTCTTTTTAAAAACTATTTGCTATGAGTTGCTTTGTGGCCTAAGATATGGTCTATTTTAGAGAATAATGTTTGTGCTGCTGAGAAGAAAGTGTATTCAGTCATTGATGGAAGAATTATATATATATATATGTTAATTCTTCAATTATTAGTTTTATTTTTTAGTTGTATAATTTTTGAATTTAGTTTTTGTTTGGAGGATCTATTCAGTGGTGAGGGAGGTGTGTTAAAGTAACCCAGTATTGTTTTGTGGTCTATTTAATCCTTGAAATTTTGAAGTGTTTGTTTGATGTACATATATTCTCCATTGTTTGGGGCATAAATATTTATGATTGTTATGTCTTGTTGATATATAATTCTCTTAAGCAGTAAGAAATGTCCTTCTTTATCCCTCTAATCAAAGGGATAAACTTTGGCTCGAAGTCCACTTTATCTAATATGATAATAGAAACACTTTTTTGCTTATGATATCCATGAAATGATATATTTTTCCCATCCTTTTACCTTCAGTCTGAGGCTAAACTTGCTTATGAGGTGAGTCTCTTGGAGAAAGCATATAGTCAGGTCTTGTTTTTTAATTCAATCTGTCAGTCTGTGTCTCTTGATTGATGAGTTTAGGATATTTACATTCAATATTATTATTTCGATATGATTTTTTCCCTGTCATTTTTGATTTATTTTGGTTTGTAATTTGAATTTGTTTCTTCATTGATTCACTGCTCTTTTGGTGTAGTTTCTCCCTTCCCTGGCTTTCACTTTTATTTTTCATTCTTCTCCTTGAAATATTAAGTATGCTTTTAGTTGTGAATTCTTTTAACTTTTGTTTATCATGGAAGAATTTTGTTTCATCACCAATTCTGAAGCTTAATTTTGCTGGGTATAGTATTCTTGGCTGGCTTTCATTTTCTTTCAGACCTTGGTATATCTTTTCCAATACCTCCTAGCTTTGAGGGTCTGTGTTGAGAGAGCAGCTAAGATCCAGATAGTTTTGCCTATCAATGTTACTAGTCATTTTTGTACAGCAGTCTTTAAATTTTTATCCTTATTCTGTATGTTAGGCATTTTAATAACAATGTGGTTTGGTGTGGGTCTGTTGTAATTTTGTATATTTGGGGTCTATGAGCTTCCTGTATTTGATTTTCCATTTCATTCTTTAGGTTTTTGAAATTTTCTGATATTATTTCATTGAAAAGATTGCATATTCATTTTGTTTGTATCTCTGAGCCTTCATCTATCCTAGTAAATTTTAATTTTGATCTCTTCAGGTTATTCCATATTTCTTGGAGGCTCTGTTCCTCATCTTTTGACATATTTTCTCTAAGCTTGATATTATTTTCAGTATTATATATTTTGTCTTCATTGCCTGAAACTCTAACTTCCAAGTGATCTAGTTTATTGGTGATGTGTTTGATTGAATTTTTAATTTGTTTTATTGATTCCCTCATTTTAAGGATTTCTGCTTGTTTTTTTTCAGAATTTCTAACTCTTTATTGAAGAGATCTTTCATTTCTGTACTTTCTCTTTGATTGCACTTTGTATACTATCCTTTAGTTTTGTAGATCAATGTAACTATGTACATTCTAAACTCCTTCTCTGTTATTCTTGCACTGTGGTGTCAATGGATTCTGTTATAGGAGTATCTTGGTTTGCTTGAGGTGATTTGTTCCCATGCTTTTTCATGTTGTTTGTGTGTCTGCCCATCTAACAGTATGGATATGAGACAGTAGAGTTTCTACCATGTGGAAACATAGTGTCCCTGAAGGTCTCCAGAACCTCACTGTTTAGGGGAAAAGAGATAATAATAACCACCAATGCAACTAATATAGAGCATTAAATCAAATATTTCCTTCAATGACATCTACAATGTTAATTATCACAATAAACAGAAATGATATGAGTAGTTATGGCTACAATAAAAGCAGCAAGTTTGCAAAAGTTTTTACTATTTCAAATTGTGGACAGGAAGGGAACAAAAATTATATAGAATATGATGGTTTTGAGGGAGAAGGAGAAAAGATAGAAATAAAAAAAATAAAGGAAAAGTGAATAAGAGAACACTAGAGATTGACTGTTAGCAGAAGAGAGAAAAAAGAATCAATGGAATCAGATAAGTGAGAGAAAAAAATATATATATAAAATAAAAAGTAAAAAATTAAAGAATATAAAAAAACTAAAACATGCTAATCAAATATCCTAGACCTTAAAAAAAACTGATCTAGGAAAAATATCTGGCTTCATAAATGCTAGAAATGACAAATTAAAATAATATGAGTATGTATATATGTCCATTTACCATTCAGGTCACAATTAAACAGAGAAAAGGTGGAGGCGGGGAGAGGGAGACAGAAAAAAACTCAATGAATAGTTAAGCAATTCTTTCCAAAGACTCTCAGCCACTCTCCTCAGCAGTTTTGGTGGGGTTATCTGGAGCATGATGCCTCATGCTGTGAATTGCTGGAGATCAGTAATCTGGTAGGAAGAATTTTTGGATCAGGGTTTTTAGTTTGATACAATCTCATTTATTGATTCTTGATTTTACTTCTTGCACTTTAGGCGTCTTATTGAGGGAGTACATTCCTGAGCTGACATGATGGAGAGTTAGGCCTTTTTTTGTTTTTGTTTTTCCCTAGTAGACAGAGAGGGTCTCTGGTCTAGTGCCTAGCTTCTTTATTCACTTTGATTCAATCTCATTCTACTACATATGGATTTCCAGTTTTCTGAACACCACATGGTGCCTTTGTCTAGTATATGAGATAACTACATTTATGTGTGTATATCTCTGTGTATAATATTATATTCCATTGGTCTTCATGTCTGTTTTTGTGCCAATACCATGCTGTTTTTACTACTATAGCTCTGTAGTATAATTTATGTCTGGTATGATGATGGTTCCTGTATTAGTTTCTTGCTGAGGATTGCTTTGGCTATTCTGTGTCTCTAATTTTTTCAAATAAATTTCTGATTCTTTATTTCATTCTTTTTCAAACCACTAAAAATAGTTTAGGGAAAAAGAAAAAAAATTGAAAAGCTGTTTAGTGAGATATGGAAAGTCCACAATAACTAAAAATACAGCTGAAAATACATAACATAATAGTTACACCTATCATTTCAGATAAAATAGATGAGCTTTATGCTTTTCTTTGAGTTTGAGTATAAATTCTTATACATACATGCTAATGTGCTAATGAGGTAGGATCTACCTTCTCCCAAAGTTGTTTTGAGGTTGCTGTTAAGGTTTCTTTGTCCCAGAAACTCTGTTCTTATTTGAAACTTCCTTGCACTTCAGACCTTATTCTAAATGATCTTTCCTGTCTTATTTTTCTGTTAAGTTATATAATTTTCATGAGGTTTCTTTGTTGTGGTTTGTCCATTCCTGATGACTTTTCTCCTTATGGAGCATTGGCAAGTGAGACTGAGCTCTTGCTTCATGTATCTAGTATACACCTCAAGGCAAGGTAACTGCCCTTGAATTCTCTAATCAGTGATTTTCACCTCAGTGGTCTTCTTCCTTAGCTTTTTCTCAGTATTATGGAAAAGAATAGATTCCTACCAGGATAGCATTTAACTTTTCTTTTTTGTTATGAATTGGATATCTTCTGTGTTACAGAATCTTTTCCAAATACCTCTATTTTTTTCTCCTCCATTCTCACACTGATCCTGTATTTGATACTCAGTGTGCTCCTGATAGGAAAATAGACCATTATTTTCTTTATATTTGCCTTAAAATCTCTATATACTCTTATCCAGAACTGTAATGGATAATATGAATTGTCAACTTGATTGTATTAATGAATAAGGGTGATTAAGAGTCTTCTGGGTGTATCAATGAGGGTGTATCTAGGAATGATTGGCATGTGGAGTAGCAAATTGAAGTGGAGACCCTCCCTAAAGTAGGCAGCACTGTGCAATAGGGTGGTGGCTTGGATGGAGTAAAAGTTGGAAGAATAAGGAAGCTACAGCAGATATAAGCTTGATTCTTCTTGAACTGGTTCTTGATTGCTGCTGTGATCACATGAAGACATCAGACTTTTGCTTCTTCACTCTTCCAAAGCATATCCTGCCAGTGATTCTCCAGGGAGTTTCCAGAAGTCTTCAGTCTTGGACTAGGGTAGCATCATTGATCCATCTTGTTCTGAGGCTTTAGCCTCTTGGACTATGCAGCTACTGATTCCTCTAGATCTCCAGTCTGCAGATGGCTACTGTAGTCTATCCAGCTTCTGGTCATGTTAGCCAATCTAATCCCTTTTTATAATCATACTTCCTGTTGATTCTGTTCCTCTATAGAACCCTGACTAATATAAGAACCATACAAATGTTTAACAAATGGCTCTGGGGTTTGAAATGAGGAACCCAGATTTGTAATATTTGCCAATATCCATGGTGTAAATTCTCCCACAGTTGCTGATATCAAGCTGCAATAGCTATGTCAGTGAAGGTGGACTTGGGTTGGAATATGACATAGCTTACCATTATACCAACTTTTCACAGACAAAATAGGAACAATTAGATCACTATAAGTAATAATAAAAATTTAATAAAATATTATAATGGTGAGTTTTGAATAATTACAACTTTTGTTTTAATTGTAGTTTACTTAATCATAAATTCATATAGCATCATTTTTAAAATTACTGTTTAAGATTTTTGAGTTATGCATGTTACAGTTGGATTTATTGTTACATATTCATACATGCACACAACTTAATTTTTAAAGAGTGATTATTATTTAGCTTCTTGTCCTGAAAATTCAGCAACTGTTTCTGTGAGCCAGTAAAACCCAACTCCAGCCCATCACTACACCACCACATCTTCTGTATTCAACTTTAGTTTTCTTTCACTTTCAGCCTCTTTTGCCAATGTCCATCTTCTCAAGATTTTTTTAATAATAATTCTTCTTTGTTGTATCAATGATAATCATCTCATTTTGTCTACTGTCATGACCCAGTTTCCAATAAAGTATCCAATGAGACATGTAATTCCACATGTTGTGAATTGTGAAAATAATTCAGAACATTTAAATCACCTATCCAACATTATTAGAAAGTATAACTTAGCTCTTTGGATATCCTGACTAGTGTGTCTTCAATTGGACCACAGAATCCTGAAGTGATACCTCCTAATTAATCTTATATTACTTCATAATAAAATAGCCTAAAATTTAGCAGCTTTTAAAACCACTGTTATGTCACCCAGTTTATGAGAATCAGAAATCAGGGAGTGGATTGGCTGGGTGGTTTTGAATCAGAATCCCTCAAGAGATTACACTGGAACTGTCAAATTATGCCTGGAGTCATCTCTGGGCTACAATAGGTCTGGAAGATTCACACCTAAACTCATTCATGTGTCTGTTGCAGACTGGCTTTGAAGCAGAGGTTTCAGCAAGATCTTCCTATAGGATGGTTCACAAAATGTCAGCTCCCTCCTCCCAGAAAAAAAGAAAGAGGAGCACAAACCTTCATAATCTTATTTGCATCAGAAATGGCATGCCATCACTTCTGCCACAGGAATTAGTTACATAGTCCAACCCTTGAAGGAGTCCACACGAGAGTATGAGTTCCAAAAGAAAGGGATGATTGGGGACCATCTTAGACTGCTACCACAAACCAGCATGAAATTATTGAGCCGAAAGAACTTTAAAGTTCAACTCCAAAAATGTGAACTCATGAGGAAGGTATTGTGTTGTGATTTACCTGTTAATTCCCAGCACCTCACGGCTGTCACACTTTGCCAAAAGTTGAATAAATGTGTCGGAAAGAAATGTTGTGTTGTATGTTCTCATTTTACGGAGACAAAAATGGGAATACTTCTTTGTTAAGTTGCTCATCCATATATAGGCACATGAAAGAAAGGACAATTTGAAGTTCTTATAGCAATTCTTGATCTTCCAATGAGACAGTGTGGTTTCATAATGTCTTCACACCAATTGGGGTAATGATTTCCATATTGCACAAAGAATCCAAAACAAGGCAAAGGAACTTTGGTTTAGTCACCCCATGTGACTAACTCTGTATTTGAACTTCGATTCCTATTCAGTCATACTTGCTGAAAGGTGGTGCAGCATATACTAGGTACAACAAATACATAGCAATGTAAACTTTGAACACACTCTTCTCTTAGCTATGGGAGTAATACACCTCTGGAGAAACTAAACGAAACGTTCGCTTTCTAATAGACAAGGTTATGATATTCCAAATGCTTTCAGTTATAGCAAATTCAAAATGCACATATTTAACATTTTGTAAGTGATGTTTTCTTTACAGTATGATTTTCTTTCTGTTGGAAGAAAAAAACTGTATATTTTATGTAAATTTAGATTAGAAATGTCTCGAAATGTAATTATTGAACCATTTTCCTTCAAATTCAACAATATGTAGTTAATCAAAAGATAATTATACTTCCTGACAAATTGCTTTTTGTATTAGTGCCCTGCTTTAAAAACAAAAAGACATTTTGTACAGCGATGCTTAATTAAAACAATACATGCAATCTTGCCAGATGCTCTGCCAAAGCTATTTCATTGAAGGTTGACATTTCTATCCAGCTACCCTTAACAGGGTTAAGGGGCATCTAGGGTTAGTGTTTGCTTTTCTGATTTCTAGTATGGCCTGAAATTAATTTGGAACTACAAAAAAAAAAATTGCAGAAAAGGCCAAGATGAATATAAGCACAGCTCTGGGCACAGTGGAGCCGATCTGGAAGGGAGTCCTAAACGTGAGCAAATGTTTGTGTTCTTGATCTATTTGGGGAAACCAAGATTTTTTATGCGGAAATTTCTTAGGATTCAGAAAAAAATCCTGAATCATCTGAAAATAGAATATTCATAGATAGCCTTTCTTATGAAAATGAAGACCCCTGCCCTATGTACCCTCACATCCTCAATTCGACTTTCACATTTACCCCAAGTATGTCTGTGGTGGAGTAGTTCTTGGGTGTTCTGGGTTTCTTGAGTGATGGTTCGACTTGAAGGTTCATTGATGTTTGACTCTTTAATTCCTGGCTTCAGGCAAGTCCTAACTTGAAGTAAAATCATTACCAGCTTTTTTTGTTGAGTTATTTAATTTTTTATTGGTACCTTATAGTTACACATGGTAGTAGGATTGTGACGTATTTGTACTTGCATATAATATAATTTGGTCTGTTTCATTTCTAGAAGCTCCCTTTTCCTTCTTCCTGGTTCTCTTCCTCTCTACTCTACTGGTCTCCCTTTTATTTTCATGAGATCCTTCTTTTTCCTCTCTAGCTTCCACATATGAAAGAAAACATATGACCCTTGACTTTCTGAGTCTGGCTTATTTCCCTTAACACGATGCTCTTCAGATCCATCCATTTTCCTGCATTTAACATGATTTTGTTCTTCTTTATGGCTGAATCAAACTCCTTTGGGTATATGTATCACATTTTCTTCAACCATTTATCTGTTGACAGATACCCAAGTCACCAGCGTTTTCTTTTAAATAGTCCAAAAAGAAATTAAAAGTTATAGTTTGATTTAACAAATGGAAAAATCTCTTTGGATAATCTTTCACTTTATTTATTCTTGATTTTTTGCACTGCTGGAAATTGAACGCAGAGACTTGTGCAGGTTACGTAAACTCCTTGCCATTGACATAAATCCCCAGCCCTGGATGATCTTTTAGAATTTCATTCAACAAGAAAATTTCTCAGTGAATGGTATAGGGTCAGGGGGATTTGGGGAAATAAAATGTCTTAGGGGCAGTCAGATTATGAGGGAAATCAAAATCAACTTCTTCTTTTTTTCTTGCCAAGCGAAGATAGAAAACATGACCTCATGCATGCTCAACAAGCTTTCTACCACTAAACTTTATCCCCAGCTTGTGACTTCTTAATTTTGTCTACTGTGCACCATTTGTATATAATTGTGGTGCTTAAATCAGAGGAATAAGTGTCAAATTAGTATGTAAACGTTTAAACCACATGACCTGTGAACTTGCAAGTGCTGTAAGAATTCTGTTTAGTGCAATTCATTCTCATGCAAACTTCTATTTGAAACTTCTGGAGGGTGCTCATCAATCTTCCTTAATAAAGTGTTAAATAAAGATAAGAATTAATGCTATCCTGCAAAATGAATAGAAAGAGAATATAGACTGTAGCTCAAATTTTGGCCAATTTATCAAAAACATTTTTTTGTGCAAATTAACTTTAAAGCTTAGCATATGAATTGGAAATTATATATATGATATTCATGTATAATACATAACACAACATTTAATGATTATATAAACATGTAATAATTATATCTGTGTATATAATCTATATATGTGTGTACACACACACACAGTTTCCTTCAGAATAACACAAAAGGTTTTTACATATGTTAGTAGGAATCCCCAAGAGAACCAACTAGCACATAAAAGCCTTCAAACGACGGAAGATGGTTATGCTATAAATAGTTTAAGATGAACTTTCCTTTGAGTGACTCTGTTTTGTTATCGGGTATTAAACAGTTTTTCTCCAGTAACTTTTGTTCTGTTCCCTATTACTGAAGATTTATTGTGTTTTCACTTAGAGTAAACTTGACTTTAAAAAGAAATAGTAAGATAGAAGTTTTGCTGCTGTTGGTTTCCTTTTGTAAATAAATGTTTACTCAAAGCATAAAATTTCTCTTTGAACAATCGAGGCCTCAAATGGAAGAAATTCTCCAAGCTGTGACCTATTTTTTTGTACAGTCATAACTGCCTACTCAAATGTCATTATAAAACATGTATTGTAATAGTCACCAAGAGTAAATAAATCAATGAAATCACACAAACACTCACACACACACATAAATACATGCACACGTAATACATGTATACATTTTTGTATAAGTGCATGGGTCATTCTTTAAAAAATATTAAGTTTATTAAGTTTGCCCATTTAAAGAGCAGCTAGTGATGAAAGCATTTTCTGTGATATAATTTAGTTTTTAGTTTTTTATTTGTTGTTTATAGTTATACATAAGAGGAGATTGTTTGACATTCATAATTTTTTTCTGTAATGAATTAAATTGGGTTATTTATGTGAGAAACTGGAAAAGACAATAGAAAGCAATACACAAGATGATATAATTAGGACACTATTATTCAAATGTTTATTAAACTTATTAAACTAAAATAATTACTAATTTCTATAATGTAATCCATTGTTAAACATCACCATGTCTTTTAATTTCTAGAAAATATCCCATGATACTTTAATGGTAATGCTGTTTATTTGAACATAGAAGCAAAAGCTAAAACCATAAATATAGTAAAATAGAGGATTATTTAGGTATTATTTGTAAAAAAAAAAAGTTAATAAAACCATATAAAGCAAAAAAAAAATCACATGTGCCCTTTTTGTCAAATCTGATAGTTATTTGCAATTCTTAGAAATGATACATTCAGTGTCCAATTTCTAAAAGTAAAACATCATAATGCATGTCCCTGTATATACATATAGGCATTTGTGAATATGTATATATGGTAAGTGTCTATATTATGCAGATATTTTATAATATATATAATATATATATTTATAAATATATATAATATATATTTAAGCATGTATGAATTGTTTATTATTGTAAGTGTTCCTCAACAAAAAATGCAAATATTGGTAACAATATGAAAAATTTCAAGCACTTCTGGAAGCACAAATTAGAAACAAACACAGAAGGAAACAAGAAAAGAGATGGTTGGGACCACTGGGAAATGGTGCTTTGTTATCTAAGAACCGGTTGTCTTCATGACTTCTGAGAGAACATTGGTTTGTGTATTTACTTAAGTATTTTGCCTGAGTGCTTCCGCTGATTCAAACCTCTCTACTCTGTATCCCTGTCTGTCTGGTATGCTGACAGAGGCACAACTCACGGTCCTTCATGGCCTTTTCCTGTGTTTGGAGGAGAGAAGGCAAGAAACATTTACCTTATCCAGTTTTCTTCATTTTGTTGTATGTGAATTTGAACTAGTGTCTGCTTTAGGTCTGGTGAACTTCCATGGATGTTTCTTGTTAAGATGAATTTGATAGCAATGAATTATTCGTCTTTCATCTTCATTTCTGAAAGATAGCTTTACTGGATGTGGAATTCTTGGTTAGCAGATTTTTTTTTCTTCTTTTTTGGTGCTTGAGCACTTTGAATATTCTATCACGCTGCTTTCTATCTTCCCTTGTTTCTGCTGAGAACTGAGCTGTTCACCTCCTGGGGGTTCTGTTCCCTTGCTGAATTCTGGATCTTCCTGTCTTTGGCTGTCATGTGTCTCCTAATGTTTGTCTTACTTGAGCTCCTGGATGCGTAGGTTATTATTTTCCAATAATTTGGAAATTTGCTGCCAATGCCGTTTTTTGAATGTTTTTCTGCTCTTTTCTCTCACCTTTCTTTGGGTGTACTTATGTCCAAGCATTTGATATTGTCTCAATAATGTCTTCATTTTTCTCCATTCCTTTTAATCTCTCTGTTCTTCAGCCGACACAGTAGCTATCAATTTATTTTTAAGTTTGCTAACTTTCTCTGTTTCAGTTCACATCTACTGTGCAGCCCCTCTGTGAGTTTTAAAATTTTGGTCATGGTATTTTTTCAATTTCAGAATTTCTAGTTGGCTCCCTTTTATTACTTCTTTCTCTTTATTGATATTTTATTTGATGTAACATTATCATTATAGTTTTCTTCTGGCATAATGCTTTCTTATAGTTTTTGAACATAATTATAATGAATATTTTGAAGTCTTTGGCTTTTAAATTTGACACCTGGTCACTCTCAGGCAGTTTACATTGCCTTGGAAAATTAGATTATGTACTGTGATTACTATGAATAGTTGTCCTCCACCCAATTCTGGGATAATATTGTTGTTTACTTGTTTATATTTTAGTGACTGACTGGATTGTTTAAGTGAAGTCTGTTTGCCTCTCCTCCCATAGTAGTAAGCCTCTGATATTTCTTTGGGAGGTACAGTGTGGGGTATGTCTATACTAACCTGGGTATAAATGTGATATTTAATAGGGCTCTTTTTCTGTCTTTCTCCAACAACATACCTGTCAAATTCAACTAATGTGGCTGATTATTGTTTTCAATAATTCACTGGGGCATAGATTACTTTACCTCCAATTCCAATCTGGCTCCTTTGAAGAAATACTTTCTGACCTTTTGTGTGATATTTGTTCTGTCCCCAGAAGGACTCCCACCCGTTGTCTTATTCTGTTTCTTTCTGGCAGGCAGTTTCGACTACATCTAAGAATGTTCTTTCAATCATCTTTTGCCACAACCTCCACTGTTCTTAAGAGTGTTCTTAGGCTTGAACTTCTCTTATTGCACTTTCTCTGAACTTGCTCTGTTGCAAATGAAATTAGTTCCTTATTAGAAGGGTTCTATGTACATATTGCTTTTCTCCACAGGAAAATTCATTGAGCCAGTTCTCTGGAGCTGTAAGTAGGGGAAATAACAACTTTTTCTTTTAGGTTACACCTCCATCAAGGAATTGAGGTCTCAGTGTAGGATACTGCACTCTCCTGGAACTACCGTCTTCACAAGTAGGAGAGGGTAAGAAATGCTGCAGTCTTGATTCACATGGGAATAAAGCCTTCTATGGTAAAAGGAGACAGCTCTGCATTCTTAACTGCAGAACACTAGAGTGGAGTCTCTGCCTTGCTGAACTAGAGTTGGGGAAATGAAAACAGTGCAGTATTGATTCCTACACCTTAGGTTCTTGCCTTTCTTGCAGAATTTCCATTAATTTTCTTCAATCAATGCTTATTCACTTGTTATTTGTTTGGGGGACTATTTTTAGTAACTGTAAATTGTTGCTTTAAAATAATCTCCCTTGGATTTTCTGATATTCTGTTTAGCAGAGCTCCTCATGTTGCCATGAATAAAAGTCAACTTCTCCTTTCCTTGATTTTTGAAAGACAGTTATAGGATTCTTAGTTGACAGTTTTTTTTTTAGTGCTTTGGGTATGTTGTTACACTGCCTTCTGACCTCCATTTCTGATAAGTCATGTGTTAATCTTATTGGGGTTTCCTTATATACACAAAGACATGATTTTTTTCTCATGTCACTTTTAAGATTTTCTTTTTTGGCTTTGTGTTGCGAAGTTTTGATAATGATACCTATCTCTCTGTGAATCTCTTTGTGCTTATATCCTCCATAGAGTTGGTTGAACTTTTGACTATATATATTAACTTTTTTATCATACATAGTCATTAATTCCTCAAGTATTTTGTACATTCTTTTGCTATTTTTTTTGATCTGATGCTCCTATTATGTGTATGTTGACATACTTAATGGTTCTCTGTGGTTCTTTGAGGATTTTTTTAAGTTTTATATTTTTCTATTTTTCTGTTATTCAGATTTTATCATTTTTTATTTTAAAAAAATCTTTATTTTATTTATTTATATGTGATTCTGAGGATCAAACCCAGGGCTTCACACATGGTAGGTGAGTGCTCTACCTCTGAGCCACACCCCCAGCCCAAGATTATATAATCTTTAATGATGTATTTATGTTTGATGATCCAATTTTTTCACCCTACCAATTAAAATCTACTTTTGAGCTCTTCTAGTGAAATTTTTATATCAGATAGTGTAAAATTTAATGCCAGAATTTCTATCTCTTAATTGCTATTCAATATTTGATAAATCATTTCATCAATCTATCCCTTAATTCACTAAACACAGGTTCTCTTTATTCTGCTAAATTATTTATAGTGGCTGCCTTGAAACTTTTGTCTCCTACACCTAACATCTGGGTCTTCTCAAATATAGTTTATGTTGCCTGGTACAAAATGACACTATCTTGTTTTTTTTTTTTTCATTTTGCATGTTCCATTTTTCACTGGAAACCAGATAATTTATATAATATGTTATAACAACTATAGATCCTGGTCATCAACTCCCTGTACAAAACTCAACTCAAAGTGGATCAAAGACTTAGGCACTAGAACAGAAACTCTACTAGAAAAAGTAGGCCCAAATCTTCATCATGTTGGCGTAGGACCTGGCTTCTTTAACAAGACTCCTAAAGCACAAGAAGTAAAATCAAGGGGTTGTGGCTTAGTGGCAGAGCACTTGTCTCACACATGTGAGACACTGGGTTTGATTCTCAGCACCACAGTAAAAATAATAAATAAACAAAATAAAGATATTGTGTCCATGTATACCTAAAAAAAAATTAACGTGAAGAGAATGAGAGAAAATTTTTACTGCATGCATCTCAGATAAAACAGGATATATAAAGAAATCAAAAAATCTCAACACCAAAAACCCCCAAATAACCCAATCAATAAATGGGCTAAGGAACTGAACACACTTCACAGAAGAAGAAATACAATTGATCAACAAATACATGAAAATGTTCAACATTTCTAGCAATTATAGAAATGCAAATTAAAACTACTCTAAGATTTCATCTCACTCCAGTCAGAATGGCAATTATCAAGAATACAAGTATAGGTGAACATGTGGGGAAAAAGGTACACTCATACATGGGTGGTGGGGCTGCAATTGGTGCAACCATTCTGGAAAGCAGTATGGAGATTCCTCAGAAAACTAGGAATGGAAGCACCATTTGACCCAGTTAGCCCACTCCTCCATTGCTGAGTTTTGTTAGTTCATTTTTTTGGTAGTTTGCCTGGACTCTTATGAATTTCCTCCAAAGGATATTGCCTCTGATACATTCTACAGGTTTTCTCCTTTATTTTGGTTTTTAAGTTTGGATTTTTGGAAGTCACCACTGGCTTAATATTCAGCCCATAATAAGTCAGAGTTGGTGCTTTTCAAGTTTGTAAGAATTCTTGGTGGCTATATCTTTACATCTACCCTCCATTTAGAAAGGAGCTAGAAGTTCTCAAGTATCCAAGTGAGTACTCCTGGGTGGGTATAACCTAGCACATCTGCATAGAGTCCAGAACCTGCAGATTAAAAGTAATATTAGCAGGCCCTTAAAAAAAACAAAACTCTCTCATTCCCTGGTTCTCTGGTTAAATTTCTTTTATTTGTTGCAACTAGTTTCACTGAGTCATTAGTCTTCTCTTGTGGCTTCCTACTAAGATCTCTATTGTTTTTAGCAATGCCTTAAGACACAGTTTTCTCCAGATATTATTCCAAATAATGTCAGTCCTCAGTAGATCTGTAGAGCTGCCAATACTCTCATCTTGCCCTGTTGACAAGACCCTCTGGTGCTCCACTGCACCAGAGCCGGGGTTGGGGATGATGTATTTCTTCCAGAGTGACATCTTTTTGAGTGGGAATTGGGAGGGGAAAATATTTGCCTGCAGTATTCCTCTCCCTGAGTGGAACTTTGATCACATAGGGAGAAACTGGAGAATGGCAGAAACCAATATTGTCTCAGTATTATTATTCTGAAAAGCTTTGGATAGCTCCTCCAGATGAGTGGAAGCTGGGCAGAGAAGCAATTCCCCATCGTGACTGCACCCAGAAAAGAGGGCTGAGAAATTCCAACAGGCTTGGATGAAACTTCAGCCTTATAACTCAAGGAGGGTAAAAGGAGCTGCTATACTCCACCACACCCATCTTAAGTAGAGCTTTATTAGTGCAGAGCTGGAGGTGGGGTGATTGATGGGAGCAGGTCGCACCAGATCCCACAGACATCCACAGTTCTTTCCAAAATTTAGTAGATTTTATTGAACAAGTGCTTTTCAGTTAGTGGTATGACCTTAAGTCAATTTTCAGGTACTTTAATTGATTGTGTTTTATGATTTTCATAAGTTAATTTTTTCACTGGTGAGAGAATCTACAGAATTCTTCAAACAGGTATTCCAGAAGTTTTGGTTGTATCCTTTTTTTCCATAAATAATGTATCTCAAACTTACTTTACACAGTTTTTGTCCAGAGTTGCAATCAAATTAGTTCCTGTTGCTTTTAATGAGAAATGGTATTTAAAGAACACAATTTGATACAGAACCTATTACCTTGTTGCTCTTAGCTGTGTCCTTGTTTCTAATTATTTCTCTTTATACTGCTAGGAGATGCTCTCTTTCCCCTTCCTTCCTTTCTTTTTCTTTTGATAAAATACATCATGAAGACATACTGGAAAACCAATAACAAAATAACAACATGGTTTTTATCATACTTACAACACAAAACACCATCATTATTGCCTCTGATGGAAAATGAATAAAGAAAAATTCCCAAAGCTTGAATATTGTTTGGCAGGTCTTTTATCTGTAGGAAATATCTGCCTAGTGATGTCCAGTTGAATAATGTGCTTTAAAGTAACTAGGAACAGTTCCTCTCAATGCCTTTACACCACTAACCACATACTCAGTTGCCTTTTACTTTCAAGGATCATTTAATTTGCTTGTTTATTCAAATTATATAAAAATATTTACATGGCTCCAAAATCAAATCTGTAAATAAGAATGATAAAAAAGTTTAATTGGTATTCCTGGATTCTTTGTTTTATGCCATCCTTTCATAGCACAAGATTTAAAATATTTTCATTTTCTCATTTTTAAAAAATTCACATAGGCACATATTGATATTATTTTACTTTTCTAGATAGCACTAGAATTCAATATACTTTTTTCTGTAACTTGGCCTTTGTAACAACATATCCTAGAAAAACGTTCTACAGTGACGTAGAAATAGTGTTCTCAGTTTAAATGGTGGATTTGCTGATATTTCAAGACTTTTGCCTCCATGTTCATGAATGATTAGGATATAATTGAACTGTGAGTTAGTGTGTAATTCTTCTTCCTTGAGCCCCAGCGGAGGATGCCTGGACTCTGGTCTCTGGAATTGCTTGCTATACTTTGAACCTTGAATGTCTTCTAAAATCCATGTATTGAGGGCTTAGTCTCCAGCCTGTGGCACTATTGGGAAGTAGAATCTGCAGGAGGTGATCAATGTCTAATAAAGGGAATTTGAGTCATTAGGATATGCCCTACAAGAGGATGTCAGGGCCCCAATCCCTTCCTCTTGCCCTTTGTCTTCTGGCCACCATGAGCTGAGCAGTTTCTACTGCCAAATGCTCTCACCATGATGTGCTGCCTAGTCAGGGGCCCAAAGCAGTAGTGCCACCCAACTATGGACCCAAAGCTCCCAAAATGTGAACCAAGGTGAAACTTTCCTCCTTAAACATTGATTCTCTTGAGTATTTTGTGAGTAATAGGAAGCTAAAAGGTGCTTTGGTCTCAGCAGCTTCACATTTATCTGTTTTATATGTTGAATAATGTATAATGTCCCAATCAGAGAAGGGACTGAAATGTTTATAAACCAGTACTTCAGAGTGACACATCATAGCTAATATGCCATTTCCTCAGTAAAGAAAACTTGGTAATTTAAGGCTTTCTTTAGATTTTTTCTTTCCTTCTTGGA
Source organism: Ictidomys tridecemlineatus (assembly GCF_052094955.1). Taxonomy (NCBI): domain Eukaryota; kingdom Metazoa; phylum Chordata; class Mammalia; order Rodentia; family Sciuridae; genus Ictidomys; species Ictidomys tridecemlineatus. The sequence continues at coordinate 155,426,984 of NC_135481.1, read as the reverse complement.
ATAATCCTCACTTGGTCATGATATATAATTATTTTTGTATATTGCTGAAATTAGTTAACAATTAATTAGTTTAATAATTCTTTGGTTTAGAAATCGGCATCAATAAATTTTGTTTGTGGTTATTAATAAGCACTATGATAATTTTTTACACATTCATGAGCTCTTCACTGAATATTTTAAAAATTATTTCTAGCTTACACACCTATTCTGGGTAGAAGACAAAGTTGACTTCAGAGTATTCATGTGAGCCATGTCCTACACCTGAAAAATTCCCAAATTCTTCACCCATCCAAAGTGCAACATTTCTTTTTTTTTCTTTAATATTTTATTTACATTTTTTTTTTTTAGTTTTCGGCAGACACAACATCTTTGTTGGCATGTGGTGCTGAGGATCGAACCCGGGCCGTACCCATGCCAGGGGAGTGCGCTACCACTTGAGCCACATCCCCAGCCCCCAAAGTGCAACATTTCTTTGGGCTACATCACACTCTTCCTTTCTCCCGTGTTTAAATTAAAATAAAGTTGCAGACTCTAAATGGTGGATATTTCTTTAAGTTCACAAAAGTCAATATGTTTCATATAATTTGATTCACCCTCCATTAATTTAAATTCTTCAATTGTAAAAACTGAAGAATATTTATCTGTGTAAAAGTAAACATGAAATATCACAAATACAAAGTTGAAAATTTTCTCCTGCTATGGAATTTTGCTGCCTCAGAATTCAACTAAAAATACAATTGTGAAATTCAATACATTAATTTTTCAAAGGAAAAAAAATGGTTTTAATTTAGATGGATGTGGTTGAGATTGCACCTTTGGATTAGCAGAGATGAGACTTGATATGGCTTGTTTGAGTAAGATTGTGTGAGACCACTAATTATTACAATCAGAGTCTAATAATTCAGAGGGCAAGCCAAACAGGTTTCTGGCAGCTTTGGTTTGTTCTGTAATGCTAGGCATGTTATTATTTTTAAAAAATTTCTTCCATTGAATTCTACCTGCTCTAGAAGTGAATTTTCCACTATTCTACTCTCTTTCGTTTTCATGCTCAATGCATCTCTGACTGTTTTGAAGTTCTTCAGTACCCTAGAGAATGAGGATACCTATTGCCACTGAACCAGCAAACCATCAGAGCAGATTGCACAGAGAGAGAGGGCTCTATGTGCATTTATAAGTCCTGAGCTTCTTGGCTCTTTTGATGGTGCTAAAGACAAAGAAATGAAGGAATTGAAAGTTCTAAATATTATTCCAATCATTCTCCTTGGTTTCTGAACTTTGTTGTGGAAGGAAGGGTATCTGCAAAACTGAGTAAGAGGTTAAGAAGGCTGAAGCTATCCTAGGATAGAGTCATGGCTTTGAGTTCATCCTCCACTCTGTGTCCCACCTGTAGGAGCTGGCTCTTTATTTTGGAGTTTCCTGGCTTCTTAAGGACTTTGTTTTTCTTTAACAGGCTTGATTTCGTGTTTCTTTTCAAATCACCTTTATTTCTCATTCTAGGTTTGTGTCAATGTGAAATAGGGTAAAGTCTGCTTGGACCTTAATGGGCATTTATTTCATTGTGATACCTTTAAACGTGTCCTCCAGCACTGGCCATCCTCATCTGCCAGCTGAAGAAGACAAACTATGAAATGCCTTCAAGCCTGTGCAAGAACGGGAAATGAGCATTACTAGCCCCGGGAGGCCATATGCTTCCCCATCCTCTAAATTTTCCCTTAACTCTGGCTTTAGTTTTCAACAAACCTCAGCTGGTAGCCAAGAAAAATACTTTTTTAAAAACACCCCTTCAAAACTAAGAGGAACAAGATTCATAAATTTAAAAATAATCAGATCAGAATGAAGCAGAACGTTTAGTCTTACGTGCCATCTTCTGTCACCTGTACAGGAGACTTTGTGAAGAGAAGATTGATCATTTCTCTGGGCACTCTAAATCCATGAAGCCTCAGGCTGTCTTCTGCCTCTACCAGACACACGTTCCTGGGCATTGGGTAAGTGGCACATTTCAGAGAAGAAGGAGGGAGGGGGAAAAAAATAACTTGGCTTTGATTCCAGGCCTCTCACTCCAAACTGAGAGGAAAATCTGTACATAAGTTTTGGTTCCCCAAAGGACAGAAAATGAGAAGGCACTTCCTACCCATTAAAGTATCCAAAACATTGCTGAGGGAAAGCTAAGCCAGTCCAGATGCTAAGCACGTTAAGTTTAAAGAAGCTCAGAAACCCTGGCAGCCGCCAAAAAAAAATGCTAGGGTCGTACTTCATCTAGTCCATTTCCTTGAGGAAGCCCATGGTTTTCCAGTTGGTTCCATGAGCAGGTAACAGACTTAACTTGTACACATTAAGAGCTCAACTCAGGACCAAGGCAGTAGCCTTTCCTCATTTTTCTGGTTCACCCAACACACATTCTAGAAAAGACATGAATGGAGTTGAAGGGTCCAGAGCACCTGCCCTTGAGGACAAGATTGAGAGGAGCAAAAGATGATGAAGCAATAAATCAATACAAATAGTATTTGCCATCTCAGCAAAGATTCTGAACATAAATATAGGCATGACCAATAACTGAGATACTTCTTTAGTCCATTACGATGATAAAGGAAATAGATATTAAAGGCTTGAAACAGAATCATTGCCCAAGCACCACAATACATATTGGTTTTTTTCATTAGCTTTATAATCATATTATTGAAAGACCTGTGATTGTGTAAAAATAAATAAAGTAACCTATTTTTTGTGTATGCATAGTGGAAATGTATGTAGACATGGGAGGAGCCAGAGAAATACTGTCTAATGAGTCTGAACTAAGAGAATGGTTGCAGGTATTATCTTTCTCCCAAGGATATTTCATATCATAATTTATATAGAGAGTGCTGAATGAAATGTTTTAAAAGTTCTTACAATATGCCTACAGTAAGACATATGAGAAGATGTGGATTCATTTTCTTACCAGAAAAAGAAACCGCTAAATCATACCATTTTGTTGAACCTACAGAGTAGCGTGTTCATAGGGATCTTCATTTTAAGGTGAATATTCAGATTGTTTTCTCCTTTTTTGGAAAGTGAAATCTTGTACCTTCTTAGAAGGGGATGTTTCTCTTTTACTTTCTTTTCTTTCTTTTTATGATAGGTAGAGTGTCTTCTGAACTGGTAAGCTGAGCTGATGAGGACTTCTGCAGAGACCATCATAGAAAGATGTGACAGAGTCCCTGCCGCTATGAAAGGTATTCATTTTCCATGTAGTATGCTGCATTCCTGGACCTCTTAATTAATGCTTTTCATAAGAAGAAATAACAACCTTGGATTCCTGTCTTAATTGAATTGGTACTTACAGTGCTCTGTATCATGTTCAAAGACTGAAAGATTCAATATTTGTGCCTGGCTTTTAAAGTAGAGCTTTCTAAGCTTCCTCTGTTCAGTATTCACTACAGTGGAGTGGATTTTGGGGAGAAAAATCTGTATTGTATTTGTGTAAAATTACAAAATATCAGTGGTTTAGATTTGATGTTATACTCATATGTTTTCTCTAATTTTCTTTTTATTACCCTTTGCATAATTGTAAGGCAATACAACCTTCCAATTACAGGGACCAGTGACGAACATAAACAGCAAGCAAGCACCAGAGGCACACGTCTCCTGCTGTGCGTGCTGTTGCCATTGTGTTGATCCTCAGAAATGGAACCACAGTTTAGTCACAGTTACAGATGCCACGGAAACAGGGGAAACAGGTCCCAGGGACAGTGTAATGGCTGGACCTACTGCTGACCTTTGAAAGTGAGCCCAGGAAGTTAAAAGGAGAAAGTGTTCATGGTTGAATCTATTGGCCACATTGCTAAGGTCAAAAATCTAACTGGCTAGGGCCAGATTCAATAAAAGTCTGTCTGACTTTTATGCCAAGCCACGCAGGCCTGGAAAAATCAGTTTTCTGGAACTTGCAAAGTCTCCCATAGTCAAGGCAAAGTCAGCATTCTTCTCCTTTCTTACACTTGGAGTGGGATGCGGAGAAGTCCAGAGGGAGGGAGGCTGGGGCAGCCTCTGCCTTGGCTGCCATGAGTAGGTTGGAATAGAAACATATAGAAGCACATGAGCACTGACCATTGTCAAACTACATGTTTCCATGGCTACCACTATCAGGTATCATTGATTCATTCTGCCATTTTGCATCAAACTTTTGGGGGGCTACAACTCTATGCCAAGAGCTGGGTGATGGTCTGGGAGAGTCAAATTGAAAGCATGTGGACCCTGTCCTTGGTGAGATGATAGTTAATGGATAATCCCAATATACTATCATACAATTCTTTAAAGGAATATAGAGGATGCCAAGAGGACAAGAGGCATCTGATTTATTCCAGGAGAGTGAGGCTCTGTTATTAAAGAATTCATGGAACTTTGATATGAACCAATGGCAAGAGTAAGGACAAGAATATTTGAACATCAGCAGCAATGGTGTGGAGGTGTGTGTATGTGAGGGAGATGAGATGGATAGAGAGAGACAGAGACTAAGAGTAAGAGAGAGATAAACAGAGAGAAAGAGAGACACAGGGGGAAGCAAAGAAAAAAAGAAGAGACAGGGACTAAGAGTGAGATAAAGACAGAGAGAAGAAGAGCGAGATTGGAAAGGCAGATTGATGATGAACTGGAGATAGTGTATGTCATACTGAGGAATTTGAACTAATCCTGAGCCTTGGGAAGCCTAAGCCACCAAGCCACCAACCTTTTGTAGTAGAGGAGATATATTTTTAACATTCCATTTTAGACAGAGCCTGGAAGTATGTGGAAGAGGCATTGGAGTGAAGCCAAATCTAGAGAAAATAGATTATTTAGGACATCCCTGTATTAATCAAAGTGAGAGTTGAACTGGGGAAATACATTAAAAAGTTTTATGTTGATAATGTCAAGGGACTCAGAGCTTGAATGAATCAGTGGAAAGATGGAGACAGGTAGGATAATGTCTTTCTTGCTGGCTTTGTTGATCAAGTGAGAGGTAGGGCCACCCATCAGGCTATGGAACAGAGATGGAAGAGCAGATGTAATGAATAAGAGAATAAAATGGGCAAATCCTTGTGTTAGTGGGGTCAGTAAACATCTTGGAACAAAATTTGGGGTTGAGGATAAAGTGAGGCTTATAAGTTTATGGGTCATGGTTGTAGTTTGGGAAGTATGCAGAGAAAAGGATGAAAGAGAGGAAATTCAAAATGGAAAAGGCATGAAAATAAAGTCCTAGAGAATCAGGTGAAGGCAACAGAAAAAAAAACTCAGAAAGTCACTGAGTAGCCACAGAGATAGGAAAGTCACCAGGGAATAATGACTCTAAATGCAAAAAAGGATAGTCCTATGAAAAATGGGGCCAGTTTTATGTCCTGCAGAAAAACCAAGCAAGATAAAGAGTGTGTGGCAGTCCTCAGGAGGACTGAGTTTGAGGTTCACTGACATGCAGCCTTGTGACACATAAATCTTAGGAAGTATGTTGAGTGTCATAAGCATAAAGGAGAAATTATCAGGAAAGCACACTCAAAGACATCAGGGAGTGCAAGTTCTAAGGACATATTTTTTGAACCTTCTAGTTACTCACAGGAAATAGTTCTATTTGGGTTGCAGTGATCTGCCTGTTGATTAAAAAATCCTTCCAGATCCAGGGAAGCCTGAGTGGGGGTGGTTAGCCTACCATCCATCCAAACCAATTACTTTTGTGTACAGGCAAGAGTGGCCTTTTCATGTTACCTGAAGTACATTCCAAATACTATTACTTTTTAAAAATTATTTTTTTGATTAACATTTATTTATTCTACATATTAATGGGATTCTGTGTGATATTTCAACACGCAGCATACACTGATCAAAGCCAACCTTCCTTTGTTTCCCTTCCCCTCCTACCCTTCCCACCCACCAGATATCACGACTCCACATTTGCTTTTTTACTGCATCATTTTCTTTTCTGACTACACTGTCCACTGGTGGAATAAAAAGGCTTGATAAGAGCATGCCCAGTGGACTGGGATTTGCGGTCATGGAGACTTCACATTTGTTCACAGTGAACCTGAAGTTGTGAAAAACACTTGAACTAGCATAATGATGTGACATCCAGAAACTGATTTATATGTGCACTTTGGATTTTAATAGGAGAAACTAGGCTTTCACAGTGGATGCTGTCAGTGGATGCTGTCAGTGTACCATCCCCATCCCCTTGACACTTGCTCTTTCTGCATGTGTCACCATTGACTTGGCTTCCTATCCCAAGCACCTGGAACACTGCCTGAGAGTATCCTGAGCCTTCTTGAGGTAGTCCACGAGTGCTGGCTTGGTCATGTCCAACGACCAACAATCAGCACTACTCAAGCAATCACTAATAAGTGTTGGTTAATTCAGTCTAAATGTCCCAGTTCTCCTGCTTCTGGAATGGGACAACTGCAAAGCATATTCTACACTGTCTCCCAGTTCTTACTGGAATTAAGCCCCCGAAACCAAAGATAAGACAAGTTTTATCCTTTGTTTTACTTGTTTTTCTCCTTATCCAATTTCTATACTCCCTCATTAGTGGGTCCTGGGATTACTACAAATTAAGTACTTGCACTTGGCTTCTTGTTTCAGGTCTACTAGGAAGAAAACCCAACCTAATACCAACCAAGTTCAAACTCAAAAAGCTCAAATGTACTTAGTCTCATAAATTAAAGACAAAAAAAAAAAAGGCAGGGTTGGGGGAGAAACCATTATATCACCTGTAATGAGGATAAATTTCTCAGGCTAAAAGCCTGGGCATGAAAAAAAGAAGGTCATACTATTTTTCTATTGATAACCTTAGGTTCTATACTGCTCACCAGGTAATAAGAGCTTCTTTTTAACCAATCCTGGGTAATGTGGGTTGACTCAGTCTTCTACCTCTGATTGTCGCTCTGGGAATGTGTTTAAATTGTAGGTATGGGAATGGGAGGTGAGGACAGGCCCACAGCAGGCATCTGTCCACTCTGCCAATTGTCCAGCCACTCAAGTGCCATCTTATGACTTTATTCATCAGCATGCTTCCAGCAGCAGTCATCAGTAAGCTGTGGTGGCATCTGAACTGGAGTCTGCCTCTTGCGTGGGTTCAGCTCTATTCTAGTCTTCCTGTTTTAGGGGACCATCAACTTCTTTCCTAGCAGTTACCATCCATCTGATGTTAGCCATGAAGAAAAATAACTAGCCTTTGTCTTATCAAGACTGCTGAGATGCTTGGAGGCTCGAGAGGTTCTAACCCAATCATCTAACTGCCATTTGCATCTATTGTTAATTTTGCTAAATTATATTAGGCCAAAGGAGTCAGGAAAACTCTGACTCTTTCCAGGCTTCACATGGAAAACGAGGCCCAGACAAGGCTAATCTCTGTTTGTCCATATTTCTTGAACTCTCTTCTCTGCTGCCAACAACTATGGGCAGGACAAGTCAATGCTTCCTTCACTTCTCAAAAAACCCTAAATCACTAACAAATGAGAGTCAATGGATAAACTCCCCAACTTTCTTGAGGCCCTTGGTGGGGAAAATTAAATTGTGTTCTACTCAGCTGAGGCACTTTCCATTCCCGTGGTAGTAAGTCCCAGTTGCTCACAGCAGAAGGACGCTGAAAACACTCTTTATTGACATTTCCCCTTTTCTTCTTCCCTGTTTTGTTTCCCACCTCTCCACTCGGGCTTCCTGGGATCATTTCTTGAGTAAAGCACCTACATACACTGTTTCAAGAGTTTGGGGATTACCTAAATTAAGACACAGCATCTCCCATTTGGTGAACTTGCCAATACATGTAGCCATATCCACTCTTCCTGTTTGCTTATAGAACATGAAATTGGGCTTACTCCTCCTCAAGTGGCAGAAACAGACATTGACAATGCTGAACCGTCAGACCAAATAGTGTTTGCTTCAGCAAGATCCTGCCTAGGGCAGCCACAGAACTTCTTCCCAGATCACTTAAAAAAGAAAGTTTTCTTGGAATTGTAAGGTATCTTCCCAAAGGGTTGGAAAGTAGGGATGATGTTGGGGTTGGGTGGAACAGTGAGAATTCCAGCCTGGGGCAGAAGGCAGGACAAGGGTGTGTGTGTGTGTGTGTGTGAGTGTGTGTGTGTGTGTGTGTGTGTGTGCAGCGTGCTGGAGAAAAAGTTATTTCATAGTAAAAGAAAAAAAATAGTCTGAGGACATTTCAGACACAGAGCTAAGTTAAAACACATGATAATGTACTCCAATTTAGAAGCTTCTTTGGTCTGATCAGTAAGTGAGCCAGTGGTGTGGTTTGGGCACGTCTCCTGGAATTTATGTATTGGAAATGGGGTCTCATTACAGCAATGTGAAAGTTGGAGCCTTTGGAAGGTGACTGGGTCATGAAGGCTCTGCCCTCATGAATAGATTAAACCATTCACGAATTAATGGTAAATTGCAGAGGTGGTTTATTATAAATTGATCTTTCCATAGCATGTTTTCCCTTTCTTGTCTTACGCTGCCTTCTACCATGTTATGATGCATTGGAAGGTGCTCACCAAATGTAGCCTTGCCCTTGACCTTGCAATTCCCAGCCTCCAGAATTTAGGAAATAAATTTATTTTGTTCATGAATTACTCAGTCTGTGGTATTATAGCAACAGCAAGGGACTAAAACAGCCAAAACAAGCCCAAGAATAATTGGGGCAGTTGGCAGATGATAACTTCCTGATTATTAAAATGGAAAGTTAGAGAGCAGACAGGAAGTGAGCAAGGATGGCATCCCTGTAGCATCACTCTTCTCCAATCTGTAAGCAGAAGCCCTCTGCCCCAGTGGGCTCCCTGTCCTCCTCTATCATTTTTGCCTGTTTCACCTTGAAGATAGCAGGAGCACTTCGTCATTCCCCACCTGGGAAGCTGGTGCTGAGGAAAGAGACCAGGCAGACCCACCATGGAATGAGGAGGTTTCCACCACTGGTCAGCACCAGGGCTCCTGCCTCTCCAGTGGACTTATTTCAGCTTACCACAGAGGCACAAGGCTGATCGTGAAGTCATCAGAGCTAATAAAATATTTGCCTAAAGACTAGATGGAGAAGCCCCTCTGAATCTGCAAAGTGCTGGGCCTGAAAGGCTTTAGGCTTTTAAACATCTCAGGTGAGAAGTGAGAGGTGGCTCTGCCCTATGTGTGGAGTGGCAGAATAGAGGATTGGTGGCCTGAATTTCAAGCTATCCTGGAAAGGCTCTTTCTATTGTTCCTGGTCACATAACACCTGAGAGGGCCAGAGAGGTAGTGCCTGACTTTTTTTTTTCTTTTTTTCTTTCTCTCTCTTTCTCTTCCTCTCTCTCTTTTCTTTTTTGCATTGTGACCCACACTTTGCTTATGCAGAAATATTCCAATGGGATCTTTCTAGGATTCTCCTGTTTGACAACTGCTCTTGTCTATTGATTGTTGTCCAAGGGCCCCTCTGGCATTTCTAACTGAGAACTTTCACTGTAGAGAAGAAATAATGTACTAATGGTATACTAAGTAATGGTGCCTTATGCCTGTGATCCAAGAGATTAGGGAGGCTGAGGCAGGAGTATTGCAAGTTTGAGATCAGTTTCAACAATTTTGGGAGAACCTCAGCAACTTAGCAAGTCTCTGTCTCAAAATTTAAAAATAAAGGCCTGAGTATGTAGCTCAGTGGTAAAGCTCACCAGGGTTCAATACCTACTACCGCCAGCTTCCCCAGAGAAAAGGAGGAGGGGAAGAAAAAATAATGGTCTTCTATTACTGGGCACCTGAAGGTACTGTCCAGAGCATGATTAACAAATATGAATTGTTTTTAAGTTTGAAAATGAGATAAATTTTGCATATTGTATTTTTATTTTTATTTTAGTAGTATTTCAAATTTCTTGTCATGAAACAACAGTTGCTCTTTATTGTTCTGTGGCCTGTTAGTTCCTTACTTTCTATCTTATATATTTTCTCAGTGTAAGATGTAAAGTGAGGGATAGGGTACTGGGTTGAGGACAGGAATAATGGGGAATTTACTTGGTTCTACAACTAAATGACTGTGTAAACTTGGGTCAGTTTTACAGCTTTTTCATTTCATCTCCCAAAAGTTGGGGTGGAAGATGAGGGAGGACACTAGTTGAAAAGCAACTTCTAAAATTTCTTTGGCTCTCTCGTTCAAAGATTCATTCTAGGATTTTAGATATTCTGATGATGTTTTCTAAACATGTTGTCATGTTTAAATAAGCAAACATATGCTGATTATTGGAAATGAATCTACAAAGCATATTGAAAAATGAGAGATTGCAAGGCAGATGACATCATTACAACAAACCACACTGGGATGGGGCTGGACTTGGAGAACTCAGAGAGAAACAGGAAGCAACTTGAAACAATTCATGAACTGTTGAAAGACTGATGAGAGAGCTGCTCTCAGTGGAGTATGCTATGGGTATACAGATTTTAGTATTTGGGAAAATTTGGGCAGGGAAGTGGGAAAATGTAACTATTCTGGTAATTTTTATTTTGATATAATTTTAATATGTAGAAAATATAAATACAAAAGCATATTTTTAAATGAACATCTGAGAATTACTTGAAGACATGAATTCTTCACACCTTTCATTTCTAGGTGCTCCTAAAACTGAGGGCATTCTCTTATGTAATCACCATAGCATTATAGAAATCAGGAAATTTAACATTTATATAATGCTATTGTTTAATCTATCATCCACATTCAGATTTTACAGTTTGCTTCAATGATATAGAGCAGTTTTGTTTTTCTTGCCCAGCATCCAATCAGAGATCATGTATGGCATTTAGTTATCATGTCACTTTAGTATCATTTAATCTAGAATAATTCCTTAACTATGGTCTGTCTTCATGCATTTGGTATTTTTGAAGGGTACTGGCTAGTTCTGGAGTAGAGGTTTGTCTGATTGTCTTTAATATTAGATGCAGGACAGGCTTTTTTTTTTTTTTGCAAAAACTGCACGGAATGTGCTTTGTTCATTGGAATATGGGTGAAAATCAATTTGTCACTTGGTTAAGGTTTTTACTTTTTCAATTTAATCCAATCCTTGAATTAAACATGCTGTGTTGTTAAGATTTGCTGATTCCTCTTGGTTCTGACTTCAGAAGAAAGGCAGCCTCATAGCAATAGTGCCACCTGCTGGACAAAAAAGGAATGTTTTTCTTAGACCTCGGACATGGTCCTCAGACATGGCTTGTATTTTGATGCCTTCTAAACATGATGCAACTTAAGGTTAAATCTAAGTTTTCTGGACATGGAGTTGATTAAACAGTGAAGTTTGAGGTCAAGACTTTAGGAAGTTGTAAGGGAAAAATCTAGAGTATAAAGTGACCCCATGCACAAGGAGGATTGAATGGTTTCTAGCACTGTCCTGGAGATTCCAACCCTCAGAGCACCTTATGCAGGACACTAATCATGAGAGACTCTCACTCATAATTCAGGCATGGAAGGTTTGGACAGGCAAGTGGCAGTGGGTGGTGCTTCCAGGCACGGAGTACTCACTGGCCCCACTAGATCTGCCCAACCAAGACCACATCATTTATTTCCCTTTCATCTTTGTAACATGGCTCCTTATAAACTTTAACTTGTTCCAGCATTTGCCTCATTGTTTGTCTGGAAATAATAAGAGCAGTTCGTCTCGCTCTATAATTTGAGAGAGAGGCTGGTATTCCCCTCCCATCATGGAAAACACTTGGGGATGATCTCTATCAGATATCTTCCAATCACTCTGATCACTGACTAAACCGTTCCCTTCAAAGAAGTTTTTGATCTTCTCTCTAACTAATCAGAAGTTTGAACTTGAAACTCACAGAAGATAAGTGGGCCAGCCCAAGGCTGATGTGTTTGTTGGACCACCTGTTTCTGCAAAGGCAGTATTCCTTGAAGTGAGGAGGGACCTGCGATCCGTTGATGATGGTTGGATGTGGGCCAAGTTACTTTTTCTTGTTATTGGTCATTTTTGATTATTAGGAAATCAGTTGGTCAACAGAAAGGTCAGAAAGTAGAAGACAAGTGGAAAAGGGGAGAAGATGATTTGGGTTCTGTAGTTAGGAGACGGAAAAGTTAATGATATAATCTAGATGTCAACAAGAACACATGTTAGGACCACTTCAGTCTTTATTATTATCTGGTCTCTGGGTGAAGGAAGAAGACAGCCCACTTCTTGGAACACAACTAAGATTCTCTGTGCTGCAGTTAACTGTGAACAAACACACATTAGAACCTCTCACAGGAGAGTGAGCAAGATAGAGAAGGATTGGGAACTTGGGGAAGCATTAGATTTGAAAGAGATTGGAGATAAAAGGGGACACAAAAGCTGTTCAAAAGTCTAAAATGGAGATCATTTCAAATTTAGCTCTTTTTGGCTAGATGAAGAATGAATACTAGTGACTTGAAGCTACAGGGATACAAGGGACACCTTAATAAGAGGAATAAAACCCATTTCTAGCAGTCTGAAGTATCTGTGGCTAGTTTGGGGTGATTTGGGGAGTGAAGTTGCAGAAAAAGTATACGTGACCAGATTGTGTGATCTACATGTCTCTTTTTCCCCAAGATTCTGTGATTCTGTGTTTAAATCATGGCTTGACTTAATCACTGGTCACATTTTTTAATCTTTAAAATTAAAAACATATTAAAAATAGGACTTTCAAAAAGGAAATAAAAATAAAATTGATTAGGTCTTTTTTTATCCAAATTCAAACTTAATTTCATATCATTGACATTTGGTTGAGTAGTCACCAAAATTATATAACATGTGGAGAAAACATATTTATAAACCAAATGGAAATCCTTTAATATCAACCCTTTATAAAAAGAATTTACCACTAAATCAATGCTATATAACTAAATGTTTAATTTTTAATCTCAGTGTGATCAAATTTAATTATCCCTAGAAAAAGTCTTTGTCTTCATAGATTTTTAGAGTATAAAGTTGGACTCTCAGTATTAGCACTTTGTAGCTCATAGAAAAAGCCACAAGGAGAAAAAGAATAATTCATTTGTTTTTGAACACTTTGGCTGCTCTTAGGTCAAGGACTGTAAAATTATTATTTGACCTTTTTAAAATTAAAATATTTGTTGAATAATTTATAGATTCATATTCAGATATGAGAAATAATATGGAAAGATCCTATATACTACTATTTATATGATTTTCCCCAATGGTAACATTTTGCAAAACTACAGTAGATTTTTTGATCTACAACATGGTAATTTTATATGGCTCAACCTAATACACTATAAATTGATGATGAAAACCACAAGTTTGGTCAATGTAAGCTATGTGGATAATCCTGAACTCATAAAACAAAGTAACTTGGCTGACATTGAGACATGGGTCATTACAGTATAAATGCACATGGGTTTATATTTAGGGAGAAGGGAGGTTTTAAAGAGAATCATTAGGAGAACTGGGATAATGGTCAAATTATACACACACACACATATATATATATATAAACACACACACACACACACACACACACACACATATATATATATATATATAAACACACACACACACACACATACACACACATACATATATATATATATATATATAATTTAACCAAGGGGTGCTTTACCACTGAGCTATATCCCAGCACTTTTTATTTTGAGAAAGGTTCTCACCACGTTGGTCAAAGCCTCGCTAAGTTACTGTGATTAGCCTCTAACTTGCAATCCTCCTGCCTCAGCCTCCTAAATCACTGGGATTACAGGTGTGCACTACGGTGCTTGGTTGATATTTTAATTTTTAAGAAATGATGTGGAAGGATCAGAAAATTGTGCATTGAGAAACAAAGAGTACTCTTGAAGAGTGCTGGTACAAGCTCAATACCAAGGTCAGAGAGAGCAAGGCAGTGTGAGGGAGCAAGGCAACCCCTGGTGGTGCCAGGCTAGCAGGAACTGCTCTGTTGGTAATCTAAGGGGAAGACACTTACTGAGAGAAATTGTGGGTGCAGGAGAGTTTGGAGGGCATGGATCTGGGAGAATAAAGAGGAGATTTACTTTTGCCTGTATGAGAAGAAAAATAAGAATAAATAAGATGACTTTGACATTCAGTTACAAACAGAAGGGACTGCTGTGTAAAATTTCCGAGTTTCTCAAACGCTTTAAAAATGGTGTAGTCCTTTGTCTTTTTCTATATTTTATCTCATGCAGAATTCTGAAATAGACAAGATGAAATCAGGGGTGATCTTTTCAAAATGAGGGAAAGACCATCTTCATTTTCACCTTCAAACAGCCAGACATTCCACAAAGACACAAGGAAACAAATAGAATCCATAATGAAATGAGATGGGCAAAACACTCCAACTGTGTAAGTCTCAGGTTAGTCAGGCCATGAAATTTAATTTTCACATCAATCTATGGTTCGGCAAATAAGCTGTGAGGTTTCAAAGAATTTCACTGATTTTAAAGATATCTTGAAAGCTGTACAAGAGGCTATAACAGGGATATGTAGTTCATTAAACATAATTTTATTAGCAGGTGGTCCATCATAGGGTAATCAGCCACCACAGACACCTGGAAGGACCCATTCAGTTATGACCACATCCTGAGTGAAAAGTATAATGGACTTTCCCAAAGTAAATGGACTCTTTACCTGGATTAATAAAGACCTTATATTCAGGTCCTGAAATGTGGCTGTCCCACAGTGCTGGCTAGCCTGCCAGACGTGCAGTACAGTCTTTATTCTGGGATCCATATTTAGGAAGGGCAGGGACAAAGAAGAGAACATGCATGGCCACAGAGTTGATTTGCAATGAGTATTTGTTCAAGAGAAGAAGGGACAGAGGCAGAATGAGAAGAGGAGAGAGGGAAGGAATGAGGAAAACAATGTGATATGATATATTGTTATAATTCTGAGAAATATTTTTCAGAAATGGATATGAATAAGCTCTAAGTAGAGAAGCAGATTTACAAGAGAGGGTAAGAATATGGAGGGTAACAGTTTCAGATAACAGTTTGTGTTGGTTCACTGCTGTCCATGTCATCAGGGGTAATTTGCAGTCCTCAAGCTTTAAAGATTTAACTTCTACCATTTATCCAAGATGTTTAAGTAAGAACTTGGATACTCTGAGCTCTGGTTCTGTATCTCCACTCCAAATTCATTTGGGTGTTAAACACATGTGAGAGTTCCAACATAAATATTTATAGGGCAAAGGACCTTAGAAAACAGTGTGTGTTTTTCAAATTGCATTTCACAGATCTGCCCAACCCCCCTGTTTCTCTTTCCCCATCTTCTCTTTCCCTGCCTCCTTTCTTCTATTCATGTCTTCTTTCTCTTCTTTCCAACTCTTTTTCCCACTCACCTGTTTTCTTTCTTTCTTTCAACTCATTCTTACAGAACACCACCGTCTTCCCTAGGCACAGCCCTATCTTCATGGAGCTCACGAGCCAGTGGAGAAGACAGACACTGATTCGAATTGTCACTTTTATAAAGTGTACTTCCTTTTAGACTATGGAAGTTATAATTTTGTTTTTAGAATTATTCCATGGATAATTATCTCATGTTTAAATTTGTGGATGTACTTACCTTCTATTTTTTTCCCCTGACTCATACCAGTTATGGTTTCTTCCTCAATATTTCAGTAAAAAGAAAAAAAAAGGTTTATGTTGAATTTGTTATTACAAATATATAGCTAGTGCATTCCTGGGCATACCCCAAGTCTGACTACTTCCCACCATATAACCTAGAACTGGCCATCATTGTAACCAGAGCAGGGAGGGTCCTGTATGCTTAAGGCTTGGGGGTTCTCTGGAAATTCACACCAAGTAGGAGAGTGGCTACCATTGGCTAGAGCTAAGGTTGGGCATGCCTTTCTACCTCCACTGTCTTAGCATCCTCAGTGCATGTGGACTCTGGTAGGTCACAGATAGGAAGGGTTCCAACAAAGTATTTTTTTTTTGGTTATCTTTTGTCTCAAACCCCTAATACAGATGTAAAAAAAAAAAAAACTGATGAACAGGGTTGACATTCTAGCTTTCTCTTTGCATTTGGATAATTAATCTTTATCCATCATTCATTTGTTTTTAACAGTTTTGTGTTATTCTATGTACAACAGTCATTTTATGGACAGCAAAGTTGAATAGAACAGTTTTTAAGTCCAAACTGAATTTTTTTTGTATTAATGGGAGTATTTAATCCATTTTGTCCTATTTTAGGAATTGATAATTTGGACTCTGTTTAATTTTAATGTTTTTGTAATATTTCTTCAATGAATCACTTTTTTTCTGTCTCTCCATTTGTTCTCTTACTATTAATAATGTAGTCTCTTAGCTTTTCACCATCAAATCTTCCAACCTTCATGCATCTGTACTCACAGACTATATATATCCTCTATTTGATCATTGCATATGCATCATTTCTATGTCCTCCCTCTTACCTATAGTCACTGTCTTCAATTATTTACCTTAATTTTTTCCCTGACTCATACCAGTTATGGTTTCTTCCTCAATATTTCAGTAAAAAAGAAAAAAAAACTCAACATATTATGGACATCAATGGTCTACATCTTGCTGAAGCCAAGGGAGAAACATTTCGGTTCTCATCTTAGTTACTGCTTAGCCACATTTGACATTGTTGACTGATTTATTCTTAAAATAACTTCTCAAAGCCCCTGTAGTGCCACTCCTATTTAGGTTTTTATTCCTACCCCTCGATGTCTTACCTTCTTGTGTATTTTGCAGTCTCCTCTTCCTCTGATCTCATGTTTAAATTGGTGGGTGTACTCGGTCCTCTACCATTTTATGTTCAATCCCTAGGTTATCCCATATAGTTACACATCTTCAAAGACCCTCTGTACACACTGATGATCCTCAAGTGAGTATTTCTGGCTCTAGTCTCCTCGAAGTCCAAACTTACACTGGGCATGTCCATTTGGATATGTAAGAAGCATCTCAAATCAAACATTGCTCTGGGTTCTCCACCTCCATATGTCTCTGTGAAGTCTTTCTCATCTCACTAGACAGTGTTACCTTCAACACACACCTAAGAGTGATATTTCATACTTCTTTTAAACCACCCCCACGTAAAATTAATCCATACTACCTGTTTCTCTACATACAAACACTTCCCAAAGCTGACTACTTTGCTCCATCTTTTCTGTTATACACCAAACCCAGTCCACCACCTCTTTGGTTGAGCTACTGCTAAAGGGTCTTACCTGATTAATTTTACTTAATTAATATTCACTGAGTTCTTACTATGGGCCATATGTCTTTAGGTATTGGGGATATGTCCATGAATAAAACATAAAAATATCTCCTTAATGACATTTATAGTCTATTGAAAGGAGATAAACAAAATAAATACTGGGGTGTGTGTGTGTGTGTGTGTGTGTGTGTGTGTGTGTGTGTGTGTGTATTAGTGGAGGTGATAAGTTCTGTGGAGGAATAAAAGTAATGAGGTAACAAAATGGTCAGAAATGTGTCACTTCAAAGAAGACATTGGGATAAAAGTATAAATTGGGTGAGGAAGTGAGGTGCATGGATAAGGCAGAGAGTGAGTAAACACCTTTTAGAGTGATCATAGGTGGCATGCTGGGGAATAACAAAAAGGGCCATGTGGGTGGAGTAGAGTGGAACAAGCAGAAGGTGAGTAGTATTTGAAGAGGTCAAGCAAGTCTAGGGAGGGACAGAGTAGGCACCTATGATATGGATATGGGTCCAGCATGTGCTGAGAGGAAAGACAAGCTGTAGAAGGGATTTTATTTTGTTTTGGTTAGCTTTCCAAAATTCAAATACCTTTTTAAGATTAGTTTGGGATTTATAGAAATGTTTGAAGAATAGTACAGAAAATTCCCATCCAATATCTATCCAGCTTCTTCTATTGTTAAATCATCTATTAATATGGCATATTTTTCACAAGTAAAGAAACAACATAGGCATTTTACTAACATCATACTTAATTCAAATTGTAGTTTTCTCCTACTATCTTTTTTCTGTCCCTAGATCCCATTCAAGCGATCCTATTACATTTATTTGTTATGTGTCCTTAGTCTCCTCTGGACTGTGATGGTTTCTCAGATTTTCATTGCTTTCAATGACTGACAATTCTGAGGCATACCAGTTAGGATTTTGTATAACCTTTTTCAATCTGAAATTGTCTGATATTTTTCTCATGATTAGGCTGGGGTCATTTCTCATAGTTGGGGGAGAGAACATTGGCTTAAAAATACATAAAAAGAGAATGAATATAACAATAAATTATATCAAAGGCACCTTGAGAAATCACAAGGTGCATTTCTAATAAAAAAATCAATTAAAAGCAAATAAAAACATTCTTATAAAATATTTAAAAGAAAAGCACACTGTGTAAAAAACAGTAGTATCACTCCCCTAACCTGTAATTAAAGGACACTTTTATGGATAAATTAGTTAGTATTTCAAAATCAAAAGGTAGAAAAATGATTGACATAACAAACCTGAACGTAAATAAAATAAATTAATTAAAATAGTAGAGTAGAGCACAGAATTGGGAGAGAAGGAAGAGAAAGTCATGGGCAATGAATTGGCCAATTATCTTATGTTCATATAAAAACATAGCACAATGATTCTCACTATTTTTTCTGAGTAAAAAGGCAGCAAATACACAAAGAGTAGAGTTGATTGATAAGACTACTTTTAAAAAACAGAGAATTCTTTTGATGGTAAGAAGAGGTAGTAGCAAGAGTGAGGACAAAATGTAGCTTGATGATGGAGAACGAGCCTAGCATGGGGTTCAATTCCAGCACTGTAAAACCAAAACAAAACAAAAAGATAAAGAAAGAAATAATAAAAACAAATAATACAATAATAAAGAACAAATAATAAAACACAAGCATATGCAGAATTCTTTTTCAAATAATAAGAATTGATTTTAATCCCCAAAATGTATAATTTTCTAATAGAAAGTAGAAATGCCAAAATTAGTTTTAGAGCAAAACCACCAAGAAGACTCATATCCATAAAAAAAATAAAATAAGATAAAAATTGAAATTACAGTCAATGATATCTCATCCACAAAGACATCAGACCAGATGATTTTTCCAGCAACTTTTAGCAGAAATTCAAGAAACATATATTTCCCATTATATCTTAACTGTTTCTGAAAAAAGAAAGTAATGCTGCAAAGCCATTTTATAAAAATTGGAGAATACCCTTAGGAAAACTGTAAAAGAAAAACACAAAGATGCATACCTTTGTTTTAAAATTATAAATAAAGCAACAAAAATTATTTGTTGTACCACTTCAGGAAAATACTATTTTATCTTTGTGGTTAATGTAAATTCACCTTTGTGTTTAATAAAATTTGGAGCGCTCTGATTTTAAATGCACAGTTAGTCAATATAATACTTCCCACTGACTTCAATACTAACCTGTAGTTATAACTTATTTTTTTAAATAGACACTAATGCAGTATCTCCTTATAAATGTTGGAGGATCATTATAGGGGAAACTAAATTTTTCTAATTTTCACTTGGCAAAATTTGCTTGGCAGTATTCCAGGCTGATATTTTGGATTATATTTTGCTTTGAGAAACAAGGCAATATTCCTTTTGGTTATTTTTTTAATGCTAAGTAGCTATTCATTTCTCACAACTTACTAACACTTATTTGAAACAAATTTATCATAAAATAAGTTTCCATTTGTAGTGGCATGTATTTGTTAATTCTATTCATGGCTATGCATATCATTGTCATTTAAGAATACTTTCAGATATCTATTTTTTCTCAAAAAATAAGAATTTGAAGTAGATAATTGCTGTTGTTTTATTTAGTTTGTTTCTTTTAGTTCTTGTTCAAAGCAAAAAGATGTAAAGAAAGAAAGAAAGAAAGAAAGAAAGAAAGAAAGAAAGAAAGAAAGAAAGAAAGAAAGAAAGAAAGAAAGAAAGAGAGAGGACAGGGACACTTCTTGCATGCCCCCAATGTATACTTCATGTATGCTGTTAACCCTCGTCCTGAAGCTGCCATGAACAAGAAGCAGGTCCTGCCTTTAATTGCTAGTCCCCACGGCCTTACTTGCATCTGCGGCAGTTGTACAAATGTGCACTGCCAGCTCTGGTCCATGCAACTGTGCACACACAGATAGCTTCCCAATCCTTGTCCCCAGTCCCCACTATCACACACATGTGTGCAGCTGACCCCAGCAACCAACCCGTGTACACTCTCAGGCCCAGCTGCCACTGTTACCTTCCTGCTCCAGTCCCTTGCTTTTGGACCCAGAAGTACTACTCAGGAATCCAACAATCCTTACAGCTACCACAGACCTCCCAAATCTCTTGCCTTAAAGGATCATGCAGTTGTGAATGTCCAGACCCCAGACATGAAGCCTCCACCTTTATCTGAAGCTCCCACATATCTCTCACTTGTGCTACTAGACCCAGGAGTCAAAGTGTGCTCCTATGTGCCTATCTTGTATCCCTCACACACAGGTGAAGGTATGTCCTTATTGAAATCAGTCCATAAAGCTGGAAGAGGAGACTGTATCTTCAAAAGTGCAAATATCCAAACAAAGCTACAAGGACCACAAACAATCAGCTATACATGAAACTACTCACTGATAGTATGTGACATCCAGTAACCAACTTTAAAGAATTGGAGGTAAATGAATTTTCTGACCAAAAATAATTATTCTAAAGATGCTCAGTGAGCTAGAAGAGAACACAAGTAAAGAATTTAACAAAATCAGGGGGAAAGATGAGAAAAAAACAACAACAACAGCTTCAACAAAAAGAAAGAAAACATTAAAAAGAGAATCAAATGGAAACTTTGGAACAGAAGAATACAATGAAAGAACTTCATAGAAAGCTTCAACAGCAGGGTACATCAAAAAAGAAAAGATGTGGATTTCAATACAGATCCTTTGAAATTATCCAATTATAGGAGAAGAATAAAAATGGAATGAAAAGGAAGAAAGATGGGCTGGAAAATCTATGGGGTATAAGTAATAGAACTAACATTCAAATTATAAGATTTTTCTGAAGGAGAAGAGAAAGAGACAGAGAGCTTATTTAAAGAAATAACAGCTGAAAGTGTCTCAAATCCTGGGAAAGTTATGACCATCCAGGTACAAGAAGCCAAAAAAGTCTCCAAACATATTCAACCCAAAGAAAACATTACTCTGATACATTATAAACAAAATATTGAAAATTGAAGACCAGGAGAGAATTTTTAAAGTACCAAGGGTAAAGCCAATTACACACTTGGACATTTCAGCAGATTTCTTAGCCGAACCTTTTCAGGTCATTAGATACTGGAGTGATATATTCAAAAGGCTAAAAGAAAAAACTCTGCTTATGAGAAATACTTTACTTGACAAAGCTGTCCTTCATAATGATTCAGAGAAAAAGACCTTCTCAGACAAACAAAAGCTTAGGAACTTTATATCATTGGATCTATGTTACAAGAAATATGAAGATAATTCTTCAAGCTGAAGCAAAAGATATATGAAAGTCTTTGCAGGAAAAGTCACTGGCAAAACGTAGATATGTAGTAAAATTCAGAATATGCTACTATTGTAATAATGGTGTGTAAATCACACATAATTGCTGTAAAGGTTAGAATACTAAAAGTTACTACCACTACATCAAAAATTACTACAGCTACAATTGTTTGCTAATATAAACATAAAAAGATACAAATAGTAACATCAAAAAGCATGACATATATGGGGGAAGAATGTAAAAGCACCCACAGAGTTTTCGAATGCATTGGAAGTGAAGTTTCTATCTTAAAAATAGATTGATCTGATTATGAGATGTTTTATAAAAAACCTCTGGCTTATATTTAAAAAGGAACAATCTATAGTAAATATGCCAAAGATAAGGAGAAAGAAATCAAAACATACTCCAAGAGAAAATCCTGGACTCACAAAAGAAGATGGCAAGAGTAGATCAAAGGCAAAATGAACGGGGGGAAAAAAAAGCAAACTATGAAGGAAACACAAAAAATTAAAAATGGCAATAGTAACACTTACCTATAAATAATCACTTTAAATGTAAAATGACTAAATTCTCCAGTCAGAAGACTTAGCATAACTGAACAGATATAACACAAGGCCCACCTATATGCTACATACAAGAGATTAACTTCACCTGTAAGAAGAGAGACTGAAAGTGAAGGAGTAGAAAACAATATTGCGTGTAAATAGAAATCAACAGAGAGGAAGAATGAGCTTTATTTCAAACATAATAGAATTTTAAAAATTATAAAAAGAGACAAAGAAGATCATTATATAATGCTAACGAGGTCAATTGATTAAGGCAATATATATGTACCTAACATCAGCCTACACATCTAAATATGCAAAGCACATATTAACAGATCTACAGGGAGAAAAGGACAGAAATATAATCACATTGAAGGAGTGCAAAACCCTACTTTGTTTTTTAAATTTATTTTTAAACTGTACATAAAAACATAAAAAATGTACATATTTATGGAGAACCATGCAATGTTTGGATACACACACATTGTTTGGATACATACACATTGTTTGGATACACACACATTGCATAATGTTTAAATGAAGGAAATATGTATCTGGTTCCTCAAATATTTGTCATTTCTTTATAGTGAAAATATTACAAAACTTTTCAAGCTTTTTCACATGAAGAAGACAACTTTTTTATATATATATTCCACATATGAGTGAGATCCTGTGGTACTTGTCTTTCTGTGTCTGGCTTATTTCACTTACTATCACTATCTCCATTTGTGTCACATTGTCACAAATGACAGGATTTTATTATTTTCTATGAATGAAATAGTATTCTATTCTGTATATAGCCACATTTTCTTTATTGCTGCATCAGCTAATGGACATTAAGTTTGTATCCATTTTTTGACTCTTGTGAATAGGGCTGCAATTAACATGGAAGTGCAGATATCTCTTCAAAACATGAATTTATTTTCCTTTGTATATATACTCAATGGTTGGCTTGCTGGATCATATGATAGTACTGTTTTTAGTTTCTGAGGAACTTCTACACTGTTTTTGATAATGGTTATAATAAATTACATCCCTACCAATGGTGTGAAAGAGTTCTGTTTTCTCTACATCCTCACCTGCCCTTGTCAGTTTTTTGCCTTTTTACAACAGTCATTTTTACTAGGTGAACTTACATCTCAATGTGTTTTGGATTTCCCTCATGATTAGTGATGTTGATCATTTGTTCATATCCTTGTTAGCATTTGTATATCTTCCTTGAGAAATGTCTGCTTAGGTCCATTGCCCACTTCTTAATTGGGTTATTTATTCCTTTTGCTATTATTGAGTTTTTTTGAGTTTCTCATCTTACCTGGATATTAACCCCTTTCCAGATATATACTTCACAAATATTTGCTCCTATTACATAGATTGTCCGTTCACTCTGATAGTAATTTCTTTTGCTGTGAAGAAGCTTTTTAATTTAGTGTAATTCCATTTGTCTATTTTTGCTTTTCTTTCTTGTGATTTTGGAGTCTTGTCAGAAAACAATCTCAGCCTTTTGAATTTCCTGAATTTTCTTCTAGTAGTTTTAGGTCTTACATTTTTCTTTAATCTACTTTGACTTGTTTTTTTTTTTAACGGGTAGGGATTTAATTTCATTCTTCTGCATATGAACATTCAATTTTCCTACCACCACTTACTGAAGAGATTGTTCTTTCTCCAAAGTGTGTTCTTAGCACCTTTTTTTCAAAGATCAGTTCCCTGTAAATATGTGGATTTACGTTTAGGTTCTCTATTCTGTTTTATATTTCTATGTGCCCGTTCTTATGCCAATACCACGCTTTTGGATTACTACAGCTTTGTAGTATATTTTGAAGTCAAGTACTATAAAGCAGCCTGCTTTTTTCTTTTTGCTAAAGATTACTCTGACTATTCAGGTTGTGTGTGTTTCCATACAAATTTTGCAATTGCTTTATTCAATATGTGAAGAATGTTATTGGCATTTTGATGGGGAATTGCACTGACTCTGTAAATAATTTGGGGTACTATGAAAATTGTAACATTGATTATTTTAACCCATGACCATGCGATTGTTTTTCTGCATCTGTGTGTGTATGTATGTGTCCACTTCAATGTCTTTAATCAATATATTATTGCTTTCATTGCAGAAATTTTTCACTTCATTGGTAAATTTATTTATGAGGCTTGTTTGGTTTGTTTGTTTACTTATTCATTTATTTTGGTAGCTATCGTGAATGGGATTGCCATCAAGGTTTCTATTTTAGATATTTTACTACTGCTGTTTAGTAATAGAACCGAGCATTATGTTTTTATTTCTCTCCTGCAACTTTTCTAAATCAATTTATTAGTTCTAATAGTTTTTTTTGGTGGAATCTTTAGGGAGATATATCTATATTTCTATCTATCTATCTATCTATCTATTTATATCTATGTCTATATAATAATGTCATCTGTAAACAATGAGGATTTGAATTATTTTTTAATTTGGATGCTTTTTATTTCTATCTCTTTTCTAAATGTTTTTGAGAGGGCTTCTAGTACTATGTTCAATAAAAGTAGTGAAAGTGGGTATACTTTTCTTGCTCTAGATCATAGAGAAAACTTTCAGCTTTTCCCTCATTGAGTATGTGGCTACCTGTTGCCTTATTATGCATAGTCTTTATTTTGTTGAGGTAAATACTCTGCTTTGGGCATTAGCTAGACCATTGAGACAGAAAAGTCAATAAGGGATCATTGGACTTAAACTACTGCTTAGATCAATGGGATCCAAATAACATATGAAGAATCTGGCAGCAGCAACAGAAGACATTCTTCTCAAATACACATGGGACATTCTCCAGGATGGGTCATATGTTAGTAAACAAAACAAATCTTAATAAATTTTAAGGTTTAAATAACATCATATACCTTTTTTGAACCACAATGGTATGACACTGAAAATCAGTATCAGGAAGAAAACTAGAAAATTCACAAATAACGTGAAAATTAAACAACACACCCCTGAACACCTATAGAATAAAGAGGAAATTAAAAATAATCTTAAGGCAAACAAAAACAGAAACACATTATTCCAAAACTTGTAGTAAACGCAAATCTAAGAAGGAAGTATGAAGCAATAAATACCACATTTATAAATAACTTTTGGTTTAAATTATAAAATAATTATTTCAAATAAACAACCTAATATTACAGCTCAAGAGACTAGAAAAAGGAAAAACAACTAAGCACAAAGTTATAAGCAGTTAGATAATAACGAAGATCAGAACAGAAATCAATGAGATAGAGATTATTAAAACAGTAGAAGAAGATAAATGAAACCAAAAGTTATTTATAAAGATAAATAAAATCTATATACTTTAGACTAGAGCAACTAATAAAAGGAGAAGACTCAAATAAGATTGGAAATGAAAAGGGAGACAGTGAAACTGATAACACAGAAATGCAAATAACTATGTCAACAAATTGCATAACCTACAAGAGATGGATGAATTCCTAGAAACGTGCAACTTAGCAAGACCAAACCATGAAAAATTAGAAAATCTTAACAAAAATTAGAAAATTTTACCAAAACAACACTATGATTTAAATACCAACCAGTAATCTCTCAACAAAGAAAATTCCTGGACCTGGTAGAATCACTTATGAATTTTACCAACTATTTAAGGAAGAGCGAATACCAATTCTTCTCAAATTTATCCAAAAAATTCTACAGGAGGAAATATTTTCAAATTCATTTTAGATCTTGTATTCTGACAAAAAAAAAACATGTGAGGTGATAGACATGTTAGTAATTTCATAATGCAGTCCTATATCAAGACATGGAATTATATACATTAAATATATGCAATTTTATTTTTGATCAAACCTCTGAAAGGCTAGAATTTTTTTTTTAAGAAAGGCAGGTGCAGGGCTGGGGATGTGGCTCAAGTGGTAGCTCGCTCGCCTGGCATGCATGCGGCCTGAGTTCGATCCTCAGCACCACATACAAACAAAGATGGTGTGTCCGCCAAAAACTAAAAGATAAATATTAAAAATATTCTCTCTCTCTCTCTCTCTCTCTCTCTCTCTCTCTCTCTCTCTCTCTCTCTCTCTCTCTCTCTCTCTTAAAAAAAAAAGAAAGGCAGGTACAACCTCAGTGGGATCTGTCAGAGGAGCCAAGTGATTGTCATGTGGATATCTCTAATTTCAAGGGAAGCTTAGACAAGTTTCTACGCATATTTTATGAGAGAAGGTTTAGTGACAGCTTTCCTAATTCCAAATTCATATATTTCTTTGTTAGTTTTGGTAATTCTTTCGTTTTCCCCTTCATTTCTGTCTTATTTTCTTTCCTCCTTTATGGAGCAAAAATGAACTTATCTTAGTTGGTTCTGTTGCAGAGAATTTTTAAATATTTATGTCTTTACTTTCAAGATACTTGGTTTTGAAGTATCAGTGTCCTCCTTTACCCCAAAATTGTAAGAGACAATTTTTAAATTAGCAAGCAGATTTTTGAAGAATTTTAAATTATTTTCTTATTTCCAAGTATTGTGTACCCAGAATGCTTTTGTTATTCAAGATCTTGGCATTGATTCATGATTTTTGGCATTGGTGAGCCCAAATTATAGTCATTTTATAAACTTTTTATTAATGTACAAAACCTTTATTTCCTTTTTCTTCAAGCAGAGTTTGGTGTGTTTGTAACTCTTGGCTCAATTGTTTATAATAAGTGAAACATTAATAGATATTAGTTCTAAACATAAGGGCAAAACTCACAAAGCTTCCAGATGAAGTACTTATCTGCCAAGAACTAAGGATGGCATGTTAAGGTTTTTATTATTGGTTCAAAATTCTGTTTCTCTTCACTTCCCCTTATAATTTCTACAGCTTTTACTTCCGTATTTTGCAGTTAGGTTACTTGGTATGTAGAAATTTCTCATAGTTTTCTTTTCACTGTAGATTACTATCAGCATAATGATTTATAAAGCTAGCCCCTGGGTCCAATTTAAGTATTTGTTCCTTGAATTTGTCTGATACTGATTCTTTGGCTTTTGCTCTTTGTTAAACTTTCAATTTACATGATATTTCTTTTCCTTCCTTTTCATTTAAATATTATAAAATACATATACCAAAATTTGCCATCTTTAGCATTTCTAAATGTACAGTTGACTGACACTAAGAGTATTCACATCCATCACCAACATCCATCTCCAGAACTCTTCGCTTTGCAAAATGGAAATTGTGCCTATCATTAAAACTTTCCCATTCTCTCCCACCCCAACCCCTGGGAACCACCATTCTGTTTTCTGTCTGTATGAATCTGATGCCTCTAGGTACCTCACCTGAGTGGAATCTCATGGCTTTTGTACTTTTGTGACTAGCTTATTTCACATAGCATAATGTTCTCAAGGCTTGCTCATTTTGTGGCATGTGTTATTTATTTCCTTTCTTTTTAAAGGGTAAATAATATTTCATTGCATGCACATGCCACATTTTTCACATCCATTCATCTGTCCAGGATCCTTTTGTTTCCAACTTTTCTTTTTTAATATGCTGCATGGACACTGGAATACAGAGAGCTCTTCAAGTCTATACTTTTGATACTTTTGCGGGAAGGGGAATAGAAATAATGAATCATGAAATAATTCTATTCTTAATTTTTTTGAGTAACTTCTATACTGTTTTCTAAAGTAAGTACATAAGTTTAGAGTCTCAACAACAACGCACAAGCATTTCAATTTCTCCATATCCTTGCTCACAGCAAGGATGTAGAAGAAAAACAAGAGTTATGATTCAGAGCAAAGGGAAACAGGACAAATTTGGTCAACAGGTCCAGTCCAGTGAGGCATGAAAAATAATCCCTGTGATGGAGATATCATCACTGGTCCCTAAGGCTGTTCTGTTGAAATAATGGGGTTAGAAGATATAGAAGATAATGTGGAGTTGGCTTAGGGTATCTGGAAGGTAAAAAATTGAGGTAGCAAGTTACTTTCAAGGGTGTAGGGCACAGCATGGCTTCTAAAGCCAGAGAGCCCAAGTTCAAATTCTGATGCTGCCAGATATGAGCTGGTGACTTTGAGAAGAACCTCTTCTGTGATTCCTCAGTCTCATGAGCACTAAGGGGGCAATGTATGGAGCCCCGCAGAGTGGTGGTGAGGCTCGTGCAAGAGAACCCAGGGAAGGTATGTGAAGTGATGCCTGCCCATCCTGTTAGCTGTCAGCACAAGTGACAGGGGGATCAGAACAGCTTCTCTCTCCTCCCCCTTCCCCCTTCCTGCTTCTTCATCTCAATTTCCCCCCTTCTTCGTCCTGTCCTCCTTCTTTTATTTTTTTTTCTTATACATCTTTTATTCTTTCTTTCTCTTCTTTGTTCACTCTTTTTTCTCCTCTTTCTGTTCCCTTTATCCTCCTCAGACTTGAGCATTGGCTTGGATGCTGTTGTTGTTGTCATCACTGTTAGTTATTCCAGGGAATTTGACCCATTTGCACTATTTTAGGAAGTACTAATGATTACACACACACACACACACACACACACACACACACACACACAAGCATGCACATTCAAATACATTGTATTCCATCCAGAATGCCATAAACCATGTAAAACTGTAAGCAACAATTAAATGGAGCTTGAAATTTGATGAGAAAACACATACACACATGTATTTCAAAAATAACTTTGATATTCTAACAATTACTTTGTAAGCATTTTTTTTTGTTCTTGAAAATGTTGCTCTTCCATTCAGAAAAAAAAAACATGAATTGCAATTCATAATGAGTAAAGAACTACATATGAAAAAATGTCCTTTTGCAATACATCTGTATATTTTCAAAAATGCAATAAAATAGTATATAATCTTATATAATAGTGTTTGTATTTTTTCTGTTACTTTATCTACTTTAATTTAACAAATATTTCCTTTAATGGCACCTTGCAGACAGCTTATGATGTCAGGAAGAATAGGTCTCAGGCAAGCACACTTTTAAGACGTGGGTGCTAGGGAGAAAGGAGTGTGCCGGGTGATACAGAGCCATGGGGTAGATAGTTTTTGTGAACCCTCAGTCCCACCGCAGCTATGGAGGGGCTGCCTCTATTTGGAGGAGGTGAAGGAGGTTGTGTGGAAAGTGCTCTCTGATTCCAGTCTTAGAAGATGAGCTCTTTTTTTTTTTAAAAGAGAGAGTGAGAGAGGAGAGAGAGAGAATTTTTAATATTTATTTTTTAGTTTTCGGCGGACACAACATCTTTGTTGGTATGTGGTGCTGAGGATGGAACCCGGGCCGCACGCATGCCAGGCGAGCACGCTACGGCTTGAGCCACATCCCCAGCCCAGAAGATGAGCTCTTAAGTGGAAAAGAGACAATGAAAATGCTGGGCATTTGGAATTTGGTGAACTAGGGAGAAGATCAGAACAGAAATCAATGAGTTAGAGATTATTAAAACAATTTATGCATCAATAAATTTAATGCCTGAAGAGAAGGGGTTGTTCTCAACCTCAGTTTACCTTAGTAACTATTTCCCTTTAAGCAGATTTTAATGTTTTATGACCCTTCTTTTCTATCCTTTGACAATTTAAATTTCTAGAGTATTTTTTACTACTGTGAATATTTCAGTATAATACCAGGATATAATTATTTAATAATCACACTTTTGCTACAGGCCAAAGCACGGCTTATAAAACCCTTTTATAAAATAAGAAGCACCTTACTTGAAAATAAGTTTGATACCATAACAATTATTTCTGAAGCAAACTTTTTTTTGTCTATAAAATATTGATTTGTCTCCCATACAGAAAAAAAATGAGAAATGTGAATTGCAATTCATTATGAATAAAAATCTGCATGCTGAAAGGGTCTGTGTTGGCAAACTATATGAAAATTTTTATATAATAATAATAGTATATAAATAAACACTTATATGTATGTATTTCTTCAAAATACTAGACATTGTTTTACATAAGACCAATGTTAAATGTCATTCTAGCTATTCCACAGCCAAAAGCAGATGTCAAAACTCTTCAACATAAACAATTGTTCTGATAAAATTTTAGAGAACAGAGTTATTAAACTTGAAAGCTCAATAATAGATTATAAGAACTTTAGAAGAAATAAAATGTTTTTCCCTCTTTTTCTTCTTAGAGATAGTAGAACTGGCTGCACTTTTGACAGCTACATTTCACACTGTATTATAATTTTTAGATTCTGTTTTTTTTAAATTAAATATTATTTTGGTTTTAGATGGACCCAATCCCTTTATTTTATTTAAAATAAAATATTTATTTTATAATGTAATGCTGAGGATTGAACCCAGTGCTTCACATGCACTAGGCAAGCACCGAGCCACAACCCCAGCCCTAGATTCTCTTCTTGATGTGATTCTTTCCACTAGTTTAACTACAAAGCTACATACCCCGTGCACTTAAAAAGCTCTGGTTTGAGTCAGGAATAACAAAGAGACATTATCAGCCAGTTTGCAGGGATTTCTGCAGAGAAGCTGAGTTAAAGTGACTTGGCATGCTTCGGGTCGCCTGATGAATGTCAAGTGAGGGGGGGGGCACTGAATGAAAGTTCCTTGCAATGCCATTCTTTGTAATTGGAAATGCTATGTAAAAAATAAACTATGTCAACAGTTTCTGCTGCCTGCCTCACATCCTGGAGAGCCGTGTACAATGTGAGTTATCCCTGCAACTTAAAAGAATTATGACCACAGAGATTGTGAGGGGTGCAGCTGGTTTGCAAAGCTGCTTGGGGTAAACCTGTCAAAACTCATGAGTAAACAGAATCTGAAAACAGAGGCTGTATGTAGGGGAAATCAATTGCTTTTTCTACAAAATAAAAGGAAGAGTTTTGCTCAGGGCAATGTGACGATGACTTGCAACTGTTCTGCATTAACTGTAACTTTCTTGTTGTTTTCTCACTGCCCAATTTTCCTTTATTCTACAGTGAGCAGTTGAGGCTGTGTATTGCACACTGGGAATATCTAAACTGGAAATAATTAGAATATATATTTCATTTATAGTGGGCCTTATGTGAGGAGAAGTAAAGATTGCCACAGCTTCCTGAGTCTATGGGTTAATGATGTGTTCTGCATTTTCTTAATTTTCCACATTTTAACTGCCTCTGTTCCTTATTTGGGGGTAGGGAACTTTGAGAGGCATGGGATACAGACTTACTGGGGCAGAAATGCACAGCTCTAGAGACCATAGGGGATAGCATAGAGAAGGTCAAGTAAATCAAGTGGTTACTTGGAATTATTTCCCTCCAGTTTCTCCCTTCAGTGTCAGAGCCAGCATGTTATCAAGGATAAGTTTGAAACTAGAGATTGGTTTAAGGTCACAGTGGTTATTTTATAAGGGTATGTTTTTAGAATTTGATGAACAAATGGACTTTCAAAATTAAGTTTTCCAAAAACGATTATTGAAAAAAGAAAATACAGACTGACTACAGAAGAAAAATAGCCCACACATGTGTGTACTTGCCCGTGTGTGTCTGTTATACATGTATTAGATACACATCCATAGTGAAATGAAGTCATTGGTAAAGACAAGTGCCCATTTTTCAGATTTAATTAGGACATCATTCTGATGTAGACTAAGCTAGCATAAATAAAGCCAGAAACTGGGTACAGAGGATAAATTGGTTATAAATCTTGGAGCTTGTTTGTATGGCTGGGTTGCATGAGTGAAGCATAAAAAGGAAACAAAAAGAGTTTTACATGAGTTATAAGTGTGCATTTGGTCAAGCTTTACTATAAAGGGAAGAACTATGAAAGCTATTCTTAAGAAGTTTAGAGATAGAAACTCTGGGGGAAATCCAAGAGGTCATTCTGATTTAGTGCATAATTTTCAAATTGCAAAGACACATTATCTCTAGAAAGACTTGATTCAAAATTAACCCAGAGTGATAACTACAGGCAATGAGTCAATAAATAAGGCATGAAAGGCATGCAACATTTCATCAAAGATAATACCCATAAAAAGTCACTGTAGAATAAAGGATGAAATTGTGTCTTCCTCAACAGCAATCCACAGCCTCTGTCTCAGAGGTGGACATCCTCATGTCCAAGCAGAGACATGTTCTCCCAAATTTCTTGACATCTTGGTACCCAGCAGATCATTTTGAGATTATATCCTAACTTTATAGTCACTTATAGTCAGATGACTTATGATGGTTCCTCTTATTCAATAGCATCTGAATTACTAAAAGTGATCAGAAAACTCCAGATCATTTCTGATGGTGGGAAAAAGATGAAGAGAAACAAATAGAGAAAAGGATGAATTTAGTTTTGAGATTATAATCCCCCCAAAACAGATCCTATGAAAAAAATTTATGTACAAGTAGCTTATTGGAAAGTGTGTCAGACAGTTTTTCATTACTAAAACAAAATACCTGAAATAGTCAACTTGTAAGTAGGAAAAGTTTGCTTTGGCTCATGGTTTTGCAGGTTTCAGTCTATGGTCAAACAAACTCACTGCTTTGGGGGCCTAGGGCGAGGGAAGAGCGTGGGGTGGAGCATGTTCACCTCATGTCTAAGAATGAAAGAGAAAAGAAGACTAGGTGCTGGGGTCACAATGTCACACCCCTGATGACTGGAGACCTCCCATAAAGCCCCATCTCTTAAAGGTTCTTCCACCCCCTTCCAATAGGGCCACGTTGTGAACTAAGCCTTTAATATACAGGCCTTTGGGGGACATTTAAGATCCAGGGTATAATCTTAGGAAGCATTGTGAGGGAGTAGGGGACAAAGCAAAGCAGGGAAGGAAACAATAGAGAATTCTATTGCAGACAACAAGGGTTCCATCTTGCTGGAGCCCTCTGGGAAACTATGTAGGACACATCTCAGAGATGCCCCCATTCTAAGGGACAAGGAAGCTACATACTTTGTGCTTACATATGAAATCTTATCTGTTACTGATAAGGTCTGATTCTGAAGGCATCAAGCCCTGATGCTTCAGACTTGCCCAAGAGAGCCGAGCAAGGCCAGAGGCAGCAGTCACAGGGCCTTGCATTAAAACCAGGCACAGAATCAGTGGGCGTCAAAGGGGTCTAAATGGGACATTGACTACATCAGTCCATGATGTTGGTCTACAATTTTTCCAAGAAGACAGATCAAAAGGAACAAATGTCATGTTTCCCAGGCCTCCCTATTGCCTCTACTATTATCAGAATGATGGCAGAGGGCAATATTGTCACTCCTTTTAATCACTGGGAGTAGTCCCACCACTAGGAGTGAACTAACCAGGGCTCGCTGTGGTGGGTTAGCTTGGTCTGAAGAAGGTGGTAGGGAGGCTTCACGTAAATCTATGGTGACCCTTTCCTCCCAGGAACAGAATGATGTCTCCCACACCTGTCCCTTTTGTCCCATATTCCTGTGCTATTTTTTTTTATTTTTAAGATCTGCCAAAGAAGAACAGAATTCGTGTGTCAACAATGGGTTTTTTACTCAGTCATAAAGAAGAATGAAATTATGTCATTTACTGGTAAATCGATGGAACTTGAAAGCAGTTATGTTAAATAAAATAAGCCAGACTCAGAAAGTCAAGGGTCAAAACCATTCCCTTATATGTGGAAGCCACAGAGAAATAAAGAATAAAAAAGGTAGAAGCTCACGAAAATAGAAGGGAGAACAGTGGCGTACAAGATGGTGGTTGATAGGGTTGGAGGAGGAATGAGTCGGGATGAACTGTGGAATAAAATTGACCTAATTATGCTGTGTGCATGCGTGAGTACATGACAATGAGTTCCACTGTTATGCACAACTATAATGAACCAATTAAAAATAATAGAAGGATGATGGTTCTACTCTGAGAAAGGGGATTAGGGGGAAGGAGGATGGGAGGAAAAGTGGGAAGTCCTGAGGATTGAAATGGAGCAAATTATGCTCTGTGCATTTATGAATATGTCAAAATGAACCCCACTATTATGTATAAGTATAATGCACTAATAAAAACATTAAAATGCATATGTATGTCAAAGTGTTGTTTATCTAGTAAAATAAATTAAAAAATAATATCATGCATGATGTGCATCTTACTGTAGGTGAATCAGACATTTACTCTTTTCTCACAGAAAATTGATTTTTATTATTCTTATAATCACCAACGAATTTTTTACAATGTAATTTGCCCATGCTCCTTAATAGGGAAAACAAGATTGACAGGTAGTACATCATAGCAAGTCACAATGCTTTTTTTATTCCTGGATTCATCCTGTGCTCCCTCCCTCTTTATTTTTAAAGGTTTGTCTTCAATGGAAAACTGAGACCCAAACATAGCATTAATGTTATTTAAAAAAAAAAAGTAACAGCACAATCCCCAACACAAAGGGCTCTGCAAAACATAATAACTTCTTAAGTTTGGAAAGTGTGCCTTAGTGTCTAAGTAAAAACTCAAGAGAATTATATACTCTTTCAGATTAACTGCCATATTCCTGTCATCTCCAAGTACATTAGGGTTTCTGACAATATTAATGAAATATTCTGAGATTTCCTTGGTGAAAGTAGGGTGTGAGTTCACAATCCAATGAGGCCACATGTACACGTTATTAAAACAGAAGGAGTAACAATTGCCTCCTCCATACCTAGTGGGAGTTTGTTAACAGATTGCTTCAATTCAGAGCCCCCTTTAAAACGTCTCTTCATTTTCACCAATGAGCAGGAATGGAGATTCCACATGGTCCATCCATTTGCCTTCTACACATTGCTCCTGGGCCAGCCTTAACTGGATGATGTGCTGACACTCATCCAAGTGTGGAGCCAAGGCCCTTGTTGATGAACAGCCTTGAGAGTTTATTTTAAAAAAGAAAAAACATGTAAAAGGCTGTTCCCTGATTGCCAAGGGAAGAGAGAGTGAACAGATGTGTAACTCACCCACCTGGTGCTGGGTACTTTGCACAGAAGATATTATCCAGTGTCGACATCCAGTCTTCTGTTAGCTTCTCCATCTTAATGATACAGATGAAGCATCTGAAACACAGAGGAGTTTTGCCCTAGATTGCACTTTTTGCATGAGATTTGAACCCAGGTCCATCTCATTCCCAAAGCTCCTGTTTTCTCCAGCACCTTCCTCCTCTAGGATAAGGTATTTTCTTTGGGGCTTGGTTGTGGCTCAGTAGTAGAGCATTCACCTTGGACGTATGAGGCAGTGGGTTCAATCTTCACAACCACATTAAAAAAGATAAAATAAAGATATTGTGCTCACCTACAGAAAAAATATATATATAGTACCAGGAATTGAACACAGGGGCACTTAACGACTAAGCCACATCAGTCTTACTTTATTTTTTATTTAGATACAGGGTCTTGATAAGTTGCTGAAGCTGGCTTTGAACTTGGGATCCTCTGCCTCAGCCTCCTGAGCCACTGGGATTACAGGCATGTGCCACCATGCATGGCTAAGATATTTTCTTACATATTTTGTTTTTAGCTGTTTAAATGTGCCTTTGCATAAAGTATTCTTTTATCCTAGCAACAAACTACAGTGTTATGCATTATGTTCCCCATTTGACAGACAGGGAGACTGAGCATGTGAAATCATTGATGTGTAAGAACAATGAGAGAAGGAATAATCTCACTCTAAATTCTGTATTGTGGTTGATATCACTTCTCCAACTTTATTCCTGAACACCAAAGTGAGTACAGCAGCAGTCCCTGCCATGCACAGCAAGGTTCTGTGGGTCTCCTTCTGCATTGTGCTAGATTAGAGGTGACCATACAGGCTCCACTTCTCTATCCACTGGGAGGTGGAATTCCTTTGACTGACTTCCTCTTGAACCCGGGTTTGTCCAAAAGAATATAGTGAAAGTATATTCTGTAAAGTGCACCTTCTATAACTGATCCTAAGAAGAGCTGGAGCCTCCCTCTGGGTCTAGCACATTCTCTAGGAAAGTTTACTCTGGGGAAAGTCAGCAACCAGGGACAAAGTAGAAGGACCCTGAGAGTACCATGCTGTGAGAAGTTGAAGCAAAGGAAGAGCATCTATCAAACGTAGGAGTGAAAAAATTATTTTGGAAGTGGGTCCTTTAGCCCCAGCCTCCCTGGAGGGCTGGAGACAAACCATGAAACCATAAAAGAAAATGAGAAAAATCAAATGGTTATTCTGAGTCACTAACTTCTAATGTTGTTATGTACACAGCAATGAATTATTGAGACACACCATCTATGTGTTCAAGGGCAATTTTGAGCAAACTAAAAAAGGTCCTAGAGTATTCTATGTGAATAGATGGTCTCACCTTTATCCACTGCCACCTATCAAGGAAATATTCACACCACCACCATGTGTCAAAAACAGCAAAAGCTACACAAGCAATTTGGGACTCATTTTCTCCTGTTGATTTATCTTCCTTAGAACAGAAATGTGAGATTGGACCCTCCCCTGTCTCCTGGCACCATGGATTCTTTAAAATTGCTGCATGTGTGATGAAAACATGATGCCATCTTTCTATTAAAAGAATGGTCCACTGTGATCCTCAGCAGTGGTCAACAAAAAGGGCAGTATTTACTGTCTTAAGTGAGCCAGGGAGTGAATTTGATTTATTCCCTTCTCAAAGATACCACCACAACAATAAGACACATCATGGCCATAAGGAACTGTTTGTTATTTGAACAATTCCTCATCTTTTTTGGGATTCAGCAATGTGGCTGG
The DNA here is from genome assembly GCF_052094955.1 of Ictidomys tridecemlineatus. Lineage (NCBI taxonomy): Eukaryota > Metazoa > Chordata > Mammalia > Rodentia > Sciuridae > Ictidomys > Ictidomys tridecemlineatus. The sequence continues at coordinate 155,390,479 of NC_135481.1, read as the reverse complement.
TGGATCATGTCATGGATAGATTTCAGATTTTTTTTTTTTTTTTTACTTTCCACATTAAATGGGACTTAGCTGGTCTTCACCCCTATTCTGGCTTTTGATCAAGTTATATCCTCTTGAAGGGCAGGGAATTGGGTGTATACAAATTTTATTTTGCTTCTTTTGCTACTTTGGAGGTTCTCTGAAAATGGTTTTTCATGGCTTCATATAACACTTAGAGACAAATTTTACATATTTTTTAAAAATATATTAATTGGGAAATTTTTAAAAAGTCAGCTGGGAAGAATCTTGCAAGATGTGTATTTGGTAGAGCAGCAGTGCTTTCCTGCTTGAACATATTCTGGATCCCTGATGATCTGATGACTTATTGTTGGCTAAGGTATGAGCAGACACATGTTTTAGAAGTGCTCATTGCTAACTGCAGAACAGATCTCCAATGTGACGGGGACTTGTATACATTCAATAAATCATCTTTAACTCCTGATAGTGCCTTAATTTTTTGAGAGTCTATTGGATGAGAGTAAAAAGTTTAAAAAACAGTGCTATGTTACTTTCCTCCATTTACTATTTTGAGAAAACATGTTGAGTCCAGATCATACGATCCACAGAACTGTTGGACCCAAGGAAGTCTCTGGAGACTGTCTGTGGTTTGTTCCATCAGGATATGCTTCTATGGGTCAGGAGAGGCATCAAGAAGTTAGAAGACTAGTTAATTGTCCTCATGATGTGAAATTTAGTAGATGTCAGCTGACTCCTTGCTGCTACTAGCAGACATGTGAGTGTAAAACTAAAGTCAACTATGACCAGTGAATAGTATATGTTATTGAAGAGAGTAGTACTTTTCCTAAAAATCTCTGATTTTTGTAACCAGAGGTAAAAATTAAAACTTAGAACCAAATTCTAGTGGTTCAAATATCGCAATGATCTTATTAAACTTTGTAAATATTGACACAATTTCACTTCAGACGCCATAGGGAAGTGAAAGTTGAGCTTTACTAGAGAAACAGAACTAATAGGATAAAGTTAGATATGTAAAAGGATATTTATTATGGGAATTGCCTTGCATAATTACAGAGGCTAAGAAGTCAGGCTGGAAAACCAGGAAAGCCAGTGAATAATTCAGTCCTAGTCCAAAGACCTGTGAACCAGGAACTTTGATATCCAAGGACTTGATTTATTCAAGCCCTTATTAGACTGGATGATGACCACACACATTGGTGAAGGTGGTTTTTCTTTACTCAGTCTACAGATACAACTGCTAATTTCTTCTGGAAGCACCCTCACAGACATTCCAAGAAATAACGTTTTCTCACATATCTGGGCCTACCTTAATCAAATCAAGTTGACACATAAATTAACTATCATAGGTATCATGGAAATATGCCACTCAGATCTCTCTTTGGGAAGAAATTTGCCGACCAGCTATAGTGGTGCAGATTCTGGATCACCTCCAGCTGCAGGACTTTGGGAATCTGCACCCACATTTGAGACTCACACTTTCCATGTAGACCCTGGACAGTGCTGGAACATGAAAAGGATTCTAGAGCCTGGCCATTTCTGCCCAACACTAGAGCTTTATTTTCTCAGGAATACCTGCAGCCTGAGATTCTTCCTAGTAGTGCCCTTGCCTTCTACTCCCTCCATTGATGTAAGACTTGTATTAATATAAAGACCTTTCCTGTCTATTCCTGCCCACAGCTCATTCTAAAATTTGCCTGCACTAACCCAATAAGTCTCTTACATTTTCTGGGGAGGTCTGCCTTGGCATTTGCTTCCTGGACGATCTGACACACACTGAATAAGGTCAAGCATTGCTTGCTTCATCTCTGGCTTTGCCTTTAATTTCCTTTCTCAGAGCTGCCCTCTGAAGGGCCAGGAGAACCACAGAACAATGCAAAAATTTGGTTGTAGCTGCTCTTGTTATTGCATTTGAAAACCAGCAAGTGGACTTCTTTATTTAACTCATTCTAACTCCCTCATCTTTAAAACTACTAGTGTACCCAAAGTTTATTCTTCATTTGAAGTACAAGAGGGACAATCCATAGTTGCATCACTGAAGAGGTATCATACAGGAATATTGTTAAACCAAATCGCTCAAAATCCAATCAGATTTCATATAACGATATTTCAACTGTAAGTTTCAATTTAAGGAGTTTCAACATGGGAGGATTTATTAATCATGGTATTACTGTTTTGAGAACCTAGTCAAGCATCATTTGCAAATATTTGTTGCTATCTTTACGACTCTGTGAGAGAATCTGATGTCTCGACAATCTAGTAGCCACAGTACCAACACTAAAGAAGAAGCATGAAAATTAGTTATTATGCTTAATGCAGCCTCTGTTTCTAAGGAAAAAAATCTTAGGCTTTAAGAAAGTTTGTCCTTATTTTATTATTTAAATTTAAAAATTTAAATTTATTTTAGTGATCCATAACAATTACACAAATTAATTAATTAGTGTTAATGGGGTATGATGTGATATTTTAATACATGTATAAACTGGGTAATATTTAAGTCAGGTTAATCTTACCTAGCTTTTCAAACGTTTATCATCTCTTTTTGGTGAAAATTTCAAAGTCCTTTCTTCTAGCTTTCTGAAATGTATAGTATATGATTGTAGTCTACAATTACCCTACCATTCAATAGAATACCAGAACTCCTTCCTTCTAAGTGACTATAACTTAGTATTTAAAACTCCAGCATTAGGCTGGGTGCAGTGGTGCATGCCTATAATCCCAGTGGCTCAGGAGGCTGAAGCAGAAGGATAGCAGGTCCTCAGCAAAAGCAAGGCCTGAGTAACTCTCTAAATAAAATACAAAATAGGGTTGGGGATGTGGCTCAGTGGTCAGGTGCTCCTGAGTTCAATCCTCAGTAGCCCCCCCAAAACAAAACAAAACAACTTCCAGCATTCAATGCACCAGCAGCTCTTGTGTTAACAAATGACAACAGCAACAGCCCCTCCTGGGAATTCATAGGCAACATATAACATATTTTGTTGAGTTGATCATAAACTCAAAAGGCAAAATTGCTGATGTATTAGACTCTGAATCAAATTTTGATCATTAAAAAGCAGTTTATCTGGGGCTGGGGATGTGGCTCAAGCGGTAGCGCGCTCGCCTGGCATGCGTGCGGCCCGGGTTCGATCCTCAGCACCACATACCAACAAAGATGTTGTGTCCGCCGAGAACTAAAAAATAAATATTAAAAATTCTCTCTCTCCTCTCTCTCTCTCCTCTCTCACTCTCTCTTAAAAGAAAAAAAAAAAGCAGTTTATCTGTGCCTTTGTAGTCTTACTAGAAGCCAGAAAAACACACTCTCTGCTAAAACTGGTTAAAAGAAAGGACGGTTGGGTACATATGATATCATACTCATAAATGTGCAATTAAGAAAATATAGACATAAACAATCAAAATACTTGACAAAAGGAATCCTCACTTGCTTGGGTGTATTTTGGGAAAGTTATTTTGAATTCGTGAATAGTATATGTTGTAGATATTAAATATTTTTGGTTTCTAAAATGTGTATAGAGTAGCATAAATTAATAGCTAGCATATTTTTCCAAGGCTAGATGAAAATAAAAGCCCTGGAACGCAAATCAGGCCCTTAGTATATGATCCTAGAAAGGGTAATTAATCTTTTCACTTGTTTGTTTTTAGATATACATGACAGTAGGGTAATTTTGACATAGTATACATACATGGGGAGCAATGGATTACAATTTTGATCCCATCCTTGTGGTTGAATACAAGGTGGAGTTATAATAAATGTATTCATATATGAGTATAGGAAATTTATGTATGATTCTTTCTACTTTCTTTCCCATTCCCATTCCTCCACCCTTCCTTTCATCCCCCTTTGTCTAACCCAATGTACTTCCATACTTTCCCTCTCAACACTCCCTTGTTATGGGTTAGCACCATAACATATTAGTAAGAACATTTGACCTTTGATTTTTTTGGGGGGGACTAGCTTATGTCACTTAGTATGCTAGCCTCCAGTTCCACTTATTTATTGGAAAAAATGTCATTATTTCATTCTTTTTTATAGCTGAGTAATATTCCATTGTGTATATATACCACATTTTCTTTACCCATTCATCTATTGATTGGAACCTAGGTTAGTTCCATAACTTGGCTATTGTGAATTGCACTGCTACAAACATTGATGTGGCTGCATCATTGTAGTATAATGATTTCAGGTCATTTGGGTATATATCAAGGAGTGGGATAACTGGGTCAAATGGTGGTTCCATTCTAAGTTTTCTAAGAAATCTCCATACTGCTTTCCAGAGGAGTTGTACCAATTTGAAGTCCCACCCGTAACGTATGAGTGAACTACTTTTTTCCCCATCCATGACAACATTTATTGTTACTTGTATTCTTGATAATTGCCATTCTGACTTGGAGTGAGATGGAAGCTCAGTGTAGTTTTAAATTTCATTTCTCTAATTGCTAGAGATGCAGAACATTTTTCATATTTTTTGACCTTTCATTATTCTTCTGTGAAGTTCTTTTGACCATTTACTTATTGGGTTATGTGGTTATTTTGGTGTTAAGTGTTTCAAATTCTCTGTATATCCTGGAGATTAATGTTCTATCTGAATGCAGGTGGCAAAGATTTTTCTCCCATTCTGTAGGCTCTCTGTTCATGTTCTTAATTGGTTCCTTTGATGAGAAGAACTTTTTAGTTTGATATCATCCCATTTATTGATTCTTGATTTTACCTCTTGTGCTTTAGGAGTCTTATTGAGGAAGTCTCTTCCTGAGCTGCTATGATGGAGAGTTGAGCCTACTTTTTCTTCTAGTATGTGGAACGTCTCTGGTCTAATGCCAAGGTCCTTGATCCACTTTGAGTTGACTTTTGTGCAGGGTAATGCATGGAGGTTCAATTTCAATCTACTACATTTGGATTTCCAGTTTTCCCAGCAGCATTTTTGAAAAAGCTATCTATTCTAAAATGTATGTTTATGCTGACTATATCTAGTATGAGAACTCATTAATGTGGGTATGTCTCTGTATCTTCTGTTCTCTCCACTGGTTTTCAATTCTATTTTTGTTCCAATACCATTCTGTTTTTGTTACTATAGCTCTGAGTATAACTAAAGTTCTGGAATTGCCAAACCTCCTACTTTTCTCACGAAGGATTGTTTTGGCTATTCTGGGCCACTTATTTTTCCAAATGAATTTTATAACTGCTTTTTCTATTTCTATGAAGAACATCATTGGATTTTTAATGGTAATTTCATTAAATCTGTATAGTGCTTTTGGTAGTATGGCCATTTTGACAATATTAATTCTATCCAAGAAATGGGAGATCTTTCCATTTTTGAAGGTCTTCTTCAATTTCTCTCTTTAGTGTTCTATGGTTTTAATTGTAAAGATCTTTCACCTCTTTTGTTAGATGGATTCCCAAGTATTTATTTATTTTTTGAGGCTATTGTGAATGGAATCATTTTCCTAATTTCTCTTTTAGCTGATTCGTCATTGATGTATAAGAATACAATTTATTTATTAGCCAAGCTAATGAAGATAAAGAGAGGGAAAACTCAAATCACTAAAATTAGTGATGAAAAAGGAAATGTCACCACCAACACTATTGAAATACAGATGAGAATAAGAAACTATTTAAAAAATCTATACTCCAATAAAATAGTGAATCATGATGACATTGACAAATTTCTAGACACATATGACCTACCCAAATCGAACCAGGATGATATAGAAAATTTAAACACATAAATTTCAAGCAATGAAATTAAAGATGCCACCAAAAGCCTACCGAAAAAGAGAAGCCCGGGACAAGATGGATTCTCAGCCGAATTCTACCAGACCTTAAAAGAAATTACACCAACACTCCTTAAATTATTCCATGAAGTAGAAAATGAGGGAACCCTTCCAAACCCATTCTATGAATCTAGTACCACCCTGATACCAAAACCAGACAAAGACACATCAAGGAAAGAAAACTTCAGACCAATAACCCTCATAAATATAGAGTTTTAAAAAACTTAATAAAATCTTGGCAAACCCATATATAAAAACATATTTTAAAAGATAGTGCACCATGATCAAGTGGGGTTCATTCAGGGATGCAAGGTTGGTTCAACATACAGACATCAATAAATGTAATTCATCACATCAACAGACTTAAGGACAAGAACCACTTGACTATCTCAATAGGTGCATAAAAAGGATTTGACAAAATTCAGCACTCTTTCATGTTCAAACACTAGAAAAACAGGGATAGTAGGAACCCATCTCAACATTGTAATAGCTATATATGCTAAAACCAAGGCCAACATCATTATAAATGGAGAAAAATTGGAAGCATTCCCTCTAAAAACTGGAATAAGACCTGGATGCCCTCTTTCACCACTTCTTTTCAACATAGTCCTTGAAACCCTAGCCAGAGCAATTAGAAGAAAGAAATTAAAGGGATACAGATAGGAAAAGAAGAGCTTACACTATCCCTATTTGCCAATGACACGATTCCATATTTAGAAGACCCAAAAAACGCCACCAAAACCTTCTTGAACTCATAAACAAATCCAACAAAGTAGGAGGATATATAATTAGCCTCTTTAAACATTTCTTTTCTCCTCTTTCAAAATGATGACCCTGTTATTCCAGATGTAATGGTGTTTTGATGATGGGAAATAGAATACCAAAATGTACTACAAATATTCAAAATTACTTAAAGCCTGTTTTTACAGTACCCATTTGTTTATTAAAACCATTTTTAAAAACTCAAAATGTAGGAGAATCTAGGCTAGTCAAATCATAACTGTTAATCATAAATTCTGAGTAGTGGGATTTATTTAATAAGGTGAAGGGGGTACATTGAGAACGTTTAAGATGATCATTAAACTCTTTTGACGTATTTACTGTTACTTTTGCTACACAATGGTGATTAAAAGTATGTTACTCAGATATTTCTGAAATAAACAGGGCTCCAGTCTCCCACAATCCCAGTGCATTAATAAATCTACTTTTAAATGGGCTTTGTTAAAAATTCCTTTTTTTAATTCTGAGAAAAAATTTTGAAGATCACATTGAAATAGAGCCAGATGGTCAGATATGACTTTTCACATTAGGTGAATGCTCATAATTTACTTAATCCTAAAGTGACCACAAAAGCAGAAATCCTGGTGAATGGCCTCCAAGAACATCAAATCCAAATCATCTCAGGGGTTTTATGTTCTGTCAAACATTTCATCAAATAGCATGAGAAACATATCTTTTATGTTCTTCTCATTTTCAAAATGACTGTGTCCATTACATTAGAAAAAAGTACTTTGGATATGTGTTTTAAATTACCAAATATAATAACATTCTTCTCTGAAAATGTACCTTTTCCTTGTTTAAGCCAATGCAAGGGTTCATTTTTGTTTATGTAACCATAGTCAATCCATTTAAATCTCTTTTCAGATAAAACTTTAAAAATCTGAAATTACTCTCTTCTACCTTAAGTAAAACAAAGAAACAGTTTTTATTTCAGGGATCCAAGACAATTTGGACCTTTTCTACTGGACAGAATTTTTTAAAAAATTGATGAATAGGCAACATATAGTAGTCAAGATGATAACTAATCTGATTTCAAAAAAGAAATGTGGGCTCGAGTAGTAGAAGAATTGGGAAATGGTTATCTAAATATGTCATGGGATATATTGACTTTAATCTGTAACATATGTGAAGTTTAATAGTTAAGCAATGAATTCCTTTTCTTAGGTCCGTATGGTAAATATCAATGAATATAATATTTTTTGAGCGAATGAAATGCCTGAGACCAATCTCTCAAGGTTTAATTACCCACTTAAAAGTCCCTAGAGTGCTTGAAGGAAGGACTGAGACCCATAGATCATGATCTTTGATGGAGTTATGCATTGGAAGGAGGGCAGAATGCAAGGCCAGTACCTTCTAGGTCAGCCTTATTTGAAATTTTAAAATGGGTTATTATAGATCAGAGACCTCACCCCACCCATTTATTGGAGCACATTGAATATGCCATACACCAAGATACTTTTCTCTTGACAATAATAATAAAAGTAATAATTATGGAATTATATAACACCATGAGCTTCCAGTTCATGAAGTTTTGCTCTATGTTAGGCACTGTGCAATAGACATAACATGAACTGGCTTTACTTTCCATGTCAATCATTCATTAATTTTTTTAAAAAATGAGTTTTTATTGAAAATCTATTAAAAGCTAGAACTTGACTGAGTTTCAATGGTTAACAAATCATTCACAAAACTGACATTCCAGAGGAATGAGGAGACCAGCAGTAGGTAGATACATACAAAAATCATACCATGAGACTGAGCATGTCCCAGAGACACATGGAGATCAAAGGATAGTTCTGCCATCTATAATTCAAGAAGGATTTGGAGTATGTGTGGATTGATAGGGGATGAGCTTCCAAGTAAAAACTTCCCATGATTCAGCTAACAATGATGGTGGCATGAACCACACACAGGTAGCAGTAGAGAGGGAGATGCAGATTTGGAAGTTGAACTAACATAAGTGATTGGTGAGGTTAAGATAAGGAATAATAGAAAGAAGGGCTTTTAGCCTTAGCAATTTGTTGGTAAACAGACCAACAAGTAAGAGGTAAGAGAGATTTTAGGAATAAGGTTTATTTATTTTAGATATATTAGTTTTATAATACTATTTGGGCATCCAGGCTGAAGTTTCAAGCAGGCAGATTAGATACAGGACCATGATTTCTTATCTACAATTCAAGAACCCATAAATCTCCAAGAAATTAGAACTTTTTTCCTTCATATCTCTTTTGTCAGGAAAAAAAAATATGACCTGAGCCAACTTGAGACTCTTCATAGCTCTGAATTGTCCCTTTGAAGACCTTTATATATTCTCAACACAACTATTCATGTTTCTGAATGTAGGGGGATGGCCAGACCACTCTAGTATACCTGGTTACTTTTCTAAAGTCCCCAAAGTTAAAACACATTTGTCTCTTTTCCTGTCCTTGGGATATGTTCAACTTCTAAGCTCTGGTTTGTCAGGAGAAAACCATGATCCTGATTTTGATAGTATAGCCCATCCTTTAGAATGAGAATTTCAGGGATTGACTATTTTGAAATATGGTTTTAAATTATGGCTTAGAAATCATTTTATTTTATCAAATGCTTTTTTTATTTATGAAGTCAATCATTTTTCCATGACACTCAGGGTATAAAAATGTCACAGTCCATGCATGATTTTTAGCTGGTTTTGCAACATTTCAAAGGTATCCTGAGTTGATCAAAGGGACAGCACACAACTCTCAAAATATAATTTAATTTATGTATCTAAACTGTGACATAATGAGGCATTTGGGGAAAAGATTTAAATAATGTCACTAAGTCAGACACATCATATATGATGCTTTTAGAATATGCTTCCCCCTTAATTAAATTTATATGTGCTAATTGAGGGACAATTTGCAAATACAGAAAAGACCATATATAATGAAATTAATATTGCCTGTGATCTCCTAAGCATTGTGATATTTTGGATTTTCCTTCACGGTTTTGTCTCCAAGTGTTGAATCTGTATCTTTGCATTCCTATATTTACCTAGCTGAGATATTATGGTATATTCAAGTTTGTGGTTTTTTCCTTCAATATTTTCAAATTTTCATGTTTTGTTCTCAAGAAACATACCTAAAAATAAAACTAGAGTGTCAATCTATGTTTTACACTGAGAACTGGGCAGGGAAGTCCCTAGCAAGTGTGCAAATGCTCTCAAGAAACTGCCTTGAGTATAAAGTAAGTCTAAGTATTGCATCAGTCAGAAAGTAGCTTGTCCATTTCTCTCTATATATTGTTGACTATTTTTCATTTTTATGTAGCTCCCTGATTCATGCTTGCTTATATTTCTAATTTCTCCTTAGAATGAAGAGTTGAAAGTCAATGACCTAGGCCAAAACATGAATCTTTTATTTGAAATTTTATTACAATATTTCCACATAAAATACATGTTATCATTTTAAAAATTAAAAAAAATACAAAGAAAAGTAGAACAAATAAAATTTGGGTCACACATATTACTGTAAGCTAAATATGATTACTGTCAGTACTGAAACAGAATCCTATATAATTTTGCTTCTTTTGTTAATGTTACTGTTATATTGTGAGTCTTTTCACGTGTCATTAAGTGTTCTTTGAACACATGATTTTCATGGTCTTCTTCCTCTCATACATCATAATTTACTTAGCCGTTTACCTTCCATTGGCTCCATTCTGTCTGTTTTCCAACTTTTCACTTCCTCAAATGCCATTGCCATAAACATTATCCATACTGATAGCCTCATAGCTTGGTAGCTCAAGCTCAATCCACTTGATAGCTCAAGTCTACCTCATCAATGAGGGCACTGAAACCAGGAAATGCAAAGGAACTTCAGGATGCCATGAGCATATTTTCATTCCTTGTGAAATCTGGAAAATAGTGTCTTCCAGGTGCATGGAAGACAAATACAGCCTTCCACTCAGAAGACCAATTAGAAAACCACGCCTCTTTTCTTTGGGCTTTCTTTTCACATAGCCAGGAACATAGAGTGCAGACTAGATTTGTTGGTCCATCTTCTTGGCCAGGTGCTTTTTTTGCAATAGGTAACCTGTCCAACCTTGCATATCTGTCCAACCAGGGGGTGACTTTTTACCCAAAGTCACAAAGCTAGTAAATGACACAGTTCATTGACACATCAACATCTGGTCAACTCCAAATCATATCTAAGGCCAGCCCTGACCATATCTAAGGCCAGCAGGCTAAGTTTCTACAGTTCTTTATATTCAAAACTTACAGCAAGGTACAGATCATAGTACATTTCATATTTTTTTTAAGGAGTCACCACAAGAGTCTAAACATTCCATTCAGCAGCTGCATTTATTTTCTGGATTTTTAATTTACCCAAACTTTGTGACATTAAAAAGCCCAAAGTTATGGACTGTGATTTAAACACACACACACACACACACACACACCTCCCACTATGGTCCTTGGGATTTTCAGAAAATGTGCCCTCAGCCAATTCAACTGGGAAAAAAATTTTAAAATGTTACATACTTGAACAGGACTTTAACATTCTTAATACGTTAAAGTGAGCAAATAAGTCGATTACTTTGGGGATCACTGCTGTTTTTGATGTCCCACACAAACGTTCTGAAATTTTATCCCAACCTAGCTGTAGTTTTCCTTTCAAAATTTGGAAAGAAGCTTCCTCCCCCAAGGGAAGGATGGGGAATGACTGCAGAGGATGGGGAAATGAAAGTTGCAGAGTGAATAGTGTCCAATTCGTGTTGTTTAAACCAGTCCTATTCTCTTGCATATTTTGGCCCTTGGCTTTGAGACATATTTTATTCAGTCTTTGCAAAGTTGAAAGTTGATTCAAAGCCAGATGTTCAGAAATAGACTGAGAAAGCAATTGTTATTTTTCATTCCTCGATTTTTATACAGAAAATTCATTGTAAAAATCATTCTAGACTGATGGATGTCCTGTTGAAAACTGGGTCAGAAACACAGCTCTGACAGAAAACCCCTTGGATTGTAAAACAATGCCTCAATAAGACAAGGACATAGAATTGAGAGCAGTGCTTTAGATCTGCATTGTGTCAAGTGGATTGCTTTTGTATTTTTTTAAACTATCATGTTGAAATCATCTCAGACTAAGAAAAGCTGCAAAAATGGTAGAAAGAATACCCATGAATCTTCCCCCCATTCTTCCAAAATGCTAGTATTTTAACTCATTTTCTTCATCAATCCCCTCCAATGTACATCTTCTAAATGTAATAACTATGTGGTTTAGATATGGTTGAAATATGCACCCCCCCCCCCAGAAACTTGGTCTCAGAGTGATGATCTTTAAGGACCCAGGTGGGACCCATGACAGGGGGTTAGATCCCAGGTTGCCACCCTTGGAATAGATTAATGTAGCTTTTGTAGGAATGACTTATTTTCATAAGAGCAAGTTGTTATAAAGCAAGACCACCCACATGCTTAGCCTCTTCTGCATACGTGGTGGTTCCTTTTCCATTTTTCCACCATGTTATGATGCAGCCGGGGGTTCCCTCAGTAGATACCACTAACTATGCTTTTTGGACTTTACAGTCATTAGAATCATGAGCCAAATAAACCTCTTCTCTTTACAAAGTACCTAACCTCAAATATATTGTTATAGAAACTCAAAAAGACTAAGATAAGAATGTTCTCTTAGATAATGATGGCACAATATAAAAAAGAAGAAAAATACTAATCTAACACGATAATTTAACCTGTGACATCTATTATAATTTTATCTGGTAGATTTTACCCTAACAAAGTGATCAAAGTAATTTCCCACCACTAATAGGACAAGTGGACCATCTAAAACCTCTGATGTGAGATGCTGGGAGATTCATCTCAGGGATTCTGTGATATTCCTGCCTCAAATATATATACCACATCTACTCATGAGAAAGCAACAAACTCAGAAAGCAGGGAATTCTAGAAAATAATTGGACACTAGTTCTCTTCAAAAGAATCAGAGTATGGATACAAATCCAAGAAGTAACACCTTCAATGAAAACCAAGTGGAGAAACTATTCCAAATGAACAGAGACAGTCCAGCTCTGTCAGTCTGAATCATTTGTATAGAAGAAGATTAACTTAAGGATTTGACCTGATTAAGATTTAATATTGAAGATGTTAACATCTTTCTGTTAATGATTAACATCATTAGCTTCATGAATTAACACCAAAAAGATTAACTTAATGTTGAAAAACTGGGTGGGGTCCCAAGAAATCCACCCCCATTCTTAAGGAACTTAACAGGCACTTACATAAACACATCCACACTTCGCTCCTGGTGCGGCAGTGCAGACAGCTTTGACTAGCATGTCAACCAGTGAAATGTAAACTGTTGCCTGGGTGGTTTGACAGACAGCCCAAGTCCTCTAGTGCATGCTCCCAAACCATGCCAGGATGCACTGCCCTGGTGGGTTTGGGAGGCTGCTGCTCTGTCCACACTTGTGAGATCCACCGGCAGGATGCTGGGGCTCTGCAAGGCATAGGTTGTTTGTGGGACTTCTGGTCCAGAAAGTAGGGCAATAGTATCTCAGACACAGCACAGTCCACAGGGAACAGAGCTTCTCCTTTTCACATCAGGGCCAACAGGAAACAATTGTATTGGGCTGCAGTGTGGCTCAATGGTAGAGTGCTCCTCTAGCAAGAATGAGACACCTGGGTTCTATCCTCAGCACCACATAAAATAAAGGTATTGTGTATCCATTCACAACTAAAAAATATATTAGAAAGAAGAAAACAAATGTGCTTCCCAGTGCAACCACTATAGATTTAAGGATATTTATATAGCATTTGTTGAGATTTTCATGATGAGTTTTTTATAGTTGCTATATAATTGGGATAAAAAATATATAATCCTTTTAGGGAAAAAAAACTAAATTTAGGATTTGTTTGACTTGTTCACATGAAGTACTTTTCAATCCCCTCCTCCCTTTAATGAGAAACTTGAACTTGCCCCTGTACATTTAACTTTGTCAGGTTTTATGTTTGCTGTGACTTTAAAGAATTCATCATGGGTTTGACTTTTATGTAATTTGAGGGGGAGGGGAGACTAAGAAAGAGAACGGAAAATTGCAACTATAAAGCCAGGTACAAAAGTTAATATTTATTTGGAGTACGAAAAGATGTCATAATAAATTATTAGAGCCTCAAAGATAGACCATTTTCACTACAATTCTTTAGGTCATTTTCAGAACTGCTTGTAGAGAAAGCTGCCTGTCTAAAATTTGGCTTCCCCTGTCAACCTAGAATATTCTGTAACTCCCCAAAATGCTGTAGGCATTCTGCTGGCTGATGAAATTGAGCCAGTGGCCCTTAAACATAGTTAACTTCACTATGATTCCACTGTTATATGCTGATTGCAAATGAGGTTTGTTAGCTCGAATAGATAATCAAATACAGCCATTATAAACTAATATTAAATTGTACAACAGTTGAAATACTAAGAACTCAAAAGCTCTCGATTTTTTCAGTGGAAAATTGAACCATTATAATTTCCAATGAAATGAACATAGATTTCCAATCTTCCCATGTGTCAAGCAAGGATTTTGAAAAAAAATAGTAAAGCTCTTTTTCTGCAGTATGTTCATGCCTAGTTAGTGTAAGCATCTTGGAGTTAGTTTGAATGCAAAGGGCACTTTAATAAAAAGGCATCAGTTTCTAACTTGCTAGAAGGACAGCTGTAACTGGGATTCAACACATCTGGCCATTCCCTGCTCCCTGCACCCTGGACGACGAGGCTTCCTGGGGCTCCTCTGAATCATCCTCTCCCACAGCTTCCTCTGAGTCTTGCTGTGTGGGGCTGGAGCACTTGAATTTGTTGGGCAAGTGAATGAGCACAGGCTTGGCTTCATTTTTCCTGTGAGGGCTGTAGGACAAGCCAATTCCCTGCTTTCCTCAGCCTGTGGCCCCAAGAGCATCCAACCAGCCACAACCTATTGCCATCACACATGGGTAGAGAAGCCGTGTTATATAGACAGGGTGCTTTCTCATCATAGAGGGCTAGGTCAAAAACTATAAGCTTATAAAAGAATCAAGCAATGTTAGACATATCTGGAAAAAAAAACTTCTAAGAAGAAATATACTTTGAGGTAGAAAAAATCAGCTATGGAATGACAGCAGCTTGGGAGAAATAAGTTAGCTTTCAAACAGATTTCTAAACTCTATCAACAAAGCAGAAAGGATATTTCCCAGCAGTTTCACTTCCTATTTAGCAGTATGACATAAAGGACAGCATGTGGTTTAGGATACGTGTGTAGGGCGTTGGACAAATCACTGGGGTCAGCTGGGTTCATTATTTATAAAATCAGTTTCACAAGAATTCCTATCTCACAGATGCTATGAAGATCAAATGTGAGGAATTCTTCGTAAACGGCTTGGGAAGGTTTATGTTTATTTTTCTTTTTATGTGGTTGTAGAAAAATCCGGTGTCTCAGGTTCATCTATAGTGGGCCATTGATAAAAGCCACACATTTTTATTATTACAACTCAGTTAATTCCAGAAATAAACATCTGAACCAGTCCATCCCTGGAGGAATTAAGATCAGAAGGGAATAATGCCATGCCCCTGCCACCTCTAATGGTGTTTGCATAGTCGTGTTCATCCAGGGTTAGTTGAGTATTTTAGAAGCAACTTAAAGAGGAAATACATTACAAAAAAAAAGTCACATAATTGTAAGGGTAAGAAAATATTTGTCTAGCTGGTGGTTGAGTTCTTCACAAGTTAAGAGCATATATATACCTTGGGTTTATTTAGTTTTATTTTATTTTACTTTATTTTTTTATATATTTTTTTATTGTTGGTCATTCAAAACATTACATAGTTCTTAATATATCATATTTCACAGTTTGATTCAAGTGGGTTATGAACTCCCAATTTTACCCCGTATACAGATTGTTGTATCACATCAGTTACCCCGTCTGCCTTGCATTCGCAAAGCCCTGGGTTCGACCCCCAGTTCCAAAAAAAAAAAAAAAAAAAGACAAAAAAAGAACCCCACCAAAAAAAAAATAAGATTACTTTATTTTTTATATATCTTAGCTCTGAGTGGTACTTTTCTCCTTTTGCTAACCTTCCTGTCTCTCCATCTGGCTCTGCCCTTAGGTGACTCCTGTCCCTGCTATACACATGCCCACTGTAGCATCTCAATTTCCCTTCCCAAGCTGGTGGCACTGAGGCCAGTTCTCATTTCTCCCCACATCAGCCTGGATTTGTAGTGATGTTCATAGATTTCTCTACTGAATACTGCAGCATGGTGTTTTCTCTAACTTGTCACAATTTAATATTTAAAGCATCATGAAGATGAAAAGAGGAAAATAAATAATTTCTAATAACGGGACCTTAAGACTCTGTGACCTTGTCAGCCTGTAATTGCAGATGCTCTGAAGTCATCTTGATACCTGCAACAGCACCTCAAGTGCCGTGAGGTTTGATCCAGGAAGGTGTTGTTTGTGCAACTCTCCTATTGATGGTTCCTCCACAGCTTTCAGATCGATGGGTGAAGAAGGCTATCTGAGAGAACCATACTTAGAGATCTATAGCCCACCCTCTGCAGAATCCTCTCAAGGTCATTCATTCCCTTTGCCAGAGGTGGAGTGAGAGTGCAGGAATTCTGCATTTACCCATACATGTGCACCAACTAGAATGAAATAATAAACACTGTTCTCCTTCCCAGTCAACATTTCAAGGATCTACTTTCAATTCAGCCTAAGTTTTAAATTGTCCTGTTAGAGCAAACCCCACAAGTGGAAAGCAATAAGCACAGATAAATGGAAATTTTTAAAAATATATATTTTAACAGGAGAAAAAAATGTTTTTTTCAACCCATACACAGAAGTGGAAATTAAAAAGGAAAACATATATAAATCTGTGAGTCAGATATAAATTTTGCCTACATAGACTAATTTCCCTCAAATTCTTAAAACCTGTTGGCTTATTTTTGTCTGATGGTTGTGATCTGATTTTTGGCAGGGGTGTGTGATTGTGTGTGCGTTGTTAGAATGGGAAAGAAATAGTATTCCAAAGTTGAAATAAACAGAATGAAATGATTTTTCTCCTCCGAGTATTTTTTTCTCTAGTAACTCTCCTAAAACAATTTCCATCTGCAACTTTACCTTTAGAAGTTTTAATTATTTTTAATTTCACCACTTGATTTTGATGAGTGCTGTTGGCAATAGGTTCAGATGGCAAGGGGACGGATTTAATCAACTGCAAGTGGCTTCTATAACCTTGGGTTTGGGAGGTAAATAGGAGGAGAACAGAAACTCAGTGGCACATTCTCTTCTCTTTCAAACATATGTTCTTATTTAATAAATTCTCTCTCAAATAAAATAAGCCTGTAGTTATTGGTGGTCAGTTTCATGTAATAGGAGCTACTACAGTTTTCCCATTTAAAAAAAATAATATAAGTCTGCAATAAAGCAAACAGTGAGTCACTTTATTGGGTATGAAGTAATAAACCAGTGGTTATAATGATAACTTCTATGATGTGTCTTAGAAGAAAACAATCTTGATTGTTTTGTTTGGGTGAGCCTTTTTAGCTTGGTGACCCCAAAAAACAATATACGGTCAAATTCCTCTCTTCTGTTCTGGACTCTCCCAGCAACTGGAAGTTTTAGTTCTCTGTAATGATCACAACCATAATTAATTAATAATTGAGTTTGTAATGTGTTGTTTAATAGAACAGTCTGCTGTAACTTCCTGTATTTTGCATTCAAACTCTATAAATGGGCAAGAGCTATACAGTTTATGCAGTTGAATCCATGCCCTCATGAATGAATGAATGAATGAATGACATCCATGGATAAGAGAAAGAAAGAGAGAGAGAGAGAGAGAGAGAGAGAGAGAGAGAGAGAGAGAGAGAGAGAGAGAGAGAAGAAAGAGAGGGGAAGGGAGGAAGGGAAAGAAAGAAAGAAAGAAAGAAAGAAAGAAAGAAAGAAAGAAAGAAAGAAAGAAAGAAAGAAAGAAAGAAAGAAAGAAAGAAAGAAAGAAAGACATTAAGGAAAATAAGAAATAAAGAGAAGAAAAAGGCAAATAGAAGAAAGTAAAAAGAACACAGGGAAGAAAAGAAGAAGAAAGGAAAAAAAACAATTATTTATTGGGAACCTACCATCTTGTAACTCTGCCAAGCATGTTACATTTATTCTTAATAATAATATCTATATCAGACGGGTCTTTTTAACTTTGCTTATCTTTTTAAGTAAATCACAGCACTGGTAAAGTGCTTCCAAAACACACTCTCCCTCTGCTGCACCTTGTCCTCAGCATGAAACACAATATTCTTCCCTCGCTCCCCAATATGCAGAGGCAGTAAAGGAAAGCAAAGACATTTCAACCGTAAAGGACTGCTGAGTGCTGGGTGTTGGGGACGCACCCCATCCCTGCATGGTCACGTTGCTGGGAACCGCGCGGCGTGGCACAGCCCCAGCTCAGAGACCAAGACTGAACTTCATTACTCTCGGCAGGAACGATATTTTGCAGACTACCAGAGAGCTGTTGTTGGATGCGGGTTCTAGTCCCCTGGAACTGATATTGAACACCCAGGGAATTTCTCTTAAAGACGCCATAACTCATGGCTGGATATTAACCAGATCTATGACATGCAGTGTTGCCAAATCATCTTCTCATTTCGCTCGCCCTAACCCTGCCGAACGTTTCTAATACAGCCGGGGTGTTCGGTGAAATACGACTTTCTGATTGAGTGAAAGCCTGCGGGCCTCCGTGATAAACACCGGTCCAAGCATAGTGTGGCTTACAAAGGAGGGACAAGTGCCAAAACCTCCAGATGAGCTTGCACACCCCTCCCTCTGCACCCCCACCCCAACCAAATTATCTCCGTTTATTTTTCATCACATCTGACTGTGACCAATAATTTCGGTATGGAGAACATCAGTGTTTTTTGCCTGCCTTGCATCCTTCTGGTTTTCTCCCTGTCTCTGCTGTCGAATGCTGGGTCGTATTTGACTTCAGGCAGTTTTATGGAAGGGAAGTTTTAAAGAAACATTAACCATGTGGTGGGATTGATATAAACCCATTGGCTTGGAATAAAGTTCTATACACCTTATCGCTTTGGCGACCCTGTCCGTTTTATTACCCTTTTTTGGTTCCTATTGCTAACATATTTCATTTTCTACCAGTGTATTTTTCCAGCACTAAAGCTATGCTTTTTTAGGTCTACCTAGAAAATTTGCAGTTACATCATTTGCACAAATATGTTGATGTTAACGTTGAAAAACCTCTTTGCTTGCAGTTGTATATTTTATTTGGCTAAAAATGGCTCATGTCTAATACATTACATGTCCTTTGGTGATACTATTTAAGCGAGAAATTCCAAAACTCACAAATACCGAATAGCCAAAAGTTCCAAAGCTGTGCACGAACACTAAACATGCAATATATCTCCTCCTTTTCCAAACAGAAATAGATTTCTCTCTGATTTGTTTGATAAATTTGACCCAAGATTTCCATTTGGAGTTATTGGAGTTCCTACTGTTTTTCTGCGTGTTGGTGGGCCAGGGCCTAATCACCCCGAAGCCCCACGGAGGCCATAAATTACCGCGATGAGGTGAGGCTTTGTATTCCTCCGGCTGTAGAAGAAGGTCATTTTGCTGCAGCCTATTTTGACAGGCATGAATTTAATTCATTGTTTTATGACAGATGGGAAAAGTGTACATGCTCATAGTACTGATTTATGGTCATTTGGGTCTGGAGGATTCTATAATTTGCAACTAATGTGAAAACAGATGGATAGGCAGACACCAAAGGTTAGGCTGACCCGTGCGTTCTCTCCACTGGTTACAAATGGCGTCCATATGCGTCCTGTCTCTGGGTGAGGTCTTCGTTGGGAAGCTAGATTCTAACGTGAGCTGCACTTCTTTTTTCCTCTCCTGAGTAAGTTAGTCAAAGTGAAATTTGGGAAATGTTTCTCAGCCTCAATATTTCAAGAGGCATTCTGTGCCTTCTGAGTGTGTGATTCTACTTTCCTTTTCTTTTCTTTTCTTTTTTTTTTTAATTGAAAAACACTCATTTTTAAGAGAAAGTATTTAAAATATTCATTATTATCCAAACAAGTTAATCTCATATAAAGGCTTTAGTGACTGTTTTCATTTCAATTGACAAATTTATTTTAATAGAATGATTGATTGAAAATCAGCAGTTGGGGACTTTCAAAGGAAATACCTTGACTTGGGGACCGGCATATCATTTTGGAGAAATGTGTTTGTGCTTAAATAAATGAGTTTCTACTTTACAGATCCTTTTGCCTTCTTAGAAAATAAATGGATTATCAAGGAAAATTACTTAATTGTTGCTAACAATATTTAATACAATTTTGACTATTTAAATGACTTCACTAAAGACAATGCTATCCCTTTTTGAAGAAAAAGAAAACTTAGACCTATAATAACAAGATAAACCCAAAGTTAATTTTAGTTAAATTTGTATTTGTAACCCATTTAAAAAATATATTGAAAAATGTTGTACTTTGTTACTGATGATCATAACATGACTATTAGCTTGGTTTATAATATTTAAATATTAAATATTAACTGAACATGTCATTAGATGCAGTGCTGAGGTTGGAAGTTGTGTTACATTTCACAACCTTTTATAGAACTGAAATTTTTTCTCCATTTTACTTTGAAAATTGGAAATGTAGATTGTTGTTCCCTAAATTAAGGAGACAAAACACAGATATAATTAAAGGTTTTTTTATTCTTGATCAAATAAACAGTTTGGCAATAAAAGTGGTAAGACATAGTGTCTTATAAGTCAAAATATTACTTTATCTTATTATGATTTGAAATTTACTTTAACCAATCTAATGGCTACTCCTAGGACTTAAACAACACAAAACTGTCCATATTGGTCTAATTAATATAGCAGGACATTTTTACCTTTGTGTGGTGCGGTGTCGACAGCAATATTTAGTCTCATCTGACATTTCAACTTTGTACATTTATTCTGGGAAGGGAAAAACTTTAAGTGACTGATAACTGCTTTTAATTGACATGGAGAAAAATAAATCAAGCAAATCAAATGAGTGTTTTTGTACAGCTTTGGTCTACTTAACCATGAGCTGCACTTGAACTACTGGAAGAAAACTATATGCATGTATTTTTCCATACAGCACTTCCTGAAAAAGCTGTAGGCTGGGGATGCAGTATATGTTTTAGGCAATAGTTGACACCATCTATTTGCTAGGTTGATAGAGTAACCTTATCACAAGATATCAACAAAAATTATGTGAAAGACAAATGAAAAAAGGTGGCATCTGACCTCATGGACTTTATCTTGGCCCAAATGTTTTTTGTTCAGCATTCAGGCTGTAGGTTGAATAATAGCCTTATTTACATGCAGTATGATTTGATGTTTGTCCCACCAAATGCATGTGTTAGAGTGTTAATTCCCAAAATCATATGTTAATGCCGTTAGTGGGACTTTGAGGACGTGATTGGGTCATGAGGCTTTTGTTATACTGAATGAACAAATCCATTCATGGATTAATGGATTGATGCATTATCTCAATAATGGCATTGTTTTAAAAGCCAGCTCAGCTCTCTCTGACATGCTTGTTTGGTCTCACCATATGATGCTCTCTGCCGTGGCATGATGCAGTTGGAAGGCTCCCACCAGATGCTGATGTCATGCTCTAAGACTTGCAGAACTGTAAGCTACATGATAGTCTTTAAAAAATAAATTATCCAGCCTGTGGTATTTATCTCTAGGAACAGAAAACAGACTGAGGCACGATGACATTTGGCATCATAATAAGTACCAATAATTTCTTTTATTATGCACTTTTTGAAATGGCTATGGTTTATTTCATTGATTTTTTTCATGTCCATTGTACACATGGTGCTGTATTTCAATCTCATGGACACTGTAAAAACACTAGGCTTCTTGGTGTAGACATCAGCTGTTCCTGCTCCCAGCCATCCTACACCCTCTGCTTTTCCTGTCAGCATCCTCACTTCCATTCCTCTTCCAAAGCCCTACCTCCTACCCCCCCTCTTTATGTACTTGATAGACTACTAAGGGGTGGGATAGTGATCAAGAGCTATAGGAGCCCCGTTTATTGGAGTAGACAGTCTCCTTGGAAGAAAACTCTCTTCATATTCTTTATGTTCCCTTTGTATATATTCTCTCACATTCTTATTGCATCACCAAGTGGTTAGTTATATATACTTTTCTCCTTTACTAGAGAATTGATTATATTGTTATTTATCCTTTTTTGTTATAATTCTTATTCTTTTCAATGTGCTATATATATCATATGTATATATATATATAATTTTTATTGGTGCATAATAATCATACATATGGAGTTCAGCGTGATATATTCATAAATGCACATAGTATAATTTGGTCAATTATGTTCCCTAGTACCTCCATTGCCCTCTCCTTCTCTCTTCTCTGATCCCTTTCCTCAATCTCATTCCTTTCTTTTCAATTTTCATAAGATCTCTCTTCACTTGGTCTTTTTTTTTAAAAAAAAAAATGCCATTATTTAATTGAGTTCCTGTTGTTCAATAAAAATTAAAAGTGTGAAAAATACTGATCTTTAAGTTGATTAATGATATAAATGAGTCAGGCTATGGTAGATCAAGAAGTAAAATAAAAGTAAATTTGTAACCTATGTAGTAATAAAATTCAGAGAAGCAATAAGTATATATTAAGAGACCAATTATACAAATTTTAAATAGACTTAAAAAATATTGATTGCTTTTTTAAATTACACAAATAATATCTAGAAGGATCCTCATCAGCAGCATTTCTAACAATTCACATGAAGTAAAAAAACAGATTTCCCTGGCTTTCTGTTCTTCCTATGGTCTTGCCCTGAATCTATCAAGGTCCACACTTTATGAATAATCACTCATCCTTTCTTCTTTCTGTTAACAAAAATATATGTATACCTAGGTTAATCATTCTATCTGGTTGTGTATGTTTTTATGTGGAAGTAAATAACTAACATTTGTAATTTTCCTGAGATTTTTCTAAGCACACAGCTCATTTGCTAATATAATAGGTACTGTTTTTGTACCTATCTTAGAAGGGAGAACCTTGAGACCAGGGAGGTTAAATGACTTGCCCAAGACAGTAAATGGTGCACAGAGAATAGGACCCTGGGGGGTCTGGGTCCAAAGCCCACACTCCTAACCTCTGCACTCAGCTTTGTTGAAAATGAGACCATCCTAACCTCTATACTCAGCTTTGTTGAAAATGAGACCATACCAAATGGGCCACTTTGCAATATTTTCTTACTTAGTGACCTGTATTAAGTATTTCTCCATGTCTTTATACATAATCATATCTCATAATTTGTAATTATTAGTTTTTGCTCCATAGCATGGATATAATTTAATTTGTTTTGCCTTAACTATCTCTACAAATGTTTAGGCTTATTCCAGGTTTTGTTATTATAATTTTACAAAAAAATAGTTTTGTGTATTAGTTATGCATAAGTGACATTTTTTCTGACTGATACAAATAAAAAAATAATGTTAGGCCAAGGGGTATTTATAACTTTAAACTCTAAGAGGTGCTGTTAAATCTTGACCCCAAAAGGCTTTGTTAGGTATCCCCCTACAGGAGCCAGTGTTATTTATTATGTTTTTTGAAACGTTGGGAGTATGAAGAGTACAAAAGAGATAGTTGATATTTTTAATTTGCATTGCCTTAATTATATCAGGATTTATTTTGATCATTTCCATATTGATTTACAGAGATTATCTGTGTATTCTGGACTCTCATTTTGTACATGTGACATATGTTGCTATGAAATTTTCCCATTCTATAACTTTTCCTTAGACTTTGTTGACTCCTATTGTTCAGCTATTTTTAAAAGTTTATGTGAAGAAATCTTGTGCTTTATATACTGCTTCTTTTCTTCCAAAGAATTTTAATTTTAGATTTTATTACACTATGATTATTTTGAAATTTATTTTTTGTTTTCTTATTTATTCTAGACTTATTTTGGAATTTATTAATGTCTACAATCGAGGTAGAAATTTTTTTCCTATTCAATTTTCCCAGAACCATTGATTGAATATTTCTTCTTTACCTCACTGTTTTGAAATGCCACTTTATCCTGGTAATTGTAGTAAAATTAGCTATGTAAAAGCATAAGAAAAAATTATCAGTATTCAGTACATTAAACTACTGTGTAGTGATCAGATGATTTTTCTCCCTCCATACTATTATTTTGTATGGCTGATATTTTACCCAGTCTCTTCGCACTATTTAATGAACCATTATAATATAACATTAACTGCATTAGTAAATAAAACAACAATGAGATACTATGTCTAATATCAAATTAACAGTTTCTAAAATGACAATATACAGAGTGGTGATTGAAATATACACACTACTCTTGGTAATATCATTTACTTTTGCAAATTCTCTGAAACAAATGATGAAATATTTTAAGGGTATTATAGTGTTTATATGCTTTGATCTAGTGGTTTCTTTTCAAGATAGGTATCCAAAGAGAATAATTAGTTATGGAATCAATGATTACTATGTTTAATACTACAGGTATGTTTTCTAATATTCAAAAGAATGGAAACACTAAAATGTCCAACAATAAGGATAATTGAATAAATTAGGGTACATTATTGTAATAGAGTATTATTTTCTTAGTGCAATGGTGCTTTGTAGATGTGCTGTGGAGGTTACTGCTGCTTTTTGTCAAATGTTTATAGCTCTCCACCTTGTGGGCACATTGGGGCTCACTCCTCTGGAACATATCGTGATTGGGTGGGGCTTTCAGGCTGCCTGACAATGAGTCATGTGCAGAAATGACACGAGTCATTTCCAGGCCAGCGGAGCTACAGGGCAACACTCCAGGTTTAGCAAAAGGACCAACAACTTGAAAATGCCTGGTTTGAAAATGCCTCGCTTAGTGAAGATGGGTACAGATTATCTGCTCTCCAGAAATGGAAATATACACTTGAGAGAAACACACACACACACACACACACACACACACACGTTGTTTTTAACCATTGAACACGAGCCATGAGCTCTTCATTAACAGAGAGAAGAAAAGGCTCACAATGTAGTAAGTCGAAAAAAAATGGGTCAAAATGTGTTGTACAGGTGTGAAGTAAATTTTCTTTGTCAAGTTTTGGAGAAAATATAACAAATACTAAAAAAGGAGGGAGATCCATGTGGCATTTGAATATTGTTTTTACCTCTGGATGTTGAAAATATAGTTTCAATTTTTTTCCTGTACTTTCTAAAGCAAATATATGCTATCTTATAACTATAAAGTCTACTTTTTAAATATTTGTAAGCATAATTTATAATGCTTATATAATATTCCATGATGTAAGTATATATACACTTATATATAAATCTCTCTTTACTGTTATAAATTTGTTTTACATTTTCATTGTTTTCACAAGACAATGAATGTCATCATGTATATTTTTTTTGTCATTGTGGTTTGTTTGCTTACTTTTATAGTACTAGTGATTGAACCCAGGGCCTTCTGCATGGTAGGCAAGGACCACTGAACTACATCCTGGCTTCCTATCATGCATAATCCTTACCTAGCAGTTCAACTCTTTTGATAGAATCAGTAGTGTAATTAATTACTCAATGATTATGGACTATTAAACTGCTTTCATTAATGGTCATATCAATTATATTTTTATTAGTAATAGGGTTCTTTCTTCCAAAAAAAGTAATAGAATTGAAGAGTGAAATTTTTCCCCTTTTAAACTTGATAATTTGACAAAGAAGATTTTATAAGTATTTTTTTCAATTCAATCTATCTTAAGCCTTCCATTGTAAAACACTGATATTATATTTGGTTCCCTATCTTATGTGCTGCTGGGTGGACCAAGTACCAACTACTGGTACCCACTTGTGCATCAACTGAGAGTGACCTTGCCTGATATTATCTTACTTGGAACAAGATGACACCTATAGATTCTGTGGCAATCCCAAATTGCTGTAACCGTTTTCAGTGTTTCAATTCAATTGTTTATGACTTGATAAACAAACTGAATTAACACCCAGCTGTACATCACACTTGAGCAGCACTGATTTATATTTCTTATCTTCAGTTGAGTATCTAATGTAGTCTCAAATTTAACTTTCATTTCACATTGGCTACACTGGATGATCTTTGCTCTTTTATCTGTTGGATTCATAGTTCCTACTATGCTTTCAAAATGACTAAGACTATTCCCCTTCTGTCTGATGGATGAAGATATATATATTATGTGATTTTTTGATTATTTTTTGTTTTTATCTCATCTTATTATGGAAAGGATTTAAGTGTTTACTTTGCCATCTTGAAATCAAAATGATTGGAAGTTTGTACCAGGCAAACAGTAACCAAAAGAAACCTGGAGAGGCCATACTAGTATCAGACAAAAATAGGAGTGACTCCAGCAAGATGGAAGAACAGGAAGCTCTGGCTCCTCCTTTCCCCATAAACATACTGACTCAGCAAGAATTAATGAACAAATTCTCTTAATGAGAAATCAGAAGTGTGTGGAAAGGCTGCTGAACCCCAGATGAACTTGAACCAGGAGCTATCAGGGAGATTCAAGATATTCTCTCAGTGGAAAACGTTTTCCCAGTAAATTATTATGTAATCAAGAAGAGAACCCCTCGTTTCAGGCTTCATCCAATGGAAGGAAAGTGGGTAGTGAGCACATCCACAGCCCTAATTTTCCTGTGGGTTTTTATGAGTCTGACATAGTCTAATTGCCTGGGGAGAACAACAGATGGCAGCTTGGGCTGGTAGATATAGATGCTTACTCCATACAGAACAGCAGACAAAAACCTAAGCTGCCTGCTTCCCCCTGAGGGAAAAGAGTTGTTAAAAGCATTCTGAGTTTCTCTAGCTGGACTTATTGATGAAGTTTTATATAGAGGAGGTCAGTCCATGAAGACCAGGAGAGAAGACTGTTTTGTCTAATGCACAGATACCAACAAAGAGATGAAGGGAAGTGAAAAATAAGGCAAAGATACTCTAAACAAATGAAACAAGGTAAATTCCAGAAACTGGCCTTAAAATTAAATGGGGTTGCAGTCAGGCATGGTGGTGCAAGCCTGTAATCCCAGGGACTCAGGAGGCAGAGGCAAGAGGATTGCAATTTCAAGGCCGGTCTCAGAAACTTAAAGAGACCCTGTGTCAAAAAGAAAAATGAAAAGATTCAAAAAGAGCTGAGGATGAAGGTCAGTGGTAAAGTGCTCCTGGGTTCAGGCCTCAGTGCCAATAATAAATAAATAAATAACATTATATAATTTTATCTAAAAAAAAAGATGCTCACTGAGGCCAAGAGAACAATGTGTGAAAGAAGTGAGAATTATTTCATTAAAGATATAGAAAATATTTTAAGAGTACTAAGCAGAAATATTGAAGCTGAAGAACCCAGTAACTACACTAAAATTTTCACTGGAAGGCTTTCTTTTTTTATTTCTTAATTTTTTATCGATGTGTTATAGTTATATAGTTATAGTCTTTTGAGGAGCCTCCATAATGATTTTCATAGCAGTTGTACTAATTTACGGTGCCACCAACAGTGTAAAAGTGTTCCTTTTTCACTAGAGGACTTTCTTGACAGAAGAGATTAAACATAAGAAAAGATCTGCAAATTAGAGGACAGGTCACTAGAAATAGTGGAGCAAAACTTATTAAAAAACAGGGAACATTGTATTTTATAAAATCATCCATCCATCAGGAGGATACAACAATTGTAAATATATATGTACCTAATAACAAAGTCCTAAAATAAGTGAGTAGCCTGGTGTAAGTAAGCCCCAGACCCATGGAGAGAGACCACATAAAGAATGGCTGAGGTTTCAGGCCCTCGTTTCTGAATGAGTTCCCAGCATTAACTAACCAATCAAGTAAGAACCGTCTGAGAACTGGGTCATCTAACCCACAGTGATACATTCCATTGACTCTGCAGGGCAGATAAGCCTTTCACACCAAGCTCTGTATTTGTGAGCAAAACACATAATTGGTTTTTTCCTGATCCATTAAGTTTTGAAGTGGTTAATTACATGGCAGAGATAATCAAGCATCAGATCTTGCAAATTTTCAGAAAAAATAAAAGCTCCAAATCTTCATTTTAGGTGAAATTCCTAACTTTTAAATGACAACTATTTCCAAATTTTAAAATACCTCTCATGAGTTACATAAAGCATGTCATTTTCAGTCTGCTAGCCTGTGTAATGCCCTCAATCAATTAAATGCTACAACAATGACGCCAGGCAATTGCATTATGTTCATTTTTCATATAACACAAGAATCTGTGAATAAACCAGCCTGTAGTTGCACAGTCAGTAAGAAGTGCAGTTATGATATGAACTTATCAAAGTCTGTCTGCTTTTCCCCAACACCATAACATATTTTAAGTTTAATACAGAAAATAGATTATTCCCCGTTTCATTTAATCTTCCTACTTCTGCCTTATTTAGAAACAGATTCAAGGTGATTTAGTTTCTTGCACTTTTCTACCTTATTTCTGCTGTTTTCTTTTTCTTCTACTTCATTTCCTTTAAACTTCTCAGTTCAACTCTTATTTATTCTATTGGGTTCCAAAACAAAACTGATTGAATCAAGAAAGGGATGATGAACCTTTTCAAGGGCTACAATAGTATAAGCAGAAGAAATCAAACTAGACTGGCACAGGGGCCCAGCCAAGTCACACAGCACAAAGACGTTTTTTCTGCTTTGGGGACTGTAATTCTATAATGTGTTTTTAAAATTTATTCCATGTACCCTATTATCATTGCTCCAGATCTTATTTGCTACCAAAGTTTAATAAAGATGAAATCTTCAAAGTCAATATTTGAGAGTCTGTGCTGTGTATCTAGATGTTTGACTGTGGTGGGAAAGATGAGCAGATCTGACTTTGTGTCACTTTTGAAAGAGAAAAGAGTGAGAATCACCACAATTTCCCTGGGATTATAAACAAGAAACAGAAAAACAAATCTACCATCATTTTTTTTTAAACAACAAACTTATCTTCAGGACATATCCAACTGGATCAAGAAAATGTTTTATGCTCCAAACATAGGTTGAGCATCCCAAATCTAAAAATCCCAAATCATGTTCCAAAATCTGAAGTGTTTTGAGCACTGACATCATGCCGGTGCACAAGTGGAAACTTCCAATACTGATCTCACTTGACAGATCACAGGTGCACTAAGAATATTTTATAAAATTTCCTTTGGGTTATGTATATAAGGTATACATAGAACTTAAACGTTTAGACTTGGTCCCACCCTCCAAATATCTTATGTTTATGCAAATATTCCAAAATCCAAAATATGAAACATTTTCATTCTCAAACATTTCAAGTAAGGTCTACTCAACCATCTTGGTTGCTATGACTTGGATCTGAGATATTCCCCCAAAACTCATTTGGCAATAGGGGAATGTTCAAAGGCTAAATTATTATTGTATGAAAGCTGTATATTTATCAGTGAATTAATCCATTTGACTGATAAATAATTTGGAAACAGGGTGGTAACTGTAGGCAGATGGGGTGTAACTGGAGGAACTAGGTCCGTGGGTGTGTGCTTTGGGGGATTATCTCTGGTTCCTGTCTCTCTGTGTGCTACCATGCACTGAGCAGCTTTGCTCGCCCATGTCCTTTCAGCATGATGTTATGACTTAGGCCTCACCTCGGCCCAGAATAATGAGATTGGGAAATCACAGACTGAGTCCTCTGAAACTGTGAGCCCAAAATAAACCTTTCCCCCTCTTAATTGTTCTTGTCACATATTTTCTTCACAATGATGAAAAGTTAACTAACACCATAGTGTAATAAATTGATTTTTGGCCTAAAGGTTTTGATTTTCATATTAACAACAGTTCAGTGGTCTCTGGTTTTTCTTTAGTGGTTCCTGTTCCTGATTAGTATAGCTTTTTAAAACACTTTTAAAATGAAATCCACATCAGAAGTGATTTTGAACCTTTTAAACATACTAAGTACATTTTTTTGCATTAAAATTCTTATTACACATATTTACCACAATTTTTCATCTCTGTTTGTATATAAAATATGTTGACAAACAATTTGTGTCTTCATACATTTATTTTGGATAATGATGTTCTTCACATTCCACCATCCTTGCTAATCCCCTGTCTCTTCCCTTATCCTCCCACACCTCTTCCCTATTTAGAATTCATCTATTTCTCCCATGTTCCCCCTCCCTACCCTACTATAAGCCTCCTTATATCAGAGAAAATAAAAAGTACATGTATGAAGACATGAATTGGTGTGAACATACTTTATATACAAAAATATGAAAAATTGTGCTCTATATGTGTAAAAAGAATTGTTATGCGTTCTGCTGTCATGTATTTAAAAAATAAAATCAATTAGAAAAAACTAAGTACAGCTTATATCATTATGATGAAATTGTATACACATGACTAGGGGCGTGGTTTATGAATCTGGCAAGGGGATGGGAGCCAGGATTTTGGGGTTTTGTTCCATTGCTCTGACCTGGGGTAAAAATTTCAAACATTTATGGGTCTCAGATTTTTGTGCTTGTAATACATAGATTAGGACAACTGATAAATTCTTTTGAGACTAGCACAAAAAATGTTGGTCAATAAAATTCTTCAAAGCAATGTGCCCTTATAAATTCAAAGTGTTATTGACATTTAATTTTCTCTGAAAGTAACTCAGAGATTATTTCACTTTGTGTTAATTAAAAATAGTTACTCCTTTACAAATAGGAGATTTTATTACATTAAACAAAATCACATCAAATTATGCTCAGGAAACAATAATACTTTGAGCAGCAAAAAATTTAGGGAAAGCAAAGAAAGTTTACAAAAAAAAAAAAAAAGGTGGATGTCATGTGGTAAGTTTGTGAACTGCCTAAGAAAGCACCTTTGCAATACAATGTGTTAATAATGCTCAGTAAATATCCATTCTCTAATTTCCCCACTCAATGAGAGGAGATACTTCCTCACCCTACAGTTGTTAGGACTGGTCATGTGACTTTCTTTGACCAATGGGATGTTAGTGACCATACCCAAGCAGGTCCAAGACAAAGGTGTGGTTCATGTTGGCATCTTGTACATCTTCCCATCATCCTAAAAAGAGTTTTCTTCTGGTAAGAACTTCTTTTTCAATCTGTTCCAGAAGGATGAACATGTGTTCAAGATCTAAATATCTAGCTGCACCAGTAGAGCTGACTTGTGAAAAATATATAATAGTTGAAAGCCACTGTGATGTGGAGTTTTTTGATGTGTAGTGTTTTCACAGCAGAAGCTGATTAATTCATATGTTAAACACCTTCTTAACCTCAGCATAAAATTTGTTTTTGAGAAATTTGAAGTAGGAAAATAAAAGGTCTAAGAATATAGGACATGTAGATTTAATCAAAGAATAGATTATTTAGGAGAAAATAGACCTCTGTTTTTTTTGTTTTGTTTTGTTTTGGCTGAATTTATCTGTCCAGTTTCCAAATAACTTTTTTATATTGCTGAATTCAATTTTTCCTTATCTCCACCCTTTTCCACAACCCTCTTCCACCCCCTCACCCCAAAGTAGAAGCCTGAACAACCTTTGACAGCGGATGCTCTATCTGCAGTCACTCACTTGAGTGGGGTGTCTCCCTGTCCTTATGCTCCAGTTAGTTCTCAGGACACCTGTTGAGCTGGGGTTAGCAAATTCAGTTCCCACTAAAATCCAGAAGACAGAGTTAGAATTTTGAATCATATGGGAAGTTTCAATATTTCACAGCACAAAATAGAGCTTCCCTAACCCCTGCTATGAGTTCTCTGCATTCAGTGTTGGAAAGGAAATGAACTTTAAAAGCGGAATAAGTAAAGAGGGAAACAGTCTCCTCTGGCCCTTCTTGGGGGGACTTAAGGCATTTCCCCTAAGAGCACTGATAGCTCTCTGACCTTCCAAGATTTGTTTATTGTGCTAGAGAAGGAAATGTACCTACAATTGCTCATTGGGGTAATATTTAAGCCAAGACTGGATTTCAAGCTCAATTTAAGAACTATATTTGATGTTTTGAAGAGGAAAAATTTGCCTGTGAAAATGCTGCCCTTCTTTTGGCTGCTTTTTTTATGGAGAGATCCATAAACATGCTTTGACAACTTTTGAAATGGATTAAGTGAGCATATGTTGCTAAATGCAAATACTTTGAGTCAGGGTAATCAAGCTCAGCAAATTTATTCATTTTATATACATTTGAACTATGCATTGAAATTTTTCTTAATTTCTACTTATTCTTTGGTTTTTTCTTTTTTGGGTTTTTTTTTTTTTTGGTGTCATATTATCCACTCCCCCAATACTAAAGGCAAATGTGAGCAGATGGTACTGGAAATTTTGTAAATGTTATACATAGCAATCAGAAGTTTATAAAGTAGACAATTCTGAAGGAAGATAGATCAACCCATCAAATTATTTGAGGAAATGGAAAGCAATATAAGGATAACTTCAGTTCTTATGAAGAGCTTATCTGTTAATATCTTGAGTGGAATATCACTAGCTAACTCCTTCACATTTTTCTCACTGGAAGGAAAATTCGTAATATCAAAGTCCACATGAAGACAGTGGGACAATTAGAAGCTGGGATTTGTATGAATACAGACCTATTTTGGTATGGTAAAATATGCATAACATAGAATTGATGGTTTTAACCATTTTTATATATACAGTTCAGTGGCACTAAACACATGCATATTGTTCTGCAACTATCACCACTATCCATGTTCAGAACTTTTCCATCTTCTTAAACTAAAGCTCCAAGCCCCCCAAACAACAATTCCCCAATTCTCCAGTTCCCATCCCCTGGCAATCACCATTTTAATTTCTGTCTCTACAAATGTGATGAGTCAAGGCACCCCACCAGAATGGAATCACAGGAGTATCTCTTTCTTTTGTGACTGAATTATTTCACTTAGCATAATGTCTGCAATGTTCATCCATGCTTCACTATGTGTCAGAATGTCCTTCCTTTTCAAGGCTGAATAATATTCTACCGCAGGTACATATTACATTTTGCTTGATTGTTCAGCTGTCAATAGAACATTGAGTTGATTTCATCTTTTAAACACTATGAATAATATTGCTATGAACATGGGTGTCCAAATGTCTGAGTTCTTGCTTTTGATTCAGTTAGATAAGTACCAAAAAGTGGAGTTGCTGGATTATATGGTAATGTTATGTTTAATTTTGTGGGGGTGGGTAACCACTATACTAAATTGTTTTCCACAGAAGATTCACCATTTTTCATTTCCTCCAGCAATACAAGAAGTTTCTAAGTTTTCCACATTCTCACCTATACTTGTTATTTTTCTCATTGTGGTATGTCTTGCATTTCTTTAATCATTAGTGATGCTCAGCATCTTTTTATGGGCTCAGTGGTCAATTGTCTATATTTTTCTGGAGATATGTCCGAATCTTTGCCTATGTTTACACCGTTTTGTTGTTGTTGTTGTTATTGTTAAAACTAAATTTGTTGTTTGATTACAATGGACGTAACTGTCACCTCAAAAATGATGAAAAAGCAAAATCAAAGCCAGATAAGTATGGCAATATATCATATTTTATTTCATCGTTGAAAAATAGAGTAAAGGTAGATTGCTTTTCATGTAGCTTGCTCTGTAAAAATTATGTACATCCACATTTAGTGGAATTTTCCCTTTTCCTATGTATTTCTTTTGGACTTCTACTATCAGCAAAGAAAGTCAAGAAAAGTTTTTTTTTTTTTTTTTCTGTGTTGTCTCTTCTCTTGTCTTTCCTACGTTCTGTTGGCTCTTCTTGCTGAGAAATAGCAGTGTGATTGACAGTAGGTCTTTTCTGTTTGTTCTGGAGATGCACCCCTGGCCTGGCTTGGAGGGATGGAGTTCCTCTTCCACCCCCATAAGTGTCATCACTGGGCCCTATAACCATGCCCCACAGCATCCAACAGCCTCATGGGGAATTTTAAGCATCACTTGCATGGACCAGAGCCTGTGCCAGTCACTTCACACACATTACCTTGTTTCATTCCAGTAACAACCTTATGCATCCTACTATTATCCCATTTTACAAATGTGGAAACTGAAGGCACAGAAAAATAAGGAATTTGCCATCATTAAGTGTAGGAATGCAGGAGTCCAGCTCGTACTACTTACTTGATCCCAAGGACTACAAAGTCCTCCTCCCTCCCCAGCCCGAACACCTTCCAACTGTCCCTCACTTTAAATTGCTGTCACCTGGTAGGAAATATAAAAATGATACATCTTCCATGGAAAACAGTAGAGTGATTTCCACAAAGATGAAACAGAATTATATGATCCAGCAAGTCCAATTCTTGGTATATACCTAAGAGAATTGAAAACAAGGACTCAGATATTTCTATAACCATGTTCATGCCAACATAATTCATAATGGCCCCAAAGTAGAAGCAATATGAATCTTTTCATCTAAGAATGAATTGGGGAGCTAGAACATAAAACTTGGTCCTATCTATCTCTCAGCTACACCCAATTAGCTGTCACTTCTTTTTCTTCTCTTGTTGATTGACGGACTGACATACCATCAAGAATTGAAGAGATTAAAGTGCAATTAATCTCCCAGCAGATTTCTGCATAACTCATTTCCCTTGAGATGAGATAAACAGTGATAAACCCTGAAGATGCCTGGGTATATCCTTAGACCAAGACCAAAATGCTCAAATCAGTACCAATGTATCTCATTTCAAGGGAGAATTTAGTAGAAATGGAAGAGGAGGAGAGATCCACGTGAGTAAAACAGCAATCACAGTTTTTGGTTGGTGTCTAGAATATTAAAGATGTGGTCATATTGTGACTATTTAATTCATCACAGCTTTTTCTTTTTTTTCTTTTCTTTTTTTTTTTTTTTGGAGATAGGGAGATAGGCCTTTTTTTTTTAATACCCTCAAGAATTTCCTCTTATTGAAAGTCTTTGCAAAATACCCCAGTTCTGAATTTTCTTAGGGACAAAGAGATCTTAAATATTTGTCTCAACTCCAACTTAAACTGAATCCTAAGGAGGAAGCACCCAGCTTGTCAGTGTGAACTGACAGCTCCCTCTTCTTCTATAAGAGAAAAAAGTGAGACATTTCAGACAAACTGGGCCCTGGAACTAAGGTTCAAAGAGGGATCAACCCAACGTGACAAAGTCAGGAGGAAACATAGGTGCAAGAAAAATGTCAAGTGAGTAAAAGCAAGAAGGTGGCAACAGATGCATGAAGGAATTAGAGAAATGATTGATCAGTGACTATTAATGAGTGCTATTATTATTAATGAGTGCTATTATTATTTGCCTTACACAGAAGAAGAAACTGAGGCACAGAGGATAGTGGATGCAAGATCACTCAGATATAGAAGGTGAAGAAAGGGCTGCATCAATACCTGCTATATAATCCATGTGAACACTACAGTTTTTGGAGCTGTTCTGTATATTGTGTCTGAATCTGTAAGAGAAAGCATATTACTGATATTTGCAGATGATGTAACTACATTCTCAAAAAACCTGAAAAAAATTGGTTAAAAATTTAGAACTAATAATACAATCAGATAATGCTGCTGAATAAAAAACCAAATATACCCAAATTAAATAGTTCTTTAAGTATAAGCAATAATTTATTTTTGAAAAATCAGGAAAAAAAATAGTCAAACCCCTGCCAAAGGAACAACCTCAGAAATAAATAGAAAACTTTCTGAATAGACAAAAGAAAAACACAAATAGCATAAAACTTGCAAGAAGATCATAAAATCTTAGTAATTGGAATGACACATGGCACAAAAGTTAATGGGATATAGAATGTCAAATTTTCTCAAATAAAGCAATAATTTAATAACTTTAATCAGAATATTAACAGAATTTCTTTTGAAAGTATCAAAGAGAGTTTTCTGGAAAGAGGTCTGTAAAATAATCAAGGCTTTAAAAATAAACAAATATTGGGCATGGCTCCCCTAGCAGATATGAAGCGGATCAGGAATTGTGATAGTAATATAACTGCTGTTTATAACTGATTTGTGGCTAATACCGTCCCTGTCTTTGGTGACAGAAATAGTTTCCCATTTCCTCTATCCACTTTATGCAGAGGGGACTACAACTCCTCCTTTTTGCCAGAAACCAGAGAGTTTTATTTAGCACCTTGTGCCACAGTCCCTCGACTCAGTGGTGAATCTGAACATAGCACTTTCTCATTCCAGAACCCACTGTCCCATAAGCTATAAAAAATAAAACAGTACAGCACCAGAACCTAATTGATGATGGGCTAATAGGCCAGAAACAGCAGTCCTGGACCAAATGTGCCAGGAGCCACTGCCTATCAAGAAATACTACAATGCTCAGAGTTTACTCCATTCGTTTAGAAAAATCAAACAAAACATCTCTACATTATGGAATTTATTAAATTCCACCTGGATTAAGGAGTTTAAAGGAAAAAGAAAGTTAAAACTAAAATTAAAATACAGAAAAATACTAGCTGTTCTCATGTTAGTGAAAGGATTTTTAAAAATTAAAGAAGTCAGAAGTGGAAAAATAATAGCAAGACTGAACTGCCCAAAATCTGAAAAGATCATAAATTGGTTAAAATTGCAATGAAACACACACACACACACACGCACACACACACACACACATGCACACACACACGCACACACACACACAATGTAAAAAGTGCTTGTATTTTGTGAGACCTTAGAATTATATCAAGCTGATCACAAAGTTTTGTGTTGTGAGTTCCCAATTTTTCTTCAAGAAGAATTGCAATGAGACCAAAGATGGAAAGAGTTTTCCCAGAAACAAGCAAAAAAAATTGAACTAATCTAACTCTAGGAGTCAATTCTTTAAGGGAAGAGTTTAACTAATACTCGTGCATCTTTGATTTACAATGTCACTATTAGCATAGTATTTTCAAATAATAGTTACTGATATTTCAAGTATACCTATATCTGGGAAAGAGAAAAAGCGTTGTCAGAACATTCATTAAAATTTAGTTAATGCTTATGGGAGAGAGTGGGATTATAAGACATATTTACTTTTATGTTTTCTATTTCTGCAATGTTTGACTTTTATAATCAAAATAAATCACATTTAATTAGAAAAAAATGAAAAATTTTTAAAACTAGATTAAAAATTCAATTTAAACATGATTATAATTTTTGCATATGTCAAGGCAGAGAAATAAATATATCAACGAAGAGCATAGTAATTACCCAAGGAGAAGTATTATAAACAATTTTCTGTGTTCTTTTTAAACTATTTTTATGCGTTTCGAAGTCTAACCTGTTGTCTCATTTTTCTAAAAGAAAAAATAAAATAAAATAAACAATGTTCTAACGTAAATACAAAGCTTGAAATAGCTCAGCTTCCTGGGCTGCCATCAAGTAGATTTTTTTTGTTTTATTTTACTGCACGTGTGGACAAGCCATTTCACATTCTTGTATCTCTGGCTTAAATTATACAGAAGCCATTTCACTTCCTTTTGTAAGTGTCTCATTTAAATTTCCAGGTGTAGGTAGGTGTAGTGTGAATTAGGTGAAAGAGGCCCCTTTCCTCGCCACATCGTACAGTTGTGGGTGAGCTGTTAGCAGGCCAGGTGAGGACAGCGGAGACTGGCTCTGGCTGACCAGTTCTGCCAGGGCCCTCCCTTCATTCTCTGGTTCAGAAGAATTTCTCCAGAAGAGCATCTGTTTGGGTCTGGATGATGTAAACCTTGATCCGAAGAAATTTCTGGATGGAGAATGGGTAGAATTTTTTCCTGTGGCTATAGGGATAGTTGAGATTTGTTTGCAGCTTCTAAATTAGAAGGTAAGAACATCCACATGATTGGAAACACTTTGCTGAACGTTTTGCTACTGATGTTTGCTTTTGGGAACAGAATTTGTTGCCACTATCTGGTTCAGTTTCACTGGATCTTGCTAAAGACAGAGTTCAAGGAGGGAGGCTGTGGAATTCTGCAAACAGCAAAGTGCAAATTGTGGTCGCTATTTGGTAAAAGACGGGTATTTCCATTTCCCTCGCATTTGTCTCTCAGCATATCAAAAATCCCTCTTCTTGCAGAACGTGTTTTCATAGCTCCTTACACCCTGAACTCCTGTTACTGACTTTTCTTTTCACACCATGCTAACTCATGTCTTACGTGCCTTTTTTTATCCTTGCTGTATGGCTAACAAACCTCAAAATCAGTAGGTGGTCATGGAATTATGCCCCAAATACTGTTAGGAAAGTAGGTGTGGAGTTGACAGGTCTCAGGACAGGATCTTTCAGCATGAGATACAGGAGCTTCCAGATTGCAGAACCCACACGTCATGTCATCCTTGCTGAACACTCCCTGCGCAGACAACACCTGTGTACCATGAGGTGGGCTTCTTCCTGTACCCAAGCTTCATGCATCCATGTCCCACTGCCTGGCAGCAAAACAGGACAGAATGTTTCCAAACATAACCTTTCATTGAACAAATCAGTTACATTCTGTCTACGCAGTGGTGGAATTGGCAGCCAGTCTCTCCAGACCTCGGCTGATATACCACTGTGGCCAGCAGCCAGCCCTGGTTGAGCCAACTCAAAAGTCTGGCTGAGATTTCCAACATCTGTGTGTGTTCATTCTGTGTTTCTTGAACACCGTGAGGAAGGGGCTGTCCATTTGGGATCCCTCATTAGTTGACAAAACAAATATTTTTGTTTTCTCCCGTGAGTTGGGTGCCAATTCCAAGCTAAAGATTTGTATTTTACTACCTACTCATATGCACCTGCATCTTCTTTTATAAATGATTTGAAGAGTGAAAAGAAATGTCACTTGGAATCCAAGTCATCAAAGAGAGGCCAGCATTCAGATCTAGGGAAATTAAAGATCAAACAGCAAATAATTTAGGCAGAATGCTTCCCCTAAAACCTGAAGTACTTGAAGCACTTTTTACCTTTCATAAATCTTTTCAGTATACCTGCAAATAGGATAGGAAGTCTAGATCTTTCTTTTTCTTTCCTAATGGGAAAATGTAGGAAAAAACGATATGGGAGGGCTGGGGATGTGCTCTAATGGTAATGGGCTGGCCTGGCATGCGTGGGTGCTGGGTTCCATCCTCAGCACCACATAAAAATAAAATAAAGATGTTGTGTCCACCGAAAACTGAAAAATAAATATTAAAAAATTCTCTCTCTCTCTCTCTCTCTCTCTCTCTCTCTTAAAAAATAAAATGAGAGGAAGAATGAATGAATAATCATTGATTTTGAGGCTACTGAAAATAACTATCTTCTCAAATCTCAAATCTTTCTATAAGTTAGGGTTACGGAGAATGTTTGAACATCCCCATGTCCAAACTGTACCCACCAATTAAATCATAATCTTGCTCTTCAAAGTTCCACAGGTGCCCCAGTAGGTGATGGCAAAATATGACAATCAGGAGTTCTGTTCATCTTTCAGGTGATCCTATCTCCCAAGTGCAGGGACCTGCACCCACCTTGCTTCTGCCATTCTGTGTGCTCCAGAAAAACCACAATATTCACAGGCCATCTCTCAAAGTCCCTCAGGGCTCTGTGCATATCACCTTCTGCAGAAATTTGAAATCATCTAGGCTGCTCTGGGTGCTAATGCATAGCTACCATATTTGATCATTCCTTTATCATCTATTAACTTCTACCACCTACAAATCTGTCCCCTTTGGGGACAAGGACTGTGTGTTTCAATTTCATGTTTTTCTGTCTCTTCTATACTTTAGATATGCATTAGGGTCCACTTTTTATTCTCGAGTGAGCAGGTAGATGATTAATGAACCAATATAGGTATTTACCTGACTATTTTGCAGTAGTGTGGCTATAGATAAGCCACAATGTTCTATATATTTCAAAAATCTAGAAAAAAAGTATTTTGGATGTTTTCACCTCAAGGAAATTATAAATGTTTGAGAAGATAGATTATGTTTGCCCTGATCTGAGCATAACACAGTATATATCCATCACATGCAAGACCATAAATATGTATAAATTTTATGTTTAAAAACATGTAAGTTAAAAAGTAAATTTGAATTAAGAAAACATTCATCTGACTTATCATCAATTCATTTCAATTTATTAAATGTCTCCTATGGATCTGCCTGTGGTATGGGCTGTGGGGACATAGTCCTAAACAAGAGAAAACCTCTGCTTTCTCTGCCCTAAGGACGACTCCACAGCCACCCACTTATCTCTCTTACTCTATGAATGTTCATTTGCCCATTCTTTCCCCTCTTTTTCTGAAATACACTGATTTTGCCCTCAAATTATCCTGGATTGAAAGCTTAGGCTACAGAGAGAAAAAAAGTGTGTTTAAGAATGAACCCGCTCCAGCGAAGGTGGTGCTGAAAGGGCTTGCTTATTTTTAGCACATGTGTATTGTATCCAAAGCTACCTTTAGGAGTCTCTTTTCAATGGGGCTGGCTTCTGAAAGAGGAGTACTTAGAGAGGACTCCAACTTAATATAAACATTCCTTGATCCAGAAAAAAAAATTAACTCACTTCTGAATGCAAAAGTCTGATCTCTGGTCTATAAAACTGGCAGATCCAACATCTGAACTCACAGAATTATCTCCCTCACCCCACCCTTCAGTTAATGTGGAGATTGGTTTGAAAACATGTTCAGAGTTTTGCCTACAATCAGTCAGTCAACATATTTTTGTGGTTCCTATGCTGGCTACCAGGCTACCACCTTATACTTCAGCTTTATTTATTTCTATGAAGAGTGGTGGTGGGGGGGGGATGGGGGGGTTAAAGTCTATAGAACTGGTTGCAACAAAGTGTACAGAACAATGTTCAATTCCGTCCTGATAACTCCTCTTCCTCCATGATTTTCTTTCCTTAATAGAACTTTGCAACAATGCCACTTCCGTGGGCATTAGATTTTTATTTTTAAGAGAATACATTAAAACAGGATGCTAATTTAGCAAAAATATTTCCTAAAGGTCTTGACACAGAGTTGCTACACGGAGCCCAAAGGAAAATCAAAGATCTGCCTAACCACGGCTTTAAAGGAAATGCTTGTGCTTGAAATCCTAGAATATTGTTTTTGAGCTGATGTATCTGCCAGCACAG
The DNA here is from genome assembly GCF_052094955.1 of Ictidomys tridecemlineatus. NCBI lineage: Eukaryota > Metazoa > Chordata > Mammalia > Rodentia > Sciuridae > Ictidomys > Ictidomys tridecemlineatus. The sequence goes on along the minus strand of NC_135481.1, from coordinate 155,349,885 downwards.
ATTTCTGAAGAGCAAAATTCTACCAACCCTAAGATGCAAGGAGGAGAATCCTGTTAGCATAATCTGGGAAGCAAAGGCTTTGGTTTAATTCTGTTTTATCTCTCAAGAGGAGAAAGTCACCGTATGATGTGTACAAACTTCTCTATGTTATTTCAGCTCTTAGAGCCTGTCTAAAAACAGCTCCATCCAGGAAATTCCAAGTTAGGGAAGAATTCTCTTACTAAATCAACCTTTGGGTCTTGAAGTATTGTGGAGTCTGCAACCTGTAGGTAATGGTTCGTTCTTCTCCTTGTGTGCCTTGGTTTTTGACACAAGCTGCGATCCACCCCAGCCTCACCCAGATCTCCGGATGCTGCAGTTTTACTCATTGCCTCTGTAAGGCTTTGAGAATTTATTTCTGTTTTGAGCAGGATAAAAGGGGTAGAGGAAATTCTGATATTTGATGAGATGTTAGATCAAAGGCACTTAACTTTTAAGAAAATATACCAAACAAAACTGTAATTAGATCATTCAAAAATAATGATTTAACTTGAAGATTAAAGGCCTTTTGACAATATATCTATAGAAATAGAGCATGCACACAATTTATAAGTCTTATGGTTCATAATAATTGCAAATTTCAAATGTTTTATATGAGAAAACCCCTGAAACCTTGGTGCTTAGCTTCTCATAAGTGTATGAGGTTTATTCTTGTTATTAATTATTATTTATGATTATTTATATTAATAAAGATTAATTAATATTACTTATTGGTGAATTATTAAAATATATCTTTAATAATTTTGTCTTATGATAGCTTTTCTTTAACAATTTTTTAAGTCTATTTCAAACTTTAGGCATAAGTGTTTTTTCAATGCATTGGTTGTTCTTTTATCTTTCTCTCCTTCTTTTGTAAAAGTTTACTTATTTGTTTACTTGTTTATTTTGCAGTTCCTGGAATCAAATGTAGAGTCTCACAAATGCTAGCCAACACTCTACCACTAATTTGTAGCCTTGGCCCCAATGCTTTGGTTCGTTTTATATCAATGTCAAACAGGAACCACACAGCAGGAACAGTCTCACAGGATGGTAACTGTATAATGAGCTGATTTAATCTAAGAGATGCTGCTCTGCAAATAGACTATGGTCAATGCTATCCTTCTGGTCCCTTTTATTCCAGCCCCGAGTCCCTCCTGGGAAATATTCTAACAACACATACCCAACGCTGGTAAAATGTATTTTCTCCTTAAAAACACTACATGTATTTCATAGCACATATTTGTTAGTGTTTAATTATTCAGGAAAATATAGTTTAAAATGCTATCAAATTCTCCCAAATTATAAAGAAAAAAATCTCTTTACTTTCTGAGAGAAGCAAACAAATCAACATTTTGCTTAATACCTTCAGAATTTCTCTAAGAATCTGTTTTTGAAAATCTAGATTTTTCTAAAATTCTAGACTTTTTAATAATATAAGCATTTATGGTGCTACCAATTTATTTATGATATTTATCTTAGAAAAGTATTTATGAGTATTTATGATATTTTTGAGTATTTATGATATTTATCTCTTTTTATGGTTTTGAGTGATTTATGAACTTTATGAACAACCTAAAGTTTGGAGATTCACACAAGAAAATACTTTTTAAAACTTATTATATTTTATCTAATTAAATTTAAAAATATAGATGGGCAAGAAAAAGAAGAATATCTTCTATGTGCATTGAATCTATGGTTAATGTAATTTTTGTAACTAAGCAATTTGTGAGTTTGGCTCCCAAAGCCATATTTTAAATTTTGCCTTTTTCCCTCAATTCCTACCTCTCAAAGTTTCCGAGTGAAAGTGTAAAAGTCAAAGAAAATTTATTTAGTACCATCTGGTAACCTTAAAAATTAATAATCAAAATGAAAAGTGTCCACATCCGGTTCTCTTGTAAAAGATTGTTAGAAAATGAAAGTAAAATGCTGACTTTGAATGACAACCCATTTGATTAAAACTTAGAGCCCTTGATCTTTGAGAATTTTTTCTTCTGCTAAGTCTCAAAAGGATTTCTGACACAAAATCCATTTTTTTTTTTAAGGTGACAATTTACATTTTTGTTTTAAAGCATTGGAGAAGGGGAGAGTGAGTCACTGTTGTACAAAGAGATGGATACACAATGCAACCGATATTTCCCCTCTCAGAATAAAACAATAATTAAACTTATAATTTTAGTAATTATAGTGTTCCCAAACAATATTTTAAAATTCAAAGGTGGCTTTTGACTTTGGGGCTGCATGTTATTCGGGGACCAAGTTGTGTAGATTCCCACTTTTCACCTATGAACAGACACAGGAGTTCTGCAGAGGCAAAGACAAAATTGAGGAAGAATCCCTCATAAGATGTCTCAGAAAATCTCCTGTGTCCCCCAATAGGCCAGGCAGCATCATCCAGAAACATGGGTTTCAATAAAACAGATAAGTGTCCTGTACTGGACATTAATTTATAGGTGTCTGGGGGGAAAAAAACAGAGATACGAACTTTTTTTTTTTTAATAATGTTTTTTACTTTTCTGAGTAAATGAAGATCCAGTTCAACTTCTCATGTATTCAAGGGGAAGGAATCAGAACTACCACAAATGGAAGGACCCCACCACCTGCCTGACATACAGAAATAAATCATGGGGAATTTCCTGTGTCGTGTTTTGTTTTGTTTTGTCTGATGAACTGTCCCCTGGCCTGAATAAACTGGATGACTTAATTATTTATCTTGTAGCAACCTTCGTGTATTTATTCATTCCTCCACTTTACCTCCATAAGTGAATGAACTTCACTCAACCACCTGGACTGTTGCAGTTTGATCATCAAATAAGTAAATTAATAAAATCGAAAGTGCTTCCAAGTTAGGCAGACGCCTTTCTGTTCGCTGGGTTTTTATGGCTCTTCCCAACTGATATTTATAACTCGGCCATATGTGGTTATAAAGATTTATTATGAGCCTGTGGAATAAGTTCTGTTAATGTGTACAGTAAACGTCCAAGTTTTGAATCGGTAAGCCTTGGAGATTTCTAATAAGATGAAGCCATTTTGATCACAAGCCAAGCAGTGTGCAGTTGGAGAGAAGCCTCGTATTGACAAAAGGCTTAGCTATGTGCCCTAGACGAGACGAACCCCGTGTGTGGGTTTTCTAAAAGAAATGTTTGCAAAGCTCAGGTATGGTATTTTTCTTCTTCATCACCATCGTCATCTGAGAAGAGTTGGAGTTGTGGAGAATCTGTTGACGAAAAACTGAAATGGAAAATTTCAAGACCACAAATAAAGACTAGCTGAGAAGGTGGCCTGGGTGTAGAGTGAATGGGACATCTGTATGTCCACCCCAGCCTGTGCAGCAACGCGCAGGTACTCTGAGTGCATCAGGAGAGACAAAATTGCAGGCACCAGCTGGTATGAATCCACTCCCTTTCCATGGCCAGTAGTAGAAAGGGGACAGGACTCTATCTATCTCCTCTGACCTTCTTCCTTCATTTTGTGAGATCCTTCTTGACCTTAGTATATGTGTGTAGATATTATTTTTAATGTATTTATTATTCAAACAAATACTTGCTATTTTAGAAAAAGAAAATTCTAATTTTTTTTTCTGAGCTACTATAACAAAATACCATACACTGGCTAGTTGGTCTACAACAGAAATTCATGTCTCATAGTTCTAATGTCCACAAGGCCATCGGAGCAAAGATAATGGTAGATTCAGAGTCTGCTGAGGTGCCTGATTCATAGATAGTGCCCTCAGCTGTGTCTTCACATGGTGAAAGCAACAAATGAGTCTGCTAGGGATCTCTTATCATAAGGGCACTAATCCCATTTAGGAGGGCTCCACCCTCAAGACCCAGTTTCCTCCCCAAAGCATCACCTCCTAATCCATCACTTTGGGGGCTTGCATTTCCACATGTAAATTTGGGGGAGAAACAAACATTCAGACCACAGGTGTCTTGAGATAAGAAAAAGGAGTGGGACAGTGTCCAAAAGTTAGAAGGAGGTTTCTCAGCCTTAAAGGGATCAGACTCACCTGCGAAAGTCTTTTAAAATATTATGAATGCAATTTGTCCTCCTTCTCCCTTACCTTCTTGGAGAAGGGCAGGGCTACCTGGCCATGTAAATATATATTTTTTCCTTTAGATCCCTAAGACGTTCTAGTGTGTAGCTCATGTTATGAACCACTGATCCAAGCCCCTCTTCTAGTTCTGACCCATGAATCAGAGAATGGCCAAAAATGTGACTTCTCATAGAAATCATTCAAGGGAAAACTTAGGGTCAGAGCTTGCCTAAGTACGGAAGTTACTGCACAACACAGCTCCTCTTTTGGGTACCTGCTTCTCAGCTGCCCATAATCCCTAGTAGTCCTAGTGCCATCACCTGTGAAGGGCAGCTCTTCCTGAGGAATAAATTACATACTGGATTTCTTTTCTTCTCGGCCTTTTTCTAGCATATCTGTCAGGTTCCTTGTTAGACCCGGCCTGACTAGTCAATCCTAACATGTCTCCACATGTTTGATAGATTAAAGAATTTTGATACTTATTCCAAAGGAGCCACTGATACAGAATTTCAGATAGTCCATAATCCTAGAATGATACTAGAAAAAAAAATTTAAGAATCTCTCTGGTTACAACTTTTCATGAGGTGACATTCTTGTGAGATGAGTACCCATCTTTGAAAAAGAAGAGGCAGAGAGGTCAGTAATGTGAGAGGGCCCTAATAAATGTTGTATCTGGGGATTTTTCTTGTCCCTTTATTTTTCAAAACGTATCTCGAGTCCATCCATTCTCCCCATTTCCACTGCTAACACTCGGGGTCACCATCACCTCTCAAGAAAATAGACTCCAGGTTCTGTCATGTTCTCCTCCAAATCCAGCCTCTACATGAGTTTTTTCACCCTGATCAGAGCTGCCTCATTTAAAGATCTGTAGTGCTTTTCCATCGCACTCAAAATAAAAACCAGCCTCCTCACCACACCAGGGAACTGTCCTCCTGATCCCCAGTGGCATTGCTCCCTGACCTCACTCACTATGCCCAGCTAGTTCTTTCTGCTTCCTGGACCGCTCTAGCTCCTTCCCGTGGGAGTTCTGTCCACACTGTGACTTCTGGTCACACCTTTGGCCCGTGTGTCAGCCTTCCATCTCTCACCAACCGTCACCTCTGCAAAAGGCCCTTCTGACTCCTCTGCCTATCGCAGTCCCTCCTCTCCTATACATGCTCTGGCTTAGCCTGAGGCTTTTTTTTTTTCCTTTATGACACTTAAAATCTGGAATTGTTCTATTCCTTTTTTCTACTAAGCTATTCTCAACTTGTCTCTCTTGTATATCTAAAAAGAAAAAATAAATATAAAAAAGAAGAGATACCGCTTGTGCACACATGCAAAGACAGTCACCGTCTTGTCACAATGTCTAGGATGTGGCTGGCATGCAGTGGCCTTCTAGGTGTAGTCATTCAATCTTGAAAGAACGAAAAGAACCCTTTCCTTTCTTGGTCTTGGATTAACAGCTTTTAGACCCACAGAAATGGGATCTGGGTGGCAAACTCCACTTACTGTCTTCTAAAACTCAAAGGCATTGCTAACTATTAATGTGTGGACTTTGAAATTTGGTACAGAATTCCAGATGAGATACTAACACCAGAAAATGCACTTAATATCATTTGTTGTAATAAACATTGACTGTTTTGTTGGCCTTTTTAGTTATATAAGACAGTGGAATGCATTTTGGCAAATTATACACACATAGAGTAAAACTTACTCTAAATTTATTTTTAAAGAGAGAGAGAGAGAGAGAGAGAGAATTTTTTAATATTTATTTTTCAGTTCTTGGCAGACACAACATCTTTGTTTGTATGTGGTGCTGAGGATCGAACCCGGGCCACACGCATGCCAGGCGAGCGTGCTACCGCTTGAGCCACATCCCCAGCCCACTTACTCTACTTATGATCCCACTCTTGTGGTTGTACGTGATGCCAAGTTACCCTGGTTATGTATTTAAATACAAGGCTAGGCAAGTTACATCTGATTAATTTTACTGTCTTTCCTGTTTCCCTCCCTCTTCCATTCCCTTCATTCCCATTTGTCCAATCCAATGGATTTCTATTATTCCCCTCCCCAATCTTCCTTGTTTTGAGTTAGCATCCACAAATCAGAGAGAACATTTCACTTACTTCTCTCAGCATTATGTTCTCCAGTTCCATCCATTTACTGGCAAATGCCATTATTTCATTCTTTATGGCTAAGTAATATTCCATTGTGTATCAATGCTACATTTTTTAAAATCCATTTATCCATTGAAGGACAGCTACATTGTTTCCATAGCTTGGCTATTGTGAGTTGAGCTGCTATAAAAATTGACATTTTTAGTCCTCACAAAGCCACTGAATTAAGAATTATGATTATTCTGATTCTATGTATCAGTAAACTAGGGCTCACAAAGAAGATTTACTTCCGTGACCATATAATTAATGTGTGTTGGAACTAAGTATTTGACAGTAAATCTTCCTTGCCAAAACATCAATATCTATTACTCAGGAGAGAGTACTGTTTTATGAATATACTCAAAATTGGCTGGGATAACAGTTTTTTCCTTGGTGATTATGATACACTGAGGCCTTGTATTAAAAATGTTGGCTATTCTAAATTTTTCCCATCCTACACTTGAACAATTGTGTATTTTTAAACTACAACGAAGAATTTTACATTTATTTCCTTCTAACAGCATCATATTTATTTCAGTAGCTGTTTCCTCAAGCCCTTTTGAATATCTGGGAATGTTTAGAGTGTAAAGAACATAGACTCCAGAGAAAGACAGGCCTCACAAACACCCCAGCTCCACAAGATAAAGGCTGTGTAATCTCAGGCAAGTTACGAAACCTTTCTTCACATTCATCTCATACTTAGTAAAGTGAACATACCTGTGTTACTCAGCTTTTCATTGCCGTGACCAAAACAGCTAATGAGAACTTAGAGGAAGAGGTTTCAGGCATGGCTGGCTGGTTCCAAGGCAGAAACATCATGGCGGAAGGGCCTGGGGGAGGAAAGCTGATCAGTTGATAGCAATCGAGAAGCAAAGAGAGAGTGAGACAGGAAGGGACCAGGTACAGATACAGTCCCCAAGGTCATGTCCCATTGACCTACTTCCCCCAGCCACACCTCTCCTCCCCACAGCCATCCTCCCAGTAGTTCATTCAAATGATTGATCCATCAAATGGATTAATCCAGTAATGAGGTGAAAGTCCTCATCACCCAATCATTGTCCGAAAGCCTCACTTCTGAACCTTGCTGCATTGGAGACCACACTTCCAATCCATGAGCTTTTGGGTGGACATTCCAGTTCCAAACCACAACAGTTCCAGTGTACAGTTCTGTGTACAACCACAACGGTGGGACCCATAAAACACACTGCCATGTGGAGCCTGTCACAGAGTCAGCTCCGTGCTCCTTGCCCCACGCATTGGTTCGCTCTTCCAGCTGTGCTAGCTGAGCTTTGCACACCGTGGATTCTTGTCCTGTGGTGTTTTTGATTCATCTATCAAGGAAACTGCTCTCCGAGGCATCAGGTGCTAAGGATGCTGTCTCTTCCTCTGCACAATTTTCTTCATCCCAGAAATCAACTCACGCATATTGGTGACAGCAATTTATCTGGATTGGATGATGGGCAACCTTGCCCTAATGTGGCTTAATGTTTTCTTTTAGTGGTGTTAATAGCTTCCCACTGTTTCGAGTCTGTTGGACGACTGAATTAATGTTGCTATGCAATATGGTAAAACAAAACATGAAAATAGATGTGTTGATTGATATGAAGAAAAAAATTCAGAGGTGGAAGAAGTGAAAATCTCTGAACTCTCTTTCAATGCCCAAAGCGACCTCATTCAAAGGACAGTCAACTGCCTGATAGTCATGACATAGAGAAGTGTGATACTGTCACATGTTCAGGAAAGCTCCTCAGCAGACTGACCAGTGTCTCTAAACCTTAATGGGATGTAATTGTTACCCAAGGAGAAGGCCATAAACACGTAGGAGACTCCCACCTTCAAGGAATGATTCAATCTGATTTATTCATAATTATTTACTGTCACTTAGTTGAAGTCAGGATAGGTAAACTTGGATGACAGGGAAAACAACGTATTAGGAATCAGGCAACCCATGAATCAAGGAAGCCGGGGTGGTGGTGGTTATCTGGTCATAAGATGGCACAGAAGGGGTATATAGGAGCACTGGGTAGTGAGGACCCAGGACAGGAGGAGTGTTTACATCACAGGAACTAGAAAACACTGGTTGTGGAGCAACGAGGATAAAAACTAGCAGCAGGTTTGATCAAAAGAGGCAGCACTGAGAAGTACATCTGAGGGTAGAGAGGAGTTAGCAGCAGGTGACTGACTGTGCTACTCATTTGTTGTGAGTATAGATTTTTAACTCATATGCAGAAGTATTATTATATATTACTTATCTCTATTACATGTCACTTATATTCATCATATTATTTCTTGTATATTTATTTATGAACATCTATATTTTAAATAAATATGTTTTGAAACTATAAATAACTGCTAAAAATAAAGATTCTGGGGAGCCTATAGCATAGATGCCATCCTGGCACGTGATTTGTATATAATGGCAAACATGCTGCAATACTTTTGGCCACGGGCCCTATTTGATGAGGGTTAGATGCAGACAAATTGTTGGCCAGTATTTAGCAGTGGAGTCCTGGGGGAGGTACCTGTACCAGGCAATGGAGACAGGTGGAGCTCAACCATCCAGAGGTAGTTACAATGAGTGTCCCTGAGGCAACAGAAGAATCTGAGAGTCAGGTAGGGCAGGTGGGATCATAGGGTCTTTATCTTAGCAAAAGAAAGCACATGCCAAGATTTGGAAGCAAGAAAGAGATGACTTCCTGAGAAGATGAGGAATAGATGAAAATGGTAACAGCGCAAACACAGGGTGAGGTAGAGGAGATAGAGCCTGTAGGAAAACAGGTGCTCACAACATCTTTAACGCACTAGATGGTGACACTTGTTGCTTAGAAAGTTTCTTCCAATTTATTTACACTCCTTTCTGATATGAGATTTCTTCTTCTCCTTCTCCTTTTTCTTCTTCTCCTCCCATTCCTCTTTTTTCCTATTATTATTATTATTATTATTATTATTATTATTATTATTATTTTACCATTTACTCCATCTGAATGCATTTTACAATTTTGGCCCACCAGGCAGAAGTAATGATATAATAACCATTCCTCCATTGCCGTAGTCTGTCTGGGCACAATTCAGGAGCCACTTGTCAAAAGAAACTAACTTTATTTTTAGAACTACAAATGCCAAACAAAACAGCTCCTCAGGAAAAAACCCTCAGAGCCCAACTGCCACCACCGGCTTCCACAAGCCTCTCACCCACACAAGCCTCTCCACCTCCCACAATCCTCCTGCTCTTGAGGCCAATTGGCTGAGTTGTGTGGGCGGAGCCAAAGAAGTCCCCCAATGAGCAGCTCCGTGGAGGAGCCAATCAGCTAGATGTTGCTGGGGCCGCTGTGAGCCAATCATCAGCTGGCAGTCTGAAGGGCAGGGAAACAGCCCAATGAACATCACCGTGGAGGAGCCAATCAGCTAGATGTTGCTGTGAGCCAATCATCCAGCTGCCAGCACTCCATGTGCTTCTCAGTATTCATAGAAAGCATGCCATCAGCTTGAAGGAAAATACCGAAGCCAACAATGGAAGATTCCTTTCTGTACATCCCAGTGGCACAGGGAACAGTATCGTGGAGGAAAACCAACCAATCAACCCACCCCAACAGAACATCACTATCTCTGAATTAGTGATCCAAGATTCCAACCCATATATGAACAGGGTTTAGGAAAACATTAGCACATTTATTTAACTTATCTTTATAATTTTCCCTATGTAAAAGAGTGCTATCTGATAAAAATCTACATTGAAAGCATTTTTTTTAAAACTCACTAATTATAGAGATAAATAGAGAAAGAAGATCAAGGGGGAAGGAGGGGAGGGAAAGGGGAAATTTGGGGAAATGAGATTGATTGAGTCGCATTATATGCATAAACAAATATGTCACAATAAATCTCAGGATTATTTATAACTATAATGCACTGATGAAAGCCATAAAATTCACTAATTATAAAAATTCTAAAGAACAAGAAATAACTATATGGACAGTAAAGGTTAACACTTTTCCTTTGATGGCACATCAAATTAGAATGCTCCTTGTAATTGATGGCATTTTATCAGTGTCAATAAATAAGGTGTTTGTATATATTCTTCTTTATAAAAGTGGATTTTTATATTTATCATAAAGTGAATAAATACTTTGATAATTGTGTCAAGTTCATAGCAGGTGTTTAAATAATAGCAAAAAAGAATTTCTGACTAACTTTATTCTCAAGAACATTCATGAAGACCCTTTCTCCCCTGATTCTCTACTTTCTCCAGTGCTAGACACAGCAAACCCTCTTCCAGTCGTGAGGATCAGAGGAATATGGACAAAACAACTTCAATACAGTACCACTACTGGTCAATCCCTGAAAAACAAAAACGTGCACTGAGCAATGATTATTTTGTCCCAACCTCACGCTTTCTGTTTTGCAATTATCCTAGTCTTTGCATTCCCTTTATCAGATTCCCATTCTGAACACACCCTTATTGCCAGCTGCCCCTGTTGGCTCTTCAGTTGGCACGTTCAGAGAGCACCCCTTGGGGAAGGGCTCTGGATATGAAGTTTGCACACACAGAGCCTGAACTTGTCTGAAAACCTCCGTCTCACGTGAGAGAGGCTCCCAGGGAGTTTATCCTGAACCTGAAGTACATTAGTTGCCTGAGGCACCTTAGAAAAATAAATGATCCTGGGGACCTGGTCTTGGAATGTCATTTCCTTTATGCTATTTGTTTTTGAAAGGCAAAGGGGTGGCCCCAAGCAGAGTTGGTATCTTAGCAACACAGGGTGTAGGCGTCAGTTCCATCTGGCCCTGACACTTATGGGATTTACAATTTAGATGGCATGACTTAACTTCACAGACCTCAGTTTCTCCATTTGGAACTGTGGGGGACACAATGCCATGTCTGCAGGCTAAGTGAGGATTTGGTGAGGTCAGGCGCGTGGGTTATGTTCTCGACATAGAAAGTGTTCCACTTGTGGTTTCTGCTGTTCCTCAAGGAATCAAAGAAGTTGAAGCACTTGCCCAATATACACAAGGCACCAGGCTTCAGGTTTGATCCTCAGTGCCATAATATATATATATCAAAATGGTCCCATCCAATTCCTCATTCTACAAACGAGAAAGGTACAATTTTGAGCCAGGCAGGAACTTTTGAAAAACCAAATGAAGAGTTTTCGGGCAAAACAGAATTGAACACAGTCCCACTATCTTTTAGTCCAAAGCTCTCTCAATTTACTTTGCAGACTTCCTACAAGTAATAGAGCAACCACAAATGGAGTTTGACCAGCTGGTTTTTTCTTTTTGAAAAATTTCACAGCCTAAGGAAATGTGGCTCAATCCCTTAATGTTTCCGATGTGGACCCAATGGGTCCAAGACAGTTAAAATAGAAACTTAAGCCTTTCTTCCTATTTTAAATTGGAATTTTAAATGTGAAGCCGGGGGATGAAGTGTAGATGGGAATTTGAATTTTCAAGGCAGAAAGAAAGAATACCAAAGAATTAAAAGATAAACATTTTGTCTTTCAATGGAAAAGAATTCTTCATTCTATTTTACAGCCAACCATAACTTGCAAGATGAATGACGCTTTCTGTTAATGTCATGCTTTTCAAGTTACATAAAAACCTGGTTTTGCATGAGAGATTCTGGTGAAGCAGCCATTGTCAGTGTCTATGCCTAATTCTGCAGCACATTGTGTCCCCAACTTTCACTAACTTCCTCTGGAACCAAACCTGGGTGCTCAGAGAGCCCCGAGGTTTATAAGCAGTTGGATTGTGAACTATTAAACTCCCACCACCCTAGAGTGACACACTCCTCACTCCAGACCCCACCACCGCAGACTGAATCATATTGACCTTGGACAAGGTGAAAAGAATGTCATTTCCAAGAGTTTTGTCCTTTCTCTTTATAACTTTTGCAATCTTGGAATAATGCTGTACTTTCATGTGTT